>NC_090266.1:334751593-335419926 GCF_040414725.1 Anabrus simplex | reverse complement strand
CCCATGGATAGATAATACAACTATCGAGCTCGAATTATTATATTAATATTATTATTATTATTATTATTATTATTATTATTATTATTATTACTACTACTTGATATATATGTATATATTTATATGAGTTTAGATAATGTAAGAACCTGTAATTAATAGTATATAATTTATTATTACCTGTATACATGACGTATAATTCACAGTAACATTGAGCAACACACTGTAACATCCAGAATAACGTATCTTTGACACTAGATGGTTGTAGAATGTTCTTTACTTTATAACTATACTGTACTATTAGTAACTCTAGAATTTACGAGAACATATGGTGTGTACCATCCTTCTAGAAGCCCGGCCAGGTAACATATATATAAGAGGCAGTTTTGATGGTATTGAGTTATTGTTTAACATTAGTTGTTTTGATGAGACGTGTGTAGAAGTCAAGTTTGAAGTATGTGAATTGGTTTTGTAGAGTTGGTATTTGACATGCAGTGGTTGCAGTCTCCTTGTGTATCGTGATAGGCAGTTGTTCAAAATGGTGGTTTATTGATGCATATGCTTAATGTGAGAATAAGCTGTGAATAAATTAAGTGTACGCAACTGACAGCATTTTGTGTGCGTCTTTGTGAAAACACGGTCGCCAATGATTTACTGCGGTTTTCTCTGTCATATTTCATTCCAGCAACACTCTCCAAAATAATTTATTTCATCTGTCAGCCATTATCATGACCCAGAGGAGTTCAACGGAGCTTCGGCAGCCGGCACATTTCCTATCCTCACCGCTAGATGGGGTTTCATTCATTCCATTCTCGATCCCGTTATTATTATTATTATTATTATTATTATTATTATTATTATTATTATTATTATTATTATTATTATTACGGGGATTCCCGTGGAATGCGGAGGTGAAAGAAGGTGCCGAGGTGAATGGGTGGAGAATTGAATTTTAAACTTTAAAAGGTTGTATTTCTTTTCCAAAACAAACTTAACAACATACCAGGTACAAAAGCAATATTGAAACAAGAGTAGGAAAGTCCAAGATTAGTGGTTTTTACAAATTCTGGGCTTCAAGCCCCTACTTTTACAATTTTACAAAGGAAGAGGTATTATTTAGTGAGGGGCAGAAATCCCCTAATTCAAAGAGCACTTGTTCCCAAAATTACAACATCTAGCCTTCAGGAGGCATTCATTAATCTTACAAGAACTTTGAAAAAGAGCAAACAGGCTCTCATTTTTCCACGCCTACTCAAGGCGACATCAACTTACCATTTCTGGCCTCTCAAGGCACAACTTACAATTGGAAAATGATAATACAGGAGTATTTAATACCCGACCTACTGGGCCTTCATGGAAAAAGAACAACGGTTAAATAAATGGCCCGAATACAAAATGAATGGAGGCGAAAACTTGCACTCCCAGATGTGAACACTTAAAACCTAAAGGGCACTAGGCCGATGAAACAGGGGCTATTCCCAAACTACTGAGGTGACTCGTATAGGAAGAAATTTACCACATTACAAAATGAAAAACAGTCATAAACGTAGTCACCTCAAACCAAGATGAAGTGGAGCTCGAGAGGGTACATCACTCTCTATCCCCAATTTACAATTGAAGATTTTATGAAGTTTTTACATTAGCCGAAAGAAGATTTACATTTTAGAAAAGTTGATAACATAGTTAAAGATTCGGACCTTTCCCTCGGGTTAAACTGCGGAGGTAGCAAGAAAGACAGATGTTATGTGGCCATTACCTTGTAGATGTACTGCTGACTGATGAAAGAGGCCGACCACCTCCTGATTTGACCCACACACTCAATAAGATGACGATCAAGTGGCCAAGAGACGTGCAAAGCCGCAGTTTATAAACCTTCAGGGAAGGTTCGAGATCTTTCACGAATAAACCAGTCACACCCTCACAATTTTATTGGTCAATTTAAAAGTTACACTCAAAATCGAAGAGAAGAAGAAGAAGAAGAAGAATACTGTGATAGGTTGAAAATTAATTACAGAAATTTGGGATTGGCTAGATTCAAAACTGGCGGAAATAAAAAGGAAATATTGCCAACCCTAAAAATAAATGAGCATCAATCGAAAAAAACTTATGAATACAAAACTTCTTTGAATTATAACTTCTTATACCTCACACCAGGGTGCATGAGCATAGTTTTTAGTGGTGTCCTCTGTGGAAGAATGTCTAAACTTCTTGATGAATGTCAAACAAAACAAGTGGAAATTCACTCAGGTTAGGAAACAGTACAATAACAAAATTACATCATGCTTTAGTGGTGACCTCTTCTGATTAAAGTTCCAAGTTGGTGTAGTTTCAGTTTCACTGTTTTACCAATAGAGGAGTTCGTTTAGGCGCTGAATTTAAATGCGCGGCGTTGGGGTGTACCTCCCGGTACAATTATTATTATTATTATTATTATTATTATTATTATTATTATTATTATTATTATTATTGTTATTATTATTAATTGTAAGGATCTGGGAGGTGTTCAGACGCCTCCCCAATCCACCCTTCCCCCATATTTACGCCCTAGCATTTTTACAACATTTACAGGCTCGATGGGGAAAGAAATGATGAACAAATTCCCCAGCTTGCTTAGCTCTGCGATGGATTTATGGGGTTTCCCAAACTTCGGTGGTGACCTTTTGAAGATCCAACAAGCCTTGAGAAACCATCGAGTATAAAACGATCCTTTAAGATAGTGTTGGTAACACATAGTGGAGGATTTGAAAGTAGAATACATCACGGTCGAGTGAAGACCAGACTAAGAATGAAGTGGAGGGCACCTTGAATGGCGACTAGACGAGTGGTGGGTGTAGTCGGCTCGGGACGTCAATAGCGCTGACCCGCCTTAAAGGGGAGGAGGTCTTCGAGCAGCCAGGGTGTGTCCTCCTGCATCCCTCAAGTAATGGTCCATTTTAAAGGCATATAACAGTACTAACGGGTACATGTGGGAGACCGTGGCAGAGAAACTTCAATTAAGGGAAAATTCATCATTCTGAAATCTCTTCATCCCTATAGCCGTTCCAGAGACGTTAAATACATTTAATCAATTAATATACAAAATTCCTTTGAAAACGAAAAAAATTAAAAATCCATCTTAGTCAATACAGTTCAGTATAGCCTATATTAAAACACACGTAAAAGGTCATGATTAAAAACTTCGGTTTAATAATGTAATTTTTAACTTTACATCATTCGTTAGTCCGCCTCTGTGGTGTAGTGGTTAGCGTGATTAGCTGCCACCCCCGGAGGATCCGGGTTCGATTCCCGGCTCTGCCACGAAAATTTGAAAAGTGGTACGAGGGCTGGAACGGGGTCCACTCAGCCTCGGGAGGTCAACTGAGTAGAGGTGGGTTCGATTCCCACCTCAGCCATCCTCGAAGTGGTTTTCCGTGGTTTCCCACTTCTCCTCCAGGCGAATGCCGGGATGGTACCTAACTTAAGGCCACGGCCGCTTTCTCCCCTCTTCCTTGTCTATCCCTTCCAATCTTCCCATCCCTCCACAAGGCCCCTGTTCAGCATAGCAGGTGAGGCCGCCTGGGCGAGGTACTGGTCATTCTCCCCAGTTGTATCCCCCGACCAAGAGTCTGAAGCTCCAGGACACTGCTCTTGAGGCGGTAGAGGTGGGATCCCTCGCTGAGTCCGAGGGAAAAACCGAACCTGGAGGGTAAACAGATGAAGATGATGACATCATTCGTTTTTCTACTTATTGTTTTATATGTGGCTTAAGAAGGCCTAAATATTTGGTCGAGACATGTACCAAAGTTTCTTTGAAGTGTGTTTCAATAGAGGCTATATTGAACTGTATTGGTAAGGTGGATTTGTAAATTCTTTTTTCCTTTTTCAGGGGAATTTTGTATATTATACATCGTCAATACGAACCATTGTAAGCATGAGATTCTTAAACTATATTATAATCAATTAATTAAAATATGCTAAATTGAGGTCTCCGGTAACATTGGACGTCGCCCGTGGTCTAAGTGTTAGCATAGAAACTTCCCTTCCAATTATTCGGAGTTCAACTTCTAGTTCTGCTGCAGAGAATCGAAATCCTCGTTTGAATGTTGGTAAAAATTGCACTCAGTCTCGTGAAGGCAGCCGAAAAGGGAAGGGGTCTGAATCTTAGACTCAGTCACCGTCCGTGACTTTCTGCTACAACTGCTACTTACAAATACAACAAACACTACAGATGTACAGGATATCCACACAGCCTCTAACATAAAGCAACAAAACCAACATTATTAATATCAACTGATGATCATATGGTTCTGCTGGCAGGCACTACGAATTAGACTTCATATATCTGCAAAATGTTGACTTCTAGATTTGTTCATGAGAATTGTGATCTTGGCCGGCCCCGTGGTGTAGGGGTAGCGCGCCTGCCTCTCACCCGGAGGCTCCGGGTTCGATTCCCGGCCAGGTCAGGGATTTTTACCTGGACCTGAGGGCTGGTTCGAGGTCCACTCAGCCTACGTGATTAGAATTGAGGAGCTATCTGAGGGTGAGATAGCGGCCCTGGTCTAGAAAGCCAAGAATAACGGCCGAGAGGATTCGTCGTGCTGACCACACGACACCTCGTAATCTGCAGGCCTTCGGGCTGAGCAGCGGTCGCTTGGTAGGCCAAGGCCCTTCAAGGGCTGTAGTGCCATGGGGTTTTGGGGTTTTGTGATCTTGATGTCTCGCTTTAAAACAAAACATTTCATGACTAATAGTCATATTCTTATGAAAAGTCATGTTTTACCCTAACATTTTGCACTTCTATTATGGATTCTTACCATCACAATTACCCTGTTTCTATTGTTCATACACACCCTATATTTAGTTTTGTTTCGCACGTCCTAGCATTAGAGCGCTATAACATCCCTCCAGATAACATCTTACACAATTAGAATAATGTTTTATACTATAAAACTTTCAGATCGACTGTTACTTTAATGGAAGGTAAATATTAAAATGTATTGATCTGTTATTACCAATATTGTTAATTGGTCTATACTGGATCTTGTAAGGACGGAATCTGTGAAATGCTAGGTTTTGTACCTGAACAGTCAGATCAGATATAATGGGCTTTCTCTCATTGACTGCTCCAAATTTGCATTCCACATGCATTCTATATCTTGGAGGGTAGAGAGTAAAAGTATACATACATTATCATTATAGACTGTTATGCCTTCCAGCGTTCAGTCTGCAAGCCTCTGTGAATTTACTAAACGTCGCCACAATCCTCGATTTGCAACTAGTGTTGTGGCCTCATTTAGTTCTATACCTCTTATCTTTAAATCGTTAGAAACTGAGTCTAACCATCGTCAAGTTGGTCTCCCTCTACTTCTCTTACCCTCCATAGCAGAGTCCATTATTCTCCTAAGTAACCTATCCTCCTCCATTCGCCTCACATGACCCCACCACCAAAGCCGGTTTATGCGTACAGCTTCGTCCATTAAAACACGTAGATTTCACACTTCGGTAGCTAGGCAACCAACTCCTGTGCGATAACATTCAGAGTCAGTAGCTCTACCACCACATTAAAGAAATTTACAGACCGATATTTCGGCGGCCCAGTGACCCTTTAAAATAGCACGCCACGAATATATTTTCAGTTTAATTTTACTATGACTAGGACTAGATGCTCAAGTTTTCTATTAAAATATCATTAAAAGTGTGTCGCGTATTGTACTTTGTGTGAAGGGAATGATTTAAAAAGTTTTTTTGCTAGTGATTTAACGTCGCTCTAACACATCGAAGATTTTCGGCGGTGTAGGGATTGTTAGGGGCTAGAATTAGGAAGGTTGCTGCGCTGGTCTTAATTAAGATACAGCTTCCGGAATTTGCCTGGTGTACAAATGGGAACCCACAGAAAAACATCTTCAGCGCTGCCGACGGTGGCAATCGAACCCACCATAAAAAATCAGTTCAATGTGCTACAAGAGGGTGGTTAGTGCTGTACGAAAAAGTGAGGAGACAATGTTTGTAAAGTAATCCGTGATGTTGAACGAGGTCTACCTAGCATACGGGCGTGGTCATGGTTGGACTGGCGGCAGTGCTCTTGCGCATTTTCAACTTCAGATGGGTAGGTAGCACCAGGTATTCCTCACGGTCTCACTAGCATAGCGCACAAGGTGTGATCGTGTTCTTGCCCAAACAGGACAGGTCGAGAGTAATTTGAAATAAGTTCAAGATCGTTATTGGATAATAAATATACAACCCATTACAATTTAAGAAATACTGTAAATGAAGTAATTAACCAGATGAAAAACGGCAAAGCATGTGGACCAGATGGCATGTCCAACAAACATCTGAAGGGAAGTAGTGCATTTCTCGCTGCGGCCTTTTACTTAACCAGTGTGATGCACAGGCTAATACACCAGAGATATGGATATACTATATTCTATCATCAAACTCCTATACAAGGGTAAAGGCAAGACGGATGATCAAAATTCTTATCGCGGAATAGGTTTGGAGAATACGGGGCTTAAATTCCTGTCCACTCTAATACTCAACCGACTAACAGCTTTAACGGACTCAGTGATACCTGATGAAAAATTTGGCTTTCGCAATGTGTCATGCTGTCCAGTAGCTAATGGGAAATATATACCGAAGTTCTCCGTTTTCCGAGAAGAAAACTCCATGTGTTCTTTATAGACTATGCTAAAGCATTCGACTCATTAGACAGGGCTGTATTAATAAGTCAACTGGAGCAACTTATAGAGGAGGATAACTACCTATGCAGAGTCCGGCTCCATAGCTGAATGGTTAGCATGCTGGCCTTTGATCAAAGGGTTCCCGGGTTCGATTCCGGGCAGGGTCGGGAATTTCAACCATAATTGGTTAATTTCGCTGACATGGGGGCTGGGTGAAAGTATCGTCATCATCATTTCATCCTCATCATCACGCGCAGGTCGCGTACGGGCGTCAAATCGAAAGACCTGCATCTGGCGAGCCGAACTTGTCCTCGGACACTCCCGGCACAAAAAGCCATACGCCATTTCATTTTTACTACCAATGCAGGATAAATCAATCAATCAATCAATCAATCAATCAATCAATCAATACTGATCTGCATTTAGGGCAGTCGCCCAGGTGGCAGATTCCCTATCTGTTGTTTTCCTAGCATTTTCCTAAATGATTTTAAAGAAATTCGAAAATTATTGAACATCTCCCTTGGTAAGTTATTCCAATCCCTAACTCACCTTCCTATAAATGAATATTTGCCCAGTTTGTCCTCTTCAATTCCAACTTTATCTTCATATAAACGCCACTCAAACTTATTCGTCTACCAATGCCATTCCACGCAATCTCTCCCCTGACAGCTCGGAACATACCACTTAGTCGAGCAGCTCGCCTTCTTTCTCCCAGTTCTTCCCAGCCCAAACTTTGCAACATTTTTGTAACGCTACTCTTTTGTCGGAAATCACCCAGAACAAATCGGGCTGCTTTTCTTTGGATGTTTTCCAGTTCTTGAATCAGGTAATCCTGGTGAGGGTCCCATACACTGGAACCAAACTCTAGTTGGGATCTTACCAGACTTATATGCCCTCTCCTTTACATCCTTACTACAACCCCTAAACACACTCATAACCATGTGCAGAGCTCTGTACCCTTTATTTACAGTCCCATTTATGTGATTACCCCAATGAAGATCTTTCCTTATATTAACACCTAGATACTTACAATGAACCCCAAAATTAACTTTGACCCGATCAACGCAGTAATTAAAACTCAGAGGACTTTTCCTATTTGTGAAACTCACAACCTGACTTTTAACCCCGTTTATCAACACACCATTGCCTGCTGTCCATCTCACAACATTATCGAGGTCACGTTGCAGTTGCTCACAATCTTGTAACTTATTTATTACTCTATACAGAGTAACATCATCCGCAAAAAGCCTTACCTCTGATTCCACTCCTTTACTCCTATCATTTATATATATAAGAAAACACAAAGGTCCAATAATACTGCCTTGAGGAATTACCCTCTTAATTATTACAGGGTCAGATAAAGCTTCGCCTACTATAATTATCTGAGATCTATTTTCTAGAAATATAGCCACCCATTCAGTCACTCTTTTGTCTAGTCCAATTGCACTCATTTCTGCCAGTAGTCTCGCATGATCAACTCTATCAAATGCTTTAGACAGGTCAATCGCGATACAGTCCATTTGACTTCCTGAACCCAAGATATCTGCTATACCTTGCTGGAATCCTACAAGTTGAGCTTTAGTGGACTAACCTTTCCTAAAACAGAACTGCCTTCTATCGAATCAGTTATTAATTTCACAAACATGTCTAATATAATCAGAAAGAATGCCTTCCCAAAGCTTACATACAATGCACGTCAAACTTACTGGCCTGTAATTTTCAGCTTTATGTCTATCATCCTTTCCTTTATACACAGGGGCTACTATAGCAACTCTCCATTCATTTGGTATAGCTCCTTAAACCAAACAATAATCAAATAAGTACTTCAGATATGGTACTATATCCCAACCCATTGTCTTTAGTATATCCCCAGAAATCTTATCGATTCCAGCTGCGATTCTAGTTTTCAACTTTTGTATCTTGTTGTAAATGTCATTGTTATCATATGTAAATTTTAATACTTCTTTAGCATTAGTCTCCTCCTCTATCTGGACATCATCCTTGTAACCAACAATCTTTACATACTGCTGACTGAATACTTCTGCCTTTTGAAGATCCTCACGTACACACTCCCCTTGTTCATTAATTGTTCCTGGAATGTCCTTCTTGGAACCTGTTTCTGCCTTAGAATACCTATACATACCATTCCATTTTTCACTAAAATTTGTATGACTGCCAATTATGCTTGCCATAATGTTATCCTTAGCTGCTTTCTTTGCTAGATTCAATTTTCTAGTAAGTTCCTTAAATTTCTTCTTACTTCCACAGCCATTTCTAACTCTATTTCTTTCCAGTCTGCACCTCCTTCTTAGTCTCTTTATTTCTCTATTATAATAAGTTGGGTCTTTATCATTCCTTACCACTCTTGAAGGCACAAACCTGCTTTCACATTCCTCAACAATTGCTTTAAACCCATCCCAGAGTCTGTTTACATTTTTATTTACCGTTTTCCACATATCATAGTTACTTTTTAGAAACTGCCTCATGCCTGCTTTATCAGCCATGTGGTACTGCCTAATAGTCCTACTTTAGGACCTTCCTTTCTATCACATTTATTTTTAACTACGACAAAAACAGCTTCATGATCACTAATACCATCTATTACTTCGGTTTCTGTATAGAGCTCATCTGGTTATACCAGCACCACATCCAAGATATTTTTCCCTCTGGTTGGTTCCATCTCTTTCTGAATCAGCTGTCCTTCCCATATTAACTTATTTGCCATTTGATGGTCATGCTTCCTGTCGTTCGCATTTCCTTCCCAATTGACATCTGGTAAATTCAGATCTCCCGCTACAATCACATTCCTTTCCATATCCTTTTTCACATATCTGATTATCTTATCAAATAATTCTGAATCCGTGTCAGCGCTACCCTTTCCCGGTCTGTAAACTCCAAATATATCAAGTTGCCTTTTATCTTTAGAAATGAGCCTTACACATAGAACTTCATGTTTCTCACCTTTAACTTTTTCGTAGCTTACAAATTCGTCTTTCACCAGAATGAATACTCCGCCCCCCACCATTCCTATCCTATCTCTACGATACACACTCCAGTTCCGTGAGAAAATTTCTGCATCCATTATATCATTTCTCAGCCATGATTCAACTCCTATTACAATATCTGGTAAATATATATCTATTAAATTACTTAATTCTATTCCTTTCATTACAATATTTCTACAGTTCAACACTAACATTTTTATGTCATCCCTACTTGATTTCCAGTTTCCTGTTCCCTTATCACCGCTCCCTAGGCCATCCCGTTTCCCTGAATGTACCTCCCTATTACCCTTCCAAACAAATTTCCTAACTTATATGTACCACTGCGGTTTAAATGAAGGCCATCTGAGCGCAGATCCCTATCTCCTACCCACCCATTAGGATCTAGAAATTTCACTCCCAGTTTCCCACATACCCACTCCATAGTCTCATTTAAATCCCCAATCACCCTCCAGTCAGTATCCCTCCTACACAGTATTCCACTAATAACAATCTCCGCTTTCTTAAACTTCACCCGTGCTGCATTTACCAGATCCCACACATCTCCAACTATGTTGGTACTTATATCAGCTTGCCTTACGTTGTTGGTACCAACGTGAAACACTACCACCTTCTCCTTCCCCTCCTCCCTCTCTTCTACTTTCCTCAACATCTGCCTCAACCTAATTCCTGGATAACATTCTACCCTGGTTCCTTTTCCTCCACACACTTTCCCCGCGTGTCTAACGATGGAATCCCCCATGACCAGAGCCTCAACCCTCCCCACCTCATCTGATCCCCTCCCCTCCTGGTCAGCCCTATCTTCTCTCACTGCTGCAGAAGCTACTTCCTCCTCCCTTTTCTCCTTCCCATGACCCTGTTCCACCTGTCTTTTCCTATCCTCTACTCTACATTTCCCTTTCCTACCTTTTCCCTTTCACCTACTTCCACACATCTCAGAAACAGTTCCCTGTCCCTCATCTTCCCTCTTTTCTACCTGGAGTGACTCTTACCGATTTCGCACACACACCTGTCCTGAATTCTGATCCTGAATAGAGCCCTTAGCCTGCAATCTCCTTCCCCTTAGAACATTAGACCACCTATCTTCTACAACTCCCCCTTTCCTTCCCCTCCCTCTTGTACACCTACTGTAACCTGTACATTGTTTAAGGGAGTCCTATCTTCCTTCCTGTCTTCTGTGAGAATTCTAATTATCTCCCTCAAACTCTCCAACTCCTCCCTCATACCCCTCAATGCCTCGCCACACACACAGTTCGTACACTTGCACTCCTTAGCCATTCTTTACGGAAAAAGATAAAAGAAAAGGAAAAATAAAATAATTTGTTTGCAAAAAAGAGTGAATGGAGGGATATGTTGTCTGGGATAGTACTCAAAGATCACACGACAATAAGGTAATTAATATACGACTACACTACAATACTACTTAGTTGTACTCTATTTTATCCTATAACCCCTAACAGGATAAAAACTGCTGTTAATTACTGAATACCGAAAGGAGTACAAAAGAAGTACGCAATTCCAAACTGCAATTAAGCCTATCCTAATTACAACAACAGAATTTCAGTAAGAGTTTCTACGGATACATCTACTACACCAGTACTACACAAATATTTTACAATAATAAAGTAATCACACTGAATTCTAATAGAATATTACTCGTATACTACTGTACAGTACACAACAATATTTTTTAAACTACGTTCAGACGTATCCTAATTACAATTCCGATACCGTATGTCACTGCTAAGCACAAACAGAAATGAAATTTGCAAGAACAACTGTACTCAAAGATTACCAACAAAGCTAAATGCTTAGAGAGAATTATTATTAGTGATATGCTCTAATAGATACACACGAAAGATAACACACGAATATAGCAGGCAAGATACGGCACTATCTAAATATACTGTATCTACACTACAATTTTCAGCTGAAATGTGGTTATATGAACTTTTATCGCTGGTAGATTACTAGTATTTTCCCTATTGCGCAGGACGGAGAATAAAAGTGTCCTTAAATGCTGAAAAATAAGAGGTTGTATACAATAATTTCTGTCAAAACCACGCCGGGGGCTTGACTGCAATATTATTGGGATATAGGAATTTGATTATTAACTTTTACTCGATGAATAAACGAAGGTGGAAAGTACAAAGTATGCAGGGAACTAAGACTACAAATTATCGGAATAATGATTCAGCTGATTTTGTATATATTTACACAAACACCATGTGCATGTAGCAACAATCGTCAACAATCCAAAAAATTGTTAAGTACCGCAATTATCCTGTAAAATTACCGTGTATTCTCTTTAACTTCTCTTAAATCGAATTTTACAGGCGTATCGTGTTAATTTAATGTAATAAATTATTACTTTCGTGAGAGTTTGAACGGATATCTACACGAAATATCGGAAAAGTTGTGAGTTACAACTCCGTATGATAATCTGCCTTTGTAAGTATTATACCAACGAACCTACAGAGATTTAAAATTGTTGTTTTAAAAGCTAATATTATTACCTAAAATATTTCATAAACCTAAATTCGAAACAAAGTAAACCTAGCTAGCCTATTTAACCTACAAAACGTCATCTACTGAACACCAAATTAATTACTTGTTATAGAATTCAAATAAATATCACAACTCCTAATTTCTCCCTACAAGCACCAAACACCAATATATAAATAGCACTAAATGGAACGCACACACACACACCATTTAAATGATTTCAATAGGTTTTAACTACTTTATCACTACAATAATGCAAGAGCTCTCTCAACAGCCAACCGTTCACAAGCGCATCCATTCGCTGTTATCGAGAAATGTTATTTACATTGATGACAACCTGTCTAGATCATAGGCAATTCAGCAGACGACATGAATTTTACATGGATATCCATTAAGTCCGATATTGTTCAACATTTCCATAAGGGACGTCGTTGAATCAGTCATCAGTAAAGACGTCTTCATATATATAATATGATGATGACATGATTTTAGGTTCAACGTCATATGAAAAGCTACAGGAAGCATTTGATAAACTCATTACCTGGTCGGATAAAAAAAGTCTAAGACTTCATGACATTTAGAAGTGGTGGGAAACCCACATCTGTAGAAAACGTTAAGTACAAGAATACTGATCTTGCCAGGGTAAATTCCTACAAGAAAATAGGCGTGACGTTTTAAACAAACGGAAGAGTTTTCACCAAACACATTAGAGACAGAGCAGCTGCAGCAGTTGCAGAAATTAACGACGTTAAGGTCCTTCGACAATTGTGTGTAGAGACAGTGTAACGGTTCAAATCCCGTTACAAGATAATATCTGTATTTTATTATTTTATTATTTTATCTGTGATATTATTATTATCATTATGTCCGTATTATTATTATTTTATCTGTGAGATTACTATTATTTTGTTATAATTATTATCCAATTCCACTATGCAATGCTTATCGCTTGCGTATTCGTAATTGAGTGTATGCATATATACGTATATGCAGATTAACATTAAATACCTGTACAATGAGAATTGTTATATATCAGATGTTGGATATGACGTTGTTATATTGTGCTATACTGGCGATTCTGCCAAGTCATCGCTACGTCATGGCTACGTCATCGTGAGCTTTTGGCAATGCGCTCAGAGAGTCGGTCGCCCCAGGGCATTTCACCATTACATGCAACAGTTTGAGGCGTTGTGGGAGTATGTCATTGTTATTTCTGGAGATTACGTAGCTGTGTCAACCAACGTTTATAAAAGGTGGGTGCATATTGTAGCGTCAGTCATTATTTAAACGGAAGCAGTACAGTGAAGAAGTCTACTAGATGAAGAGGCCTCAGTCGGTCAGTCAACGAGTGTGAACGAGAGATGGAGAAGACTCAGTGAGCCATTAATCATTGGTCATTGAGAGAGTGAGGCCAAAGGTTGGTCGGTCACTTAGTTGAAGACACGGACGCAAGGGCTTACCATGGAGTCAGAGAGGGCAACCCTGGACCTGCCAAGAGGTAATACCATATTGACTTACAAAGAAGTCAGATGATATGGAGAAGAAGCAGTCACAAGGATGTATCACCAAGTTAGGCGTAACACAGCTACAGTAAACACCAGATCAAAGGAATACGTCGTAATTACACTCAAAGTGTTGAAGGTACAGTCAAGTGAATCAGTGAGGGAAATATTTCGTATAAATTGTTAAATGTCCGGTCAAGAAGAATTCAAATTCATGCCTAGTTTCTTTCAGTTGCAATGTCATAATTTCATATTCTCATCTGTTTTATCGCAACAAGACTCACTATTTTTTATATATTATTTAAAGAATATATTTTGTTCTATCAAACGAATTCATAGTTTTATTTCAATGACAGTAAAATATCTTAACCTCAAAATTAATGGGGAAACCGAACGCCAATCTCCTTTTCCCAGAACTTATATGGTATGTTGTCAAAAGTAAGCTTATTACCCCACACCCTAGAGATAGTCAAGAGTCTCATTCTATTATTGCTGCACTGAGTGGCAGCTGACGCCCTTCAAATAACGTATGTGTAAGTAAGCAGGTAACAAGTAAGTGTGAGTATTTTATTTAATGAATATTAATTGTCAGATATTCCATTTTAAATGCAGATATTCAGATTTTTCAAGTTAAATGCAGTTTTATAATATTTGTAAAATTAGTCAGCGATTAAGGAAAGTCACAACAGCAATATCTCTACTCCACATCAAGATTTCCCCCATCATGGCATACGCCTTAGACATTATCTGGGAACAACTGTCAAAGGATAACCTAGCTACACAAGAAAGAGTGAAGGCCGTGTATCTTAAAAGAGCTCTACCTGTTAAAAAACGCTCCTTCGAGACTAACTTATGAGCTCACAAGACAACGTCTATATAGAAGAACTGCGATTAAGAATAGAATTTCCTTCTACGACACAACACCAAGCTTTACTTAAGGAACTGCAAGATTAAAAAAGCTAATATATGGATAGATTTTTACCGAATAGACGCCATGATGACGTCAGAATGGATGAATTCTGACTACGAACTGCGGCATACCACAACGCGCTTCGCGTTCCATGGATTTCATTAGAAGCGTGCCTTAGAAATGACTTCCACGAACGAGATGAAAATTGTGTTTGCGAATTGTGTGAGAAAATTTGCCAATGGTACCACGCACAGCTGTGTTCCAAAAGAACTGTATTTAGTTGAACTGAATTGAAATATAATCAATATATACATGGATAAATAAAATAAATAATTGAATAAAAATAATGAACCGAAATGTCTGTAGTATGGGCACCAGAGTTCACCAGAATGGATCCCTCAAATTTTAATAAAGCATGATAATTCTCTCCCCAAGGGCGTGTACATAAACCTTCTGAAACCGAGCTCGATAGCTGCAGTCGCTTAAGTGCGACCAGTATCCAATATTCGGGAGATAGTAGGTTCGAACCCCACTGTCGGCAGCCCTGAAAATGGTTTTCCGTAGTTTCCCATTTTCACACCAGGCAAATGCTAGGGCTGTACCTTAATTAAGGCCACGGCCGCTTCCATCCCACTCCTAGCCCTTTCCTGTCCCATCGTCGCCATAAGACCTGTCTGTGTCGGTGCGACGTAAAGCAACTAGCAAAAAAACTTCTGAAAACGACTAAATAGGTAGAAACTGCACCTAGATTCATCAATAACTCTACTGATTCTAAAATAGCTAACTATATTCTAAATAACAACCATGCGAGAGCACCTCATCAACACACCAAAATATACATAAAAGCACACACAAAATACTGGTGGAAGACTTCATATTTACAACAACCACAACAACAAAAACGGTTGGAAACCAAAAGCGAGGAAGAAGCTACCGTTTGCAGTCAGTCCGTTGAACAAAGCACATATATATGTAGATAAATACGCTTCACTGTCTCTGTGTTTCAACACAACTAGCATATTCGTATAACTGGCACATTTTATATCAGATACTGTACCTTTATAATATTGTGTTCACTGACTCTAACTCTTGGTTTAAAGATACATTCACTCAAGTAACACACGCTTGTTGTTCCAGAACATATAATATGGAAAGTCAGAAATACAGCACCCCGTAGCTATCACCAACATATAAGTTACCAAGCCGCCACAAGTAATAAAATACCAAGTGCCTAAGCACTCCACAATTTGTAGATCAGTACCACAGATCACACTCCACAAAATTTCACGCCATTCACGTTCCAAACAAGTTTCAAGGCAAGTCATGTTTCCCTAAAATTTGAAGTCCTCTCCAGTTTTTCTGACCCCCCCTCCCCGAAGACCGTTCCCAACGCGTGGCAATCGTCATTATCCTACATTGCCTCCGACATGCTATTAGTTCTAAGAAGAAAGATATAGCAGGGAGGAGTGGGAGTGTGATATTACAGGAGAATCTGCCTGTCCCCATGCGCAGCATGCTACCAAACCAATGTGGTGATGCGTATCAATAGCGGTGTAATCGGGTAATAAGGGTCAGGACAAAACCACATACGTGGAAATAGAAATATACCTACATGTAAAACCTGACATTTTGTAAATAGCACATGCAAGGACGTGGTTCTGGAGAGGTCCAGGTAATTGCGTTAGTTGGGAACAGGTATCATGCACAAGCCATAAGCCTATTCCTCGTCAGTCCAGTTATTCAGGGGATCAGTCCTTCTGGGCACTGCTGTGACTAGCGCGGGCCTTGCCGGTTGCCGAGCCATGCGCCAATAGCTACTAGGGCCTGCCACCCCGCTCAAACCCCTTGGGGTCCCTCGCCCGGAGACTGAGGCCAAGCCCGCCAAGGCGGAGACCTGCTAGATGGATGCGGGACATGGCGCCGGGCCTCCTTCCTCTCTGCCCGGGCCATGGCTCTGTGTACAGGGGAACTGCGATGAGAGGCCGGGTGGCTCCCCGCGCAGTTGGTGCACACCTAAGTGTAGCACAGGCCGTGTAATGGTGATCACCACCACAGCGGTTTCACCTTACTTGGAGCCCACAGCTAATCTGACAGAGGTCCCATATCAAACAACGGAAACACTGCAAGAGCTGCTGAGGGGGACGTTCTATTCTCACCTGACTGCCGCTACCCACTAAGGTCCTCTCCTGATTGGCTCCTCGCTCGACTGCCTTCCTGGGAGCAGTCCTGGGTAGCCCTCTCCTGGTGGACCGTCGCCGTCTTCTTCTTCCTCCTGGTTCAGGGGTGGCGTCTGCTTCTTGGCGGTAGCGGTTCCTTCTCGGAGGGGGAAGAGGCGTCGTCCTGATGTCCCTCCTCCCGGCCTGGTGACCGTGGTGTAGCGGGTGGCCCTGCTGCTGTGCCAGCTTCTCCCTCTCGGCTGGAGGCGGCGGCGTCGCTGTGAATTCCCTGCGCTGTGGGGTGCACATCGATGTCTGCATCGTGAAAGAGGCGCTAGCAGGCCGGGCCCGAGTAGCAGCTTCTTTACGCCCGGGGGCGTCCGTGTCCGTGCCGCATTCCTCCGACCGGGTCGCTTTCCTGGTCTGCACGCGGGTGACGGGCCTTTCCTGGGTGGTCCTGGCAGGTGTTGTACGTTCCTGGTTGGCGGCTTTGTCGGTTTCCGTGTACTTCTTGAAGTACAGCTTTTCGAACTGGGTCGCCCCGCCTCGACGCTCGGGAGCGTCGCCGTCCTCCTCGGTTCTCAGCTCCTGGCGAGCCAAGAAGCGTGGGTCCGTGCCCAGCTGCTTGTGCTTCTGCCTCCTGGCGGTCTGCGTGGTCGTCGGCTGCAGCTTAGGGGCAGCTGTCCCCTGTCTGGGGACGTCCTGCAGCCTGGCCCCCCGTCCAGGCAAAAGGACGGTCTGCCATGTCTCGGACAGCCGCTTCTCGTAGAGGTCGACCCACTCCTGACCCGACGGGCGGATGATGAGCCCCCAGTAAAAGACCAGGTCCACGTCCTCGAACTCACCGCCCGTCGCTCGGAGCTCCGTGAGGATGAGATTTGCCTCCAGTTCCCAATTCGTGTCCTTTCGGTAGAAAACCAATAGGGCCGGCGGGACTGGGTCGAAACGTACCGTCCTCTCTGAGTCTGCCTTCGACCATTCCATTTCGTACTCCAGCTCCTCCTGTTTGTCCGCCATCCTGTTCGTACCTGAAACAATTATGCCTGAAACGAGAGAAATAGCACTGATTCTTGCTGTCAAAACAATCTTCGCCTAACGGAGCACTTTATTTCCTTTCTGTCGAACATTTGAAAGGTTTCATGGCATGTCGCCCGTACTTGTCCCAAAATGTGGACGAATTAGCCTAGCTTCAGAAGCTACTTGCCGTGCAATCCCACTTGACACCATCCAGTTACTTGATGTGCTAATTGCACGCCAACTAGCCGCTTGCAATATGGGCTCACCTTCTCCTTTCCATTTATTTTGACTCTTCCTTTTTCAGATAAATAAGCTGAATTCTCCTCTCTATGTATGACTGTTATACTGGCATGTACTATGTATCTACCAATTTTCATCTCTGTTGGACGTTTCCTACCGAATACTTACTAGTGTATAATATTGTAACGGGCTGGTGGGGTAGATAAATGAATACAGGAGCTGGTAACGTTCTACTTCTAAAATTTATTTACAAATTACTAAGGCTTCATATTAACACACACAGGCATTCCGAGATCACAGCTTCGACTCATTGTTCAGGTCACACAATTACAGTCCGCGCGCTCTCTCTTAGTCCTCACTGTTCATTCACACAGACTCCAATCACTAACGCTACGGTCTCACTCAGTCACACGGCTACTCTCGTTGCCACTGTCACGATCTACAATTCACAGCCTACTCACGTCAGTCTTTAAGTTCAGGATGGTATCCGCTGTCCACACGCTCCAGTAGAACTCTGTTCACAGCCCCGTGCCGTCATTCCAGTGTCCTATCCCACGCTGCAACAGAGAAACAACCCCGCTCACAGCATCTGGCCTCAGAGACACAACTCACGCCGACAGGTATACAGAACGAGTCCACAGTTCTACAGACGGACACTCCAGCAGACTGGTACACTCAGCTCAGACTGTAACTCACTCGTACTGAACCCGTCATGTTGCCCTCCTTCGCTCACAGGCTGAGTTCACACTGAACTCATCGCTTCTCGCTGAGTCCACACACTGAACTGAACTGAACTGAACTCTGCTTTTTTCGGGTGGGGGCGAAGCCCGCTCTCCCCGCATTGCAATCGTCGCTATTCTACATTGCCTCCGACATGCTATTAGTTCTGAGAGGAAAGAGATAGCAGGGAAGTGTAGGAGATGATACTACAGGAGTATCGGCCTGTTTCCATGTCAGACTTGCTACTAGGCAGATATTTCTGTTCATAAGGTGGTGTTGAGGCGTCGTATTAAGGGTCAGGAAAAACACATAGGCGGAAAAAGCTTACATGTTGTGCCCTTTTGATGGCATGTTTGACGGCGATCCTCTTGTAGACTCTTGCCTCGGCTGCTAAAAAGAAAAATACTCACGGCACACATAGATTCTTACCTCAGGGTTGGACCGTCCAATGTTTCCTCGTTCATAGGGCTAATGGAGATGGAAATAAATACGGGTCAAACTAACTACGAAATACCTTTACCCAAGACTGATTGAAATCAAATGAATAAAATTTATTAACAAGAAAATGAAATTAAGCAAAAATTGTAAAATTAACTGAAATTAATAAAATAAGAACTGGAATAACTTTCTATCGTTCAAAGGACGCAAATGTAAATAGAATAAAATAACAATATCTTGAAATCTAGGCTAGATTTAAATACCAAAAGATACCAAATACCAAATAAAATTAACGATATTTTTTACAGTCACAAAAAAATGTTGGTAAAATAATTTAACCGTTAATGGACTTGACACACGTAAATTCTGACCCCAACATGGTCAAATGAATGAAATATTTACGCTGTTAAACGTGTTAAACCAAATTTTGCTATGAACACACACTCTCTTCTCAAATGAGATACTACTTCTCTTGTTGTTATTATTAACGCACTATATTTTCAAGTGGCTGAACGTGGCCTATCATGGCTATCTTTACTCTTAATACAATGAAACGTTACCGACTAATTTATCAACCATAATAAAATATAAACTTATTCACTGTGATAGTTACTGGACAATGTTTATCAAAATACAGTACATTTGTTCTGTCGGTGGTCAATTGAACTCGCCTTTCTACACACATGGGATTTACTAGCGCATGTTACATTCAACAATCCTACTTACTATGCAACACATTCAGTTATGTACACTGGCGCAAGGTTTCAGTCCTCTGAACCTATATTTTGCGCCATTTACTTTACTCTGGTTTACTTATCAAAGTTGGTTCATTGACATGACTTCAGCTTAAGTTCTAATATTTGGTTGTAACATCTGTTTGTTTCCTTGCGTTGCCTTACCTTATGATAAAGATAAATGTTGTAATTTATTGACGGTGACCACCGGGCTGTCTTTTTTAATTATAACTAACATCCGAGGGATCGAAACGCCCTTAAAATCATATGTACAAAATCTACACAACACGGTCAACTTAGTGCTCATCAACATAAAGCATAACAAAATACAACAAACCTGAGTTTATTTATTTATTTATTTTTTATTTATTTATTTATTTATTTATTTATTTATTTATTTATTTATTTATTTATTTATTTATTTATTTATTTATTTATTTATTCACGAAGCACAAGATACAGCTACACTGAGCAAATTTCACTTGCACTGTCAACAGACTATTTAACAAACGTAAACTTTCATAATAAAATATAACAAACATAACAAAATATAACAAGATCAGGTACACATCCTACTAATAACTGTCCAAATCGAAAACCATGAGAATGTCCATGTTCATAGCCAAGTCGTCGTGGGTCAAGATGGCGGTATAATCCCTTCAAATCAACTTACAGTATCTTTAAGATACTATTTACACACCTCTCGAATACACTTTTATTTGATGCTATATCAAGCTCTTGTCTCCTATTAATATTGTTAAAGAGTGTTGGGAGGCGGATTAGGAAAGATCGTTGAAGTATTGAGTGCTGAGTATGGGGAATGTGGAGAAGGTCTTTGGTTCTGGTGGAGCGGGAAGGAACACGGAGAGAGAAGAGAGAAACAAGATGTTCCGAGCGGTAATGTCCATTTAAGATCTCGTGGAGGAAACTCAGGTCAGCTACCTGTCGCCTGATGTGCAGCGGTGACACATTAATTGCCATTAATACCTGCTGCGTAGACAGATTTCTGAGCTTGGGGTTTCTGTTCCTTACAATTGCAGCAAAGAAGGACACTGCTCTCTCTAACTGCTTAGTATTGGAGGGGGAGGCTGTTGTCCAAATCGGAGAGCAGTAGTTTAAGAGAGGTTGAACGATCGTGAGGAAGAAGTGACGAAGAGCAATGGGGTCAGAAATTTCTGTGAAGCGATAGAGAATGCCTAGTAATTTCATAGCCTTGGTTGTATATGTTTCTATATGGGTCTTAAATTGTAATTTTGTATCGAATATTACACCTAGGTCACGCTGTTGCGTAACCACGGTGATGGGCTTGTCGAGTAGGTAATATGATGTCGGTAGAGGAGATTTACGTAGTGTTATGGTCATGTGGCTGCATTTTTGTGGATTGGGGATAAGTTTCCAAGTACGGCATCAGTTCGAGAGGGCATTAAGTGAGGACTGTAGCAGAGCTGCATCTGCTGGATTCCTGATCTCCCTAAATATCTTGCAGTCGTCAGCAAAGAGTAGGGTATTCGCTGTTTCGTTGAGTTCGGACGGCAGATCGTCCATAAACAAAGAAAACAGCAAGGGGCCAAGAGTACTGCCTTGTGGGACACCGGAGGTGACTGGTAACCATGAGGATGAAGTGCCTGATATTACCACTCTCTGTCAACGGTTATGTAGGAAGCCAGCAAGAAGGGTCAGAAGATTGCCATGTATATTAAATCGTTCGGAGAGTTTATGGAGCAACAGAGTATGGTCAACCGAATCGAAAGCTTTCGAAATGTCTACGTAGCAGATATCCTGCTGTGACTTAGCTGCAATGGCGTGTGATGCAAAGCTATGCAGAGTGGCCAGGTTTGTTAGACAAGAGCCACCTGGTAGAAAACCATGCTGCTTGGTTGAGATATACGGCAAAGTGAATGCGAGGAGACGCTGGTGTATAATTTTTTCAAAGATAAAGGATAGTGTGGGGAGAATAGAGATTGGTCGGTAAGATGAAACATTAAATTTGTTGCCTGATTTGAGAAGTGGAACAATATTTGCCTGTTTACAGGTAATAGGAAAATAGCCCGCGGCAAAACATCTGTTAAATAATTTAGAGAGAGGGACGCAAAGAGTGCTGGCAGCATTTTTTAGGAAAAGAGGACCTATAGTGTCGGCACCGGTAGCTTTGTTGGTACGAAGAGTTTGAAGAAGGTTATGAACTTCACTTGGTGTGGTAGTTATGCTTGATAGGGTTCTGTTTGAAGCTGTACCAACGGGAGGGAGCGGTTGGTTTTGTAAGGGAGGGGAGAAGTTTGAGAAGAAATACCTGTTGAACAGTTCATTGCGATCGGCGCCATCTGCTGTTGAATCGCTGTGGTTCACGCTGACAGGAATCCGCTCCGTCCTTCTCCGTGTGTTGATGAGACCTCGTAGCGCTTGGGATTGCTGCGAACGTTTTCAGTGACAGTGTCTACGTGTGTTTTGTAGTCTCTTCTGACCATAAACCTCGCGTAGCGGCGGATTTTAACGAAGGTATTGTGAGTGTGTGGGTTAGGGAAGTCTTTCCACAGGCGCCAAGCTCTCTTCTTATTAAATAGTATCAGTCTGGTCTCTTGTGATATCCAGTGTTGATGTTTGCTAGTAGTATCCCGTTGTGCAGGTACGAAACCCCTACATTGAATTATAATAACATGACTTGATATTCACGCACCTTCCTACACGAAATTATGTTAATCAAGGTCAATTACTTAAATCATTACTTTTAAATAACACAAGTTACCACGATAAATCAAAACACAAATTAGATCACAGTTTATATAGTCTCACACGGTGGTAATTATATTGTTACATTCTATAGATGCTGAGGTTATATTGTCGGCGATCATTCCTTGTTAGATCCTTATCATATTACAAGATTCATCTCACAATTAAACATTTCATCATCAATAAATAATTCCTATCTCATTTCTATCTTGCTCAGTGGTTTTGTACCTTTATCGGTCCATTTGCTCCTCCATATCATATCTATGAGCACATTATTTAATCTAGTACCTTATCATCCATGCTAATTACTGGCGTATTCCACACCTCTTTTTCTCTCAAGTTTATCAACGTAGACTATTGAGCTCCAATTCATCGAGCTAATAACATCATATTCATTATGTCGTCTTCTTTACCTTAAAGACGAATTTCATTTATTCTTCGCGACGTGACTATTCTAGGCTCTATCTTATCACTTCACTTATTAATTATAATCAGGGATACCATATTTATGCTCGTGATTATCTTTTATATCTTTTATTTGGACCTCTTGATCATATTCATTTCAATTAGTATTATCTATTGCAAGTTAGCAATGAATTCCCTATTGAACAATGTAGCATTACTCTCTATACTCAAAACATGATTGCCTACACAATAGATTTTTGACCCTCCAACTCAAATTTGCATACAATGACGAATCTATCCGTTTAAATTCTGATATCGGATTATTTTTATTATAGTCTATAATATAGTTCAAAGATACCGTAATATATTGTATTCCTAGACGATTATATGCTACCTCAGCTGAATTCATTATACGTTCGAAATAAAATAAATTTTTTTTTTATTATCTCAAGTCGGTTATTGATTATTATGGGCTTAAATTATCACTGTGACCAATTATTCATCACGTGCATGTTAATTATAAAGAGTTGTATGATTTGACAAATTTGAACTGACGTTTATTTCTTCTCATCATTATCATTATTATTATTATTATTATTATTATTATTATTATTATTATTATTATTATTATCATCGTTATCATTACCGTGGTAACTCTCCTTTGAATAAATAACAAATATGCTGGTCCTAAATATACGTCGGATCTCGCAAATCATAAACACACAATGAACATTGACACTGACACACACAAACTTTTATTATTATTATCCACGACGCGAGTTTAAAATATTCAAATCCCGATTGTTAAATCTGACTGCTCTAATCTCTGCAGTGGAATATGATTATAATTACAAAATCTTATCATAATTATTATTACTAGGTACGTGAATTCAACACTATAACTAAACTATATCATTCTAACCTACACGGACAACGCGTTGTTCAACATCATATTGATTTACAAAGATTATAAATTCAACATTTTCTTTACCTTATTTGTTGGCTGCTAACTGCATTCTGCCGGTCCCCACTCCTAGGTGGTTTACTCCATGCTGGACCTCGTAATTAGGTTATAAAATACGTAGCACCGCGAATGGGATACATTATAATTTCACGGAGCACACGCATTAATTCTTCCACACGAGTTATTTAGGCTTATCCTATGATACAGCTTATACAAATTAAAACAATATTTTTATACATTAAATTTTTGATCCAAGTTTTTATCTGGAAGGAAATGATTCCACTACTCGACATTTGTTCTCTACCGATCAGCTGGTCAGACACCTGCTTCCTGCTTCAGTTCCTAACCTTCGTGAATTGTTTGTAAACAAGATTACTGGTCAACTACCTGTCTCTGTTGAAACTATGGAATGTGTCCTTGGACATGTGCGCCTTCCGTTACCTGGTGCTGACAGCCAGCTACCCTTTTAGCTCGTACCAACCTGTGTTAACTGAGCTTACTCGTACCAGGAAACGACCCCGGAACTCCGATGACGGCAGCTAATAACGGTAACCATTACACTACGGAGGTATAGTTGTATTAGCTGATGGTCGGACACTGGTGCTCTGGAAAATATCAAAATACAGCAATTAATTTTCACATAACTGCAAACGCAGAAAAACATGTCTTCGAATAAGTTACCTTACGTATCCGTACATTTGTCCAGTACACACTTTGTCAATAAACTTAGGTAGTTCTGTTATATTTAGAAAATGACAATCATTGTTTAAGGCAATTTGTAGCGATTGCTGCTCATTTAAACTCATTCTGAAAGCATATAAATGTATATATATAAAAGTATATTCCGATTTTTTAAAATATCTCGTGTGGCTGTTCCTACCCTGATGCAGCCCTCTCCGGCGAGAGTGGCCGCCATCTGCCGTGTATGGGAACTGCGTGATATTGTGGCGGAGTACAGTGTTGCGTGTGGCGAATGAGTTGCAGGAATGTTGAGAACAGCAAAAGTACCCGAACCCCGAGCCAGAGAAATAACCATTTAAGTGTTTTGCTAGTGGCTTTACGTCGCACCGACACAGACAGGTTTTATGGCGACGATGGGATAGGAAAGGGCTAGGAGTGGGAAGGAAGCGGCCGTGGCCTTAATTAAGGTACAGGCATTTGCCTGGTGTGAAAATGGGAAACCACGGAAACCATCTTCAGGGCTGCCGACAGTGGGATTCGAACCAACTATCTCCCGGATGCAAGCTCAGAGCTGCGCGCCCCTAAACGCACAGCCAATTTGCCCTGTCTATTTAAGTTTAAAAGCTTCGACTCTAGCGGGAATCGAAGGCCACTCCGTTGACCATTTCAGCCAACTAGCCGGACATACTCAAGAATTTTTTTTTGCTAGGGGCTTTACGTCGCACCGACACAGATAGGTCTTATGGCGACGATGGGATAGGAAAGGCCTAGGAGTTGGAAGGAAGCGGCCGTGGCCTTAATTAAGGTACAGCCCCAGCATTTGCCTGGTGTGAAATGGGAAACCACGGAAAACCATCTTCAGGGCTGCCGATAGTGTGATTCGAACCTACTATCTCCCGGATGCAAGCTCACAGCCGCGCGCCTCTACGCGCACGGCCAACTCGCCCGGTTACTCAAGAATTAACTACCCAGGAATACTGTAGGAAAATATGCTGCACAGTTATGCTTGTACTGGTTGTACTGGGGGGGACTTTTCAGCATATACATTTTGGTGTCGGGAAATGGACAGGAACAGTTGACCACAATTTCTCATTTATGTATGTTCAGCCCTCAGACCGAAGGCTGGTTGGTTCCTCAACAGCTCCACCATTAGCTGTCATAGATGGCCTAGGCATCACTGAAGAGGCGTACTACGGAAATGAGGAGTGAAGTAATTTCCCGTTGCTTTTCTCACTGAGCCAGAAGTTGCTATTACATATCAGTCTACCAAGCCCACTGAAATGCATGCACCAACCGACTCTATGACCAACATTTTCACACCATATATAGCAGGGACTGGCTGCATCAAGAATGGTGTTACTAGCATCGCCCATACCTCAGTCACTTTCATACCGGGTGAGTCAGCCGCGCCTGACGTTTTATGCTGTTAGGCATCCAACCGTACGCCACTTATGTCGTTATGGTCTACTCTTTTTTCACATATACCAAGCAACAATCGCTTACAGTCACTCACTGAACCATTACTTTTGCAAAAACATGTACCGTAAGCGACAGGCACTTACACAATGCATCAAACTGTCATGCGGTTATGTAAAAAGTACATGCCAATTATGAGCTTTCAGTAGGGTATGAAATGAACGCTAAAGGCCGTGGCATACTGATAGAAAACGTGTGTGCATTTGTGCAGTGGAAGTAGTAGTCCATCTACCAGGCTTTCTGGAAACCTAATCGCTGGAGTCGCCGTTGTGTTATATGTTAAGTGCGGTGCTGTTAATCCAGCTGCGTTTGGTAGGTGGGTTCGAATTCCACTTGAGCCTGTAAATTTTATTCGCATTTTGTACTTTGAGATCATCCACAGAGCCAATGTAACCGCATGCCTTCACATGCGGGGTTATTTAATTTATTCATTTATTCTTTCTTTCTTTCTTAATCTGTTTACCCTCCAGGTTTGGTTTCTCTCTCGGACTCAGCGAGGGATCCCACCTCTTCCGCCTCAAGAGCAGTGCTCTGGAGCGTGAGACATTTGGTCGGGGGATACAACTGGAAAGGATGACCAGTACCTCGCCCAGGTGGCTTCACCTACTATGATAAACATAGGCCTTGTGGGGGTTTGGAAGATTGTAAGGGATAGGCAAGGAAGAGGGAATGAAGTGGCCGTGGCCTTAAGTTAAGTACCATCCCGGCATTTGCCTGGAAAAGAAGTGGAAAACAACGGAAAACCACTTCCAGGATGGCTGAGGTGGGAATCGAACACACCTCTACTCAGTTGACCTCCCGAGGCTGAGTGGACCCCGTTCCAGCCCTCGTGCCACTTCATGGCATAGCCGGGAATCGAACCCAGGTCTCCGGGGGTGGCAGCTAATCACACTAACAACTACACCACAGAGGCGGATGGCGGACTAATTTATTTATTTATTTATTTATTTATTTATTTATTTATTTATTTATTTATTTATTTATTTATTTATTTTTGGCACTGTTCTAGACCATTAGGGCTACTTATGTGGATGTTTTATAAGCAGAGCTGGACGAGGAGAGAATGGTTGGGGGTTTGAATCCGGTTGACTGAGCAACAGCCTGTTAGCGCTGTAAGTGTTCTAATAGATGGCCCTCTGCAGTAATGCACATTGTAGCATGCCATTGAACTGCCATCGGGCTCTTTGTAGCATTATAGGTGTTACGGATTCACATGCTTCCGTAATAAGGTTTCGAAAGACACTACGGTGTCCGGACATTTCGTACCACGGACATTCCGTACCACTTGACTTTTGAGGACATTTCGTACCACCTAGGCCGTTATCTACCAGCGAACTATTTTCCTGTAATCCCCAAATATTTAAGCCAGGACAATGCGTACCACGTGATGTCAAACTGGAATTCGATGTTCACGCCAACGGGCATAATGAGTCTGACAGATACACTTTAGCAATCAGAAACAAAAATAATTTACAACATTTGCTGAAGAACATTTCTATTATATTTTAATAATTGCCCTTTAAACTATATTTAGAACTTATGTTTACGTAAATATTATAATAAGAAAGTCATTCTTTGAAGTATAAATCCTGAAACAAAACAATACAATAGAAATATACATCGTGTCCGGGCGCAATTTGCCTGGCGAGCATAAGGATGGATAATATTACTATTGTTGTGAATATTTATAAACTACTATACTATTTCATTATCAGGTAAGTAAAATAAAAGATTCTGATTAACTGGCCGATATGGGCTTGAAGGTCACGCGGGAACAGGAAATTGCTGAAAGGTGGAAGTAGATAGGTCCCCGCGAATGACGAATACGGGATAAGAATTAACACGTGTGCCAATCAGATCACTTGTGCCCGACGGAAGGTTAACATCAGTAGTGGTCACACCGTGCGGAGTCTTCTGCGTCACTAGTGGACAAGGGATACACACATGAATACATTAATGAGGATATCCTTTTTACTTTGCAATACTTCTCATTCTTTCAAGTGGTACGGAATGTCCTCTCCTAAATATTTGAAAGTCATCAGCCGACACTTCGCAGGTAATCAGCCCGTCATTTGGTACGAAATGTCCTAGAACCGTACACTACATCCTTAAAATAGCCCCATAGAAAGAAGTCCAGTGGCGTCAAATCCGGCGATCTAGCAGGCCAGGTGACAGGTCCTTTCCTTCATATCCATCGACCGGGATGTGCAGCATTCAGGTAGCTGCGAACATCTGCTGACATGTGAGGGGGAGATCCGTCGTGTTGATACCACATGGTTACAGGCTCGCGCAGAGCCACTTCCTCTAGTAGGAATGGTAGTTGGTCTTGAAGAAACTGTAGGTACCGGGCTTCTGTCAAACGATTCCTCAAAGAAATATGGTCCAATTACGTGATCACTGATCACCCAGTACACCACGCCGAACATTTACTCCCCATCGTGCCTAAAACACTGCCTGCTTTACCCAGTGGTGATATTCAACACTCCAGAAGTGCATATTATGGTGATTCACAGAGCCATTATCATGAAATCGTGCCTCGTCCGAAAATAAAATGTGAGATACAAACGATCGATCATTTGCCACTTGCGTCAGTATCCACGCACAGAAATCAACACGTGTTTCGAAATCTCGTCCGTGGATTGGTTGATGTAGTTGCAGGTGATACGGACGAAACGACCTAGAATGCAATATACTTACAACAGACGACTGGCTGATGTTGGCCGGGTTCTCGTGCGAGGATTCTCCCTGGAAAGTGTCCGATACCTTCTCAGCAGATGCACCGGACGTAACTTGTGCCTCTCTATCAGGACCTGCTCGGGAAAGTTACGAAATTACAGGCAAACATCGCTTCACCCTCCTAAACGTATTTGCGTGTGGTTGTTGCCTGTGTGGAAATCTTTCCTAGTACAGGCACTGTGCTTGCTGTGTGTTCTGTCTTGTTTCACCGTAGATGAGGAGCATGTCAACATACTTAACTGTTGAATACATAGCGAAGAAATGACCAGGACTACTAGGGTACACCAAGTGTCAGGCCACTACAAATTCAACATGCATGCTACTGGTCGAATGTGGCACGAATGGCCTCTTATTTGATCCACAAGTGGTTAACGTAATTAGCTGCCACCCCCGGAGGCCCGGGTTCGATTCCCGGCTCTGCCACGAAATTTGAAAAGTGGTATGAGGGCCGGAACGGTGTCCACTCAGCCTCGGGAGGTCAACTGAGTAGAGCTGGGTTCGATTCCCACCTCAGCCATCCTCGAAGTGGTTTTCCGTGGTTTCACACTTCTCCTCCAGGCGAATGCCGGGATGGTTACCTAACTTAAGTCCACGGCCGCTTCCTTTCCTCTTCCTTGCTTATCCCTTCCAATCTTCCCATCCCTCCACAAGGCCCCTGTTCAGCATAGCAGGTGAGGCCGCCTGGGCGAGGTACTGGTCATTCCCCCAGTTGTATCCTCTGACCAAGAGTCTGAAGCTCCAGGACACTGCCCTTGAGGCAGGGCAGGCCTTTGAGGGTGGGTGGCATCTGACATGTGTAGGTAACTGAGTGTTATAGTGGTGGAGGATAGTGTTATGTGTGGTGTGTGAGTTGCAGGGATGTTGAGGACAGCACAAACACCCAGCCCTCGAGCCATTGGAATTAACCAATGAAGGTAAAAATCCCCGACCCGGCCGGGAATCGAACGTGGGACCCTCTGAACCAAAGGCATGTACGCTGACCATTTAGCCAATGAGTCGGACAGCCGTACAGTGATGACGTAGTAAGTGCTTCAAGGCGACTATAGTTTGGTGTGTGGCAAAGGAAAATCGACCATCACCCCACTGACGTTCCTTGGGATGCCTAAAAGCAGAAACGTCAGGCGCGGCTGACTCACGCGGTATTGTCAGAGCCAAGGATAAGACTGACAAGAGAAGGGAGCGAACCGGGGAATCACGGATCTTACGTACATTTTGCACACACGTTAAATGAGCCAAGAATTAAACAACGGCCAAAACGGAAATTAACTCATTCGATCTACAGAACGCCCGCCTCTGTGGTGTAGTGGTTAGTGTGATTAGCTGCCACCCCCGGAGGCCTGGGTTCGATTCCCGGCTCTGCCATGAAGTGGTACGAGAGCTGGAACGGGGTCCACTCTGCCTCAGGAAGTCAATTGAGTAGAGGTGGGTTCGATTCCCACCTCAGCCATCCTGGAAGAGTTTTCCGTGGTTTCCCACTTCTCCTCCAGGAAAATGCCGGGATGGAACCTAACTTAAGGCCACGGTCGCTTCCTTTCCTCTTCCTTGTCTATTCCTTCCAATCTTCCCATACCCCTGCAAGGCCTCTCTTCAACATAGCAGGTGAGGCCGCCTGGGCGAGGTACTGGTCATCCTCCCCAGTTGTATCCTCAGACCCAGAGTCTGAAGCTCCATGACACTGCGCTTGAGGCGGTAGAGGTGGGATCCCCGCTGAGTCCGAGGAAAAAACCGACCCTGTAGGGTAACCAGATGAAAAAAGAAGAAGACCTACAGAAAGCGTTAGAGTTCGCGCGTTTGAATAGGCGCGCTTGGCTACGCAGGACCGCGCCACCGATCTTCTTCCTTATTCTGTTAGTAATTGCGTAGCACGTCGCGAAAATGATGTAGCCGCATTAAGAGAAATAATTTGATTCCTGCATTGATTGTGGGTCAATGAATGCAATAGAATAAGATTGTTATAGTGAAAATAAAGGTTAATCAGTATAACGAGGGACGTTACAGATGAAAGCAAGTTATTTCTTGTAGCTTCTCCAAAAATGATGCTTGTGGTAGAAATGTTAAGAGTACAAAACGGTTCTACACCAACCACACCTAACGAAGCGCGGATAGGGGATTATTATATGGTCCATATTTCTCTTTCTTTCTTTCTTTCTTTCTTTCTTTCTTTCTTCCTTTCTTAGTCTGTTTACACTCCAGGATCGGGTTTTCCCTCGGACTCAGCGAGGGATCCTACCTCTACCACATCAAGGGCAGTGTTCAGGAGCGTGAGACATTAGGTCGGGGATACAACTGGGGAGAATGACCAGTACCTCGCCCAGGCAGCCTCACCTGCTATGCTGAACAGGGTCCTTGTGGGAGGATGGGTGGGAAGGGATAGACAAGGAAGAGCGAAGGAAGCGGCCGTGGCCTTAAGCTAGGTATCATCCCGGCATTTTCCTGGAGGAGAAGTGGGAAACCACGGAAAACCACTTCGAGGATGGCTGAGGTGGGAATCGAACCCACCTCTACTCAGTTGACCTCCCGAGGCTGAGTGGACCCCGTTCCAGCCCTCGTACCATTTTTCAGATTTCGTGGCAGAGCCGGGAATCGAACCCAGGCCTCCGGGGGGTGGCAGCTAATCACACTAACCACTACATCACAGAGGCGGTCTATTTTTCTTCCAATGAAAAAGTAACTTTGCCTATGTTGATTACCATTATACAAAGAACCACTAGTCTCATACAGTAAATATAAGCGTATGTCAGTATGGCCTCAAATCAGTTGTTGGACAGTGTTCGCTGCGGGTATGGTGTGGAGCAGCGGTCTGTGTTGCCGAGCGCTCTAATTCAAACATACGAATTTTATCGCTTTCTGTAGTTTGCACGAGTTAATTTCCGAAAGAAATATTTTGGCCATTGTGTTATTGTTGACTCATTTTACGCCTGTGCAAACTTTACGGATGATCGGCGATTCCCCGGTACGCGCCCTTCCCTTGTGGGACAAATCAATGAATTTATTTATTTATGCTATTTGCTTTACGTCGCAGGATGGGAGACCTAGGAATGGGAAGGAAGCGGCCGTGGCCTTCAGTAAGGTACAGCCCCAGCATTTGCCTGGTGTGAAAACGGGAAACCACGGAAAACCATCTTCAGGGCTGCCGACAGTGGGGTTCGAACTCACTATTCCCGGATGCAAGCTCACAGCTGCGCGCCCCTAACCGCACGGCCAATTCGCCCGGTGACAAATCAATGAAAGTAAAATATTGCTGTAGGCCATACCAGAATACATAGTGCACTGTAAACACTAGGTCACGCCAGCAATGCCACACACAATTTCTCATTTCGTAAAAAAGAGGGTCCATAATAATCGGGTTGAAAAATACTACAATTACACCAATGTCGAGCCATTACAGTGCAGTTGACTACTGTTAAGAGACGCTTGAGTGATGATATGACATATAACAAATGGGACGGCATTAGTAGGAATTGATGTAATCAGGAAGATGACTCATTTCATGACACTGTTTACGAATGTGCAATTAGTTTTTGTAAGGGTCTATGACAGCTGTGAGAGCGGCCCTGAAGTGGAGGGGACCAGCTGGCGAGCAGTGAACTGCGGGCGAAAAACACTGTCATGTTCTATTCCCGTCCGAAGGAGAGCGACATGTTATTTTCATCGTGTTCGTGCCCTTACTCACAGGGGCGTGTCCACACGGTGTGTGTGCGTGAGTGGGATGTGGCTCTATTCGCGGCGGGCAACGACGCCCAGCACGAACTGTTACACAGGAAACGAGCCCATTCGGAAGTCAAGAGAATAGTTAATCTCGTGTATAAATATATGTCACCTCAGCCGTCTGCGCCTGCTACCGTCGTTGGTGGTCCGGGTTCGATTTCCGGTACTAACAGAGATTTATGAATGACAACAGGACTGGTATGTTGTACATGCAAGAATTTTAACTTTCATTGGTTAATTACTCTGGCTCAGGGGCAGGGTGTTTGTGCCGTCTTCAACATTAGAATTCGTCTTCAGTAAGACCCCATCTTCATAGACACGCAGATCGCCTTTACGACGTCATCTGGAAAGATCTGCACCACCTCGACGATAAGAGAACACAAGTTTACTTTACCTCGACTACCTGAGATTTCCTTTTCTCTTGGTCACATTTTAAGAGTACCGTACGTGATAGAGATCAGTATGAGCAGATTTACTGAATAATATAACCGGTTCCTCTGAACTCTGAACTCAATCCAGCTAGCAAAACTACAATGCGTGGAAAAATTCAAGTTTGGATGCAGGAAACCCCTAACCCACAACGATGCAGGATGCAGACGACCGAAAATTCACACGGTAATGATAACAGTTTCAGTAGACATGATAGATATGCCAGTAACATACAGTGTATTGACAATAAGGGAGCCGACGACTGTAAAGTTAGGACCCTTTATACATAATCAGTTTTAAAATCACCAGGTATTGTAAATTAAGAAGCAGGCAGTATAAAATTATTTTAATATTCACATTTCACAAGGAAGCAAATCAATATTTATGAATTTACAAAACAAGAATCAATTGAAAAAGTAGTGAACTCGTTCTAACCTGACTTCCGACGCAGGGAATATTATCGTAGTCAGAAGTAACAGCCACTTCTTGTGCCGGAGCATGTTGGCTACACGGAACCATAGACTGTGGGTTCGATACCCACCGCTTGCAAACCTGATGGTGATTTTCCACCGTTTCCCATTGTCCTGCCAAATGTCGAGGCTGTATCATAATGGAGGCTCCGGCCACTACCTTCCCGGTCCTAGCCCATGTCTACCCCAGCGTAAACAACTAACTAAAAACCGAGCTGCTTCCTGTATGGCCGGTTAGCGTGCTCCGAGCAGCCGTTCCACTGGAGGCTGAAAATAGGGTGAGCTGATCGTGCGGGTAGAGTCGTGCACGCAAGAGCTTGCGTTCGGGAGATGGTAGGTTCGAAGCCCATCGTCGACAGCACTGAACGTCAGGTTTTACATGTAGGCATCTTTCTATTTCCGCCTATGTGGTTTTGTCCTGACCCTTTTTACCCGATTACACCACTATAGATACCCACCACCACATCTGGCCTGGTAACATGCTGAGCATGGGGACAGGCAGATACTCCTGTAGTATCACACTCCCACTCTTCCCTGCTATCTTTTTCTTCTTAGAACTAATAGCATGTCGGAGGCAATGTAGAATAGGACGATTGCCACGCGGGGGGAGCGATCTACGGGGGCCCCCCGAAAAAAAAAGAAAAACTGAACGTGATTTGTTGTGGTTTCTCATTTTTACAATGGGGAAGTATCCAGTCTATAGGCTACACTGCTGAAGGACACGACCGCTTCCTACCCATTCTCAGCGTCACCGAAAACCTGCCTGTGTTAGTGTGACATTCAGAAGGAGAAAGCTCCACCTTTCCTCGACAGTAAAACAATAGCAAGAGGAAGTGTGGATCTTGACATTTTTCTTTATGGACTGTGTCACCGTTCTCCACGAATATTGCTTCCTTTTGAATTTTCATATACTTATAAAAAACCTATCGCCTGCTTATTAATTACTAATCGTCTGAGTGGCTCAGAGGGTTGAAGCGCTAGCCTTCTAACCTCAACTTGGGAAGTTCGATCCTGGCACAATCCGGATGTATTTGGAGGTGTTCAAATACGTCAGCCTCGTGTCGGTAGATTTACTGGCACGTAAAAGAATTCCTGCAGGACTAAATTCCGGCACCTCGGCGTCTCCGAAAACCGTAAAAGTAATTAGTGGGACGTAAATCTCTTATTATTATTATTATTATTATTATTATTATTATTATTATTATTATTATTATGTCCGGCTCCATGGCTAAATGGTTAGCGTGCTGGCCTTTGGTCACAGGAGTCCCAGGTTCGATTCCCGGCAGGGTAGGGAATTTTAACCATCATTGGTTAATTTCTCTGGCACGGGGGCTGGATGTATGTATTGTCTTCATCATCATTTGAGCCGAACTTGTCCTCGGACACTCCCGGCACTAAAAGCCATACGTCATTACATCATCATTTCATCCTCATCACGACGCGCAGGTCGCCTACGGGAGCCAAATGAAAAGACCTGCACCTGGCGAGCCGAACCCGTCCTGGGATCTCCCGGCACTAAAAGCCATACGCCATTTCATTTTTCATTATTATTATTATTATTATTATTATTATTATTATTATTATTATTATTATTATTACTAATCGGCTGGTAGTATGCAAAAGATAGCACAGTGAGCACACAAATTACGAAATATGCAATATTTTTACAAATATAATAAGCGAACGAGAAAGAGGCGAGACAAGTGTGATATCATTGCCGTGAAGTAAAGTTATTTCCGAGCAACTGGTTGCGTAGCTATCAACTTGCGTTCGGGAGATAGTGGATTCGAACCCATTGTCGGCAGCCCTGAACGTGCTATTCCGTTGTTTCCTATTTTTACACCACGCTAATGCTGGGGCTGTACCTTAATTAAAGCCACAGTCGCTTCATCCCCACTCCTAGCCCTTTCCTACCCTGTCGTCTCCATAAGACTCATCTGTGTCGATGCGACGTAAAAAAAAAGGTTTGGCAATTACAATATGCTCTTGCGTGTATCTAGGGCAGCTTTTCCTCGAATATTACAGCTAAAAAATGGTGATACTAAAAAAATTTCCTTGATTTGCCTTACTGTAGTAATAGGAGGTAATAAAAGCTGTTTTGTTCGTCATAATATGAGCATAACACATCCAACAGAAATTGTATGTACTAAAAGATAATGTTACCGGGCGAGTTGGCCGTGCGGTTAGGGGGCGCACAGCTGTAAGCTCGCATCCGGGAGATAGTGGGTTCTAATCCCACTGTCGGCAGCTCTGAAGATGGTTTTCCGTGGTTTCCCATTTTCACACCAGGCGAATGCTGGGGCTGTACCTTAATAAAGGCCACGGCCGCTTCCTTCCCATTCCTAGGCCTTTCCTGTCCCATCGTCGCCATAAGACCTATCTGTGTCGGTGTGACGTAAAACAAATAGAAAAAAAAAGAAGATAATGTTAATCGACTCTCTTGCGTAAGACAATCTAGAAGTATCAAGACTGTTTCCTATTCGTCATTTCTGAGCACATTGTACAGGACGTGGTCAGTGACGCAAAATTATTTAAATGTTTGGTTCGCTCTTTAAAGCTGCTAAACTCCCGTCAGCCTGCCTCTCCTTGCTCTCTTTCTCTCTCTCTCTCTCTCTCTCTCTCTCTCTGCTTCCTCCCTCGCAATATTATTGCACACTTGGTTAGATGACGCCTGTTGCTACTAGGCTCGCAGCGGCATTAAGCAATGTTTCATTGGTGGGAGGTCGCAAGGTCGTGCCGCCCAGCCGTTAACATTGTACATACTGTATCTCCACTGCGCTGCTGATCTACGATCGAGTGGCGTTAAAGCAAGAACTTAACAGAAACAATGAAACTCTCGTACAATCGCGGACAGGGAAAAACTTGAATATAACGGTAATACAGGTGAATTAAAGCAAGCGATTTTATATAGTACATAGCTTACCACTTGTATAGTTCCGAAGTATAGAATGTGCCAACAATGTCCTCAGGAGCTTTTTAACGTCTCCCAAGCCAATGGCACGATGTTATCGAATTTACACACCCTCAAATACCATCGAACTCAACGAGGAACGAACCCGTCTTCTTGAGAGCAGGACAGCGATTAAACGATTGCGCCTTGTGGTCAGCATATATAGAAGAATAAAATCTTCAGAAAATTTAAATTCACTCATCTTCGAAACGATGGCGGTTCCGTGTACCCTTCGTGAAAACACATTAAAATGACGTGAAACGACATCTGAAGTAGCGTACTGGAGAGGAAAGAAGAGATCCTTCCTTTATGTTTGCTAGGGAACTACCAACCCGCCCCTACAAGTATTCTTACTTATAGAACCAAACCAAATCCCATGGCACAACAGCCCTTCTCCGACTCGTTGGCCTAATGGTCAGCGTACTGGCCTTCGGTTCAGAGGGTCCCGGGTTCAATTCCCGGCTGGGTCGGGGATTTTAACCTTAATTGGTTAATTCCAATGGTCCGGGGGCTGGGTGTTTGTGCTGTCCTTAACATCCCTGCAACTCACACACCACACATAACACTATCCTCCACCACAATAACACGCAGTTACCTACAAATGGCAGATGCCGCCCACCCTCATCGGAGGGTCTGCCTTACAAGGGCTGCACTCGGCTATAGCCACACGAAATTATTATCATACTACAGCCCTTGAAGGGCCTTGGCCTACCAAGCGACCGCTGCTCAGCCTGAATACCTGCAGATTACAACGTGTCGTGTGGTCAGCACGACGAATACTCTCGGCCGTTATTCTTGGCTTTCTAGACCGGGACCGCTATCTCACCGTCAGATAGCTCCTCAGTTCTAATCACGTAGGCTGAGTGGACCTTACTTATAACGTTATAATGAATAATTAAAAACCAAGTCACTGCAAATCTGAGATTTGCCACCATTCTTTACGTTGCTATTAATTCAGCTGTCATGAACATTAATGTTCTATTGCGTGCCAACAAGGCTGCCACCTTCCTTGAGAAAAGAAAGCTGCGCATTTTGAACTTTTCATAGTGTGCGCCAGATGTGATTCAGTTCTGTACTTTTACTGTGTTACAAGTGACGAAATGCTACTTGCTAACTTTATAATCGCCCAATGATCTTGTCACAAGCCGCACCTTACATATCCAGACCAATGGTTTTGTCACTAGCCGGACCTAACCAGTCCAGACCAATGGTTTTGTCACTAGCCGGACCTAACCAGTCCAGGCCAATGGTTTGGTCACTAGCCGGATCTAACCTATCCGTCCCAACGATCTTGTAAAGATTCCTAAGTAGGCAGTCTTGTGTTCCCCCTGTGACATCGTCCGCGCTGCACCATTTTGGATCTCACCGCGAAGGATCAACCGGAATCTTTACTTTCGAAACTCAATAAGAACATATAACTTCTCATGATCGTGACCGAACTATACAGCGATACTCAGTCAAATGTCAGATTACTAGCGGTTATATCTGGTGTTTTTAAACAGTTCGATGATACGGTGTTTCAGGAGCTGGTTCTTAACGACAGACAACGTAAAGATAGTGTAGTGGCTTAGGCGGCGGTAAAGTAGAGGGCTCTCCATCGCACAAAGCACATCGTGGTGAGGATAGAGCCGAACTCTGCCCACCCTATCTAAAGCTACTCCTGTACCGGGTGCCTCAGTAAAATGGGTAATCCGCTTTAGGAGCTTTCATCGTGATACACGAAACGGCTAAAGGCAACGACATAAAGTCAGAGAAGTTGCAGAATGTTATAGAGGCTTCAGACTATCCGCAACGCTATCTGCAACGCTACGTAAGTGCTCTGTGCATTGCTCTGGGTGCAAACAACTGCAACGCGAAAACATTTGAGGATCGTCAGAACAGAAACCGATAATCACCGAAAAGCAGTTATTAGAGAATCTAATAAACACTCATAAAGTTGTGGTTACTCAAATTATAAAGAGAAATTACTACCAAATAGAGTAACAGGGAACGACATTCTGAGAGTTAAATCAAACACAACATGTCTATTTTAATTATCAAGGTATTAAACTTAAACCAGAGATGTCTGGTTTTGATCCGACTGTCTGGAGTTATTGGACTTAGATCAGACCGCAGCGGATATACTTCGTCAAGTAGCTAATAATGGCGGGTGACCCCCGACGAGGCCTGGTGCAAGTCTTTCCTGAGGCCCTACCTGTAATGAAATCCAATGCTGAATACGACACACACACCTAGCCCTGAGATGTGGAATTGACTAATGAAGGTTAAAATCCCCGACCCAGCTGGGAATCGAACCCGAGACGCCCTGGGGCCAGAGACCAGCACGCTAACTATTTAGCCATGGAGCCGGACATCAAGCGTAAGCACTTACTCTTGATAATACCATTTAGTTTATTGCAAACAAATGCAGTATACGTATATTTAAAATAAAATGCCATATTCCAAACAATCACACTGGTCATCTTCGTTTACTTGTTTATCATCTTCTTTTGTTTTTTATTATCCTAAAGCAGATCTCTCCACCAGAAAAGGTCACCATTCGTCCAGTCCTTTCCAAATTGGTTGACCTTCAAACCCATCACGTTCTATTTATTTTTAGCTATTAGACTATTTAATGTCTTCAAATTTTGTGGATGATTTCCTCCTCTCTTTAAAATACAAAAGCACATTTCCTGTATAGACATATTTCTACAAAGTATTTTACTTGAGTCATATTTCTGTTTGTCTTCTCCGTCATTTTCCTTGAAATATTCAGTAAATTACATAGTTTGAAGTCTTTTATACCATGCACGATTTTATATGACACTCCGGGAGATTTAATGTTCCGTAATACGTAGCCCTTTCCTGAAGTTAGCAGTGCCATGTTCCTTATATATGGGTATACAGTATATATATAATTTTTTTTCATATTATTCCTTGTTTATATTAATGCTTTGCTGGATTTATGGGATTGTCATCCAACCGATGCATTTCAGATGTCTTTTTAAGTGGATTTAAAGTGTTTTGTTTAATTATTTTTGTGGAATCATGTGTGTTTAACCCAAAACTCCTCCCTGAAATACGAAAATACGAGTGAAGCAAAAGTGGATTTTACGGGTTTTGTTCCGACGCTAGTCTAGTCCAATGCATAGCAACGAAACACCCACGTTATATGAATGACGAACTTCTGGATATGCTGCTTATATCTGGAGAGTGTCATCGCAATGAGAGACCAGCAGCTGCGCTTTGTGTACAGACACCATCCAGATCGCAGTATGTTCCTTAGTAAAGAGACTACTTCTTACTGAAATGGCACGAGTCATGTGGTAAGTCGTCCACACAGAACATGACCAAGGGATCCAGAGAATCCCCAGAAATCTTATCAATTCCAGTCGCTTTTCTAGTTTTCAACTTTTGTGTCTTATTGTAAATGTCATTGTTATCATATGTCAATTTTAATACTTCTTTAGCATTAGTCTCCTACTCTATCTGGACATTATCCTTGTAACATACTGCTGACTGAATACTTATGCCTTTTGAAGATCCTCACATACACACTCCACTTGTTCATTAATGATTCCTGGAATGTCCTTCTTGGAACCTGTTTCTTCATTAAAGTTCATGTACATACCCTTCCATATTTCACTAATATATATATATTTGCTTTACGTCGCACCGACACAGATATGTCTTATGGCGACGATGGGATAGGAAAGGCATAGGAATGGCAAGGAACTGGCCATGACCTTAATTAAGGTACAGCCCCAGCATTTGCCTGGTGTGAAAATGGGAAACCACGGAAAACCATCTTCAAGGCTGCCGACAGTGGGGTTCGAGCCCACTATCTCCCGATTACTGGATACTGGCCGCACTTAAGCGACTGCAGCTATCGAGTTCGGTCACTAAAATTTGTATGACTGCCAATTATGCTTGCCATTATGTTATCCTTAGCTGATTTCTTTGCTAGATTAAGTTTCCTAGTAAGTTCCTTCAATTTCTCCTTACTTCCACAGCCCCCGCTTCGGAACTGGGTATTTATGACATCTTCATTGGGTCAGAGGCTATGGAGCACATTATTATTATTATTATTATTATTATTATTATTATTATTATTATTATTATTATTATTATTATTATTATTTTTTTTGCTAGGGGCTTTACGTCGCACCGACACAGATAGGTCTTATGGCGACGATGGGATAGGAAAGGCCTAGGAGTTGGAAGGAAGCGGCCGTGGCCTTAATTAAGGTACAGCCCCAGCATTTGCCTGGTGTGAAAATGGGAAACCACGGAAAACCATCTTCAGGGCTGCCGATAGTATTATTATTATTATTATTATTATTAATATTATTATTAATATTAATATATATAATAATATAATAATATATAATAATATATAATATTATTTATATTAATAATAATAATAATAATAATACCAAATGAACATGTGATATTTTACAGCGTTACAAGCGGTCCTACACGTCGTTCACTGGTTTATTAGCTTTCTCGGTAGATCAGTGGTGGTGTTCGGCCCATGATCACGGGTTTGATTCCAAACAACAAAAGAGAATACTGAACCTGAAAGATTACATTTCATTTTAGCAGATCTACGTATAAAAAGAAAATTGTACTACTCCTATAACAGCAGACATTGCAATGTCTTCCTACAAGGATGTAGAAGTAGACGGGAGTAAAATTGAAATGCCAGCACTCTATTATCTATATAATTAATTCAGGAGTATGAGGTGAGGAAGTATATGTGTTAAGGAACACATGGTTGCTTTCTCTCCCTGGTTAGAAGTGGCGATCTGACAGTCCGGAGCTTAAAGGCTAGTACACACCAAGCGACAAAGTTGCGGAACACGTGTATCGCAACAAGTCCCAGGGGATGTCCTGCGACATTTTTTCCGTGTTTGGGACTGTCGCCATACAAAAGTTGCATGTCGCAGGTCTCCCATGTTGTGCAACATGATGTAGTCTGGACGTGTCGCGAAACAAAGTCCCGGTACACGCCGATGCCAGTGTGCAGATAGCCGCCACGTGTTGGTGTTGTGTTTCTTGTTCTGTTGTTTTGCGATGGAAATTACTCTAAAAATCATTGAGGATTTACACACCCTCCCTTGTCTTTGGGATGTTATGTCTACCGAGTATAAAAACAGAGACAAAAGGAGGGAAGCAATGGAGTCTCTGGCTAAAAAGTTCACTATGTCCACTCACGAGATGGAGAAAAAGATTCAAAACATTAAAAGCATATAAAGCAATTTCTTGCGCCATTTCGCGCCGATTCCTGTGGTGCAACTGGCTCTATAGATGTGGACGCGGGACATTGTATCGCAACAGTCTAGGGACAGTGTCTCGCAACTGTCCCCATACAATGTCCCGCAACTTTGTCGCTAGGTGTGTACTAGCCTTTACATACCTATCCCGTCGGTCCCCTCACCTATCTGATATACAGCAGCAAGCCGCGCGAGGTGAGTCGAGGGGAGAGGGACGCTACTTTTCGCTAGTTGCTTTACGTCGCAACGACACAGATAGGTCTTACGGCGACGATGGGATAGGAAAGGCGTAGGAGTTGGAAGGAAGCGGCCGTGGCCTTAATTAAGGTACAGCCTGGTGTGAACATGGGAAACTACGGAAAACCATCTTCAGGGCTGCTGACAGTGGAATTCGAACCCCTTACCTCCCGGATGCAAGCTCACAGCCGCGTGCCCCTGACCGCACGGCCAACTCGCCCGATGGGAGAGGGACGTACCGGCAGGGCTCCAATATCGGTATCCGATGCCTTGCACTCACAATTACGAGCGACGTTTTATTTTTCCTCATTGCTTTCAGTTTTGTAAATGGAACACTGTGTCAGATACATTATAATGTGCTTTGAGATTTCCATTGTCTCATTTGACGTTTGAGCTTCACCGATAGCCTTGGTACCCCTCAGTATACGCCACTGTTGCTGTGAGAAATAACGGAAACATGAACATGCAGATTCTGCTGTAGCCAAAGCGAGTGGAGTGACGAAACTATCGATCGTACTGTTATTAAGTAGGTTTTGTCCCTTGTTTCCCATTTTCACATCTAGAAAATATGGGGGCTGTACCTCAGTTAAGGACACGGTCATTTTCCTCTCAGTTCTAGGCCAGTCTTATCTCATCGTCGCCATAAGGCGCCTGAGTCACTGCGACGAAAGATAAGGTGAGATAAGGTATACAAAACTGCTCCCTTACATATACATCACAAGACAGAAACTAAGTTTGTGCAAGAAAGTTGGTTACATAGTGTCTTACCGTAGCTATCTATATAAACAGAATTTTTTTCGCACTTACTTGGGATATCCGTAATTTTATGTAGCTGAATGAGTCTGTTGTTTCTTTCTCTGTGAAATTTCTCAAGAATTACGTTGTACTGTACTTTTACTTTCGTTGCAGGTTTCCTCAAGTGACTCTGGAAAAATGACAGAGGTTTCTGAAGAAATTACTGTAGAATCTGTTACTACTGACGAAGCGCTGCCAATTGATGAGGTAAGTTGTGCACGCCATGTGCTCACTGCTTCCATTGTACTACCCAATTACCAGTACGTGTTTTTGAGGTTTTAGATGATTCCTTTATTTGTGGTGGAGTTTTGGGACAGTTCGGTATTAGTAGTGATGAACAATTCAACGACAGTCCAAAAAGGGGAAATATAACAATAGCTGTACTGTAAGATAAGATATGGCACAACTTCTATACTTGACAATGCGTCTAGAATCGTGGAATATAGTAAATTTACAAAAGATAAGATAGACAGGCTACTCTCAGTTATCCTTGATAGTAAATTTTGTTGAGAGTACCAAGTTCTCTAGGGCACGGGTAATAACAACAAAGGACCGGAGTACTCGAAGAATGAGGCTGTGGAGGTGTGACTATATTACCACCCATAGCTCAGTACCATAGACATATAATAGAGACCAGATATTAGCAGCTAATGCTGAAGCCGGAAGCATATGGCCGCTGCCATCTTACGTCATTACACTCTTGCATTTAATGAATGTAAAATCATAGCCAAAATACGAATATTGGACGGAAAAAAATAGAAAAGCACATGAAAATTACATAATAATAATAATAATAATAATAATAATAATAATAATAATAATAATAATAATAATAATAATAATAAGGGCGTACTATATTGTTTTACACTTTATTTTTCTACCCAAATGAATTACATTACACATCAGTTGTTACGTCCACCTTCTCAACATAATCTCCTTGTAACTGTATGCACTTCTGCCATCGATGTGTCAGTCTCTCCAGACCTTCCTGAAACCAATCTTTCGGAGTGCTGCGTACCCACGCCTTGACATCTGTGTCCAGTTCTGAAAAATCTTCTAAACGGCGACCACGCAGAGGTTCCTTCATGTTCCCGCCAAGTCGGGGGAGTATGGTGGGTGTGGCAGCACCGTGAATCCTATTTGAACAATGGCAGTTGTGGTCTCTCGGCTAGTGTGGGGCCGGGCATTGTCATATTGCAGAAGCACACCTTTAGTCTATTTTCCTGGACGCTTAGTTTGAACGGCACGACGTAAGTGCTTAAGGGTTGCCACATATGCTGCAATGTTAATCGTGGCCCCAAATTTCAGTCAGTCAATGAGGATGATGCCCTTTGTGTCCCAGAACACTGTCGCCATCCGCTTGCTAACTGATGACACTGTTCGACATTTCTTTGGCGGTGGACTGCCCCAATACTTCCATTGCATCGATTGTCGTTTCGTTTGTGGCTCATAGTAAGGTTGGCTGGTGCTGACACTGTCACATTCCCTCCAGAACTGGTTCCCTTGTCCACCGATGTGCGCCCTGTTTTCCAACCCTCCACCCTGCTGTAAAATGTTTTCCGTGAAGGCGCATGTTCTCCACAAACTGCCACCAAGCGTCGATGATTTTCTGCACTGGTCACGCCTTCTTTCCATAGGAACCAAGTCGTACAGCGCTGTCCCTGACGGTTGGTTTCCGTATTGTCTGCTTCTACGCTGACAGTGTTGTTATGAAATGGCTATGACGAGTGCATTCGTTGGCCCCTGTGCGTGTGCTGCTACCAAACGGTGGAACAAGACACTAGTTACACGTCACCACCTTCAAAAATGAAATGTGAACCATAATCGGACATATAAAAAATAAAGTTTAAACCAATATAGTACGCCCCTCGTAATAATAATAATAATAATAATAATAATAATAATAATAATAATAATAATAATAATAATAATAATAATAATAATAGCAATGCGTACATCAGAAGAAAGGCAGGAAATGTTTAAAATGAATTTAAGCGAGTGAAGGAGAGAATGTATGACTAGCTCAGGTTGACGGGTTCCAGTCCAGCGGTATTTGAAAGTGCTAAAATACACCAGTCTCATGTCTAGATCTACCGGTACATAAAAGAAATCTTGCGGGACGAAATTCTGGAAGCTCGGCGTATATGAAAACTATAGAAGTAGTTAGTAGAACTAGTAACATTATTATTCTCAATTCTGCACTGAGCTTGAAAGCTGACCTAATTTCCGTTCACGTGGCTCGGCACCATAGTGCTCCTATATGTTTCCTGGATAACCAACCTGCAAGCTGAAAATATGCCCAATAATCTCTCTCCTTCACTGGTTATTGTAGAGAGAAGGAAACGTCCGCGCAAAAGGAAAGGAAAGGTATTAAGTAATATCTGGAACTTTCGAAAATCACACTGCAAAGACTTATTAAATAAATTGCATCCTTTAAGACGCCTCTCTTTTCAAGAATATGGTTACTGTACATCACCATAAAGACAGAAATATGTAACATTAATTTGAGTGAGGAAGTGTGTTTATTTCCTTAATTCCTCATTGAGCGTGGAAACCGACTTAATTATGAATATCTTGATTTATTTCATCTTAACTTTTATCATTTACTAGGGTAGGGGAACATTCATTATCGATGCTTACATTGAAGTTACCTTGTTATGGTTATGTCTGGTGATTTTAATATGTAACTAGCAGTGATCAGCCATTACAAAAATGAGAAAAAAAGAGAATCGGGCGGCGATATTTACTTTCTAGTGTATGGCCTTACGTGACGATTATTATAACTTTGGTATCGGAAGTCTGTAAAATCTTGAAGTCGATGGATACGAAGAAGTCATGTGGTCCAGACCGTATTTCAGGAATAGTGTTACGTGACTGTGCTGAGGAGCTGGCATAATAATCAAATGGTCACTTCGTACAGGCGATTTCCCGTCCGAATGGAAGAAATGATACATTATTCCAGTGTTCAAGAAATATAACACAATTACAGACTAATAGCTCTTCTTCCATTCATTTCCAGACCAGCATGGTTTTGTCCAGAAACGCTCAACAACCACCAGTCTTGCTGTTTACTCCCACATCAAATCTAGCGCACTAGGCAATTGCAAGCAGGTTGATGCCCTGGGTACGCGGATATTTCCAAAGCTTTCGACTCTGTGCAGCATAATGCTCTACTGAATAAGTTGTCACGCATACGGAATTCATGGAAGCTTACTCGAATGGTTTAAGTGCTATCTTTACGACAGGAGGTATTCAGTAAAATACAAGGAGCTCATTTCTCGTTCTTACTAGCCTATGTCTGGAATTCCACAAGGTTCATTACTGGGACCTTCGTGTTTCTTCCTATTTGTTAATGATCTGCCATAACAAATTAATTCGAGCAACTACCTACTCTATGCTGATGACCTTAAAATTTACAGGGTACGGTAACTGAAAACATGAGTGACTGTGAATTGCTACATTTAGATATAAATAATATTAGTGACTGATGCGAAAAGTGACAATTATCCTTGAATATTTTAAAGTGTTGTGCATTATCCTTCACGAGAAAACCGAAAGTTAATGCTTTTAAGCATTCTATAAAGGGTCAAGAAGTGAAGAGTGATACTAAAATTAATGATATCGTTGTTCATTTTAACAAAAAAATGGCTTTATCTTTCAAGTAACATGTGTTTAATATCGTGAATAAGGCATTTAATAAGTTAGGCTTTTGAAAAGAAATTGCAGGAGTTTTAATCCATAGTCTCATTGAAAAACCTGTATTTCTCACTCATATGGTTGGGTCTAGAGTACTTCTCTGAGGTGTGGACCCTTTCACAGCAATACTTAATTAATTCTTTACAGCTATTGCAGATCAGATTCGCAAAATGGATCAGTACAGCGTGTTTTTGTACCAAGCTGTTGTTGATAGATTATGACCTGTTTTGTATGAAGATACATATTGATCCAATTAGAATTCGGCGCAAGTATGTGAGTGCACGTTTCATACATAAATCTATTGGTAATTTCCTAGACTGTCCTAATTAACTCCAGTTGCTGCCAGTTCATGTTCCTTCTTGTAACACCAGGCAGACTGTCACCTTTCATGTAGCCAAGTGCAGAACTGAATCACACAGAAAATCTTGGTTTATGCAGTTACTAAGATCCCTGAATGAAATTGGTGGGATGGTGGATGTATTCCACTCTCCAGATAGGCAAATTCGTAGACATCGCTATGGACGCGTCGTAGACGGGATTTTCTTTTTTTGCTAGTTGCTTTACGTCGCACCGACACAGATAGGTCTTATGGCGACGATGGGGGACAGGAAAGGGCTAGGAGTGGGAAGGAAGCGGCCGTGGCGTTAATTAAGGTACAGCCCCAGCATTTTCTTGGTGTGAAAATGGGAAACCACGGAAAACCATTTTCAGGCCTGCCGACAATGGGGTTCGAACCTACTATCTCCCGAATACTGGATACTGGCCGCACTTAAGCAACTGCAGCTATCGAGCTCGGTAGGCGGGATTCCTGGTATCCTATTCTGTAACTGACAGTTAAATGTTATTTTTCTTTTTAATTTATGAGTCATTTCAAATGTGCATATATTTTTCTGTTTTCACGTTCTTCTCTCCTATGTATGTGTTGCAAATATGTATATCGTCACTGCACCTAGAAAAATCCGCTACGTGAAAATATTTAAGCTTAGAATTGTGACCAGAAAGGTTCAGTCATCCAAGGTTCAGAATGTTCGTTCTGAGGGATACATGTGCTACAGGTCAGTGTTTCTCCCCTCAATATCGTCACATAACGGTATTTAAAGCCGCGATGATGATATATTGTACATTGCTACGTTATATTATTAGTAGCATTGTTATTATTTGTATTTATTATATCATCTGTAACTGGAGAAGTATTGACCTTGTTGATGATAAAAAACAAATCATATCAAATCAAATCACCGTGATACTCATCACGCGAGTACAGGTTCGCGCTCACCGGGTTTCTCGGGTGTGGAGTGTGAGCTTGCAGTCACGAGATGGTGGGCTCGTACTCGATCGTTGCAGCCTTCAAGGTGATTGGCCATTTTCACATGGATCAAATGCGGCAGCTGGGTCTTAATTAATGTCACAACCATTACTCTCCAAGTCCTTTCCTATCTCATTGTCATCAAAAATGTGTATGTGTTAGCAAAGATACAGCAAAAAATAAAAATATATCTAATCACTAGGCTGATGACCACGGAATTCCAAGAAAGGAACAACAGTTTTCAGTGTTAATTAATATTAGATGGAAATGAAAAAAAGTCCTCAGATAACATTCGTCTCCTCACACCCGTAGGTGGGGGAAAGTGTTCATTTAAAATGGAGAGATAATTAAGAAGTGTGGTGCCCTAGAGCAGCGTGCTGCAGTGACGCAGCTCATTCTCTTTGAGTTGTGAATTGCCGCAGTCACCCTCTGACCCAGATACTGGAACGAGTCTTCCCTAGTGTGATTATTGTCTCAGCATTCCACTTGTGGGCAGAGCGCTTGGGAGTCAGCCAGTTCACTGAATGCCAGGGAAATTCAGTGGACTGAAGACGATACATCGTACTGATCAGTTGACTTACAGATGTTGTACTAGTACGTTAAGAAAATAGCATACAGTCTGTTCGAATTACACTGGATGGCCTCCACTATAGTTCTTTGGAATTCTGTATTACCGGAGTTGATTTTTGAAGTAGTGATCATTTGGCTGGCCCAAGTAATAATTAACACAGATAAATTTTCCGCTGAGAGCAGTGAATTAAGTGGGTAGGATAACGTGACAATTATGAGTAGCCTCTCGAGGCCAAAACATTTCCCATTTCAGTCAATCAGTCAATCAATTATCTGCATTTAGAGCTGTCGCCCAGGTGGCAGATTCCCTATCAAAATGTATAAATATCTTCAAAAAAACTTGGAAATTTATCGAACACTCCGCTTAACCCCTAAATATCCTCATAATCATGTGAAGAGATCCGAAACCTTTTCGCACAACCTCGTTAATGTCATTACCCCCAATTAAGATCACTAACACCTACATACACATTGATCCCCATGACGTACTATCACCCATCAACACAGTAATTAAAAGTGAGAGGACTCTTCCTCTTGGTGAAACTTACAGCCTGACTTTTCATTCCATTCACGATCATACCAGTGCCCGCAATTCACCTCACAATATTGTCTAGGTCTTTTTGTAGCCGCTCACAATCCTGTAACTTGTTTACTACCCTATACAGTATAATATCATCCGCAAATAGCATTGTCTGTGATTCCAGTTCTTCGCTCATATATTTATATATATACAGTACCAGGTGGCCCTCCGGTCCCGAACGTTTTACTTACATCTATCCCGCATGCAATAATGAAGAACGGGATGCCTAACAGCTGGTTTACAAAGGAGCGTTACACTGTGCTGCATTTTCGATGTGAAACAAACGTTCTGTAAAAGGGTGCGGTTTTAAACACTCCAAAAGTGCAGAAAATGTGTAATAACTCATTAATTTACACACGTACAGACATTACACTCACCAAAAAATTGCTTGTATGTGGTATGTGCCTTGAACAATCCAGAAGCTCTTAATTGGAACTCTGTTCGGCGAAATGTGTGTATAGAAAACATGCGGATATTTGGAAACTCCTGCGCATACCGTCTGCGAGCTTCGGCTGCATTCCGACCAGATTCGATTAAAATTATGTTTGTATATTCGTCCTTGAACACACCAGCCATTGTCCATATATTGACAGGAACTATAGTGCTTCTCTACTATATACCAACCTAGCGTTTGGAAACGAGGCTTATTAACGCAAGGATGCGCATTTGACGGGTAGCAGCGAGTGGGCGTGCTGTTCTTATCTCCCCATATTCTGATATAACTAACCTGCAGGCAGTAATACGATTATGAAAATCCCATTCATCATTAGTGCACGCGGGATACTTACAAGTAGAAAGTACGGCGCTCGTGGGCCACCTAGTATCTTATAAGAAAACATAAAGGTCCAACAATACTGCCCTGTGGGACCTCCCGCTTAATAATTACAGGATCAGATAACATTTCACCTACTATTATATTCTATAGTTTTATTTTCTAGAAATTTAGCCACCCATTCAACCACTCTTTTGTCTAGTCCAATAGTCCTCATTTTCGTCAATAATCTCCCAAAATGTACCCTATCAAATGCCTTGAATAGGTCAATAGTGATACTGTCTATTTGAACTCCTGATTCTAAAATATCTGCTATATCTGCCTGGAATCCTACATATTGAGCCTCACTGGAATAAGCGGTCCTAAAACCGAACTGCCTACTATCAAACCAGTTAGTAAGTTCGCAAACGTGTCTAATATAACCACAAAGAATGCTTTTCGAGAGCTTACAAACAATAAACATCAAGGTGACTGGCCTGTAATTATCCGCTGTATGTTATCAGCCTTTCCCTTGTACTCTGTGGCTACTATTGCAACTCTCCATTCATTTGGTATAACTCCTTCATGGGAACAGTAATCAGATAAGTACAGTAGGCTATGTCAGACATGGCACTATATCCCAACCCATGGCATTTAATATAGCCCCAGAAATCTTATCAATCCCAGCTGCTTTTCTGGCTTTCAACTTTTGTACCTTTTTGTAAATGTCTTTATTATCATACGTAAATTTAAATAATTCGCCACTATTAGTCGCCTACTCTATCTAGACATTATCCTTATATAGGCCTATAACTACCTTAATATACTGCTGACTGAATACTTCTGCCTTATGTAAGTCCTCGCATATACACTCCCCTAGTTCATTTATGATCCATAGAACATCCTTCTAGGAACCTGTTTCTAGCTTAAAATAGCTATACATATCCTTCCATTGCGCCCTGAAATTCGTATGGCTACCAATTATGTTTGCCATCATGTTATTCTTAGCAGACTGGTTTTCTTTGTTTCTTTCTTTTTTGGCTAAACTAAATTTCCTTTTAAGCTCATTCGATCCCCCCTTACTCCCACAACCATAACTCTATTTCTTTATAATCTCTTTATCTCTCTGTTATAATATTTGACACGGATTATAGTTCTCTACTGTGGTATTTGTACCTATAATATCCGGCGTTGTAAATAGAAAACTATATAAAACTGTATCGTTTTTAAAAAAAAGCCCGGAGCGATCTCTTGTGATGTATATTGTTTACAGTGCATTCAGAACAAATTTGTTACTTTCATAGACCAGTCTCAGTGTGATCTTTGACACAGATTATGAACGTGACTGAGGTATGAGCAATGCCAGAAGCACCGTTCCTTATGCAACCAGTCCCTGTGATGAACGGTGTAAAAATATGGATTGCAGGCTCATTTAGTGATTATGTTTCATTGGACTTGACAGACTTATATGTAGCCTAATAGTGTCTTCTGGCTGAGTGAGAAAAGCAGCGGGGAACTACAACACTCATCACTTCACTTGTACGGCGCTTCAGAGACACCTTAACTTCCTATGAGGGACAATGTTCGAACTGTTAGGGACAAAACAAACCTTTGGGTTAAGGACTCAACAAACAAACAAACAAACAAACAAACAAACAAACAAACAAACAAACAAACATTTTTTTGCAATTGGCTTTACGTCGCACCGACACAGATCGGTCTTATGGCGACGATGGGATAGGAAAGGCCTAGGAGTAGGAAGGAAGCGGCCGTAGCCTTAATTGAGGTACAGCTCCAACATTTTCCTGTTGTGAAAATGAGAAATACGGAAAACCATCTTCAGGGGGGTTCGAACCCACTATCTACCCGATGCAAGCTCACAGCTGCGCGCCCCTAACCGCACGGCCAACTTGCCCGGTAACAAACAAACAAATAAGCAAACAAACAAAACAAACGCACGCATAGGCTTCCATATACACAAGCAAGTAAAACCATCTCCACACAGACCATGAAGGCCCCTGAAACCCTAACGGGGAATCGAAACCACGTGCTTCCGGTTGAACCGAGTGCACTCGGTTAGGCAGCCCATTACATATATTGTTTGAAAATGGTCCCATTAATGACGTAATTAAACTTGGCGCTAGGCTTAGTGTCTCAGACAGTAGAGCGCTGACTTTCTGATCCCAGGTTGGCAGTCCTGGTTCAGTCTGGCTGTATTTTAAGGTGCTCAAATACGTCAGACTGCTGGGCTGAGTGGCTCAGACGGTTGAGGCGTTGACCTTCTGGCCCCAACTTGGCACGTTCGATGCTGGCTCAGTCCGGTGGTGTTTGAAGGTGCTCAAATACGTCAGTCTCGTGTCGGTAAATTTACTGGCACGTAAAAGAACTCCTGTGGGACAAAATTCCGTCACCTTAGCGTCTCCGAGAACCGTAAAATTCGTCAGAGGGATGTAAAACCAATAAAATTATCATTAAAAACTAACCGCTGTTAGCAACATAAATTAAAATGCCACATGCGCTACATATTCGTTTCACAATTTGCATGCCTCACAGGAGTCTTTCAGTGTTAAACACTACATCACTTAAAATTCATTCCCAGGGCTAACGTCAGCATGTCCGAATTTGTTTATTTATTTACAACTTGCTTTACGTCGTACAGAAGCAGATAGGTCTTATGGCGACGATGGGATAGGAAAGGGCTAGGAATAGGACGGAAGCCACCTCGGTAGCATGTCAGCTACCCCTATGAGGGCGATAAAGTCCATGTCTCCACTGGAATATATCTGTAATTTAGACTTGAAGTTATTAAGAAAGATGAAACGTTCCAGCTATGCCTAAGGTCATTCGGTCAGCTGAAAACAGAGCTCTTTGCCAGGAAACTTTGCTTGCTTGCTTGCTTGCTTGGCGGAGACTCCTCATCAGCACAAAATGCAGGCACTGCTGTGTCTGAGCATTTGAAAGCTAATAATAAAATTACAATAATATGTTGTGTTACACACATTTGTCCCTCGGTTTTCCCGCAGAAGTTCTTATACGTACCTCTATGTCTACCGACACGAGTCTGACGTATTTAAGCACCTTCAAACACCACCAGACCGAACTAGGATCGAACCTACCAACCTGGGCTCAGAAAGCCAACACTCTACCGTGTGAGTATAACTGCGTCGTTATTGAAACCATTATATTATATTATATTATATTATATTATATTATATTATATTATATTATATTATATTATATTATATTATATTATATTTGTCCGACTCCTTGGCTGAATGGTCAGCGTTGAGGCCTTCGGTTCAGAGGGCCAGGGCCGGGTAGGGCATTTTAATCGCGTCTGATTAATTCTTCTGGCTCGGGGACTGGGTGTTTGTGCTTGTCTCAACAATCTCCTCTTCATATTAAGACAATACACCACACCAGCAACCACCACAAAAACACGCCGAAGGGCATCCGGCCCTAAAACAGGGCCAAATCCAAATGTGCGACTCAGTTCACTCCCGCGACCCCACAGGTGTGGAAAAAGCGGCAGAAGAAGAAGAAGAAGAAGAAGAAGAACATATTCTATTTATATTATTATTATTATTATTATTATTATTATTATTATTATTATTATTATTATTATTATTATTATTATTATTATTATTATTATTATTATTATTATTATTATTATTATTATTATTATTGAGTATTATCATCACACCAACAGAACTGTCAATTAAGTAGCCGTGTTGACACTCCGAATCCCATGGTATCTCTGAAGTTATGCAACTCTGGACGTGAACAATGCCTGTGTAGGTGGACCTCTTGCTGTTGGCTTGTGGAGTAGCGGAAAAAACTGACTACCCTACTCTTAGAAACTATCGAAAAGGAATGTCTAATTAGTAAGCCCTGAGGCCTAGTTGGGAGTACTGAATTGGTCACCAGCGTCATTAATTAATTGAATAAGGCACCAAGCATATCATCATCATCATCATCATCATCATCATGTAGAGCCGGTCTCATTAACTCGGACGGTAGAGCGCTGGCTTTCTGGGCCCAGCTTGACAGGTTCGATCCTGGCTCAGTCCGGTGGTATCTGAAGGTGCTCAAATACGTCAGCCTCGTGTCGGTAGATTTACTGCCACGTAGAAGAACTCCTGTGGGACAACATTTCGGCACCTCGGCGTCTCCTAAAACTGTAAAAGTAGTTAGTGGGACGTAAAAGCAAATAACATTATTATTACTTACCTGTAGCTAACATCGAAGGACGACGGTTGGCTTCCAACATGCCTTTCGAAGTCATGCGTTGATGTAGGCTAATCATGTCTGTACTTGTTCCGAAACGGCACCGAACGACATAGAGATATACCACAATGCCCCAAGCCGTGTATTAACCGACAATAACTACAACCTCTAAGAAATGGCCGTTAGTTTTGTAAGGCTTTGTGAGCATTAGCATGAGATTAGGGAATTCTGCTTAAGAAAGAAAATTCTGGTTTCAGCGGTCAGTTTTGGGTTCTCAAGGCCAGCTGGGCGCGACGTACCTTAAAAATCCTCTATTTTCGTTCCCATTTTCAGAGTATAAGCCAGTAATAAGTATGGTTAAAAATGTGGTGTAATGTTCTTGTACCCGATACTGGGCATTTGTCCGAAAGACAAAATATTTGTAGGCCTATCCGTAAAAGGGTAGGTCTACTTGTCGATACTTTAAAATACAGTATTAGTCTATAATAATTGTGGTCATGGCATGGATCAGTTACATTTATTATGTTGGTTGAATAATGACAGTAAACAGTTTTGAGAAATTCAACCGAGTAGTCTGCATTTTAAAATCATTTCCTCTATGTACTGCGGGCGCTTTTAATTGCAGAATTAGATTTATAAGTATGCCTATCATTCATATTAATATGTGCTTGCCTGTGTATGAATCTACTACTAAAAACGTTTTCATTCCTCCCCTGAAGGGGGAGGCGGGCCTCTTAGATGGTAACGCCATCTCTCAGGCCGGGAGATTTGTTACGGTGAAGAAAATGCACGTAGAAGTGGGGGGGGGGGTGGCGGCCGTAAACTGTCCCGGCATTCGCCTTAATGCAGGAGAATGGAAAACCACGGAAAACCATTCTCAGGACAGTCGACGGTTAGGGCCAGCCGTGAGGTCCAGCCATGTCCCGTCTCCCGAATGCAGAGGCGTAGAGCCACGGTAGAGCCGTGGCCACCCCTCCTCTGCTCGGTTGGCCGGTCAGAGTGCAGAGCTGTTGGACCACGGACCAGCCGTGGCGACTTGAGGGCCGAGACCCACTCTGCATCTCCCGACGTTGTATGAATTATAGCTTTCTATTCCGAAGCACACTTAAAATTTTGGGAGGAAACCCAGAATCTGAAACTATGAAATTTGTTGTTTATCAATCTAAAATGTTTGTAATATTAGAATTGCTGGGTTTTACGCTCATTAAATCTTCTACGAAAGCATCTCGTATTTCCTCAGGAGGGAAGAAAGCTGAAAGGAATAGTGCAGCTACTTTCCAATAATTTGATAATGGTAAACATTACACTACGTCCCTCCAGTTCTTGTTTGCACGAAACAGGTTGGCGGGCAGGTGGTCTGTTCATAGTACACCTGTTCGCGCGCAGCTGGTGTTCGTGCGCGAAGATTCCACCCTCTAACATCATACAAGTGGGTTCCGTATTTCTCTTCTTCAGCTCAGACTCGGTTAACTCTTTTGTGGAGAGAAGTGAGGTAAAATCCCACTCTTGGATATCGTAGAATTGGGTTTCCTTTTTTCTATCCCTTCAACTCGAGGAGAGAAGTATCTATGACAGTTTACTCTGCAATACACACACAATACAGTCACAAACACACTTCACATGCACCAAGTACATGGCGCTGTTATTCGCTCGTCAAGGCAAACTTCAGCCGCCAATTTTTTCGCTCTAAATGTTTTATTAATGAAATAAATTTTGAAAGGACACAATCCATATTATAAATATTTTGAAAAGCAAAATATTGAACCCATGACGTTCGAGTCATAAGGAGCCAGAGTCCCAAAGTCATTATATGAGGTCGCATATAAATTACAAGTCATGAGCTCTAGCTACATTTTTATCTCTGACCGGAGACGTCACATGGAGGAACAGGTGGTGGTTCTCATTCTCATTTCGCCACCCGCACGTACAGAATATGCAGGGATATGTCGGGACCATTTTTCTAATGAAAAGTACATTTTAAGAAGAGTTGGCGACGAAACTGCCGTAGTAAACGTCAGGAAATTGTAAGTGAAACAATTTGGTCATTAATGGTACAGATTTCAGACCAATAAATAGCTCCAGAAGGAAATTTGTCGAAAGACGCGCCTGTTCGTTCGAACTCTGTTACATCGACAAAATATAGTGCCTATCTTATGAGGTAAATTAACAATTCAGTTGGTTAAGAGAAACCCTTAAATGCTTATCACCAGCACCGCTACTAAGCTAAAGAACTATGTGTTACGTACAAAAAGTGTCTGTAAAATTTTGGCGGTAAATGCAGGTGGCATGAGAGGGGGAGTAAATTTTGCAATCCCGCATTGTGTTCAGAGTATTTGAATTTGAAGAAGAACAGTAAAAATCGGTTGTGTAGACTAAGTCCCCACCGGGAGGGCAGTTTGGCCAAAGGTGGCTGTATAATATCATCTCCAAGTGGAGAAAGATTGTCAGTCAAGTTAACGGTATTCCCATGTGGAATCGTCAGGTAAATTCATATCAAGGCAACAGACGGTCATTGTAATGCCGAAGTGCTGCAATTAAATTAACCAATATTTATTTATTCAACTTCGTTTGCGTGAGTGGATCGGTGTTTTGATGAACGCGTTCTGTTCGCGAGGAAGATAACGTGTGAAGGGCATTGTTTTGTTTATGTCATTATGTTCAGGTGAATGATAACAAAGACAGAGAAGGGAAAAATATGTTTCGTAAAGCCACTCTCTGTCAAGATGGCTAAGTAAAGAATGAGAGAGGGTGATGAGCCTGTAATGATGGGAGACGACGTACGACTACAGGTATATGAATTACCACCTTTACAAAGTGCTTTTATTTATTTCATGATGTCACCCTTTTTATTTCGTGAAAATGTCAAAGGAATATGACAAAAGGTCATTTTCTATGTTTCTTGGATAATCGGGAAAGTCGCGAAACTAGCGTGTGAAATTTTGTATAGTAGTAGACTTGATGGTTGAGAAACGAATATAATGTTTAAAGCAAAGTATCATTTCCGTACATTTATTTCCTATATTTGTGGTTTGCCAAAGTTAAGACATTAATTTATAGTAAAATTTCTGTTCGGCGTAAAGCTGAAACTTATCTAAGCGTATTTCGTGGTTTACCATTTAGAGCGAGTGTGCGGTAACGGTGGAGTGTCAGCTGGCGCAGAAGGCACACCGTTGTGTTCGGCGATGTAAATTTTGTCAAGGAAAGTTACGAGGCGAGATTGGTACAATGTGTTACAGGGAATTGCTATTCCAAAGTCTGTTGAAATCTGTGTAGAATTGATGAGAGGAAAATAACGGTAAAATTTTTGTGAGTCAAGTTGTGAGTTTCGGTTTGGAAATATTATCCCTGATAGCGTGAAGAGATGGTTAGTTGTCACAGAGTATTTTATATAAAAGCATTGTGGATCACCCAAGAGAGATATTCCATATTATTGTCGTGTAGAAAATTAGTGATAGCGAGTGTTTCAAGTCTTGCAAAAATGGGAAGGAATGAAGGAATGTAGATCAGGTTGCTGAAATCCTGTAGTGCTGATGCCGGGATTTTCAGTCTAGGAAACCCAAGGAGTTATTTTGTGTAATTTAACGCGATGGGAGTAGGGTCAGTCCATAGTTAGGATTCCACGTGAAACCGTAGAACTGTGGTGGATAAGAATATTTGAGTGACGTTTTAAATGAAATCTCTTCCCGGGTCAAGAATTACAGTATATATCATGTGAATTGGCAGCGAGGTGAGGTTTTATTTGACACAAGTTAAGATAGCATGTGTGTTTTGTTTAGAGATATCGGGGTGTAACCGTTACTTCAGCGGCTACAACAAACACAGTAAAGGGAGGAAAGTAAGTGCAATTACACGGTACCTAAGACACTACACACACATGAAAACAGCTGATGAACTACGCGGCACTCCGCCAATAACAACACTGGTAAATATCAGTAGGGACAACTTGACGACAAAAACCCAGGAACGTGAAAGGAGCTGGGAACCTACCAAGGGCATGGAGATGGCTTAGGTTGCAGATTCCGGAAAATCAACCCTGATCCTTGATTTTTCAAATATATTATTTACCAAAATATTACTTACAAAGGACTTTACAAACGAATTGCGAACAAATTCAGTCATACCGAACTTGTGAACTACAAATTACATGTTCCTTGAGACACACAAATTGCACGTTCCTTGACAATAGCTTCCTATAAGTTCAAAGAGTCAAGCAAATATCATACATCTAATTAAAACCCAAGTCGTACAATACAATTTAGAGTGAAGCTAAACGTACCTTTCAAAATATCTGAACAACATAATTGAAAAAGGGTAAAATCAGAACAGTAATATCAAAACTTGGCGCAGAGGCCAGTTCAACTTGGTCCCACGCCCAAAAACACTTCTGATGCGGGGCAGAGGAAAACTAGCGTACGTCAAGTGACACGGAACTACTAGAGGCAAAACCCCAAGGTAAATACATAAAACTACAATTTACATGTTTAGTGAAACAAGGAAAGGGGAATACCTCGGAAACGACAGGCAAGCCCAGCTGAAAAGCTAAGGCATCCGAAATAATTGAGTGGCGAGTCTGGGTGAGGTTCGAGCAAACTCCCATATGAAAAAGCAAGCGAACATTAAGTGAAATTTACGGTGGAATAGAAATCGAGAGTGCTTACCCCAAGGTGGCCCATCCCGGTAGCGAGACGACGTCAAAACTTCGGACAGCCAGGCAGACCACGAAATGCTGCCTCGCTCTCTTTAAAAAGGGAACCCTTGCCTTGGAGTAGCCAATCAGAACGCAGGAGCCCGCCTACGCCATCCAAATTCACCAATCGCAACTCCTACTTCAGTCGCGAAGTTTAAATAATTTTCTCGAATGCGCACGATCGCGAATCTTCCATTTCCAGAACAGTCAGAACATACTTTCTGGAATACATAACTAACAAAGGCCAATACACCCTGTTCAAAAATTCAAGTTACAACTTTCTGGATAGTTCCAGTAAATATCGAAATGAAATCTAGTTGTTACAAATACCATATGTTATCAAAATATTTACACTGTACAGATTAAGTAGTTACATGGAATACAAATAAAATATTTTATCACCACACTTCAGATCATACAGTAAGTACTACTTAACAAGGTTTACAAATAAAATCTTCAATAAATACTTTCCACTTCCAATACATTCTACACCTGTGACATGGGGAGAGGTCGTGTTTCCGTTATTCAAAGCCAGCTGTTAAGTGGTCGAGCCAGCTTACTGCTAGAAAGAAACTGTAACTGAGATTTGTCATTTGTAGTAAAATGTTTGGAATTAGATTTCATTATTTAGAAGGGACTCGTTTTAATAGAAACTTGAATTCATTATCGAAGCGACGGAAATGAGGCTATGGTACGATGTATGGGAAATAACCATTTTCAGGGATTTCAAAATTTGAGAATCTGTAGTGATATCTGACGTTTTTGACGGATATACACAGTTTTATTTGAACGTCACGACAGCTGTCAATCCATAGAGTTCGTGATGGATGATTGTGTTGTGTTGTTGTTGGTTCCCAAAGCACAAATGTAGTTTCTTGTGATTTGAGGTCATGCTAGTGGAGCTCATTGGGGTGCAGTATTCCAGCCACCCTAGAGTTGGGTGAGGTGCATTACGACATTTCAGTCTCATCAACATGAAACCATATCGAAGGAGATGCCGGCATTAGTCCAAGGGATAACCGTAGGCGTTATAAGGGGTGTGACATGGGTTGTTTTATTTTGCGTCGTGTGCGAATTTATGCAGATTATAGGATTTAATGTTAGGATTATCCAAGCTAGTTTCTTAATAATTGTTAGTGTTATAATGTAAGCTTGTTGAGTGACATCATGGAATAAATAAATAATACTGGTAATTATGACAATGTATCCCGTTTCCATCGGCGATGAAGAAAAGTATGAGCATAAAACAATATTAGATGAAGATTTCGTTTCTGATAAACCGGTCCGAGTAACCCAATAATGTAATTAAATAATTAGGGATTTAAAAGAAACCATTCGTCTGGGGGTAGATACAATTTGTTGTTAATCAGGATTATGACATTACTTCATTTATTAATTTATTTAATTCAGTGAAATCGTACTTGAGAATTAGCTTTAAACCAAGTGACTAACTTGAAAATATATTTGGAAATCTTAGTTTTATTTGCTAGGAAATCTCAACTTATTTAAAAGGACTTAAATTCTACAAGTGTTGTGAGCGTTTGTTGTTTGTTTATCTTTTGATTTTGATTTGTTGAGTATCCGATGTGCCGGGGATTTATTAATGTGGAAACCTTGGTCAGCAACTACTGCAACTTAATTGTCTTCAGCCTTCCGCAAAGAAATGTGGATGGTCATGGGGTCATCAACCTCAGACTTAGATTTGGGTCGTCTGCCATTATAGCAGCATTTTCCTTGTGGTCATCGTCCACAATGACTTTAACGTAAATCACAAAGTTAGATGTCGGTCCATGACATAGTCACAGGTCACATCGATTCAATTAAGGGTTCATGCCGTACAACCACTGTGTAACGCATATCGATTGGACTGCCTTAATTATACCAAGAGACCAGAGCTCGTGCTACGGAGAGTAGATCATCAAGAATCATTATGGTGGTACATGCAGTATCACATTGAAACAAATCTTAGGGATCTCCAGACTTTCTTTATTTCATTCTTAAATTAAGATAGTGGTTTCTAGTAAGGATGCCCTTCAGGTAGTTGAATTAAAGTCTCAAAAGCCAGTGTCTCTCATCATCGTTGTTATTGTTATTTTTTAAATGAATAAGACTGAGTTCATTGTTTGGGGATACCAATAATGTCACAAGTTTCTTCAACCTCATCGTCAATAATGAATAAATATCGATTTCTTTGACTCGACTCCTCTCATTTAGTAGATACCATAGTTTAAATTACTAAAACCCGCCTCTTACCTAAGCAAGTGACGAAGAAACCGTAGACGACCCAAGAGAAAGATCTCATGCCGATTTGCTAATAGGTAAGGCAGGTAGGTATCCTACGGAGGACCTTAATGGGTTCAATATTAGATGAAAATATGTTTCAGAATGATTTTGTTTTATGGCGTTTGCATTACCCGCTGGAGGGTCTGGAAGAATTTCATAATGTGTACCTCATCTTGCTATTCCTCTACCACCCAACCAAAACTTCCGAGAGAACTCTTATCTGTTCACATCCTGACATAAAAAAAGTGATCGACCAAAGAATTTTAAGTCCCAGACAATTAGCGCGCATTTTCATAGAGTATGACGCACCGAGCTCGATGGCTGCAGTCACTTAAGTGCGGCCAGTATCCAGTAATCGGGAGATAGTGGGTTCGAGCCCCACTGTCGGCAGCCCTGAAGATGGTTTTCCATGGTTTCCCATTTTCACTCCAGGCAAATGCCGGGGCTGTACCTTAATTAAGGCCAAGGCCGCTTCCTTTCAATTCCTAGGCCTTTCCTATCCCATCGTCGCCGTAAGACATATCTGTGTCAGTGCGACGTAAAGCAAATAGCAAAAAAAAAAAGTGTTTGACGCAAGTGTGATAAACTGATATAACTTGAAAACAATATCCTCTCACCCATGGGTAAATAATGCAAGTATCGAGCTCGTATTATTATTAATACTTTCCGATTATTATTATTATTATTATTATTATTATTATTATTATTATTATTATTATTATTATTATTATTATTATTATGACTTGTGATGTACATCCACTTATTAGTATCATTATTAGTTTACGATCGCATTATTTGTGAGGTTATGTCATGAAACATTTGCTGTATATAGATATTTATATGAGTTTAGTTAATCTAAGAACCTGTAATTAATATTATATAATGTATTATTACCTGTATATATATGAGAGCCTCCTTGGCTCAGGCGGCAGTGCGCTGGCATCCCACCGCTGGGTTCCGTGGTTCAAATCACGGTCACTCCATGTGAGATTTGTGCTGGACAAAGCGTTGGTGGGGCAGGTTTTTCTTCGGGTACTCCAGTTTTCCCTTCATGTTTCATTCCAGCAACACACTCCAATATCATTTCATTTATCGTTCATTAATCAGTGTCCCAGAAGAATGCGACAGGCTCCGGAAGCCGGCACAATTCCTATCCTCGTCGCTAGATAGGGGCTTCATTCATTGCATTCCTGACGCGGTCGAATGACTGGAAACAGGCTGTGGATATTAATTATTACCTGTATATATATGATTTGTAATCCACTACAGAATTTGTAATCCACTACAGAATTGTGAATCACACTGTAACATCCAGAATGGTACTGGGTAGACGAGAACTCGGTAGAATATTCTGTACATTGTATCTAGACCTTAAGCACTCTAGAATTTACGAGAAAATGTATCTTTCTAGAAGCCTGGCCATGCTCATATATGAAGAGGTGGTCTTGATGGTGGAGACGAGTTATTACTTAGTTGGAGTTATGGTTTAACAGGAGTATACTTGTGACCTCGTGCTGTGTTTAGGCAGACATGCTAGTCAGCAGTCGATTGTTATAATGTTGCGATCTCCATGTGGAAGTGCTTAGTGGTAGGCATTTGTTAAAGATGGCGGGTTGTTGATGTGTGCATTTTGTTTGTGACAACAGTTGATTAGGTTATGTGTACGTTTGTGTGAAGTTAAGGCGAAATAAATAAGTGTACGGTACCAACTGACAGCATTTTGTGTGCGTCTTTGTGGATACATCAAGTTTTCTAGGTTAATTAATGCAGGAGGGTACCCTTATACGCTTTTAGAGCAAGATTAAATGGTAATTTTCGTTACACATCACCGTAAACGCTCTTTGTCACTTTCGTAACATAATAGAGCTACGTGAATTTATCGAAAAAGCGTGTTTTGGGCAGATGTGTATGACAAGAAATAGTTTATTACGTAAGACCATATCACGGAACGAGATATACAAAGTTTGTCGCCAATCTTTCGTACAAGAGTCCACTCGGCCTTTGTGTCAGGAAGTGTAGGCTATTATGTACATGATTTGATTTGATTTAATTTCGTTGATGGTTTATTTGTTCCAGCAGGATTTAAAAGGCCAGATGGCTTTCTCTTACATATAATCATATTGATATGAGTCTGCATAATAATTATATTTACAAACACTAAAACAAAACATGTAACAAAGAAGTGTATGATAACAGATTTTAGATATGCAATTAATAGTTATAAGTAATTTAAACATATAGATAGGTAAGTATACCAACTAAAATCCACATATTTTAATCACTATACTGCATATCATTTTTTTTATTTGCTTAACGTCGCAACCGACACAGATAGGTCTTATGGCGACGATGGGAGATGAAAGGCCTAGGAATGGCAAGGAAGCGGCCGTGGCCTTAATTAAAGCACAGCCCCAGCATTTGCCTGGTGTGAAAATGGGAAACCACGGAAAACCATCTTCGGTGCTGCCGACAGTGGGGTTCGAACCCACTTTCTCCCGGACGCGAGCTCACTGCTGCGCACCCCTAACCGCACGGCCAACTCTCCCGGAATCAATAATGTAAAGGCCGAGCGAGTTGACTGTGCGGTTAGGGACGCGCAGCTGTGTGTTTGCTTTCGGGAGATAGCGGGTTGAACCCCGCCGTCGGCAGCCCTGAAGATGGTTTTACGTGGTTTCCCATGTTCACACCAGGAAAATGCTGGTGCTGTACCTTAATCAAGGCCACGCCCGCTTCCTTCCCATTCCTAGCTCTTTCCTATCCCATCGTCGCTATAAGACCTATCTGCGTCGGTGCGACGTAAAGCAAATTGTAATATATATATATTAACAAGTAATTAAATAACAATTAGATGCCCGGTTTCTTGGTTGAATGTTTAACGTAGTACCTTCGGTTCAGAGGGCCGCGGGTTCGATTCCCGGCTGGGTCGGAGATTTTAATCTTAAATAGGTAAATCCCTTGACTCGGGGATTGGGTATTTGTACTGCCCCGATATCCCTGCCACTAACACACACACACACACACACACACACAAAATACAACCCTTAACTATAATAACATGCAGTTTCGTACACACAGCAGATGCCGCTCACCCACGTCAGAGGCTCTACCTTACAAAGGGCTGCAGCAGACTAGAAATACGCCCACCGGGCGAGTTGGCCGTGCGTGTAGAGGCGCGCGGCTGTGAGCTTGCATCCGGGAGGTAGTAGGTTCGAAGCCCACTATCGGCAGCCCTGAAAATGGTTTTCCGTGGTTTCCCATTTTCACACCAGGCAAATGCTGGGGCTGTACCTTAATTAAGGCCACGGCCGCTTCCTTCCAACTCCTAGGTCTTTCCTATCCCATCGTCGCCATAAGACCTATCTGTGTCGGTGCGACGTAAAGCCCCTAGCAAAAAAAAAAAAGAAATACGCCCACGAAATTACAATGAAATAATTAAATATACATTAGACACAGTAGTATATGCACAATATGAATGTAATATGAGTCAGTGAATAAATGATTTGTAATTTATATTATTTTAAGATGAATGCATGCTTACAGACACACACCTTTGATCCAGTATAGGCTACACATTAAACTGAAATGAAGTTCAAACACTTGTAGCTCCTGTTTATACCAGTTGGTAGGAATACAGAAGAGGGCGAATCGCAAAGTGGAGGTGTTGATTGGGAAACCGAAATACCCAGGTTAAAGAAGAGCTGAGACCTGGCACAATACACAGTTTGACGAGCGATGAATCACAGGGGAGTAGGAGTGTCGAAATTTATAACGAACTTCAGAAATGGGGCTTCTTGCCAGCTGTGTGGGTGTGGCACTACCGCGGACCTTCTGCTCTCCACTCCGTCATTCTTGGACATGGGACGATATTCTATTAGCTGATGGTAAGACCATCTCCATAGTAAATATACTTTAGTACATAGATATCTGACTCCGATTTGCCGACCAAATGTCGTGGCCAAAGCTTCATATCAGAGATAAAATAATGTTATTGGTTTTATGTCCTACTAACTGCATTTACGATTTCCAAAGACGCCCAGGTGCTGTTTTTTACCCCGCAGGAGTTCTTTTACTTGCTAGCAAATCTATGGACACGAGCCAGGCGTTCGAACACAACCGACCTGATCCGGGCTCGAACATGCCATCTTGAGCTCAGAAAGCTAGCGCTCTGCCGTCTCAGCCACATAGCCTGCTGTACATCCGACAGAAGAAGAAATCCTTCTTTGTCAAAGAAGTATGTCATAAAATGAGTCACATGAGTTGTTTAAAAGACACATGAAATTGAAATGAAGGGCATAAAATTATGTGAGATATTAAATCAGTAACACATCCAGTGCTAAGAACGTTGACATTTGTTGGCAGATCTGACAAGACAACACAGTTTTCTTACTAGCCGGAAGATGTGTGGGTCATGCTAATGCGGACGACCAATTCTATCCTCTATGAAGTAAGTTGTGTATTATGTAGGCGTATTTTCGTGATCAAGGGCCGAGAACATCCCATCGAGATTCTAATTTTCTACTATCAACGTATCGTAGTGGTTCAACGATGAAGTTCTCTTCCCAGGATTATGAGTTCGATTCCAGCTGAGATCCTCAGTATGTTAAGGTGTTTATAGAATGGGGCAGAATTCAAACAAGCCATCATCTCTTAAAAGTCATAGACATAGAAGAGACGTTAAACTAAGTACTTTACTGTGGCATATCAATGATTAACCTACAAGGATCTCCGGTGTGAATGTACTCTGTGAGTCGCCCCTCGCGTTAACGGATAAGTTACAAGCAAGAAAGTCGGCTGGGTCCGATTTTGGGCTCTGCTGTGGAGAATTTATAGCCTTATTATAGGGTTGAACGTTTTGTGCATAGCTTCACAAGGACAACTGTAAAGATACGAGGATTCGAATCCCATATTTTTTTATTTTATTTTTTATATTTATTTATAAAGTAGCGATGTTAGTGCTGCTTGGCTGTCTCTTTCTTCACCGTAACTTTAGGTTATTCGAAAAGTGCTTTCCTTTCCAGCACATCACGTCTGCTTCTTTCCCATTTCTAGACCTTTTTAATTTCAAATACAAACACTATAGCCACACAGGTTATCAGATATATTGCATAATTTCTAAGTACTCGGAGCTGTCAGCCAAATAATAATAATAGTAGTAATAACCCCCTTCAACTGCAGTCAACCTTATGAGACGTTGCACTTGCAGAATTTAGCTCTGAAAAGGTGTTTTTAGCATTACACTTCCTTACATGAATTTGAGCTCCCTTCAAAGCCAATCGACTTCTCGAAACTCTATCTTGAGCATAGGAAGTGATTACCTTATCAATTACACGACGCAATCAATCAAGCTGTTCACCACACAAAGTAATAATAATAATAATAATAATAATAATAATAATAATAATAATAATAATAATAATAATAATAATAATAATAATAATAATAATAATAATTTCGTGTGGCTATTTCTACCCGAGTGCAGCCCTTGTTAGGCAGACCCTCCGATGAGGGTGGGCGGCATCTGCCATGTGTAGGTAACTGCGTGTTATTGTGGTGGAGGATAGTGTTATGTGTGGTGTGTGAGTTGCAGGGATGTTGAGGACAGCACAAACACCCAGCCCCCGGGCCATTGGAATTAACCAATGAAGGTTAAAATCCCCGACCCGGCCGGGAATCGAACCCGGGACCCTCTGAACCGAAGGCCAGTACGCTGACCATTCAGCCAACGAGTCACCAAACAAAGTAAAGTACACACACACACACACACACACACACACACACACACACACATATTCTCCTGTTATTGTGTGCAATCCGATCCATAACCTAAAAGTAGTTTTCAATTCGAGGCAGAATCAGGACTCGAACTCTGATCATCTCGATTGGAAGCTGAAATACTAGTCTCTAGAACACGGAGCAAAGAATTTCACGATGTAAATATCAGAACACCTCTTAGCTACCAAGCTCATCCCGAGTAGTCCCGGTCAATTAGATTTACAGCATCTTCCGGGAAAGTAATAGATGTAGACCCTCGGACAGAAGAGGTTAAACAATTTCACAGTCACTTAAGAAGGAGTTTATTGCCCGTTATCAAAACGCTGTCCTATTAATGCTAATGAACGTGGGCAGACCGTAATTACTTCTCAGGCAGTTGAGCTTAGAAAAGAAGGCTGGAGAGTTGAAAGCTTTCCATCTCTGTGAACTGAACGCGAGCCTTCCCAATAAAGCATCTTCAAGCAAGAGTTAGCCCGGTGGTGAATATGGACTATACACTAAGCCCGTCCTAGCACTGAGGAGTCACGAGAATCCACAGGGATGGAACGGTCGTGAGCCTGTTGTTTTAAAAGGGATGCGAGATATAATGATTTTGCCCAGGTAACACAAATTTCACAAATGTGTCATTTGCAAAACCAAATTTATTGACAAAGAAAAACTTCAAAAAGTAAGGAAATCTATGTTTGTGAAGAATTCACATCAGAAAAAAAATGTCTTGAGGGTGCTCAAAATTAAAATTAACCATTTCTGGTAACGATTTTAAATCTCATTAATAACAAATTCGCCGGGCTGAGTGGCACAGACGGTTAAGGCGCTGGGTTTCTGAGCCCAAGTTGGCAAGTTCGATCCTAGCTCAGTGTAGTGCTATTTGAGGGTGCTCCAATATGTCAGTCCCGTGACAGTAGATTTACTGGCACGTAAAATAAATCCCGCAGGACAAAATTCCGGCACCTCGGCGTCTCCAAAAACAGTAAAAATAGATAGTTGGACGTAAAACCAACAACATTATTATAATAAAACATTTATTTTAATAATTTGACACTGAATACTTCTGCAAATGACTCTAATCTCATTAAACAGTAATTTAAACAACTCAAAATGTAAATCTTAACCAAAATAATTTTGACGTAACAAATACACTAAACTTAATTAATAAAATTTAAGTTCAATTCTGATCTTAATGAAATAATTAAAAATTAATTAATGCTGAAGTCATTTAATATAAAATTATATTACATTATTTAAAAAATTTATTTAGCAACCATTTCATTAAACATATTTTTTAATTAAACATAAACGAAAGAAATACTAAGGTACGAATTCGCCTTAATCTCAACAAATGAGGAAATAACACCGAGCGAGTGGCTACGCCGCTTGGGTCACGGAGCATTCGGGAGATAGTGGGTTCGAACTCCGCTGTCGGCAGCCCAGAGGATGGTTTTCTGTAGTTTCCCACTTTCACACCAAGCAAATGCTGGGGATGTACCTTAATTATGGCCACGGTCGCTTCCTTTCCACTCTTAGCTCTTTCCTATCCCATCGTCGCTATAAGACATATTTGTGTCGGTGCGACATAAAGCAAAATGTAAAAAAAAAAAAAAAAAAAAAAAGAATCCTCTCCTTTCAGAAGATTTAGTAATTCAACTCTGGCAACACACATCAAATATTCACAATTGTAATTGCAAAAATGAACCAGTGAGATACAACCAAAGTCACACACAATCAACGATGTTCAGAGAAAAGAATACAATTCACAAAATCACACAATATCAAACACGTAACAAAATACGGTACACGCTATTTACAAGCTTATTTAAATAAAACCATTTAAATAATATCTACACGGTTATTATTCACAAGAAAATAAAATAGATTACACGCATATTATATGAAGAACGTCCTAAATCACACTCTGCCAACGTAACGAAGCTTAATTGATCGTGACTGAAATTTAAATAGGTAACTTAAAAGATCGGAATCAAATCGTAACGCTGGTATTATCCACATGAATAAAATCCACTTGAACTAGCAAGAAAAGGTGAGCATAAATATAACACCAACACGCACATCTATCTGGACGCTTCTTATAATTGAATGTGGAAAAGTCCCTTCTCTGACATGGGCAGGCATATCTTTACCAACATCCTCTACATTTGAGTACATACAAATTACAATAATGCTCCACAAATGAATTACACAATGCTCGCTCCAAAATGCTCCACAAATTATTCCATATTACATTAATAGGGGCTTGACGGCCTAAACGGTATTTTCCAACATTGCAGAGTAATAAAAGAAATACGAGCACACCATTACAAAGCTTGAACATTATTCGCATACATAAACACTCGACTCCAATTTTTAGGCATTATTATAACAAAGGATGAAACTGTGTTTGGTTAAATAGTAATTATTATCATCATCAACCTACATCCTGCCCTGCCAATATCCAAATTAAATAAGTCGAGATGACTTATAGAAATGACAAGTCCCATTCAAATGACTTAAATCGAAAACACACTAAATTATACAAGTAAAGGTGGACTATTGCTCACAAGTTATTTAGATTTAGATTTGGTCAGAAATTCGATCAAGTTAGAAACGTCTGGAGCTTTGAGATTCATTCAGCCTATGCCAAAATGTGCCCTTTCACAGAGCTAACCACACTTTATCACTTAAAACCTAGGGCCTTCATATCGTGTATGACTTTGCTCGTGAAAATAAGACACGTTAATATGACCTACCAATTTATGAAAGACCGTTAAGATTAAAGTCGTTGATCAGTGATGGAAGCAGAATAATTTTTCGTAATCTCTGGATTTCAGTCCGCCTCTGTAGTGTAGTGGTTAGTGTGATTAGCTGCCACCCCCGGAGGTCCGGGTTCGATTCCCGGCACTGCCACGAAATTTGAAAAGTGGTACGAGGGCTGGAACGGGGTCCACTCAGCCTCGGGAGGTCAACTGAGTAGAGGTGGGTTCGATTCCCACCTCAGCCATCCTAGAAGTGGTTTTCCGTGGTTTCCCACTTGTCCTCCAGGTAAATGCCGGGATGGTACCTAACTTAAGGCCACGGCCGCTTCCTTCCCTCTTCCTTGTCTATCCCTTCCAATGTTCCCATCCCCCCCGCAAGGCTCCTGTTCATCATAGCAGGTGAGGCCGCCTGGGCGAGGTACTGATCATCCCCCGACCCAAAGTCTCACGCTCCAGGACAGTATCCTTGAGGCGATAGAGGTGGGATCCCTCGCCGAGTCCGAGGGAAAAGCCGAACCTGGAGGGTAAACAGATTAAGAAAGAAAGAATGTATGCATTTCAAAAGGCAGGGATTAATACGCTGATACTCTTGACAGCCTGAGGGCAGTTCTGAATCAAATCAGTATTAGAAGTTCTAAACATAAAGACATGAAGTATATTGTAACAGCTTTCCTTCCGGCTCGCATTGTTCTCCTTCAATAGCATGTATATTGGCATATACATCCCCTGTCATATGTAATGAGTCTTATCAGGAAACTCATATCCCCTGATCCCTTGTGAGAAAGGAGAATGAACTTGGTAGACGTTCGGAGCTTGTGCCGTCTTCCCCTCTGGTGCATTGCGTGGTATTTATCGATTACATCCCTCCGTTCTGCAGTACACAGGGCGGCTCTGGTAATGCCAGGGTTAATATTGATCTGCTTGTCCATGAACTTGGTGAGAACAACTCTGCGGTCCTGGGGGTTGCTGTCAATTTAAATCAGCCCTCTCTTTCTTCATAATCCACATGCAAGTGCAACTTCTCTTCATGTCATACTGAAAGTTGATTAGGAAAATCTAAACCAAGGTTAGAGATGCGGAAATAGGAATAGCTCCACGACTAGTTGTAAATTGAGGATTTTAGAGACATTCAAATCATTCACACAGAGTTGCAGGCTGAACACTAAAAGGCGCAATTGGTATGTATATATGTATGTATGTATGTATGTATGTATGTATGTATGTATGTATGTATGTATGTATGTATGTATGTATGTATGTATGTATGTATGTATGTTTTCGCTACAATGAAGAACTAAAGGATGAAACTCTGACACGCTGGAATCTTTTAAAATCCGTAGTAATACGTCGGGCAAATAATATTATATATTACTTGTTAGTATGTTTATGGGGGCTGCCTGGCCGAGGCGGTAAAGGCGTGCTTGGTTCGCCCGGAAGGACGAGGGCTCGAATCCCCGTCAGGAATTCGTAAAATTTAATAAACGAGATTTCCACTTCCGGAGGTGCATATAGCCCTGAGGTTCACTCAGCCTACGTCAAAAATGAGTACCAGGTTAATTCCTGGTGGCAAAGGCAGCCTGGCGTAGAGCTAACCACTCTACCCCATCCCGTGACGAGGTTAACAATGGTGGAAGCCTTTACCTTCCACTCCTCCAAGGGCCTTCATGGCCTGTACAGAGGTGACTTTGCTTTGATTTTTTATATGTTTATACAAGGAGAGTTTTTCTTCACTTAATTACTGTAATTTATTTACATTTTTATGGTATATATGGATAGATAGATCATTTATTTATCTGCCGGGCTGAGTGGCTCAGACGGTTGAGGCGCTGGCCTTCTGACCCCAACTTAGCAGGTTCGATCCTGGCTCAGTCCGGTGGTATTTGAAAGTTCTCAAATACGACAGCCTCATGTCGCTAGATTTACTGGTACGTAAAAGAACTCCTGCGGGACAAAATTCCGGCACCTCGGCGTCCCCGAAAACCGTAAAAGTAGTTAGTGGGACGTAAAACAAATAACATTATTATTATTTATCCCGACAAAGTTACGGACTGAGCGAAATGGCCGTGCGGTTAGCGTCGCGCAGCTGTGACCTTGCATTCAGAAGATAGTGGGTTCGAACCCCACTGTAGGCAGCCCTGAAGATGGCTTCCGCGGTTTCCCATTTTCACGCCAGGCAAATGCTGGGGCTGCACCTTAATCAAGGCTACGGCCGCTTCCTTCTCACTACTAGCCCTTTCCTATCCCTTCGTTGCCATAAGACCTATCTGTGTCGGTGCGACGTAAAGCAAATTGGAGAGAGAGGATAAGTTCAGAATAAAACTTAAGATCATGCCAGCAATGGAGCTTTAGATGTGAGCTTGCATTTGGGAAATGGTGGGTTCGAATCCCACCGTCGGCAATCCCGAGGATGGTTTTCCTTGCTTTCCTATTTTCACACCAGGCAAATGATGGGGGTGTAACTTAATGCAACGTCGTAAAAGTGGCCGACTAAGTTTAGTTTATACTAGTTCAAACTGCCTATTAAAAACAACTAGAAGTTAAGTAGATAAATAACAAATAACTGAACCCATACAAGAACTAAAGATTTAAAAAAGAGGTATTTACAATGAAGTACATAAAGCTCCAAGCATCCTTGCTTTGGACAGAAATAGTGAGTACCGGTAGTGACTGATATAATTTTTTCTTCTTATTTGCTATTTTCCACGTCTCTTGATGAGATAATTCGAAAATAGAGCACTGATGACCTGTAAGGTTTGCATTTTTGTAATGGTGGGGGTATACCCAAAATAAACTTACGTTGAACAATTGATAACTTCAGGATATAATGATGACATGTGACTATTACGAGGTACGATTCACCACGCTGCCTAACTCTAATAAGAAACAAAGAGTTTGCAGCGAGTGCATTATGAGTCTTTATTTTCCGGGCCGATGACATCGATGTCTGACGCCTTAAAACGACCACAATCATCAAACATCATGATCATGATTTTACTGCTAGCGGTAAACATTTCCCAGGTAGGCATTGCATCACCTATATACCGCTGCCAGAGGTATGCAGCTGCTGAAGAATCTTGTTGCTTCAACTAAATGGCTACGAACATCCTGGTCAACAGTCCAGTTAACTTCGTGCATGAAGTATCACTGATAGCATGGCTGTGTGTGTGTGTGTATGGTATCTTTACTAGTGAGCGCATTTATAACTTGAGCTAGGATTGGGAAGAAAATGGTAGTCTATGTTATAGGTACTATATCATCATTGGTCTCTAGTTGAATTAGGAACCACGATAAACCACTTGTAAGGGTGACTGAATGCGAACTTCTCCAGTCAGTTCTGTTATTTGATGTTACTTTTCTCACATTTGTTGATCCCAAATTACATCCCTCCAGATGTCTTTTTCATGCTTGGAAAAAGGTAATAGTCTCAGAGGGCCAAGTCGAGTGAACAGACGGGATGTTGCAGAACAGGTCTTCTGTGTTTGGTAATATATTCAGAGACCAGTAGGGACTGATGTGCAAGCGCGTTGGAATGGAGAAGAAACCATTGTCCACTAACGCCACGTCTCAGGCTACTTACGACGGACAAACTTCTGCAAAAATATCCAAGTAAAGCTCTTCGTTTATTGTCTACATCCAAGTAGTCACAGATATACTAGAGCGTTCATCATCGTTTATAGATTCTCAGTGTTCTTGATCTCGCTATCGTAGAGTCACCGTGTACTATCACTAACACTTTAAAAGTCTTCGAAGGTGTTTTTCCCATTTACTACAAAATTTAATGTTTAAACACTGCTTTTGAAAATCTATGTATCTTACTTCGCAGCGAAAACACGACTAATAACAGAAGAACGCGTCTGCGCGTGCTGCTGTTACGCTGTTCACGATGAACCCATTCAGGTTATGGAGAGAAGAGATAGTAAGTTGCATTACAGATAGTGTTTTTTTTAGCAACCAGCTCATGGATTGCTGGGTCGCACAGTTCTCGAACCTTTTTATCTTACTTCGTTAATAGTTTCATATCTCTCCTCTAACAGGAACCGTGTTAATGCCTGAAAGAAAGTATCGGGACGATTATAGCCACTGACATACTGACCAAGTAGGCTACTCACAGTTCCAGCTGTATCCTTGGAATAACACATTTATAAAAAGGTTTACACGTAAATTGTGATTTCCAGATCATATGAAAATCTCATATTTCATGATTCATGACACTAACATCCAGCTTTTCCTTTCGTTGCTTTCTTACATTTAAAATTCGTAATATATGGTTAGTGTACAGTCTAAATGCCCGTCACTCTTTAAAGGTATTCTTCAAAGTATAAGGGCAAGAACAACTTTAACTGAAGAAAGAAACGCAGCACATCCATAAGAAAATTCTTGAAAGTGTATCGTTACAAAATAACTCGGCTCCACAACTTACTGCCAAGAAACTTGTCTATCCATATATAATTCTCAACTTTTACTTTAGAGCATTTTCTGGCCGATTAATGTACAGCACATAGGCTACCTGAAAAGTCATGCGCCATGCCTATACTTAACATTCCTGCCTGTAGCGGTATTGGGTTTTTGCCACATAACATCGAGGTTTCTGCTGTATTTTCTCGGGAGTAGCAGTTTATGTATAAAATGGTCCTCTTCTGCACGTGTGATTGTATTAAGGCACGAGCACAAGTAAGCGTTAGTAATTACGAGTACAGAAAAACATTCTGCACACAACTTGAGCCCACAATGAATAACGATCAGATTTACTATTTAAGTAAATTATTTATTTATTTATTTATTTATTTATTTATTTATTTATTTATTTATTTAAACCTATTTTCTTTTACATGACGAGGCACATTTTGAAGCCTTCTTTATTTATTCATCTGACTGAATTTATGAGAATACTTTAGCTAGTTTATACATTTATAGCCTACAGCCATTATGAATGAAGGTGATATATAAAAATCATAGCGAGAGATTTCTGATTTGCAACACTACAGTAGAGTGCGTAAAGATGAGGATGTATGCTAGGTGATGTCTCAAGATCCTGATGATTTATTAATATGTTATAGGTACAAAAGAGGAGAACTCAAATGACATTTGCCGTTATACAGATGAGCCGTTTAACTGTCCACTTCCGACTGACTACTGTTGCTACATGACGGGTCATGCGTGGTTGATAATCCCTAAGAGAAGACCAATTCACTTTCAAGCATGAAGCTGAAATAATGACACAGAGATTGCATAATGAGATACAATTCCTAGACAACGACTTTGTAACTAAAGGGGTCGAAATTTGCGTTAAAAATTGAAGAAAATCAGATGAGTCTGGAGAGCTTGTAAATTATACTTGAAATGGTGACGATGGAGAGCCTATAGATTATACTAGAGATGACATTATTGATGTTCAATTGATATTAAACAATACTATTTACAGTGAATTTTATCTCATAGAGTTGTACTAGGAACTTTATCTCACACAGTTGCCTAAGGAACTTTATCGCACGGGATTTTCGGTCCTTTCAGAAGTTATTTAGCTGAGCTCTAAAATTTTTTTTTTTTTTTTTTTTTTTTTTTTTTTCGCTTTGCAAACTGGTAAGAAAACGTTCGCTTCGCTTCAGTGTATGAAGGACGATTAGGTTCTGGTAGCTGTAAGCTTGGGCTCGGGGGATGATAGCTTAACTCCCATCATGAGCAACCTTAAAGCCGTGATTTCCCATTTGCACTTTAATTGAGGCATGGCCGTTACCTTCCCAGTCCTATCCCTTTTCTACCACACCGTCACCAAAGACATATCTGTGTTAGTCCAATGTGAAAATAAAACGAATTCTGAATTACTAAGGCGATCTTACTTCTGATTTCATTGAAAAGTTGAAGGAGTGGGGGTTGCTGGGGAACCGAGCTCGATAGCTGCAGTCGCTTAAGTGCGGCCAGTATCCAGTAATCGGGAGATAGTGGGTTCGAACCCCACTGTCGGCAGCCCTGAAGATGGTTTTCCGTGGTTTCCCCATTTTCACACCAGGCAAATGCTGGGGCTGTACCTTAATTAAGGCCACGGCCGCTTCCTTCCCATTCCTAGGTCTTTCCCATCCCATCGTCGCCATAAGACATATCTGTGTCGGTGCGACGTAAAGCAAATAGCGATTCCGTGTCCATGCAGAAATGAAGGTTAGAAATCAAAACATTCGCGACTGTGGGAAGATTCACAGCATAACGCGCTCCAAAGAAGTATTCTATATTGGAGAGTAAACTGGATAAAATACAGGACGATCCATGTAAACATATAAAATTTTAATGAGTTACAATTTCCCTCTGGAAGCTGTAAACTTGAAATTGAGTTTAATGAGCTTAGAGGCTCTATTGTTGATTATTATGACTATTGTTGGCTATTATTAATTAATTAGGCATAATTAGCTCGAAGTCTCTAGTTTTTGCAGTCACGGGCGAGTTAGCCGTGCGGTTAGGGGCGCGCAGCTGTGAGCTTGCATGCGGGAGATAGTGGGTTCGAACTCCACTGTCGGCAGCCCTGAAGATGGTTTTCCGTGGTTTCCCATTTTCACACCAGGCAAATGCTGGGGCTGTACCTTAATAAAGGCCCCAGCCGCTTCCTTCCCACTCCTAGGCCTTTTCTCTCCCATCGTCGCCATAAGACCTATCTGTGTCAGTGCAACGTAAAGCAAATTGTAAAACAAAAAAAACAAAAAGTTTTTGCTGTCATAACATGAACATACAGTTACAGTAACGGCAATCTATTCGGTTACGTAATTGAATTGTGAAAATGTATTGAAAGACACATTACGTGATTGAAACACAACGGGCATTATAATAGTGTGCGCGATGTTCCAACCAGGCCAACAAATTTATTGTTGATCAGAAAGCTGGAGTCAAATAGTTCGCTCCTCAACGAGCGTGTAATCTGTATTCGGGAGATAGTAGGTTTCGAACCCCACTGTCGGCAGCCCTGAAGATGGTTTTCCGTGGTTTCCCATTTTCACACCAGGCAAATGCTGGGGCTGTACCTTAATTAAGGCCACGGCCGCTTCCTTCCCACTCCTAGCCCTTCCCTGTCCCATCGTCGCCATTCAGAAAGTGATGGAACCAACCAGAGGGAAAAATATCCTGGATGTCGTGCTGATAAAACCAGATGAGCTCTATAGGGAAACTGAAGTAATAGATGGTATTAGTGATCATGAAGCTGTTTTTGTGGTAGTTAAAAATAAATGTGATAGAAAGGAAGGTCTTAAAAGTAGGACTGTTAGGCAGTACCATATGGCTGATAAAGCAGGCATGAGGCAGTTTCTAAAAAGTAACTATGATCGGTGGAAAACGGTAAATAAAAATGTAAACAGACTCTGCGATGGGTTTAAAGAAATCGTTGAATGCGAAAACAGGTTTGTACCTTTAAGGGTGGTAAGGAATGGTAAAGACCCACCTTATTATAACAGAGAAATAAAGAGACTAAGAAGGAGGTGCAGACTGGAAAGAAATAGAGTTAGAAATGGCTGTGGAAGTAAGGAGAAATTGAAGGAACTTACTAGAAAATTGAAGCTAGCAAAGAAGGCAGCTAAGGATAACATGATGGCAAGCATAATTGGCAGTCATACAAATTTTAGTGAAAAATGGAAGGGTATGTATAGGTATTTTAAGGCAGAAACAGGTTCCAAGAAGGACATTCCAGGAATAATTAATGAACAAGGGGAGTGTGTATGTGAGGATCTTCAAAAGGCAGAAGTATTCAGTCAGCAGTATGTAAAGATTGTTGGTTACAAGGATAATGTCGAGATAGAGGAAGAGACTAAGGCCAAAGAAGTAATAAAATTTACGTATGATAACAATGACATAAGATACAAAAGTTGAAAACTAGAAAAGCTGCTGGAATTGATCAGATTTCTGGGGATATACTAAAGACAATGGGTTGGGATATAGTACCATATCTGAAGTACTTATTTGATTATTGTTTGGTTGAAGGAGCTATACCAGATGAATGGAGAGTTGCTATGGTAGCCCCTGTGTATAAAGGAAAGGGTGATAGACATAAAGCTGAAAATTACAGGCCAGTAAGTTTGACATGCATTGTATGTAAGCTTTGGGAAGGCATTCTTTCTGATTATATTACACATGTTTGTGAAATTAATATCTGGTTCGACAGAAGGCAATTCGGTTTTAGGAAAGGTTATTCCACTGAAGCTCAACTTGTAGGATTCCAGCAAGATATAGCAGATATCTTGGATTCTGGAGGTCAAATGGACTGTATCGCGATTGACATGTCTAAAGCATTTGATAGGGTGGATCATGGGAGACTACTGGCAAAAATGAGTGCAATTGGACTAGACAAAAGTGTGACTGAATGGGTTGCTATATTTCTAGAAAATAGATCTCAGAGAGTTAGAGTAGGTGAAGCTTTGTCTGACCCTGTAATAGTTGAGAGGGGAGTTCCTCAGGGGAGTGTTATCGGACCTTTATGTTCTCTTATATATATATAAATGATATGAGTAAAGGAGTGGAATCGGAGGATGGTGTTATTCTCTATAGAGTGATAAATAAGTTACAAGATTGTGAGCAACTGCAACGTGACCTCGAAAATATTGTGAGATGGACAGCAGGAGGCAATGGTATGTTGATAAACGGGGTTAAAAGTCAGGTTGTGAGTTTCACAAATAGGAAAAGTCCTCTCAGTTTTAATTACTGCATTGATGGGGTGAAAGTTGCTTCTGGGGATCATTGTAAGTATGTAGGTGTTAATATAAGGAAAGAAAGATCTTCATTGGGGTAATCACATAAATGGGATTGTAAATAAAGTGTAAAGATCTATGTACATAGTTAGGAGGGTGTTTAGGGGTTGTAGTAAGGATGTAAAGGAGAGTGCATATAAGTCTCTGGTAAGACCCCAACTAGAGTATGGTTCCAGTGTATGGGACCCTCACCAGAATTACCTGATTCAAGAACTGGAAAAAATCCAAAGAAAAGCAGCTCGATTTGTTCTGGGTGATTTCCGACAAAAGAGTAGCGTTACAAAAATGTTGCAATGTTTGGGTTGGGAAGAATTGAGAGAAAGAAGAAGAGCTGCTCGACAAGTGGTATGTTCCGAGCTGTCAGCGGAGAGATGGCGTGGAATGACATTAGTAGACGAATAGGTTTGAATGGCGTCTATAAAAGTAGGAAAGATCACAATATGAAGATAAAGTTGGAATTCAAGAGGACTAACTGGGGCAAATATTCATTTATAGGAAGGGGAGTTAGGGATTGGAATAACTTACCAAGGGAGATGTTCAATATTTTTCCAATTTCTTTGAAATCATTTCGGAAAAGGCTAGGAAAGCAACAGATAGGGAATCTGCCACCTGAGCGACTGCCCTAAATGCAGATCAGTATTGATTGATTGATACGACCTATCTGTGTTGGTGCGACCTGGAATGAGTCAATATTGTGTTGATGATGTTCGAGAACGCTTCCCTACTGAACTCACCAAAAAGTAATTGCGCCGGTTGAGCCAGAAGGCAGGTTGCTCGTATGCCACATGTCAGAGAGCTGCATACGAGCATACGGAGTTCATGGCGTGTAAGAGTTTAATTGATAGAACCAGACGCGGAAAGAATAGCTCTGAGGAGTCTTCCACAGCTACTCAGTAATTGCGAACAGATTGCGTACGTGTGCTATTATTGGTTCAAAAGTTATAAGTAATTCAAATGGTCAACTTTTATATGGATTATATAGCCTAGTTTGCTTAGTCTTCTCCAGCGTCACCTACTATAGGTGACGTTAAAAGTTTAGGCTACACCCTAGCGAATAGCATGACTCTGATAGCACATTCTTCCTCCATTGTATACTTTCAATGACTGAACCTTCCCTATTTCCTGTTAACTCCAGCTTTGTCACGCTGGTAATCAAATGATCAGTATCAGGGCTTTTGGGATACGATCTTGAAACTACCTCTCTAAGAGCGGCTATTCCGTACCAACATGTCACAGTTTAATTTTATTTGTTGTGTTACTCCTATTTCATTCACGGACTGTCCGGTTCCTTGGCTGAATGTTCAGCGTAGTGGCTGTCGGTTGGGAGGGCTCCGGGTTCGATTCCCTGCCACATCGGGAATTTTAACCTTAAATTCCCTTGGTTCGAGGACTACAACTCATACACCACATGCAACTCTGTTCTCCACTACAATAATACGCAGTTTCCCATGTTGGAGGGTCTAACGTACAAGGGCTGCACCTGCTTAGCAATAGCCACACGAAATTGTTATTGTTATTATTATTAGTCTGTTATTATTATTCACGAACTTGGGGACAACATAGCCATTCTCCTCATTGTCTTACTGCTTTTATACTTGGGTATGTCAGTCACCAATTTGGATGCATTTCTTAATTAATTTTGGACGGATGATCAATTTTTTTACAAGTTGCTTTACGTCGCACCGGCACAGATAGGTCTTATGGCGACGATGGGACAGGAAAGGGCTAGGAGTGGGAAGGAAGCAGCCGTGGTCTTAATTAATGTACAGCCCGAGCATTTGCTTGGTGTGAAAATTGGAAACCACGGAAAACAATCTTCAAGGCTGCCGACAGTGGGGTTCGAACCCACTATCTCCGGAATAACTTACTGGATACTGGCCGCACTTATGCGACTGCAGCTATCGAGCTCGGTTGTGATCAATTTAGAAAATGTAAAAACATTCTTAGATAGAAATAAAAAGTGAACAACGTCGATTGTTTCGACAGCTTGCAAGAAACAGAAGTGAATAGCATATATAGGAGCGGGGCGTATGAAATACGTATTATATGACACAACAATGATAAGCGTAGGGAAGAGAAATACATTATGTTTTGGAGGATATACTACAGAGCAACTTTAAAGGATCTGGAACGGAAAGGCATATTTTAGAGGACATACAGAGTGTAACAACAAGGCACGGGCAAACTTTCAGCACACATTCCTCAACCGTAGAAAAAGAGAATTTGTTGTTAGGCTTATATGGACATGGATCCGGAAATGTTGTATTTCCATGCTAGAAATCATTCTCTATAACGCCACATAGTACATTAATAATGGGAAACACACAGGAACAAAACGTACCAGCATCAATCAATCAATCAATCAATCAATCAATCAATCAATCAATCAATCAATCAATCAATCAATCAATCAATCAATCAATCAATCAATCAATCAATCAATCAATCAATCAATCAATCAATCAATCAATCAATCAATCAATCAATCAGTCAGTCAATCAATCAATCAATCAATCAATCAAATACTGATTTGCATTTAGGGCTATCACCCAGGCGGCAGATTTCCTATCAGTTGTTTACCTAGCTTTTCCTTAAACGTTTTCAAAGAACTTGGAAATTTATCGAACCTTTCTCTTGATAATTTATTCCAATCCCTTACTCCTCGTCCTATAAATGAACTATTTGACCCAATTTGCCCTGTTAAATTCCAACTTAATCTTCATACTATGTTCTTTGATACTTTTAAATTGCTCCACTAAAGCTTGTTCGTCTACTTATGTTATTCCATGCCAGCTCACCACTGGCAGCTCGAAACATACCACACAGTCCAGCATCTCTTCTTCTTACCCCCAAGTCTTCCCAGCCCAAAGTCTGCAATATCTCCCCTAACACTACTCCTTTGTCGGAAATCAGCCAAAACAAACCGTGCTGATTTCCTTTGATTTTTTCCAGTTCGCTTATCAAGGAGTCCTGATGAGGGTCCCATACACTGGAGCCATACCCTAACTGCAGTCTTACCAGAGACTTATACGCCCTCTCCTGTATATTCTTACTACAACCCCTAAATATTCTCACAACCATGTGAAGAGATCTGTAACCTTTCTTAACAACCTCGTTAATATGATTTCCCCAATGAAGATCATTCCTTGTTTTAACACCTAAGTACCTATAGTGTTCTCCATGAGGTACTATCACCCCATTAACACAATAATTAAAACTGGTGAAACTTACACCTTGACTTTTCCTCCCATTTGCATTCATACCATTGTCTGCTGTCGATCTCATAACATTGTTTTAGTCCCCCTGCAGCCGCTCACAACCCTGCAACTCATTTACTGCTCTATACAGTATAATATTATCCGCAAATAGCCTTATCTGTGATTACAAATCTTTACTCATATCATTTATATTTATAAGAAAATATGAAAGTCCAGTAATACTGCCCTGCGGGATCCCACTATTAATCACTACGGGATCAGATAACGCTTCACCTACTCTGATTCTCTGAGTTCTATTTTCTAGAAATGTAGCCACCCAATTAACCACTTTTTTGTCTAGTCCAGTAGCCCTCATTTTCGTCAATAATCTACCATGATCTACCCTATCAAAACCCTTGAATACGTCAATTTGACCTCCTGAATCTAAAATATCTGCTATATCTGGCCGGAATCCTACAAGTTAAGCCTCACTGGAATAACCTTTCCTAATCCCTAATTGCCTACTATCAAACCACTTAGTAATTTCGCAAACGTATCCATCAATGCTTTCCCAGAGCTTACAAACAATACATATCAAAGTGACTGGCCTGTAATTATCCTCTGTATGTTTGTCACCCTTTCCCTTGTACACTGTGGCTACTATTGCAACTCTCCATTCACTTGGTATCGCTCCTTCATGCAAACAGTAATCAGATGAGTACGGTATTTCAAATATGGCACTATATACCAACCCACAGCCTTTAATATATCTCCAGAAATCTTATCAATCCCAGCTACCTTTCTAGCTTTCAACTTTTGTATCTTTTTGTAAATGCGTTTGTTATCATAGGGTGGAATCAGAGGTAAGGCTTTTTGCGGATGATGTTATTCTGTAGGCTATAGAGTAATAAATAAATTACAAGATTGTGAGCAACTGCAACATGACCTCGATAATGTTGTGAGATGGACAGTAGACAATGGTAAGATGATAAACGAGGTTAAAAGTCAGGTTGTGAGTTTCACAAATAGGAAAAGTCCTCTCAGTTTTAATTACTGCATTGATGGGGTGAAAGTTCCTTCTGGGGATCATTGTAAGTATATAGGTGTTAATATAAGGAAAGAAAGATCTTCATTGGGGTAATCACATAAATGGGATTGTAAATAAAGTGTAAAGATCTATGTACATAGTTATGAGGGTGTTTAGGGGTTGTAGTAAGGATGTAAAGGAGAGGGCATATAAGTCTCTTGTAAGACCCCAACTAGAGTATGGTTCCAGTGTATGGGACCCTCGCCAGGATTACTTGATTCAAGAATTGGAAAAAATCCAAAGTAAAGCAGCTCGATTTGTTCTGGGTGATTTCCGACAAAAGAGTAGCGTTACAAATGTGTTGCAAAGTTTGGGCTGGGAAGAATTGGCAGAAAGAAGACGAGCTGCTCGACAAGTGGTATGTTCCGAGCTGTCAGTGGATAGATGCCGTGGAATGACATTAGTAGACGAATACGTTTGCGTGGCGTCTTTAAATGTAGGAAAGATCACAATATGAAGATAAAGTTGGAATTCAAGGGGACAAATTGGGGCAAATATTCGTTCATAGGAAGGGGAGTTAGGGATTGGAATAACTTACCAAGGGAGATGTTCAATAAACTTCCAATTTCTTTGAAATCATTTAAGAAAAGGCTAGGAAAACAACAGATAGGGAATCTGCCACCTGGGCGACTGCCCTAAACGCAGATCAGTATTGATTGATTGATTGATTGATTGATTGATTGATTGATGTTCAATAAATTTCCAGTTTCTTTGAAATCATTTAAGAAAAGGCTAGGAAAACAACAGATACGAAATCTGCCACCTGGGCGACTGCCCTAAATGCAGATCAGTATTGATTGATTTATATTTCGCCAGTGTTAGTCAGTCGTCTCCTCCATCAGGACATTATCTTTACATCCAACTACCTTTACATATTGCTGACTGAATACTTCTGCCTTCTGCAAGTCCTCGCATATAAACTCCCCTTGTCCATTAATGATCCCTGGTATGTCCTTCCTGGAACCTGTTTCTGCCTTAAAATATCTATACATTTTCTTCCATTGTTTCCTAAAATTCATATGGCTGCCAATTTTGTTTGACATCACATTATCCTCAGCAATGCATTATTGTACTCTCCCACTGCATCCGAATTGTGGCCGATTGCTTCGATTAACACTCCGTTGGGCATGAGGATGCTTGCCTAGCGCCCAAGGTAATCTGAACTCAATCCTCTTGAGCACATCTTTAGTGCGCACCCTGGACACTGTTCCGATTAATTTCTATACATCATAGAAAGCTGTGCAACGGTCATGGATCAGGATGGCTTCCCAACGCTTCCAGTGGCTTATTGAACCCATAACACCTCGAATCACAGCTGTTATCACGGCGAAAGATGGTCCTACACGCTACCACATGACATTCCTCTTTACATGAATAATGTTAACATTGATACATGCATCAACTAACCATCAGCGCATATGGGATTCAATGGTATGGGTAATAATAATAATAATAATAATAATAATAATAATAATAATAATAATAATAATAATAATAATAATAATAATACCGAGTGAGTTGGCCGTGCGGTTAGGGGCGTGCAGCTGTGAACCTACATTCGGGAGATAGTGGGCTCGAATCGCACTGTCGGCAGGCCTGAAGATGGTTTTCTGTGGTTTTCCAATTTCACACCAGGCAAATGCTGGCTGGGGCTGTACCTTAATTAAGGGCACGGCCTCTTCCTTCCCACTTCTAACCTCTTCCTGTCTCATCGTCGCCATACGACCTTCTGTGTCAGTGTAACCTAAAGCCAGTTTGAATAATAATAATAATAATAATAATAATAATAATAATAATAATAATAATAATAATAATAATAATAATAATAATAATAATAATAATAAATAATGTTACTGATTTTACGTCCTATCAGCTACTTTTACTGTTTTTGGAGACAGAGGGTGCGGAAATTTTTGTCTCGCGAGTGATCTTTAACGGAGGTACCGTAATGGTAAACCAACTGACGCGAGACTGTCGTATTCAAGCACCATCAAATACCATCGGACTGAGCCAGGATCGAACCCACCAACTTGGAGGAAGGGTTAGGATTAGGAAGGCAGTGGCTGAATCCTTAATTAAGGTACCAGTATTTACCTGGAACAAAAATTGAAAAGGACGGGCTGTCGCAGTCGGGTTCGAAAGGAACATATCTTAATTGCAAGTTTATAGGTATACGACTCGCACCGAATAGCCGTCTCACTCTGTGGGTAGCATTTCTACCTCTCACCCAGACGTCCCCGAGTTCGACTGCCGACTCGTCCAATTATTTTAATCCTGGTATGAGGTTTGGAATGGGATTCACTAAGCCTCCTCAAATGAGGAGCTACCTCATACGAAGGGCAGCGAAGCCGGTCAAGAAAATAGGCCTATGGGCGAGGGAGCCGTCACATTGACACTGTTCCTTCAGCACCCTATAGGAAACCTACACCTATAGCAATACATTATTGGACTTGCTCACCGCATCCGAATTGTAGCCGATTGCTTCCATTAACACTCCGTTGGGCATGAGGATGCTTGGCTAGCGCCCAAGGTAATCTGACCTCAGCCCTATTGAGGACATCTGGGGTGCGCGGCCTGGACACTTTCGGCAAATTTCCGTAGGCCTACATTATGGGAAGCTGTGCTGCGGTCGTGTCTTGTTTTGAGCCCATGCCATCCTGTATCACTGCTGTCATCAGGAAGAAAGGTGGTCCTACACGCTAGCAGCCAGGTACCCAGGGACATATTTTGAGAGAAAATGGCGGAGTGGTAGTATAGAAAACGACTACTACTACTAAAATGTTTTCATTCCTCCCCTGAAGGGGGAGGCGGGCCTCTTAAACGGTGGTGCCGTCTCTCAGGCCGGGAGACTTGTTACGTTGAAGGAGATGCTCGGAGAAGGTGAGTGGGTTGGCGGCCGTGGCCTATACTAGGAAATGTCCAGGCATTCGCCTTAGTGCAAGAGAATGGAAAACCATTTTCATGACAGCCGACGGTTGGGGCCAGCCATGAGGTTCAGTGCAGTTCCGTCTCCCGAATGCAAAGGCGTGACCACCCCTCCTCTACTCGGTTGGCCGGTCAGATTGCCGAGCTGTTGGACCACGGACCAGCCGGGGCCACTTATGGGCCGAGATCCACTCTGCACGAACAATTACACAACATGTGCCTAGTTACCGACATATTGAATTGTCTCTTCACATCGAATTGATAGAAAAGTGTTTTTTAAATTACGTAAATGGCATATGGCAGACGTGGTAGCTTACGCCATGTAATTACTACCGTTAGAGCATTCACTAAAGGCTTAAAGACGGGTCTGAAGGTTATTACACATAAGCAATTTTTCGAAGTGAAAGCTTCGGTGTCCTGGTGAATAAAGAGAAGGAATACGCAAATCCGCGAGCTACTGATATCTGTAAATGGCAATAAGAGTCACAGAGCCGCGAGGGTTCAAATGATTAAATACATGGATGTAATTATTGGGTCATAAATACTTTTCCACTCTTATACTGCATATTTTTGTTAATATTTATCAGGTAGGCCTACGGTATATATTGAATCTCTTTGCCTCTCGTTAATTCGTCTATCCTTATCTTGTTCGGCAATACGCCCCTCTCTGCCTCATTCAGTTCGGTAATGCAGGACTAATGGTCATAATGCATCATGCAATAGCGAATGAGACAGTGAGTTGGTGCGAGTATTTTTACTTCTTGATGTTTATTGATGGACTTTGGTGAAGGTTAATTTGTCATGATCGCCAAGCTTTGGCCTCGGCCTCGTAGGCCTATAGCACTGAGCGAACGGAATGTCTTTCCGTTGTGCTCTTTGAATCTTGCGCACTGCATTTTGTTTGAGTGGCGCTGCAATCGTTTACGGTGGGTTGTGATACTGGGTAAGGCAGCTAGCTGAAGGGAGTTGTATATTTAGATTGAACCGAGGCGATACAGTTGGGGAAAGTTGTCGGCTATTGATCGTGTGTTGTTTTAAAGCGGTGTTTTTCATTTTGGTTAGGTATACATTCATTTCATCGTGTTCCCAGCCTGTCGATTGTGAGAAGAACTAGGAATTACCATGAGTACTCCTGTGAAAAAAGTTCCCATTCATCTACAGGTTGGTGTTATTTCATGTGCAAGATACGGTAACTAGTAGATAAAATATTTGCAATATTGATTACATTATTGTTGTATTAATTTCTGCGTGGTAATATTATAGCTTCAGTTATAAGAATGCAAGTAGATAGCTTATTGTATGTACTAGCGATGGAATTATTTTATTCCTGTTGACTTTTATTGTGGAGTACCGTAATGTTTATTTGCATTGGTCAGTTTATTACATTCATTGTTGCGGGCCATTTCATTCATTGTTGCCATTCGCATGCCACAGTCGTGAATATGCGAACTGAATTTCATTTTGTAACTTAGTCCGTAAATTATGTACGGTGTGTAATTGAAAGTATTTTTCTGTGTATTTGGTAAGATGAAAATAATATTGTCAGGTTCTCTATCAACTACCAGGCAGGGAACCTATTAATTCACGTGATTAGATATTAGGTCCTATTTTTTTAATTTTTTTAAAATTAGTATTTACTAGTCACTAACTGCAGGATGACTGCTGAATGGTTTAAAATATTGTTTTAACTCATATTTGTTTAGGGCACGTAAAATGTTAAATTAAGGTAATTTAAAGGGGTAATCAATCACTAAAGGTTAGCCTATATACATGGTTGTACCAAAGGTATGGATTTGAGAGAGAGAATGTTTTTTGATATTGCATTGCAGAACCTTGCTTAATTAATGTATACATGTGCACTTGTAAACTTTTTCCATGTTTTGAATTGAAACTTAATTTTCATTGATGGTGAGTGAGGAGACTTACTGGTAGCCTACAAGTTATTAATGATTGGTCTGATCAAGCATAAGGGCTTCAAGATCAAAATGGAAAACCTATGAAACTCATAGTTACCGCTTCACTTATACCAAAATATAACGGTAGTTAACTGCTGTTATGAATACAGTTGGATATTCTATTGATTATTAAAATAGACTTGAGCTGACTGGCTAAAATCACAGGACAGATAGCCTGCAGTTTGCAATTGGGCTATATATAAAGCTTGTAGAGGACACAATTTGTATATACAGACAGCTAAATAATGTAGGCAATTGATTTAATTGATTTTGTATGGCTATTTCTAGCCGAGTGCAGCCCTTGTAAAGCAGACCCTCCGATGAGGGTGGGCGGCATCTGCCATGTGTAGGTAACTGCATGTTATTTTGGTGGAGGATAGTGTTATGTGTGGTGTGTGAATTGCAGGGATGTTGGGGACAGCACAAACACCCAGCCTCTGGGCCATTGCAATTAACCAATGAAGGTTAAAACCCCCGACCCGACCGGGAATCGAACTCGGGACCCTCTGAACCAAAGGCCAGTACGCTGACCATTCAGGCAACGAGTCAGACAGGCAATTGATTAATTAAGACAGAGGAGAAAGACCAGCTGTCAAGCTTCTCAAAGAAGTGAAAGTGAGATCAGGCAGCATGCAGAAAGTTAGATAATTTACGAATGATAATACATTTTTTTTTTTTTAATTTTAAATTATATAGGCTAGGCCTATTGTATATCTAGAAGTTGAGTAGTTTCTCTACAAGGCCTCTTATTAATGGTACATAAATGATACTAAGGCATTAAGGTAGGCTCTGCAATGTAGTGCGAAGCAGAGTGTTACCAGAAGTATTTCTCGTGGCAATATAAATTAATTTCCACAAGTTAAAAGTGCACCGTGAAGTTATTGTGTGCTGGTCGTTTTGACAATAATGGTCGTCACACTAGAAATGAGGATTTGGATTTTGGTCCTGAAGTGTCTGATGTTTCAATTTGTGTCACTTGTTTCCAGTGGAAAGATTATCTTGTTGTAATAAGGACAAAAAATTGTCTTAAGTCACATGAAATTAGTTGTATCAGTATCGAGTGAATTGAGTAGTTGGGTACTTCATGTTTAGTTTACTGATAAAATTGAGAGCTATTTCAAAGTTTTAAGATCAGCCTTAAGTAGTGATAAGCTGTATTTTTATTCATTTAACAGTTTCTAAAAGTAGCTAGAAATTGGAGTGATTTTGAGTAGCCAGTTGGTCGAAGAAACTTTTATCATTGTTTTATCCTTTAGGGATGTTAGGCCCCTGTCAAGTATTGGAATTGTTATTGCATTTATATCTTTCGCTCTAGTTGTATGTGGCCTCTCAGTGCAGTGTGTACTAATTAGGATTTCAGTTTTTTTTCTTTCTTCGTTAGAGCCTTCGAGGGACCACGTGACAATTTCAGTGCTTCATCCTTTGTTGTTCCTTCTTCCCCCAAAACCCTTTCATCTGCGTACTATGTCTCCTTTTCCTCTCCTCAGACCATTTTGAGCCTGTTTTCTTTCCCTGCTGACCTTGGAATCCTTCCATTTTTAACACTTTCTTTCTAAAAATCTCTCTCCCTATTGTTTATATTGTTTATTTCCAAATGTTTCCAAGTATTATTATTATTATTATTATTATTATTATTATTATTATTATTATTATTCTTTTTGGCAGGGGTGAAAGCTGGGTGGGCTCAGGATGTCTTATTCATAATGTAGATGTAACGGGCATGAAAGTAGCGAGAATGATTGCTGGTACAAACAGGTGGGAACAATGGCAGCAAGGTACTCTGAACAAGAAGATAAAAGCTAAGAATAAACTTGATGGATGTAGCTGTATGATACATATAAACCAGTTTCAGTGGCAGGGCCATGTAAAATGACTGGAGGAGGATGGGTTACCTGGGAAAATGATGACTTGGTCATGGAAAGTAAGAGAAGTAGAGGGAGATCAAGGTGACATTGGTTTTTGATGATTTAATAAGAGATGTGAAAGTGACGGAGGCCACAGAGTTACTTGCAAATAGAGAATTGTGGAGTCACCTAATACATTCATTGAGGCCTGTAGATTGAATGTTAAAAGCATAACAGTCTATAATGAATTCTGTAATTCAGTAAAATTCTTCAAAAGTGGGAAATCATAAATTTTATTGTACAGTATCTAAGCCTACTAGTACAGCAAGAGAATAACTCCCTAGCGTGAAACAGATGTGTTCATTGCACTTTTTGGACTGACTCAGCTCTAAAAATATATTTACTTTTACAGGAAAATATTAGAAATCATGCAACATTTTTGATACCACCTGCATCAACAGCCTCTAGGAACAAGAGAGCAGGGATCTGCATGCCACTGCAGTGTGTTCTAGCCGTCTGGGTGGGAAGCTATTCTTGCGTACCACTTACATAACTTTATTTTGGCTGAAATTTATTATGTATGAAGTCACTTCCAGAATTCAACACAGATGTCATTACCAACTGTGATACAATAAACACAGCTAAATGAACTATACCACCCTTATGACCCACACTGCTCAGCATATATGCTGTAAATTAATATACACACAATCCCCACCTAAAGGACAGCAAACCCCTTATGCGTCGCTTCATTTGGCATATATATGTCTTAAGGAAATCAATGGCTTTTACCAACAGTTGGTATCACAACTGATAATTGTGTGAGCAATTAAGTAAGGTTCTAGTAACAAGACATCCGTACGGTGTAGCTGTAGCTCACTTGATGGTAAATCACAAATTTAAATATGTCCTGAATGAATAAGTAAATTATGTAGAGCGAGTTTGCTGCACAGAACAAGTTTTGAAACTCTAGAGTGTGAAATCAGGAGAGGGGTGTGTTTAAAGCCCTTTGCCAACCACTTTAATATAATAGCTCAGTTTTACATCAGGTGAATGCTTGGACTGGACCTTAAATAACGTAATGACAACCAGTGTTGCTGACCAGATGACATGTCTGCTGAGAAAATCTTTGGTCTAGATGTGGACAGGTCTGGACAAATTCCAAGAGCCCAGTCACATGGTGACAAAAAATGTGGGGGTGCCTAAAATTTTCTAATTGTGACTGCCAAATTCCAATCTGAGGGCAACACACTTTTCTTGTTTCTGCTACCTCTGTAGCTTGTTAAAGATAGATTATTTCTGAGTGAATGGCTGTACGGTTTAGGTCACATATTTGTCAGCTTGCGTTCGGAAGATAGGTTCGTACCCCACTGTCGACAACCCTTATGATGTCTTTCTGTGGTTTCCCATTTTCACACCAGGCAAATGCTGGGGCTGTACCTTAATTAAAGGCCACAGCCACTTCCTTCCCACTCCTAGCCCTTTCGTATCCCATCATCACCATAAGACCTGTGTGTGTCGGTGTGACGTAAAGCAAATTGTAAAAAAAAAAAAAAAAAAAAAAAAAAAGAAGGATGGAGATTATGAAGTTTATAAGCATAGGCTACAACTGAACAGTGAGTAAAATCAATGAGTGATGAATATATCTCGTTACTGTCTGGTCTGGACTGGTCATGTCACCTGATTTTCTCCATTATTTTCTTTATGTACTGCACTGCTATGTGGTATTGTTTGGGATTTAATAAATTTGTTTGACAAGGACCAGGTTTTTATACCTGACTCTTAGATTTTTCCTGATTTGTTCAGTCCTGGATGTGGATGAGCACCATACAAGAGTTGGAAGGAGATCTTGGGAGCATTGCCAGTACCGTAGCTCAGACGGTAGAGCTCTGGCCTTCTGAGCTTAAGTTGGCAGGTTCCATCCTGGCTCTGTTGATAGATTTATTGGCAAGTTAAAAACCCTTGCAGGACAATATTTTGGGACCTTGGTATCTCCAAAAAATGTAGCAGTAGCTAGTGGAGCGTGAAACCAATAACATTACTATACGGGATGCATCCAAATGCAGATCGCATTGCTCAGTGATACATTCTTATGTTGGTGGTGTTATAGTATAGAAGACCATATCTTATGATAATTTCTTCATTTAGTTGTTTCAAGAGAGACTCCACCAGCTCAGAAGTTTGTTCAGGAGATCTTGTGACATGTATGCTGTCTTATATTTATGGAAATGGTAAATTTTGAACAAAATGATAAATCCTCACATATACATATAGAACTTTAATATCTCTGGGATATTTTTATAATATTGATACTCGTTTACCTTTAAACATATGTAGTGGAGGTGAGCGGGTACATGATAGCTGTGTAGAAGTAGGGTTCAAGAGCATTGTATGCAGAGTACATTGAATAAATAACATATATTACTGTGAGGTTTTCAGTTAATACTAGATTACCATAGTGTATTTGTTACACTGTGGTGCCTACACACAAATTGATTAGACATTTGCATTACTGTAGAGACATGTGAAAAAATAGCTCATGATTTTTGGTAATTTCTTATGAACGATGCTTTCATATGTTAGATGATAGTTATTGACTTTCAAATTTCAAGCAATTTAATTAGACACATAGCCTATTGGTTTTTGCTTTATCCAAAATTCTGAACTGGTGAATTGTGAGAAAATGGTTAAGTACTGCATTGGTGCTGCCGCCACCTCACCCCACTGTATATGGTTGAACACACACTGTTGGAACCCTTTTGTTCCTTTCCTTTGTCCTATTTCATAATGTAGAAGAAAATTCAGCTTGTTTCATTTTACATATTTTGCAAATTATTTGAATGTTTAGGAGCATGTTCTTCTATTCACTGTAGCAATTTGATAGTAAAAATAAGTCAAAAATTCATAAAATTTGCACTGGACAAGCATAGAGAAAATTATAATAATGATATACTGGGGTGCCATTGAACTTCATGTGTTCAGCATATCTGGAGAAGAAAACGGTTGGAATATTTGCAAGGTTGGTAGTGTGTAGTTTCACTCCTTGCTTCTTGTCTAGGCAGCTTGGTGGATTGTTTGACTTCCATTGTTCTTACCGTTGGATCATTTTTTACTATTTGCTTTACGTCGCACTGACTCAGGTAAGTCTTAAGGGCGATGATGGGATAGGAAAGGGCTTTGAGTGGGAAGGAAGTGGAAATGGCCTTGATTAAGGTACAGCCCCAGCCTGTTTTGAGAATGGGAAACGATTTTCAGGGCTATTGACTGTGGAATTCAAACCCACTGTCTCCTGAATGCAGGCTCATATTGTGACCCTAATCGCACAGCCACCTCGCTTGGTGATCATTCATTTAACTGTGGTGGTCAGTTGAATATCTTTTTTAAATTCAAATCTCAGTCACAAGTTTTCTATTATGTAACTTTATTCATGCACATCTTCTCATCCTACTTCTGTTACATTTGGTTTGCCTTTCAAATGTTTGATACTTGTGATAATTGCAAGGTAGAGTGCTAATCTCTTTCATGTATTGTAAAAATGAGTAAATTTGAAAGGTGCAAGGTTTTATTTTGCTGAAATAGTACTTCACTGCTTATTTTTTTATGGATGTGATATTCTCTAATGATTAATCATTTTGATAATGCAGTTGAGTTTTTATTACAAGTTTTCCAATTTTGATACATTAGTAGTAGTAGTAGTAGTAGTAGTAGTAGTAGTAGTATCTCTTGGTTTTTCATTGCAGTGGCTCACACATCTTATGAAAATAATGGGATAGCACAGGGCTGGGACTAGGAAGGAAGGAACTCTCGGCTTCATTAAGCTACCTCATTTGCCTGGTATGAAAATAGGAAACTACAGAAAACCAGCTTCAGAGCTACTGGTATTTGGGTTTCAACCCACCATATCCCAAATGCAACTTAAGAACACAGCCCAAACCACATAGCCAACTCACTCAATCCCTATTTTGATACCTTCTTGTGAATGCCAAACTTTGTGGAGAAGAGACCTTTTGCTGTTGGAAGTGACTTTTCTGGATTGAATTGATGTAGTTTGGTTGATTTCTGCGGCTAATTCTATCTTTGCTAACAAGGATTTTTTAAGGCTTCGGTGTATCTCAGTCAATAGTGTGTTAATGCCACAAGGCTATCTGTGAAATGAAACCAGTGCTTTTCAGCGATTTTGTCATGGGATTTATTCTTATGATAAAGAGATCCTATGATGGACAGAGCAAGTATCTTCAGCAGATTTTCTTTGAGCTTTCCAGTTATCTTCTGTTTTGCTGTCCAGCATTGTATCATAATCATCATCATCGTCAGAAATCTTTGGAATACAAACTTACACTTTACACATAAATCTCGATTTTTGCTCGGAAGATGGGGTACAGTTTTCATCCTAAGGGAAACCGATAATAGAAATAGGGTAATTTCCCACTCTTTGCCAAACTTTGTGCATGGTTTTTCCTCTTCAACTCCAAGTGAATCCTCAAACGGTTTATATGTGTCATGACTCTTTCCTTCCCAATTCCAGCCTTTATTAATTACAAGTACTCCAGTATAGATACAGAATATTAGACTTGACACTTCTACATAGAAAGGATTGTTGTCTGCCAAATCCCTTGTGACTGTTTTCATAAATGTTGACTAAATAATTAGTATTGCAAGATGTACTACTATCCCATTATATCAGTCACAGAATTTACCGGTACGATGCTAGCCCTTAAAATAAAGTGGCATCACTTTGCACTTCTTAAAGCAACATTTTACAAGCAGCTAGGGAAAGTTATTAGTGGTTCTGGAATGATTTCCCTAATTCTTCTCAGCTATCAAATCAAACTTTAGTCAGTCCATGTTAAAGTCAACACATGTACTTGCTTCCTGTCATAGAAATGGTTTAGCAATTTGTTTAATTCAGTATCCATATTTCTTGCTGTAAACATTGTTCGATTGTAGCATCAGGGCCGGCATTGTTTGCAGCATTTATGGACAGTTTTTAAAATAACTCAGTTTTTAAGTAGCCAGCTTTCAGTGAAGTATTTGACCAAAGCTGGACTTGCTGGTGGATGGATAATCAATTCACTTGTGTGATATATTTGAAGGACTTATCACAGAGCTGAACTACATCATATCACAAATTTTTTCATATGTTCCCACAATGTAAAATTGTGATTGTACTCGTAAATGTTGACTATATAATTAGTATTGCAAAATTTACTATCCATTACATCACTCTCAGAATTTACTGGTACGATGCTGCGAATGTGGTATCGCATGATATGATTTACTCGTCTGCCCAACAGAATTGGTACGAAATTGTTTTGTAGCTTTAGTGTGCAGAATCGCATACAAATACTTAATTCTTGGGTCATATTGATAAATGCTGTCCTTCAAAATCAGTGTAAGAATTTTCAGTCTGTCTACAGCATGATCAGTCCATTTATCTCAAGCTAGCATATTTAATATCAATGCTGCTCTATCCGTTGATAGTGAACAGTGATACTCTTCAACATTATTATAATGATTATCTCAGTTAATAGTATTATTCCTCACCCTGCCATTCTTGTTGCTTGCATATTTCAGCATCGTCATTGTGCAATTAAAGAAATCTTAGTGTTCCCTAAGTTGTGAGTTTGAATCATGGTACATTTGGCTGCCATTTAAGTGTGTTTAAATTTACTGGCACATTGAGATAGATAGCCTTTTCAGAAAGATTTCTAGCCCTCAGTATCTCTTAAAATCAGTGGTATTTCTAAGGACATTGAACTCTTATGTGACGCCTAAGATTTGGCAGCTTGCAAGACTGCCCACTAAGCTTTGAACTGCTCAGATCTCTTCTGGATAATTACGCACGTGTTGGAGTCCTAGACTGGAGGGCTCACAGAATTTGGTTTCATGACTGCAAAGTCAAATGATTGTACAGGCTTTATGATCACACCTTGCTTGTACTGGACTTAATAATGGATTGAAAATTGAGAGATTTTGTGGAACAAAGGCACATGTGATTTAAAAAAAAATCCCTGTTTAGCACATCATCCCCTTCCTAATTGCTTGATCAGCAATGAATTTGCATTTTTAATTTGAATGAATCAATTTTGGTAGTTTCTTGCTATTAGTCCTTTTAATATTTCAATATGTAAAGACATTTTTACTTTATGTTTGCACGTACTAGCCAGAATAATAATAATAATAATAGTAATTATAATATCTATGTATTTACGCTTTATTGTAACTACATTTCCTTAGTTTGTTAGATTGTTGTTCATATTATTTTAAAATTATGGCATGTCCTTCAAGTAGAATTTCTCTGTAATTTTTTTTTTTTTTTTTTTACAACTTGCTTTATGTCACACCGACACAGATAGGTCTTATGGCTCTGATGGGATAGGAAAGGCCTAGGAATGGGAAGGAAGCGGCCGTGGCCTTAATGATTTTCTCTTTAACTGATAACTCTGTGTATTTGGTAAATTGGCATTGCTGAATTCCAGATCATCCCAGATTGTGGGTCTTTCACTGTATTTAATGATTTGAAGGCAAGAGTTGTAGAATCAAGGAACATTAAAATGCCAACTGCAGATAGGAAATCAGAATTGTGTTTTTCATTAGTAGAGGTTTATGGAGTGAATACCGAGCAATGTAACAGATTATAGAATAAAGATATAAAAATGGGATGTAAGAAATCAAAATATACGAGGGTTGAGTCATAAGTCATAGCAACTATTTTTTCTCGCAAACAGGAGACAATTATTAAATGTTAAACAATTAATTTATTGAAACCACCTATTCAATATTTCACAAATCTGGCTCTGTGTCAAATCACCAACCCAATCAAGAAACAGGACATCAATATTGCATTCAAAACCCGTAATACAAACAGAAATATATCTTGAACTCCCATACAGTAAATTCAACACACGACCGATACTCTAATTCAGGAGTTTATAGACTCAAATGCACCTAATGTGAATTTTCTTATGTTGGGCAAACTGGACGCAGCTTTCATACAAGATATTTAGAACATTACAGCGCATCCAAACACAACAAACACTCCGCTATGAGCATTCATATGAAAGAAACGGGGCATAACTTCACCACCATAGACCAGAACCTTCAAATCTTAAAGATTATTAATAAAGGTAGTTTAATGACTGAATTTGAAAATACCTACATCTTTTTAGACAATTTTCTGGTATTGAATAGGTGGTTTCAATAAATTAATTGTTTAACATTTAATAAATGAATATCAATACGGTCAATATGAAAATAATCACTTGTAAACAGTAGACAACGCGGAAAATCTAATTTATGCATTTGGAAATATAGGGCATGTACTTATGCATAGTGCCTGAAGACAAATTCTGACTTCAGGAGATTCTCGTAGGAAAGTGACAGAACACAGGCCTTTAGTAAACATTGTTTTATTATGGTGTAGACAGCAAATACAAAAGACTACGTACAAAGTACAGGTCTCCACTGGTTACAGACCTTCAAAATAATCACCCAAGGTTTCCACTGTGCATTGCCAGCGGTGGGGCAAGCGCTGAATACCATTCGCTGCATGTGTATCGCTAACGTGCGACACCTTTCTTCGAAATGCTGTTACGATGTCGTCGTCGTTAGCAAACCATTTTCCACATAATGGCTTCTTGACTTTGGGGATTAGATCATAGTCACATGGGCTCAGATCAGGCGAATAAGGCAGGTGTGGAAGAACCTCTCATCCCCACCGTTGTAAGCGGCGCTGAACGATGGCTGCTATGTAAGCTGTCACGTTATAGTGTAGGATTATGGCGTTGTCCAAAAGATCTGGAGTTTGGTTTGCACTGCACGGCGCAATTGGTACAACAAAAAGGAATTGTAATAAACTGCATTGACAGTGTGCCCCTCACACACTGGATGACACACAAGAACACCTTGAACATTGTATTTCAGGATTACCATAACTTTATTGGGCCACTGTTCTATAGGGCATGGCATGCACACCTAATGCTTCCCGCAGCTCTGCATGGCATTGGTGTGCACTTCTGCTGTGGAGAACTGCTATTTTAATATATGATCGTTGCTCCTGCTTGTTGACTTCCATTTTGTGACGCTCTCACTCACACACTGAACTTGGGGGCATGCTTAGACCCACACTGTTGTTTACGTACACCATCTAGTGGCATCATATGCAAGTACATACCGTATGTTTCCAAATGCATATCTTAGATTTTCCGTGTTTTCTCCTGTTCACGAGAAAAAAAATTAGTTGCCATGACTTATGACTTGACCTACGCATTCCTCAATGTTCTTGCAAAATTAAATGTCAGTGCCAAAATAGAGATACTGCTTGGAAAAAAACAACTTTATGAACAACTCGTATTCATCATTCTAAAGAAATATTTGTAATGCTAGGCAATATGGATTAACCAAAATTTTCGTAACAAGCCAGTTTACTGGTTCACAAACCTCTAGTGGTTCTTGACAATCAAGCAAATGACAAGAGATGGCACTGTGTGAGGTCAGTGTTCATCTGTCACCACTCTGTGTTATGAAATAATTGTAAATGTGAAAGAAATGTAATAAAAGGTAAAATTTTGTAATAATTTTTTGTTTACTTCAGTCTAAAGTACTTATAAAACATAATCACTGTGTGTCCAAACTTGGCAACCATATCTGCACTCATTGTCAGTTTGTGCCCCCATCCACCGGTTCGTTCCGAACTATGTTGCTGAACTTTTTGGGTTGCTTATTAAGTGAGGGTTTGCCCATATATGACATGGTATGTATTTCCAATTTAAGGAGGGAAGGAATTTTAACAACTGAATATTTCAGCTTACCTCAATGTTCTGAATTTTCTTAACAGATGCTACCAAAGTTGTTACTGTTAATGAATACTTGAACAGATGACCCTTTCAGATACAACTTAAACATTGCTCAATATGCAATTGAATTAAATTGCCAACCTAAAGGGAAATGAAGCTGGCCATTCTATAGTCATCATGGCTACTTAAATCAGTCATCACTGATTTGCATTTGGGGCTGTCGCCCAGTTGACAGATTCCTTATCAGTTGTTTACCTAGTACTTTCTGAAATGATTTCAAAGAACATGGAAATTTATCAAACATTTCACTCATAAATTAATCCAATCCCTAATTCCTCTTCCTATAAATGAATATTTACCCCAATTTGTCTTCTTGACTTTCAACTTTATCTTCATATTACGATCTTTACTACCTTTAAAAGCTCCACTCAAGCTTATTCATCTACTAATATCATTCCAGCTCGTCTCCTTGCTCCCATAGTTTTCCCACCCCAAAGTTTGTAATATTTTCGTATCACTACTCTTTTGTCGGAAAGCACCCACAACAAATCGTGTGGCTTTCCTTCGGATCTTTTCCAGTTCTTCTATCAAGTAATCCTGGTGTGGGTCCCATACACTGGAACCATACTTTGAGATCTTACCAGAGGCTTATATACCCTCTCCTTTTCATCCTTACTGCAACACCTGAATACTCTTGTAAACATACAAAGAGATGTGTAACCTTTATTTTCAACCTAGTTTATGAGATTTCCCCAATAAAGATCTCTCCTTAGATTAACCCCAAAGTACAGGGTGTTTCAAAAAGAATATACGTATTACTAAGTATTATTTTGTCCAAACTATGGATCGCTGCGCCTCGGCTCGGCTATTGGAGATACAAATGCATAGTCTAGTTTATATTAATAGCCGCTAGATGTCAGTTGTCTTCTGTTTTACTTATGAACTGTCATATGTTTAAAATGGCTACTCCGCAGCAGAAATCATTTTGTGTTCTCAAGTTTGCGAAGTGCAATTCCATGATTACAGTGCAAGGACGTTTCAGGTTGAGGTACCAAATTGACCCTCCGAATGGGTGGAACATTCGCAGATGGTATCGACAGTTTGTAGATACAGGATCTGTATGTAAAGGAAAGAGTCCTGGCTGCCATCGTGTTCCTGAAGAAAATATTGCATGAATTAAAACTGCTTTCCAACGTAGTCTTTCAAAATCAATTTGTCGTGGCAGTTGGGAGTTACAACTTCCTACAGCAACAATTTGGCGTGTTTTGAGGCGTCGGTTGGTTATGGAGCCGTACAAGTTATAGCTGTTACAAGCTCTGCGTCCTGATGACAAACGCAAATGTGTGGCATTTTGTAATGAGATTTTTGACACTATCGACAATGATAACACTTTCACACAATGCATAGTGTTCAGTGATGAAGCGACTTTCCATGTTAGTGGTCAGGTGAACAAACACAATGTTCGAATTTGGGGCCTACAGAACCCACATGCAGTCATTGAACATGTACGAGATTCTCCCAAAGTCAATGTGTTTTGTGCGATATCCCGATCATCTCTGTACGGCCCATTCTTCTTTGATGGGAACACGGTTAACGGTCAGCTGTATCTGGCTATGTTACAAAACTGGTTCTTTCCGAGGCTGCACGAAGGCAACTTTATTTCTTGGATTGGTCGTCAAGGAGCTGGCGACTTAGCATGTCTCAGCTGGGCTCCACGGTCACCGGATTTGACACCCTGCGAAGAACCGGATCCGTACTGCCGTAACATCAGTGACGGACATGCTTGCTCGGGTATGGGAGGAATTTGAGTATCGATGTGATGTTGTTCGTGTCGCTGATGGAGGACATATTGAACATCTGTAATCTGAACTTGAGAGGTTCGTAAATATGTGTGTAAAGTTTCATATTTGTATGTCTTACAGTTGAATAAATATATGCATTCAAAATACGTATATTCTTTTTGAAACACCCTGTACTTACATTGTTTCCCCTGGGATACATTCACACCATCAACACAGTAATTAAATCTGAGAAGACTTTTCCTCTTGGTGAAACTCACAACCTGACTTTTCATCACATTTTCCACTGTACCATTGTCTGTTGTCCATCTCACAACATTGGTGAGATCTTTCTGCAGTCTTTCACAATCCTGTAATTTATTTACTACTCTACACAGTTATAACATCACCTGCAAAAAGCCTTATCTGTGATTCTAATTTTTTATTCATATCATTTATATTCCTAAGAAAACATAATGGTCCAATAATATTGCCCTGCAGGACCGATCAGAAAATGCTTCACTTACTCTAATTCTCGTTAGTTCGATTTGCTAGAAATTTAGCTATCCATTCAATCACTCTGTTGTGCAGTTCAATAGCCCTCATTTTCATGAGTAGTCTCCCATTATCTATCCTGTCAAATGCCTTAGATAGGTCAATTGAGATGCAGTCCATTTGACCTCCTGAATCTAAAATATCTGCTATATCTTGCTGGAATCCTACAAGTTTAGCCTCACTGGAATAACCTTTCCAAAACCAAAAGTGCCTTCTAGGAAACCAGTCACAGCTGCAATGAGGGGTTAGTGAAGTATCATATGTGTAAATGTATGATAATTTCAAATTGTTATTGATTTAGTTTTAGATCTGTAGAGTTAAAAACTTATTAAACATCCTTGTAGTATTTCCACAAGTTTCCTTTGAAATAAGTAGTTGCAGGAACACTTGGCTGTGTGTAGGAAAGGCTTGATAGGAGTTGAAATATCTATGACACATGTACTATAGGGTAATTGTTATTTCAAAGCATGTCAGAGAAGTTAAAGGTGTTTGTATTTCCAAAACTAAATGGGAAGCGACTGGATTATGGAGAGCTAATCAACTGCATCTTCAAGGTTTCATATTTCCAGATTTCACACTTTTTATTCTTTGATACTAATACACCATTGATGGAGGATATATTGAACATCTGTAATCTGAACTTGAGAGGTTCGTAAAGATGTGTGTAAAGTTTCATATTCGTATGTCTTACACTTCATTACAATTTCATTCCTGTTAAGCATGGTGTATGGATCTTATTTTGGGTACAAGTTTTTAACATAATTAAAGATGAGTAATGTAAAATAAGCTCTTCTGATACAAATAAGGTGTGATTGGAGGTGGATTGATGTGGTGTGACATTGATTCCACAAGGGAACAAAAGCATTAAGGAGCCATGACTGCTGCACAACCTCCCATAATGCACGGAGATTGGTCTTAGCAGGGTCCAGGGTACGCAGATTCCTCTTGATAACATCTCAAATGCGCTCTATAGGATTGAGGTTGAGAACTAAGCAAGCACCCTCATGACAGTGGAGTGTTCATTGAACCAATTGGCTGTAATTTTGTAGCAATGTACTGATGCGTTGTTAAGCTACAAGAAAAGGTTTCCTGCAGAGTGCTGGAGGCGAACAAATGGGTGGATGTGATCAGACAGCAGGTTCCTGTAAATTCCTGGTGAGGGATGTTGGGAGATACAGTAGGGTTTCCACTTCCTCCCACGTGAACAGGCCTCATACGAGGAAATCGTCACCACTGGCTGAGCTGTAACCCTCTGGCAAGAGGGACTCTTTGTCTTATTTTGGGTGACACACGCATACCCTGCCATCGTCATGAACCAACCGGTACTTGGACTTATCTGACCAGGTTACTTTTTCCCATACTTTGAAAGTCCGAAGACAGTGTTCCTTTACTCATGTCGGGTACTGCCCCTACAGACATGCGGTGAGCAGATGTACCCTTTGCCCTATTATAGGAAGATGGTTGCAGATGGCATAGCTGCTCACATCTCATTGTTATCTAACATTGAATGTGCTAGTGATCTGCTGTAATCAACTCCCATCTATCTCCAATTGCCATCTGAGCTAGCTGATGGTGACCTTAGTCATCAATACATTATACTTCACAGCAGTTGGTGGTGGTGGTGGTGGTGGTGGTGGTGGTGGTATTCAATGAATTCACATACTCGTGCAACAATCCTGACATAGTGACCCATGGAATGCCCAGTGCCTGCACGACTTCAGAGACGGAATAACCCGTACGCCTAGCACTGATATAATCTGGCCACAATCAAATGCTTGCCCATCCTGTGGTCAGCTGTTACTTGTACTGCCAGTGTGAGGTTTGCCAACATTCCAGTCATGTGTTACACATTATTATTACATTTATTGGGCCGAAAACAGCTTTTTTTTTTTCTTTCTCTCTCTCTCTTTTGTCAAAACTATACCCATTTCTAATTGTTGCTCATCACTGTAGTGCTAGTATATAGAAATCAGGTTGCAAATTTTGTAACAGTGTTTTTTTTTTATTTTTAAAAATTTTGTTTTATTTTGCACCAGTAGAGATAGGTCCTGTGATGACGATGGGATAGGAAATGACTAGGAGTGGGAAGGAAGCAACCATGGCCCTAATTAAGTTACAGCTCCAGCGTTTGCCTGGTGTGAAAATGGGTGACCATGTAAAACTATCTTGAGGGCTGCCGACAGTGGGACTCGAACCCAATGTCTCCTGAATGGAAGTTCACAGCTACACGACTCTAATCGCACGGCCAGCTCGCTCGGAATCAGAGTTTTAAGTAGCAAATAGCAGCCGAAGTTACATATATTGCAACATACATGAGTAGAAGACTGGTCATGAAGCCAAGCAATGCAGTTGATGTTGTTGCGCTGACCATATTGCACCCCATTATCTACAGATCTTCTGGTTTGGCAAAATTCATTTTGGCTGGTCTAAGCACATGACGCACTCTATGTGACACAGGGTTGGCTTGTTTATGAGGTGTAGAGCAAATAAAGCAATCTATTTTCCATTAACAATGTTTTGAAGAAAGATGATAGGTTCTGAAAAGGAAAAAGTTTCTAAAAGTGCTTTCAGGACTGTGTGTTTTTCTTTTCCACTTAAGTGTTGTTGTGCAGGTCATCAGTCCATAGACTGGTTTGATGCAGCTTCCATGCCACCCTATCCTGTGCCAACCTCTTTATTTCTACATAACTACTAACTACATCATAAATCTACTCCAATTTGGTTGTCATAATCATTCCTTTGTTTACCCCTGCTGTTTTTACTGCCTACATTTCCCTCAAAAACCAACTGAACAAGTCCTAGGTGTCTTGAGATATATTCTTTCATTCTGTCTCTTCCAGTCAAATTTTGCCAAATCGTTCTCCTCTCACCAATTTGATTCAGTATCTCTTCATTCGTGCTTCGATCTACCCATCTCATTTTTAGCATTCTTCTGTAATACTACATTTCAGAAGCTTCTATTCTCTTTCTTTCTGAGCTAGTTATCACCCATGTTTCACTTCCATACAGTGCAATGTTCCAGACAGAAGTCTCCTAATACGTCTTTCCAATTCCTATATCAATGCTCGAAGTGAGCAAATTTCGTTCATTAAGAAAGGCCTTTGTTTGTTTTAGTCTGCATTTTGTGTCCTCCTTACTTCTGCCATTAGTTATTCCGCTACCGAAGTAACAATATTAATCTATTTTCTTTATGATTTAATTTCCTAATCTAGTGTCCGACTCGTTGGCTGAACGGTCAGCATACTGGCCTTCGGTTCAGAGGGTCCCGGGTTCGATTCCCGGCCGGGTCGGGGATTTTAACCTTAATTGGTTAATTCCAGTGGCACGGGGGCTGGGTGTATGTGTTGTCTTCATCATCATTTCATCCTCATCACGACGCGCAGGTCGCCTAAGGGAGTCAAATGGAAAGACCTGCACCTGGCGAGCCGAACCCTTCCTGTGATATCCCAGCACTAAAAGCCATACGACATTTCATTTTTCCTAATCTAGTATTTCCTGCATCAGCTGACTTCGTTGGACTGCACTCCATTATTTTTATTTTGGATTTATTTATTTTCTTCTAGCACTCCTTCTCCAAGATTGTGTCCATACCATTCAGCAATTTCTCCAGGTCTTCTGCAGACTCACAATAACAATATCATTGGCAAATCTCAGAGTTTTAATTCCCTCTCCTTGCATTGTGATTCCCTTTCCAAATTCCTCTGATTTCCTTTACTGCCTGTTCTGTATAAATATTGAAAAGGAGATGGGACAAACTGCAACCTTTCTTCACTACATTTTGGATTGTTGCTTGTTTTTCATAGCCTTTGATTATCACTGCATAAGTAAAGAAGGCAATAATCTGCATGAAATAATTGCAGTATTGTCCTTCCATTTTCATCTCTTGATTTTTAGGTGAAGTATGTTATTTGAATCCTAATATTTGATGCAGTCACTGTCTCATTCATCACTAAGGCATTGTTGCATAGTTTGTCACCTCCTCTGAAGGTTGTACTGAAAGAAGTGGAAAAAGTTGTGAACATCTGCTGTATGTAGAATGTAAAAGTACAGTGGCTGTCACCAGAGAAAGTGTTAATTTGGATTATTGAACTTAAAGAGGTGGTAAATTAACTTTAAACACACTGATTAAAAGAAGTTAACCATATACCAGATTCTGTTGTGTTGAGTTAGAACTGATATAGCCTATTATTCAATGTGAAAGGTAGAATAATAAATGCAATGAAAACTTACACCTCTCTGTAATCTTCAACCCAGTACAAGAAAAGAAAAACTCTGTATGTGACTGAACCAAACAAATGAAGGAACCTCCTCCATTAGAACATCACAAATTAAAGACAGTTTTTAACATGTTCACACGAATTAATAACATGTTGCTACTCCACGAATCCTGAGGCACTCTTGGATGCGACGGGGCATGCAAATTTAGAGGAGGTGACAAATCATTGAGAATTTCTTGAGTCAAACAGTCTTGTTCCTCAATAGCAGCATTTTTTTGGGCCTGAATTGTTAGTGGTGGATGTTGACTGTTGTAAATTTGCTCTTTTAAGATAGATCCACACGTGCTCTGTACAGTTCATGTCTTGGGAAATCTCTGGCCAGTCCATTCTGCAGATCCCACATCTGTCCGGGTATCCATTCATGGCTGCTGCTTGGATGTTGATGAGCATTATCATCCTGTAGAGTAAACCCATCTCTAACAATCTCTGCATAACCACTTACTATGGGTCGGAGAATTTTGTGTTCGCACAATGTGAGTCATGTTTTCCTTGAATGTGAACCAGTGATGTATGGCGGCTGAACGTGATATCTGCCCATAGTAGTGTTGAACCTCCAAGCTCTTGGTGAAGTTCTACTAAGAATGATTCATTGTAACAATACATTCAAGTACTCCTTACAGAGTTTGTGAGCTTCACTCTTTCACCTGGCTCAGCAGCAGAATTATGCTACTATTTTGATGTTTGTAACATTTATTAGCTGTTAGAAAAGTGAGACCAGACAGGTGCTATGTTATTCTAAGAATAAATAGCAGTAGCTGTCCTCCAACTCTAGTGCCACTGCTCCTTGGCACGTGGCTAATGGGCATATATTACAAATCATCATCTAGTAAATGCATCGATCCTGAACACCTCTGAGGAATTAACTGGGAATAAACAGATTTCTGGGGATATGTATCAAAAGCTATGGGTTGAGATGTGGTGCCATATCTGAAATACTTCTTTGATTACTGTTTGCATGTAGAAGCGATACCAAATAAATGGAGAGTTGCAATAGTAGGCCCAGTGTACAAAGGAAAGGGGGACAAACATAAAGTGGATAATCACAGGCCAGTCAGCTTGACATGTGTTGTTGTAAGCTATGGGAAAGCATTTTTTCTGATATTACACATGTTTGCAGAATTCCTAACTGGTTTGATAGAAGGTTGTTCTTGTTTAGGAAAGTTTATTCCCGTGAAACTCAACTTTTAGGATTACTGTAAGATATAGCAGATACTTTATATTCAGGAGGTCAAAAGGACTGTATTGCTATGAACCTATCCAAGGCATTTTATAGGGTAGATCATGAGACGAAAATTAGGGCTAATGGACTATACAAAAGAATGGTTTAATGGGTGGCTAAATTTCTTGAAAATAGAACTCTGAGAATTAGAGTAGGTGAAGTGTTATCTGATCCTGTAATGATTAAGAGAGGGAGTCCAACAGGGAAGTATTATTGGACCTTTGTTTTCTTCTTATATACATAAACTAGCAAGATACCCGTGCTTTGCTACGGTATTATAATGACATTTATAATTGAATGCTTAATGTTTTGTATATAATCTATCGAAATTCGCCATCTGACTCGTTTTCTGAGAGATTACGTCAAATTTCTTCCCATTTTTCAATCTTTCTTTCCAGCAATCGATTTCGTACTTCCCGGGCTTGGTCCAGGTATTCCACCCGGTCAGTTGGATCCCTTAATCCTTTCCTTTCCATCTTTTCCTATAAGCATTTTAAATATGGATCAAATCCTTGAGATCCGGCGTGGTGTCGTCTTGAGTGCCTTGGCGGTACTGAACCCACGGCCGGATTGCAATCGTAGCCATTACCCGGCTAGGACGCTTTTCCAGTGCGGTCCGCACATTTTGACGACGGTCCAGAACATTATCACCATCATCATCATCATTATTAGGGTGGGTGATATTACTTGAATTTAGGTTATTATTATTATTATTATTATTATTATTATTATTATTATTATTATTATTATTATTATTATTGATGTTCTGGACCCCACAGCAAGATGCAAGACCGCTACTTGGCGGTAAATTACATCTGCTGCCATTGTCATTTCTGGCGATACGAGTGATATACTTCCGTGCATTATTGACATTATTATAGAGGTGAACAGTTGCACGGTCAATATCATTCCTATCGTTTATTATAAATGTGTTTAAATTTTTATTTAAATGCCAGGAGAATCTACTGTAATCCAACATTATGTTCTCCAAAGGAAAAGATCGTTCTTGAAAACAAACGCAGGAGAGATTAAAAATGATCACTTTATGACCATAATAAGTAAATTATGAACAGTAAAATCAATTGGTCTCGACTCCTTTTACACCCCACAGCGGTTAAGTGGATCTCCCCCACCCCCACAAAAGAAGGCGTATTTCTTTATGTTTAAAGGAGATTCCAAATATCAATATTCACGTCTGTTACCTTCAATTCTAAGATATAAATATCCCCATAAAAAGAATTAACTTTTTTTCACTTCCTTTCACACTCCCCCCCCTCTTAAGTGAATTTTCCAACAAAAAATACTTGTTACTTTAAGAGTAAAGGATCTTATAAATACCAATTATCACGACTCTTAACATCTTCAAGTTTTGAGATATGTGTCCTCATAAAAGGAATTAAACTCCTTTTCACCCCTGCCCCCCAAGATGATTTTCCCCCAAAACACGTTTTTCTTTGTTTTTGAAGATCCAAATACCAATTTTCACATCTGTAACAACTTTAGTTTTTTTTAAGACGTAAGTATCCTCGTACAATTAATTCAATTAATTTTTCAATTCTTTCACCTCCCCCCACCTTCATTGGATTTTCCGAGAATACGTGTTTCTTTACTTTTAAAGCAGATTCCAAATACCAATTACACGCCTGCAAAATCTTTTGTTTTTGAGATAATAGTATCTTCATACAAATAATTCAACTCATTTTTCAATTCCCCCCCCCCCCCTGTAAGTGGATTACATACATACATTATCATTATAGACTGTTATGCCTTTCAGCGTTCAGTCTGCAAGCCTCTGTGAATTTACTAAACGTCGCCACAATCCTCGATTTGCAACTAGTGTTGTGGCCTCAGTTAGTTCTAAACCTCTTATCTTTAAATCGTTAGAAACCGAGTCTAACCATCGTCGTCTTGGTCTCCCACTACTTCTCTTTCCCTCCATAACAGAGTCCATTATTCTCCTAGGTAACCTATCCTCCTCCATTCGCCTCACATGACCCCACCACCGAATCCGGTTTATGCGCACAGCTTCATCCATCGAGTTCATTCCTAAATGAGCCTTTATCTCCTCATTCCGAGTACCCTCCTGCCATTGTTCCCACCTGTTTGTACCAGCAATCATTCTCACTACTTTCATGTCTGTTACTTCTGACTTATGAATAAGATATCCTGAGTCCACCGAGCTTTCGCTCCCGTAAAGCAAAGTTGGTCTGAAAACAGACCGATGTAAAGATAGTTTCGTCTGGGAGCCGACTTCCTTCTTACAGAATACTGCTGATCGCAACTGCGATCTCACTGCATTAGCTTTACTACACCTTGATTCAATCTCACTTACTATATTACCCTCCTGGGAGAACATCAATCTTTCTTTCCAGCAATCGATTTCGTACTTCCCGGGCTAGGTCCAGGTATTCCACCCGGCCAGTTGTGTCCCTAAATCTTTGCCATCTTTTCCTATAAGCATTTTAAATATGGATCAAATCCTTCAGGAGATCCGGCGTGGTGTCGTCTTGAATGCCTTGGCGGTACTGAACTCGCGCCCGGACTCCATTCCTAGTCATTACCTGGCCTAGGACCCGTTTCCAACGTGGTCCGCACATTTGACGACGGTCCAGAATATTATTATTATTATTATTATTATAATTATAATTATTATAGATGTTCTGGACCCCACAGCAAAATGCAAGACCGCTACTTGGCAGTAAATTATATCTGCTGCCATTGTCATTGTTGACAATGTGACCAGCACCATTGTCGCGCGGAGGCAAGTGTGCGGCATTACTGGCGATGCGATTGACGTACTTCCATGCATTATTGACCTTATTATAGAGGTGAACCATTTGACGGTCAATCTCATTCCTATCGTTTATTTCAAATGTGTTTAAATTTTTATTTATATGCCAGGAGAATCTACTGGAATCTAAGAACGTTCTCCGAAGGAAAAGATGGCTGTCGAAAACGAACCCAGAAAAGGTTAAAAATGATCGGTTTATTATCAGAATAAGTACATCGAAAATATACAGCCTGTTTCCAGTCACTCGACAGGGTCATGAATGGAATGAATAAAGCCCCATTTATCGGCGACAATAGGAATTGTGTCGGCTGCCGAAGCACTCCTCTGGGGAAATGATCGATGAATGACAAATGAAATGAAATATTGGACAGTGTTGCTGGAATGAATGATGACAGGGAAAACCGAAGTATCCGGAGAAAAACCTGTCCCGCCTCCGTTTTGTCCAGGACGAATGTTACATGGAGTGACCGGGATTTGAACCACGGAACCCAGCAGTGAAAGGCCGGCGCGCTGCCGCCTGAGCAACGGAGGCTCCTTATAAGTACATTATGAACAGTCAAATCAGTTGGTCTCACCTCCATTTACACCCCACCGCCATTAAGTTTATTAACCCCCCCCCCAAAAAAAAATAATTAAAAGAAGGCGTGTTTCTTTGCGTTTAGAGATTCCAAACACCAATGTTCACGTCTGTTACCTTCAGTTTTGAGATATAGCCTAAGTGTCCCCATAAAAATAATTCACTTCTTTTCACTTCCTATCACCCCCCCCCCCAAGTGAGTTTTCCGGCAAAAATTACTTATTTCTTTTATGGTAAAGGATCTTTTAAATACCAATTATCACGACTAAAATTCTTCAGTTTTTGATTCATGTGTCCTCATGAAAGGAATTTAAATCCTTTTCACTCCCACCCCCCAAGATGATTTCACGCTCCCCTCAAAAACGCGTTTTTCTTTGTTTTATAGGAGATCCAAATACCAATTTTCACGTCTGCAACAACTTTAGTTTTTATTAGATGTATGTATTCTCATACAATTAAGTCAATTAATTTTTCAATTCTTTCACCCCCCCCTCCCCCCCCTTCATTGGATTTTCCGAGAATACGTGTTTCTTTACTTTTAAAGCTGATTCCAAATATCAAATTTCACGTATGTAACATCTTCATTTAGGAGATATCAGTAGCCGAATTAATTAATTCAACACCATTATCAGTCACTTTTACCCCCCCTCCACCCAAGTGGTATTTCCAAAAACTAAAAATACACGTTTCTTTATTTTTAATAGAGATAAAAAATACCATTTTTCACATCTGTAACATGCGAAGTTTTTTGAGATATACTGTAGAAATTCTCATTTTAAAATTTCACGCCTTTTTAGTTCCCCTTAAGTGGAGTTTCCAAAAACAAATCACCTATGTTTCTATACATTTACAGGAGATTCCAAATACCCACTTTTTACGTCTATAACATTTTACGTTTCTCAGATATTCTGTAGATATAGTCTTTGAAAAAATTCACCCCAATTTGTCACTCCTGTTTAACCGCCACTAATTGGATTTTCCGAAAACAAAAAAATGCGTCTTTCATTATTTTTAGGGGAGATCCCATATACAAATTTTCAGTTCTGTAATATCTTCAGTTTCTGATATATATGTATCCTCATTAAAGGCATTCAACCCAGTATTCACCCTTTTACACCGCTCCTATTGGGATTTACAGAAAACAAAAAAATACGTGTTCCTTTATTGTTAAAGGAGATTTTAAATACCCATTTGTACATCTGTAAACTTTTAAGGGTTTAAGATGTAGACATACTCATTTTAAAAATGCACCCCTCTTTTCAGCCCCCATTATTTGGATTTTCCAAAAACGAAAAAGTACCTGTTTCTTTATTTTTAAAGTAGATCCCAAATACCAAATTTCAGGTCTGAAATATAAGTAGCCTCATTAAAGGCATTCAACCATTTTTTTCACTCTTTTGCACCCTTACTATTGGGATTTTCCAAAAACGAAAAATACATGTTTCTTAATTTTTAAAGGAGATTTTAAGTACCAATTTTTACATCTATAAACTTTAAACGTTTTGAGATATAGATACCCTCATTTTAAAAATTCACCCCCTTTTCAACCCCCGCATTAATTGGATTTTCCAAAAACAAAAAAATACTAAAGGAGATCCCAAACACCAATTTTCAGATCTGTAATATCTTCAGTTTCTGAGATATAAGTATCCTCATTAAAGATATTCAACCCCTTTTTCACCCCTTTTCACCCATCTTATTGGGATTTTCCAAAAACAAAAAAATAAATGTTTCTTTATTTTTAATGAAGATTCTAAATACTAATTTTTACATCTGTAAACTTTCAAAGTTTTGAGATATAGATTCATTCATTTTAAAAATTCACCCCCTCTTCACCCTCCCATTAATTGGATTTTCAAAAAACAAAAAAATACGTTTTTTTGTTTTTAAAAGAGATCAAAAGTACCAATTTTCAGGTCTGTAATATCTTCAGTTTCTGAGATATAAGTACTGGTATCCTGTTTAAAGGCATTCAACCCCCTTTTCACCCTTTTTCACCCCTCCATTGGGATTTTCCGAAAACAAAAAAATACGTGTTTCCTTATTTTTAAAGAAGATTCTAAATACCAATTTTTACATCTGTAAACTTTTAAAATTTTGAGATATAGATACACTCATTTTAAAATTTCATCCCCCTTTTCACCCCCTTAACGACGGAATATCCAAAAATCCTCTCTTAGCGAGCACCTGCATCTTAACATGAATATATCCGCTAAATTTCATTTCTTTATGTCCAGTAGTTTTGGCTCGGCGATGATGAATCAGTCAGTCAGTCAGGACAAGTTATTTTATATATATAGACTAGCAAGATACCCGTGCTTCGCTACGGTATTATACTGAAATTTATAATTAAATGCTTAACGTTTTATATATAATCCTCCGAAATTCGCGATCTGACTCGTTTTCTGAGAGAATCCGCCAAAATTCGCGATCTGACTCGTTTTCTGAGAGATTACGGCAAAGTTCCTCGCATTTTTCAATCTTTCTGTCCAGCAATCGATTTCGTACTTCCCGAGATAGGTCTAGGTATTCCACGCTGTCAGTTCGGTCCCTAAATCTTTGCCATCTTTTCCTATAAGCATTTTTAGTATGGATCAAATCCTGAAGGACATCCGGCGTGGTGTCGTCTTGGGTGCATTGGCGGTACTGAACCCGCGGCTTGACTGTATTCGTAGTCATTACCAGGCCAGGACCCGTTTCCAGCGCGGCCTGCACAATTTGACGACGGTCAGGAATATTATTATTTTATTATTATTATTATTATTAGATGTTCTGGACCCCACAGCAAGATGCAAGACCGCTACTTGGCGGTAAATTACATCTGCTACCATTGTCATTGTTGACAATGTGACCAGCACCATTGTCGCGCGTAGGCGAGTGTGGGGGATTTCTGGCGATACGAATGACATACTTCCGTGCATTATTGACCTTATTATAGAGGTGAATAATTTGACGGTCAATCTCATTCCTATCTTTTATTTCAAACGTGTTTAAATTTTTATTTATATGCCAGGAGAGTCTGCTGTAATCTAAGAATGTTCTCCGAAGGAAAAGATGTCTGTTGAAATCGAACCCAGGAAAGATTAAAAATGATCGGTTTATGATCAGAATAAGTACATCGAAAATCTACAGCCTGTTTCCAGTCCTTCGACAGGGTCAGGAATGGAATGAATAAAGCCCCATCTATCGGCGACAATGGGAATTGTCCCGGCTGCCGAAGCACTCCTCTGGGGCAATGAGCGATGAATGACAAATGAAATGAAATATTGGACAGTGTTGCTGGAATGAATGATGACAGGGAAAACCGGAGTATCCGGAGAAAAACCTGTCCCGCCTCCGATTTGTCCAGCACGAATATCACATGGAGTGATCGGGATTTGAACCACGGAACCCAGCTGTGAGAGGCCGGCGCGCTGCTGAGTGAGCAACGGAGGCTCCTTGTAAGTACATTATGAACAGTAAAATCAATTAGTCTCACCTCCTTTTACACACCACCGCCGTTAAGTTTATTTACCCCCCCCCCCCCAAAGAAAAATTAAATGAAGGCGTGTTTATTTTTGTTTAAAGGAGATTCAAAACACCAGTGTTCACGTCTATTACCTTCAGTTTTGAGATATAAGTATCCCCATAAAAATAATTCACCCTTTTCACTTCCTTTCACCCCCCCCCCCCCGCAGGTGAATTTTCCGGCAAAAAATACTTGTTTCTTTAATAGTAAATGATCTTCTAAATACCAACCAATTATCACGACTCTTAACTTCTTCAGTTTTTGATTTGAGTGTCCTCATGAAAGGAATTCAACTCCTTTTCACTACCGCCGCCCAAGATGTTTTCCCATTCAAAACGCGTTTTTCTTTGTTGTTAAAGGAGAGCCGAATACCAATTTTCACGTCTGTAACAACTTTAGTTTTTATCAGATGTATGTATTCTCATACAATTAAGTCAATTAATTTTTCAATTATTTCACCCCCCCCCCCTTCATTGGATTTTCCGAAAATACGTGTTTCTTTACTTTTAAAGCAGATTCCAAATATCAAATTTCACGTCTGTAACATCTTCATTTTTGAGATATCAGTAGCCTAATTCAAAGAAATCGACACCATTTTCAGTCACTTTTACACCCCCCCCTCTTTCCACCCAAGTGGTATTTCCGAAAACTAAAAATACACGTTTTTTGTTTTTAATAGAGATAAAAGTACCATTTTCACTTCTGTAACATGTTAAGTTTTTTGATATTTACTGTAGAAATTCTCATTTTAAAATGTCACCCCTTTTTATTTCCTTTAAGGGGAGTTCCCAAAAACAAATCACCTATGATTCTTTACATTTACAGGAGATACCAAATACCCACTTTTTACGTCTGTAATATTTTACCTTTCTCAGATATTCTGTAGATATAGTCTTTCAAAAAATTCAACCCAATTTGTCACTCCAGTTTAACCGCCATTAATTGGATTTTCCAAAAACAAAAAATACGTGTTTCTTTATTTTTAAAGGAGATCCCATATACAAATTTTCAGTTCTGTAATATCTTCAGTTTCTGAGATATATATGTATCCTCATGAAGGGATTCAACCCTTTTACACCCCTCCTATTGGGATTTACAGAGAACAAAAAATACATGTTCCTTTATTTTTAAAGGAGATTCTAAAAACCAATTTTTACATCTATAAACTTTCAAAGTTTTGATGCATACACTCATTTTAAAAATTCATCCCTTTTTCACCCCCCCCCCATTAATTGGATTTTCCAAAAACAAAAAATACGTGTTTTTTATTTTTGAAGGAGATTCTAAATACCAATTTTTACATCTATCAACTTTCAAAGTTTTGAGATATACATACACTCATTTTAAAAATTCATCCCTTTTTCACCCCCCATTAATTGGATTTTCCAAAAACGAAAAATACGTGCTTCTTTATTTTTAAAGGAGATTCCAAACACCAGTTTTCAGGTCTGTAATATCGTCAGTTTCTGAGATATAATTATCCTCATTAAAGGCATTCAACCCATTTTTCACCCCTTTTCACCCCTCCTATTGGGATTTTCCGAAAACAAAAAATACATGTTTCTTTATTTTTAATGAAGATTCTAAATACCAATTTTTACATCTGTAAACTTTAAAAGTTATGAGATATAGATGCACTCATTTTCAAAATTCACCCCCCTTTTCATCCCCATTAATTGGATTTTCCAAAAACAAAAAAAAAGTGTTTATTTATTTTTAAAAGAGATCAAAAGTACCAATTTTCAGGTCTGTAATATCTTCCGTTTCTGAGATATAAGTATCCTCATCAGAGGCATTCAATCCATTTTTCACCCCTTTTGACCCCTCCTATTGGGATTTTCCGAAAACAAAAAATACGTTTTTCTTTATTTTTAATGAAGATTCTAAATACCTATTTTTACATCTGTAAACTTTAAAAGTTTTGAGATATAGATGCACTGTTTTTAAAAATTCACCCCCTGTTCACCCTCCCATTAATTGGATTTTCCAAAAACAAAATAATACGTGTTTCTTTATTTTCAAAAGAGATCAATGGTACCAATTTTCAGGTCTGTAGTATCTTCAGTTTCTGAGATATAAGTACCGGTATTCTGATTAAAGGCATTCAACCCCTTTTTCATCGTTTTTCACCCCTCCTATTGGGATTTTCTGAAAACAAAAAAATATGTGTTTTACTTATTTTTAAAGGAGATTCTAAATACCAATTTTTACATCTGTAAACTTTGAAAGTTTTGAGATATAGGTACACTCATTTCAAAACTTCAACCCCCTTTTCACCCCCTTAGCAAAGGAATATCCAAAAATCCTCTCTTAGCGAGCACCTACATATTTATATGAATCTATGCCCAAACTTTCATTTATTTATGTCCAGTAGTTTTGGCTCGGCGATGATGAATCTGTCAGTCAGTCAGGACAAGTTATTTTATATATATAGATAGATATGGACTAGCAAGATACCCGTGCTTCGCTACGGTATTCTACTGAAATTTATAATTAAATGCTTAACCTTTTATATATAATCCGCCAAAATTCGCGATCTGACTCGTTTTCTGAGAGAATCTGCCAAAATTCGCGATCTAAGTCGTTTTCTGAGAGATTACGGCAAAATTCCTCCCATTTTTCAATCTTTCTTTCCAGCAATCGATTTCGTACTTCCCGGGCTAGGTCCAGGTATTCCACCCGGTCAGTTGGGTCCCTAAATCTTTGCCACATTTCCCTATAAGCATTTTTAATATGGATCGAATCCTTAAGGAGATCCGGCGTGGTGTCGTCTTGGGTGCATTGGTGGTACTGAATGCGCGGCCGGACTGCATTCGTAGTCATTAACCGGCCAGGGCTGGTTTCCAGCGCGGTCCTCACGTTTTGACGACAGTCCAAAACATTGTTATTATTATTTCTATTATTATTATTATTATTATTCTGGACCCCGCAGCAAGATGCAAGACCACTACTTGGCGGTAAATTACATCTGCTGCCATTGTCATTGCTGACAATGTGACCAAAACCATTGTCGCGCATAGGCAAGTGCACGGGATTTCTGGCGATACAAATGATATACCTCAGTGTATTATTGACCCTGTTATAGAGGTGAACAATTGCACGGTCAATTTCATTCCTATAGTTTATTTCAAATGTGTTCAGATTTTATTTATATGCCAGAAATATTTATTGTAATCTAACTAGGCTATAAGTTCTCCAAAGGAAAAGATAGCTCTTGAAAACGAACCCAGGAAAAATTAAAAATGATCAGTTTATGATCAGAATAAGTACATTATGAACAGCAAAATCAATTGGTCTCAACTCCTTTTTCACCCCACTGCTGTTAAGTTGATTTACAACCCCCCCCAAAGAAGGCGTATTTCTTTATGTTTAAAGGAGATTCCAAATACCAATGTTCACATCTGTTACCTTCAGTTTTGAGATATAAGTATCCCCATAAAAGGAATTAACATTTTTTCACTTCCTTTCACACTCCCCCCACCCTCCATTAATTGAACTTTCAGGCAAAAAATACTTGTTTCTTTAATAGTAAATGATCTTCTAAATACCAATTATGACTGTAACATCTTCAGCTTTTGTGATATGTGTCCTCATATAAGGATTTCAACTCTTTTTCACCCCCGACCCCCAAGACGATTTCCCCCCAAAACGCGTTTTTCTTTACTTTTAAAGCAGATTCCAAACACCAATTTTCATGATGGCATAATCTTTCGTTTTTGAGATAATAGTATCTTCATACAAATAATTCAACTAATTTTTCAATCCCCCCCTTTCGGTGGGTTTCAAAAAAAAAAAAAAAAAAGTAATTTCTTTATTTTTGAAGGAGATTCCAAATACGAAATTTAACGTCTGTAACATCTCACGTTTTTGAGATATCAGTATCATAATTAAAAGAATTCAACCCCATTTTCAGTCACATTCCCCCCCCCCCAAGTAGTTTTTCCGAAAACAAAAAATACATGTTTCTTCATGTTTAATAGAGATAAAAATACAATTTTGCACTTCTGCAACATGTTTTTTTGAGATATACTGCAGAAATGCTTATTTTAAAATTTCACCCCATTTTAGTTCCCCATAAGTGGAGTTTCCAAAAACAAATCATCTTAGTTTCTTTACTTTTACAGGAGATTCTGAATACTAATTTTTAAGTCTGTAACATTTTATGTCTTTTGAGATATGCTCTAGATATAGTCTTTCTAGAAATACACCCCAATTTGTCACTCCTGTTTAACACCCATTAATTGGATTTTCCAAAAAAAAAAGTCTTTCCATATTTTTAAAGGGGATCTCAAATACCAATTTTTAGGTCTGTACTGAGATGTGTGTTTACGGTCTTTAAGACAGCGGGAATCGTGAGCGCCACTATTAATCCATTATGGGTACCTCGAATGAACCCGTAAAACGAGTACAGATATGCAGAACATGCACTTTAAAACAGGAGGTGGATCCGCAGACTGGGAGCACGGTACTGTATAGGCTGGGAAGTGGGCGTCGTAGGTCAAGTGTCGCAGTAGCTCACATGGCAAGCGGTCGGGGAGATACCTGTTAGTGGACAGTACTCAAGGTAGGAGGTTCAGATCCCACATAAGGTGATTTTTTTTTAATCAGCCATTTGCCTGGGATGTGGTAAGGTTGCATACTCGATATCTTCCAAGGACTGATTTGCTTATTTGGCCCTGAAAAGGGCCGTTGGTATGGAGTTGGGTTGATAGAGGCTAGGAAACATGTGACAGGATTGCAGTTATCCACACAATTTAACGCAGCACCTGCTCGAACTGACGACCTCCGGTGTCGATACAGAGCTGTGCGCAATGTTGTAAGGACAGTCTATCCCTTTGCAACATCTCTGGCAAAATGGATCGGCACGCCTCGGTGATGAGCTATCTAAGGTGACAAGGACTGGCCGGCTCCTGTGCATACATCAGTTGTTTTACATGGCCCCACAGAAAAAAATCCAGGGGCGTAAGATTGGGCATTCTGATGGACCAGGGGACAGGTCCTCCCCTTCCTATCCATTTATCAGGATACGTTGCACGGTGATGGTTCCGGACGACCACTGCCGTGTGTGGTGGAGCTCTGTCATGTTGAAACCACATCCTGCAGCGGTCAAGGAGTGGCACACATTCCAAAAACTGTGGTAGTTCCCTGTTTGATCTCCACCCACCTCACCACTGTTCTATAGGGCATGGCATGCACACCTAATGCTTTCCGCAGCTCTGCTTGGCATTGGCGTGCATTTCTGCCGCAGGAAACTGCTATTTTAATATATGATCGTTGCTCCTGCTTGTTGACTTCCATTTTGTGACGCTCTCACTCACACACTGAACTTGGGGGCATGCTTAGACCCACACTGTTGTTTACATACACCATCTAGTGGCATCATACGCATGTACATACCATACGTTTCCAAATCCATATTTTATATTTTCCATGTTGTCTCCTGTTCGCAAGAAAAAATTGTTGCCATGACTTATGACTCGACTATTATTTAGTGTTCTTGTAGAACATTGTTTGTAAGTCAGTCCAAGAAAATCTGAACTGCCTAAAGTTCTGATCAGTGCTATTGTGTATACATGTGGAGTAATGTGAATATAGCGCACAGGAAATAAATGCCATAAAGATTAAATTTCCTGAAACTGAATGCTAAGGATTAGACCAACCTTAATTAAAACATTGTCCCAGTTCTTGGTATGAAATTTGTACAAAACATACTGGTTGCCAAAACTGACTTTACAAATTGCTTAATTTATCCATAAAAGCTATTTACTTAGTTTTAAGGTACTCATCACTTATTCTTCTTGTTTTAAGATATTGCTGCTATGTTCATGGGAAGAAATTGATACTGTGAGTTAGTGCTTTTCTGTGATATGCAGCTCAGCAAACTGTGGCAATTTAACACATATAGGTCTTGCTCACTTTCATACATTTTAATCCTCCGGACTGGCTATTTTTCACTAACTTCAGATTATAAAATAAAATATTAGTTTTGAACTTGGGTAAATTTTTATTTCACTAGGTTTAAGTTCATACTTTCTGTTTCATATCTGTAAAACGATAATGCAGTTGATAGATCCCTTACTGTGGAAATAGTGGATTGAAATTACTACGTTTTTCATTTTCTTAAAAAGTTCACCGTATAACCTTAACTAATAAAATATGGCTGATATTGAGTTTATTTGGTTTTTAGGCCATTCAGAATTATTTGTATAAGAGATACATCTATGTAATAATTAGTATATAAATATTGTGTGTGTGGTTTCTTAGGTCTGTTCAGTTGGTTTAATATCGCTGTTGTTCAGTCTATGTTCTAGAGGTGTGTCGGTACTGGTGTACCGGTACTAGTCACTTATTCTTGGAATGGAGCAGTGAACACCTGCTCCAGGATCTCTCCTCTACCGGTCCACTGCTACTGTGACAGTGTTGCGCTGCGACTCGCAGTTTGCTGCTATCGGTCCACTGCGACTGTGACATTCTTGCGCTGTGACTCAGTTTGATGCTACCGGTCCAATGCTTTAACAGTGTTGCGCTGCGACTCGCAGTTTGCTGAACCGGTAAATGCTGTTACTGCTATCCGCAAACGGTCTAGTGATACAGCCATCGGCGTCCCGTACCGTTAGGGAGGTTGTGACACGAACAGGACGGAGACATACCGGTATGGTGTTCATTATTTCATGTGAACGAAGGAAATCCACAGTAATCTACTTCAACACTAAAATGTTAATAATAATAATAATAATAATAATAATAATAATAATAATATATTATTATTATTGTGATTATTACTAATGGTTGCTTTTCTTAATATAGTTAAAATATAGTCAAACGCCATTTTTGATACTATAACTAAACATTTTATCTGGCGAATATGATCAGTGAACATTTTAAATTTGCAACACTGAATACTTTTTAAAACGTCAGTTGTTTCAAAATGATTATCGGCGATCTCTAAACAGAATTATAGGTCATTCACATGTGACATGTCAGAATCTTAGGGAAGAATTGCACACAAAATGCTTTCATTTTCAGAGTTGGGAAGTAATTGGGTAAAAGTCATCGGATTACTTGTAACGATTACTTTCATAGCAAATTTTACTTTTAACCGTTACGTGTTGCAAAAAAAAGTACGGTAATTCTTACTTGTAATTTACTTCTTGAAATAAAATTGTGCCGAGCAGAGTAGCTTGGTCACCGGGCGAGTTGGCCGTGCGCGTAGAGGCGCGCGGCTGTGAGCTTGCATCCGGGAGATAGTAGGTTCGAATCCCACTATCGGCAGCCCTGAAAATGGTTTTCCGTGGTTTCCCATTTTCACACCAGGCAAATGCTGGGGCTGTACCTTAATTAAGGCCACGGCCGCTTCCTTCCAACTCCTAGGCCTTTCCTATCCCATCGTCGCCATAAGACCTATCTGTGTCGGCGCGACGTAAAGCCCCTAGCAAAAAAAAAAGTAGCTTGGTCAGTACGGTGCTGGCCTTCTGCCACTACTTGGCAGGTTCAATTCTGACTCAGTCCGGTGGTGTTTGAAGGTGCTCAAATACGTCAGCCTCGTGTCAGTAGATTTATAAGCACGCAAAAGAACTCCTGCGGGACTAAATTCCGGCACCTCGGTGTCCCCAAAAACCGTAATAGTAGTTAGTGGGACGTAAAGCAAATAACGTTATTATGCATGTATTTATTAATTGAAGATAAAAAATATATTTTAGTCTTTCATTCTACCACCAATGTGCCATTATCGAATCAGACAAGACAGGCCTGATCATGACATCATCGAAGAACAGAGCAAATCGTGCATCCCCTGGCTACGTAAGCCTACTATGCTATGTTTCTGAGCTCCATTTGTGCTGGTACCGGTTGTCTCTGGACCGGTAGTGTGTCACCGCGTTCTGCGTGCTATGCCATGCTCCTCAGCTCCATCTGTCACTGAACTGGCAACGTTTCACCGCGCTCTGTGTGCTATGCCTTGCAGTGACTCTTTATGTATAGAATCACTGTACTATGCCATGCTCGTCAGCGCCATCTGTGGTTGGACCGGTTTGTCACTGGACCGGCAACGTGTCACTGGAGCAGTTGGAGCAGCGACACATTATTTCTGGGCCGTCACACCTCTACTATGTTCACATGCGGCTGCCATTATGTGTGCACTGCTGTAGAGTCCATGTGGTTCTGAAACGATTTGGAAGGAGGAATATGACCTGTAGAGCTGTAGTTTGCTGTCTTCAATATTTTTTCGAGAACTGTATGAACCAGTCTTACACTGCAGTGCCGATCAACTCGCGTACATTTATTTCGTAGTAACAATGATGAAAACCAGAGAACATACGCCATGCAGGTTTTGTTCTCCACAATAAATGGTACAGTCCGTACGACCTTCGACCTTAATATGTTAAGTGAAGCTCATTGTCTTTCAGCCATTAGGTCGTGGTCACATTGCAATGGATGTCAGCGGTTCTCCTACGATTCTCCTACACATCAAGTCTTGTCGAGGCTGTATGACGGATGAAATTAATCTTGTCATGTATATTACATACAACATTCCCCTCCAGTCTTAAGTGAACAGATTTATCGCCTACAGCATTCCCCTCACTCCACTACATAGCAACCGTGACCGGGGCATGAGAACTGGCTTCAGTCCAAACATAGTCACTGGAGGTAATGGACGATCATCAGCTTAGTTTAATTACAGAAAACGTTCTCAGTCACTAAGATGACTGTAGAGGACTACTAAAATCATAATTTGTCTCACTTTTTCTTAACATCACCAATTCCCAATTCATTGGCAAGTTGATGCACGTAAACAACATCGTACATATATGTGCGTGATTTAATATGAGTTATATTACAGGTATGTTCTGGTATAACATGTATTTTCAGTAGTGTTTTCAACAGACTGAAAAGATTTAAAGTTACATTTACTGAGTCAACACTGAAAAGTATGGCTTCCTTCTTAACTAAATATATAGGTGGAGGCATGAGCATTTACATGAGCAATCCAAATTTCTAGAGAAATATTACCACGGTCAAGCTGCTGCAAGCTGGGAGCCATACTGTGTTTATGTGCAGGCCTTCTTCTTAGCCATTAAAGTTGTGGAAATGCTTCTCAATATTTCAATCCCCTTATGTAAATGAGCATCGTAATTGGCAGGTGGTAACTAGCACATCAGTTCCCTCAAATTTTGTTTCATGGTTCAGATGGGTGAGTGAATATTCAGGTGCGAAAGATTTCTAGGTCGTTTCTGATGTTTGTAATGTTTGTTGTTTTATTCTGGATTTACTATTAGGCTTGCTAGTTCCTATGTACACTTTCTTACAAAAACAATGAATACATGTATTGCATCTTGGAGATAGACTTTATGCCTCTTAAAGATAAAAGGAAATTGCTTTTGTGTACTTTTTTGATTAAGTGCTTGAGAGAAGAGGTAGAAACTGTGGTTTTGAGAGTAAATTGAATACTTACAGAAATTATATATGTAACTTTTTTTTTCTTTGTTACAGAGTGCACAAAACAGACTCCTAATAAAGAATGGAAGAGTGGTTAATGAAGATGGAATTGTTGATGGAGATGTTTATATTGAGGAGGGTGTTATTAAGTAAGTAATAAATTTTGTCAAGAATATGATTTTTATTGTCAGATAGATTTAACAATATACATTTTGTAAATTAATAAGATGAGCATTTGAAAACTTTCTAGTATTTGTTGAGGGGTGATAAATTGATGGTTCTTGGAATTAACTATATGCAGTTTTCCTTTCTACAAGAACCTCTTAAACAATTATTTACCAAGCAAGTGGCTGCACCACTTGGGTCACGTGCCTATCAGCTTGCATTTGGGAGACAGTGGTTCAAACCGCACTGTTGGCAACCCTGAAGGTGGTTTTTCGTGGTTTCCTATTTTCACTCCAGACTGTACTTTAGTTAAGGCTGTGGTCGCTCCCTTCCCTCTGTTTCCTATCCCATCATCTCCACAAGACTACCTGTGTCAGCGCAACGTTAAATAACCACTGACATTTACTATTTTGACTATAAGTTTTGGGTCGGTTTTTTCTTCATCTTTATGTATATGCTATAAGTAACATCTCTTCAGTTGTGGACCACATTTTGTCAGTATGAGGTCATATATGATACCTTTCACTCCAGAAGACTCCTGATTCATTTGTTGAAGATGTATGCTGCTTCTGGTACATAACCAATGTCTTGGATGTGTTACGTGTGAATATTTATTGCTCTGCAGTTATTAGTTTTGGCACTACACGCGCTTAAAGATTTAAGATTGTTAAGTTAAAGATTTAAGATTGTTAAGATTGGCTGCCATCCTCCCAGGTGCTTAAGTGTAAACTTATCGCACTGTTTACATTTTAGCTGGAGATAGTGAAAATGAACAAATGTAGAGTACCTCAGAGCAGATATTTAAATGTCTCCCAGCAACTGGGCGACACAATTCACATCAACGCAACATTGATGTGCGTATTCTTTTGAAAATTCCTGGCAATTCTCGAACACGATGTGCAGCCTCAACAATCCATGTGACTTGGTCCTCCTCACTTCCAGCTGGGGTTTCTTACATCAGGTCTTTAATCTGACCCCACAGAAAAATGTCTAGAGGAGTTAAGTCGGGCAAACGAGGGGGCCAAAGCACCAAACCACCCCTATCCATCCACCTATGGCCAAACACGGCTGTGATGTGGTTTCATGGTGCTGCAGCAAAATAAGCTTGGGCACGATCATGCTAGAACCACATCGTGCGTCAGAGGAAAATCTAAAAGTTCTGACAATACCTCTTGGAAGACAAATTAAGTATTTCCATCCATCTAGCCTGAGTGGGAGGATGTAGGCCCCAGTCAAATTATCAACAATTATACCTGCCCACAAATTGACAGCAAAACATTCTTGGTGTACACAAACGAAAGTAGCATATCGATTTTCATCTGCCCAGATAGGATTATTGTGGGCATTGAAAATAGTTGCCCTCACAAGTCCAGGTAACACAAGATTTTGATCTGTTTCTGACAAAAAACAATCACAAAATACACCTCGCAGTGAGTAATTGCCTAATAACAGCAGCTGCATTCTTTGTCACAAATGAAGGTCATTGTCTTTGTATACATTCCATGCAAAGCGGTAGTCAACTCGCATGTGATGGGCTACTTTCTTTGTGCTGGTAGAAGGGGGACTCTTCAAACGCATTTAAAACTTCATCAAACTCTGGGGTCTGTGCCTCTCTGGATCGACGTGTCACACGTGTTGGTAGACAGTGAGCCTGAATCGCGCGAGTGTTGGTCAATATTTACAAACATTTGGCATGAAGGTAATGTTCTGTTTGGGTATCGCTCACAGTAAATCTCTGGGCCTCAGCAAAGATGTCAATTATTTTCATAGATTTTGGAAACAAAACAAAGAATGAAGAAAGTTCATGACTGCAACAGTACATGTTTTGGAAAATGTACAGGAAGCCTGCTATAAGGTAGGTGAACTAAGAGCCAAAAATCCCCCATATAATAGCTGAAACATAATAAATACCTACTTGTAAAGGGATGGTGAAAATAGTCCTGGGTTCAGAAGCTGCCAGTGTGCCAGTGAAATTTCAAAAATTCCTTTGTTGACACTTGCTGAGTTATTGAGAAGTCCCGTGATAATGAAGGCATTATGGAGGAGGAAATCGACAGCAGTCATAAGTTCGCACGTCAGATCGAGTCCACAGATATTAACGACCACACACAACTTTTGCTTATATTTGGTTCATTAATGGAGATGTCTTACATGACTTCCCTTAGTTCCCACTGGAAGATAGGGTTTCCACGAAGCTGCACCATCTCGCTCTATTGCTTGCTATCCTGTCCAACTCCTTCCCTGTTAAACGTAAGGAACTTCATCTTATTTGTCCGTATTGAACTGAGATCACAATTAAAGTCTATCAGGTTCCACCTTTTCAATACTAATACAATGTTGTTGGATGATATTTAAAACATTATTTATTACAGTACATGTTTCGGTGCTCTATTATGTCACCATCATCAGCTGATTTAGAAAATGTGAAAAAAACTTGGCGATCGAAATATTAAACAAAATATTGTCATACTTAACTCATACCTATACATATTTACATACAACAGCATATTTATTGGTTAAATCCTAAACATCTATTATGCTATATTAAATATCCCTAATATGTAACAAGAGAATTCTTGTAAGTCATGAATATAAAATTTTTCTCATCTGGTTGATGAGTTGTCTTCACATTCCTATCAACCAGATGAGAAAAATTTTATATTCATGACTTACAAGAATTCTCTTGTTACATATTAGGGATATTTAATATAGCATAATAGATGTTTAGGATTTAACCAATAAATATGCTGTTGTATGTAAATATGTATAGGTATGAATTAAGTATGACAATATTTTGTTTAATATTTCGATCGCCAAGTTTTTTTCACATTTTCTAAATCAGCTGATGATGGTGACATAATAGAGCACCGAAACATGTACTGTAATAAATAATGTTGTAAATATCATCCAACAACATTGTATTAGTATTGAAAAGGTGGAACCTGATAGACTTTAATTGTCCTTCCCTGTTGTCAACTTTCATCCTCTATGGAACGTCCTATTCGTGTTCTGTATTTCAAGCCAAAGGTTGTAAACTTGGAATCAGTTCGGCTATGCTTCCTAAGTATTTAATAATCAAAACTAAGGTGTGCAAGTTATTAGCCCACAGCATGCAAGTTTGTTGTCAGGACTGCCACCTTAGCCTCTAACCAAACTACAGTAATTTTGCGTTAGGGTTTTTCCCTTGGTCTTTTAAGAGCCCTCCTCTCCACAAGACAGTGGTTTCTCTCTCTGTTTCCCCCCATGAGAGTGGAGTGCCTCTTCCATCAGCTACACCATTACGAAAATCTCCTCTGCTGCAGTTGCCATTGGGGACTTTACCATATCCCTGGCAAAGGACCTAATATAGGTGCAGTCTATTGTTCAGTCTGGTCCCCCATTCTTAACCTTACTAGCCTAGGTGGCTCTGCCAGGAGCCGTAGCTCACACTGGCATTGCTCTCGGGATCACTGAGACACGCAAGCCTCCCAACCACATCAAGGTACCAGACCATGGGATAGAAATGGAGATGTAATTGCAACTAATTTCCTTTTTTGAAGAAATATTTTGTGTGACTAATGAATATATACTTCCAAAATAAATTAAAATTGAAGGATTGTGTTAGTGTTTGTACAGGAGGAGTTGCATTTTTGATGGGCCAGGAGAAAGGATTTGCAGCTCAAGTATGCAGAGTTAATCCTAGCATACAATTCACACGAAAGCCATTGTTTGCTAAATCTTTGCCACCTTGAAAGTTGTGCTGGCAAAGTAGTAAAAGTTGTAAACCTTGTCAAATTGCAATCCCTAAATTCCAGGCTATTTTCAGTTTTGTGTCAGGAAATAGGATCAGAACACACTACACTCCTGCTATATACAGAAGTACGGTGGTTATCACAAGGGAAAGTGTTAATGCAAATATTGGAACTTAGGTACTTGCATTTTTAACTGTTGAGGGGCATGAGTATGCAGATTTATTTGCATATGATGAATTGGTTTACTAGTTGGCATATCTTTCCAATATTTTGGTACACTTGAATGAGGTGAACAGAAAAATGCATAAGTACAGAAATATTCTTACTAGTTTAGATGCCGGGCTGAGTGGCTCAGACGGTTAAGGCGCTGGCCTTCTGACCCCAACTTGGCAGGTTCGATCCTGGCTCAGTCCGGTGGTATTTGAAGGTGCTCAAATGCGTCAGCCTCGTGTCGGTAGATTTACTGGCACGTAAAAGAACTCCAAGTTTTAAGGATATGTGAATAAGCTGAATTTGTTGGTACAGAGAATTGAAAATGGTTCGCTTGAGATGTTGCCCAGACCAAATTCTCAGCTTGAAACTAATAATGGAATATAGTCATTGCTGGGACAAAACCTCCTATGTGATAATATTTTTGGAGGTATACTGACCCGCAGCACATACATTATGAAGAGCGAGAATGCCTTGACAATACACAATATTGAACCTTAGATGACAGAACCTTACCGGCCAAAGTTCTCAGCTAAAATATTTCACATGGGAGGTTTTGTCCCGGCAGTGATGATATTACAAATACAGAAATAAACTGCTGTTTATTTCATTCATGGATTTCAAAAAGGCTCATGATAGTATACACAGACCAGGGGCCGATGACCTTCGATGTTAGGCCCCTTAAAACAACAAGCATCATCATCAGCATCAGTATACACAGACCCACTCTTTAAAAAATCCTCAGATCATATGGCCTTCATCCTAAATTAACAAAAATTATTGAACTAACTGTAACCAACACAATTTCAAAGGTAAAGTTTAGGGGAGAAATGTCAAATGCTTTTACAATAAATACAGGCCTCAGACAAGGTGATGGATTTTCCCCACTGCTCTTCAATGTGGCTCTAGATTACATCATGAAAATTTGGCACATTGAAGAGCAGTGGGGAAAATCCATCACCTTTTGATTAACTTATCTTTATTCCTTAATTATTACAGCCCTTTTGCCATTGGTTTCTTTAGTTTGTCCCGCAGTCATAATCTCAGCTTTCATATTGGTTACCTCCAGCTTGACCGACTGTGTTACATTATTGTTTAGTGGTCACGAGATGTGCTTAGTGTTGTGGGAGGAAATCTTGATTCAGTCTCTTTGATTTATGAATGCTTAAATGCAGGATATGTATGTCTGTAAATTGGCTGGCATATTAAACTTTTTTCAGGGTGTAATTGTTACTCTTTCATATCTTTTAAGATGGATAGTTGGCAAGTTATAAAACCATTGTTACTGATTCCAACTTAATGATATTCTGAATCCATAGAGATTTTGCTTCTGTACTGTAAAGTTAACCTGAAAAGTGATGTTGGCATATTTTGATCTGTGAATGGACCTCCCTCTCACACAACTGCAAACTACTCTATTTGCTCTTTGCTACCTATTGATTTGATTTCTAGCCCTATACTACCACCCTTGGAAAATATATAGCTTTAGTACTCAAGGTTGTCTGTCCATTGCAGTTCAGTACCTCCTGTAATCTTATCCTTATCACAATCACTTTGTTGTAAAAAATATCAATTTTTAAAGATAGAAGGGAGAGTGTATGAACATACACTAGGATAAACACTATGTGAGGCTACTGTGTTCAGAGAGTGCTATGAAAGGAGAGATGAGGATAAACATGAAAACACAAAAGGACAAGAACTGACACCACAGCTTCACATACTGTCTTCGTAGATGAGCTCTCTCCTCTGACCTCATCAATTCCAGTTCTGTCAAATCTATTTCTTTTAGGTCCCAGCTAGCTTTTTTCTGCTTGGATTCTTCATCAGGGAGGCGACATAAACACTCGCTAAAGGGAGCCATTCCTGAGAATTATTCTTTCTTGATATGGAAGATGTAGAACACTTGTTTGTTCCTATTACATTGGTCAAAAGAATGTTGATTTTCATACCATACCCTGTGCATTTCAGTTCAGGTTACAACATAACAGATTGAACTGTTTGAGCAAGTTGGCTGCACGGTTTGGGCTGTGTGTAGCTATTGGCTTGTATTTGGAAGCCCTGAAAGTGGTTGTTATGTGGTTTCCCATTTTCACACCAGGTCAGTTCTGGGGCTCTACCTTTAATCAATGCATTGTCGCCTCCTTCCCTGTCCTAGCCCTGTCTTATCCTATCATCACTATAAGACCTGTGTGAGTTGGTGCATCATAAAACCAAAAGAGAAAGAGAGAGAGAACTGCTTGAGCCTGCCATTATTACTAATAGTCATAATTGCATGTGAACTGTGTTATTGTGAAATGAGAAGATAGGCCTAAATATATTGACAGTGACTCTTGAGAAGACTGCCTGATCATATATATTTGTGTGGTTAAGATAAGCCCAGCCCTTGGAGAAAATTTAGTTTTTCATAATTCCTCGAAGACCTCAGTTGATCCTTCGTATATCCAGGAAGCATTGAACTAGAACATTCTTCCTCTGAGCCTCTGTAAGATGGCAAAGTTAGGGATGCATTCTCTTTCTTACACTTGGCCAGTCCTAACCTAATACTCTAGTTGCCTGACCAATGCCTCCTTAATAATAAAGTGTTTGTCTCAAAATATTGAAGTGTATACCAGTTCAGTGATGCTGCACTCATTTTGATCCTGTTTTTGCATTAAGCTGTAAATATACCAATAAAACTATCTGGGTAATTTCTTTTTGCACAGGCAAGAATCAAACCTCTGGTGTTTGACACTGTTCTCACAGCAATCCAGCATGATACCAGATCTCCAGCACAGGTGCTGCTGGTGTACATGATTATTTGACTTCTATATTGAACTTGTTCATGTGTTAAATTTGTTGCAGTTTGTGTTTACAGCTGTATAAAATTGAAGGCACTCAAAGTCCACAAGATTACATGTTTTGAGTGTGCTTCATAAATAAAGCAAAACATCAATACTGGCGAGTACTTACAAGGAAATCGCAATTTACTCGTGGTTTAAAGTATTTGTAAAACTGTAACTGCTCTGTCCTGCACTCATTTGAAATTTTTAATGTGTATTTTATTGCGAGTAAATTGCGAGGAATGTTTTATTAAAGGATGGAGGGAGTGACATATGATCACTACATTATTATTATTATTATTATTATTATTATTATTATTATTATTATTATTAGTTTCATATTACTCTACCTAGGTACATGTATTTGATGTGTTCAAGTTATTCAGAAATTAATGCTCATACCTGGAAAGCAGATAATTCTTCTATAAGTTTCTGATTTCTGAAAATTATATCTCGAATAGAGATTAATGTTATTTTTTCATTTAAAGGATGCTGTCAAATCAGAATATGCTCCACACTGTTACAAACTAATATTAAGTTGAGATATCTTTGTTACCCTATCATTCATTATTGGATGCTTGCCTTTTTTTGTGTGTGTTCATATTGCCTGCTATTTCTGATCCTAATTATTACTCATTTGCAACAATTCTGTTTTCCAGGCAACTTGGTCGCAACTTGATCATTCCAGGTGGGACACGAATAATCGATGCTCGTGGGAAATATGTAATGCCTGGTATGTTACTTTTTGTGTTGTTTAATTATGTGCACCTGAACATTATATTATCTTTGCCTCAATCTGTTATATAGCTAATTATCTGAATACATTTCTACTTGAGCAATACTTATGGGGAAGTGATAGCAAAAAAATATCTTTTATTAGCTGGTTCATGGAAACATCTCTTGAAATATTGATTACCTTTATGTGCTGTTGGGAAAATTAAGTATCTTTTGTGTTGATAGTTATAATTGCATAGTGAATATTATAGTTATTTTAGTAAGAATATTGTAACTTATATTTTGGTTGCAATGGACTACTTAGGTACAAGCATCCTGTTTTTTAAATTATAACGTACAGTCATTTTACAAATATGATCCTCTTGCTGTGGATAACTGTGACCTTAGCTATGTATGTAGTGTTCACGTTAAAATTAAGTACCAGTGTTATCTAGACCTACCAATTTTTATTCTCTTAAACTGAACCTTCTGACTGAACACACACTCCTCGTGATGACTCTGACTCAACTCACATAGGAGATTCATTTACGGTGCTTTAACTTTAGTTATTTTGTATATTTTCATTCTTCATTACTATTCTTTCGGTTTCTATCAATCATTTTCATCCTTGGTTCTATGTTTTTACCTCCAGATTACAAATTAAGTAAGCTGAATTCCCCAATCTCATAATTACAGACTCTTTAACTCCTGGTTATTCATGTTATTCATTGATTGTTCAGTTTCCTTTACTGTATGCAAATGAGAGATCTTAAGCTGTACAAACTAATATGATTTATTTTCCCTGCCCGCCTCTGTAGCGTAATAGTTAGTGTTATTAGCTGCCATCCTCGATGACCCTGGTTCAATTCCCGGTACTTCCAGATTTGAGAATGGCACGAGGGCTGGTATGTGGTTGAAATGATACATGCAGCTTGCCTCCATTGGGGGTGTACCTGAAAAGAGCTGTACCACCTCAGGATGAGAACACGAGCTTACTTTTTACTTTCCCTCCAAGATATTTGTACAAAACAAGTAACTCTCAACCACCCAAAAATTTAAAATCACACAATCAACCTATTTATGCTACTTTATGAATGTGTGTGTGCACCTACTTTGGGGAAGACTGTTGAGTAGTGTACCTGGTGGTGTCCATCTATTATATTTCGTGTAGTACTGGAGATATTCCCAGCAGTCACGCAGACCACACGTCTGTGTTGTTTTTGCTCGTTCTCATAGTGTATGCTAAACAATGACCTTTGCAGAAAATATCTGTGTTTAGTTCAATTTTTAGTTCATTTCATCATTGAATGTCTATTGTTCCACTAATTTATTTTAATGCTTATTGCTGCTTTGGAATTTTGCTGATATGTCTATGTGTAGCTTACTTGTGCATTTACAAGCAGTAGTTGGTGTCAGAATGTGAATACATGATGATATTAATTAAAGACTGCAATGTATTAACATATACATACATACATACATACATACATTATCATTATAGACTGTTATGCCTTACAGCGTTCAGTCTGCAAGCCTCTGTGAATTTAGTAAACGTCGCCACAATCCTCGATTTGCAACTAGTGTTGTGGCCTCATTTAGTTCCATACCTCTTATCTTCAAATCGTTAGAGACAGAGTCTAACCATCATCGTCTTGGTCTCCCTCTACTTCTCTTACCATCCATAGTAGAGTCCATTATTCTCCTAGGTAACCTATCCTCCTCCATTCGCCTCACATGTCGCCACCACCGAAGCCGGTTTATGCGTACAGCTTCATCCATCGAGTTCATTCCTAAATTAGCCTTTATCTCCTCATTCCGAGCACCCTCCTGCCATTGTTCCCACCTGTTTGTACCAGCAATCATTCTTGCTACTTTCATGTCTGTTACTTCTAACTTATGAATAAGATATCCTGAGTCAACCCAGCTTTCGATCCCGTAAAGCAAAGTTGGTCTGAGAACAGGCCGATGTAAAGAAATTTTAGTCCGGGAGCTGACTTCCTTCTTACAGAACACTGTTGAACGCGACTGCGACTCACTGCACTAGCTTTGTTGCAAATGGATTCAGTCTCACTTACTATACTACTATCCTGGGAGACCACACATCCTAAATAATTGAAATTATCAACCTGTTCTAGCTTTGTATCACCAATCTGACATTCGATTCTGTCGAATTTCTTACCTACTGACATCAATTTAGTCTTCGAGAGGCTAATTTTCATACCATACTCATTGCACCTATTTTCAAGTTCCAAGATATTAGACTGCAGGCGTTCGGCACAGTCTGCCATTAAGACCAAGTCATCAGCATAGGCCAAACTGCTTACTACATTTCCACCTAACTGAATCCCTCCCTGCCATTTTATACCTTTCAGCAGATGATCCATGTAAACTACAAACAGCAAAGGTGAAAGATTACAGCCTTGTCTAACCCCTGTAAGTACCCTGAACCAAGAACTCATTCTACCATCAATTCTCACTGAAGCCCAATTGTCAACATAAATGCCTTTGATTGATTTTAATAATCTACCTTTAATTCCATAGTCCCCCAGTATAGTGAACATCTTTTCCCTCGGTACCCTGTCATATGCTTTCTCTAGATCTACGAAACATAAACACAACTGCCTATTCTTCTCGTAGCATTTTTCAGTTACCTGCGCATATTGAAAATCTGATCCTGACAGCCTCTGTGTGGTCTGAAACCACACTGGTTTCCATCCAACTTCCTCTCAACAACTGATCGCACCCTCCCTTCCAAGATGCCAGTGAATACTTTGCCTGGTATACTAATCAATGAGTTACCTCGATAGTTGTTGCAATCCTTCCTGTCCCCTTGCTTATAGATAGGTGCAATTACTGCTTTTGTCCAATCTGAAGGTACCTTACCAACACTCCACACTAATTTTACTACTCTATGAAGCCATTTCATCCCTGCCTTCCCACTATACTTCACCATTTCAGGTCTAATTTCATCTATTCCTGCTGCCTTATGACAATGGAGTTTTTTTACCATCCTTTCCACTTCCTCAAGCATAATTTCACCAACATCATTTTCCTCCTCCCCATGAGCTTGGCTGTTTGCAACACCACCAGGATGATTTCCTTTTACATTGAGATGATGTTCAAAATATTCCCTCCACCTCTCCAGTGATTCCCTGGGATCTATTATGAGTTCACCTGAATTACTCAAAACACTGTTCATTTCTTTTTTCCCTCCCTTCCTAAGATTTTTTATTACTGTCCAGAAAGGTTTCCCTACTGCTTGACCAAGCCTTTCGAGATTATTACCAAACTCTTCCCATGACTTCTTTTTGGATTCAACAACTATTTGTTTCGCTCTGTTTCTTTCATCTACGTACAAATCCCTGTCTGCCTCGGCCCTTGTTTGGAGCCATTTCTGATAAGCCTTCTTTTTACATTTACAGGCTGCTCTCACTTCATCATTCCACAAAGATGTTCGCCTTTTCGCATCTTTACACACAGTTGTTTCTAGGCATTCCCTTGCTGTTTCTACTACAGCATCCCTGTACGCCACCCATTCACTTTCTATATCCTGAACCTGCTTACTGTCTACTGTTCGAAACTTCTCACTAATCATATCCATCTACTTCTGTCTAATTTCCTCGTCCTGGAGATTTTCTACCCTTATTCGTTTGCAGACAGATTTCACTTTATCTACCCTAGGCCTAGGGATACTTAGTTCACTACAGATTAGATAGTGGTCTGTATCATCGAAAAATCCGCGAAAAACTCGTACATTCCTAACAGATTTCCTGAATTCAAAGTCTGTTAAGATATAGTCTATTATGGATCTGGTACCCCTAGGCTCCCACGTGTAGCGGTGAATAGCCTTATGTTTGAAGAATGTATTCATAACAGCTAAACACATACTAGCACAGAAGTCCAGCAAACGCTTCCCATTCCCATTAGCTTCCATATCTTCCCCACATTTACCAATCACCCTTTCGTACCCTTCAGTTCTATTCCCAACTCTCGCATTGAAATCGCCCATTAGCACTATTCTATCCTTGCTGTTGACCCTGACCACGATGTTGCTCAATGCTTCATAAAACTTGTCAACTTCATCCTCATCTGCACCCTCACATGGTGAATACACGGACACAATTCTTGTCCTAATTCCTCCAACTGACCAATCTACCCACATCATTCGCTCATTTACGTGCCTAACCGAAACTATGTTGCATGCAATGGTATTCCTGATAAAGAGCCCTACCCCAGACTCTGCCCTTCCCTTTCTTACACCCGTCAAGTACACTTTATAATCTCCTATCTCTTCCTAATTATCTCCCCTTAGCCGAATATCACTTACTCCTAGCACATCCAGATGCATCCTCTTTGCTGACTCAGCCAGTTCTACCTTCTTTCTTCCATAAGCCCCATTAATTTTGATAGCTCCTCATCGAATTCCATTTCGTTCACCAAGTTGTTTCCAAGGAGTCCCTCGCCTGTCAAATGGGAGTGGGACTCCATTACTCCCATAGGTCCGAGGCTTGCTTAAAATGTTCTGAGCTCGGTAAATTCATGAAGCAGGATGCTACCCTACTTGCACATAGTCCAAGTGAGGATCTCTCCTCTAATGGGTTATGGACCACCAGTGAATCGTATAGTCCTAGCCGCCTGAGCACAGGGAGGGCCACGACTCAGAATATGTCCGAGATGCCCACTCCCATTTCATAGCAACTGGTATCCCGACTCTCAGGACCACTTACTAGGCCACTCAGCCGTTGCCCATGGTTCACGAACTAGGACGTGACTACAGTAACCCACAAATATGAACCATGCAATGTATTAAATCCCTATTATTTTAATTTGACAAAGGAATGTAAAAGGACACCATATAATGTTTTCAGATCCATTGTTTTTTATTTTGTAATGGCAGTACTGAATGCAGGAGTGGTATCAGAGAAGTCATGTCTGTATTGATGGCTCTCATGCACATTTTGGGGTGGTCAGAGTCACTACAGGTCTGTGGTTGAGGGTTATTTGTTTTGTACAAATATCTTGGAGGGAAAGTAAAAAGTAAACTCGTGTCCTCATCCTGAGGTGATACAGGTGATGCACAAACTTAAGTTCCCAGATGAGGATCAAACCTACATTCTAAAGAGCTTGTGAGAAGCATTTACCCAAATACAAGGTGGTAAAATTTTTTTACACTGGTGATATTACTTGTCCAAACTAGAAAAAATGTTCCAATAGACATGTTCTTGAAAAGAAGCATGTTAAGAAGTGAACTTGGTTGTATTAAGCCCTTTTAATCTCACTTGTCTGTTGATTAGTTGCTATACGAGCATTATTTCTTTTGTCATCATATCTACATTCATTTTGCATTGCTGAGCAACATGGTTAGGCCTATTTCGTAAGCTGTCTGCCTAACAGGATTTGCTGATGATCAAGCTGCAACTGCATGTAGTATCAGTTCAGCTATTCATTTAATTGACATAACTTAGACTCTCCAGTCATCTTCAGGCCTTAACATTAATGCTAGTAAGAAGTTCAATTGTAACAAATCATGGGAAACTGTTGCAATCCATTTTACACCTAGGATCAGGAGAAATGATCTCGTCCATATCAAGCAGCGAAACTATCAAATATTTTGGATGCACATTCAATGAAGATGCTCTCTTGCATTTTCATACAAATCTAGAGAAATGAGCTAAATCACCTCTATTAAAGTACAATCAGAAACTCAGTATAATCAATCAATATACAGATATTTCCTACTCTTGTTTACCCTCTGTAGACAGCACCACTTACAAAAATCCCATTATTCATCCTTCGTGGTCAAGATGTTATAATTTGATGAGCTGTAAAGGAAATTATTGGATTGTCCAACAGGAATACTAGCAATATGTTGTATGCACCTAGAAAATTTTGTGGTCTGGAGTTGTGATTAATTGTAAATGCAAAACCCCATTACAGCATCACTCAATTATAAATAAACTATTCAGATGTAAAGATCCGCAGTATATGAACATTTTTAATTATCTTGGTGAATTATACAATAATGTCTGTTTTAATACAGTCCTCGTATTCAATACAATGCTACCTCTTCTATGAGGGAGTCAAATTTACATAGAAGAGGTAGCATTGTATTGAATAGGAGGACTGTATTAAAACCTACGTTATTGTATAATTGATGCTGTCAGTACGGATATGAAGCTGATATCATGCAATATCATAGTGAAATCAAGGAAGGCCTGACCCATATTAAGTACTAGGCATCACATCTATAGCTTTTCATCCCCCAGACAGATAAACTATTACCGGTACTCTATATTCATTTGAAAACTGCTCATTAGTGCCATGGGAAAGAATAGGGGATTCTCATTTCAAGGAATTTGCAGCCGCTAATAACTATATGACTGAGAAGATAATCTTGACTTCATCAAAGCTAATGGCTCACATCAAAATAAACATGAACTATGTCAATCTAAGAGGAGTTTCTGGTAACAATGGTTGTAAGAGTGGGTCATTCCTTTGTCATAATTGTGCAAAGACGGAAATTCTGAGCAGTGTGCTGGATAAATCTCTTCAGTTTGCTGCTCATTAATGAAAGGCTCAACAGGGTAAAGAAACAACTTACAAAATTTTTGATCATTGAGAATTATGAGTGTTTTAAAGGGGTCACTGTGCTAGATGAAGATGAGCCTAATAGATTTCTCATATTGTTGCTTTCAAGATAAATTCTCGCATAGCACATATTCTTGATCCGACAATTCGTAATGAAACAAACAATACAGAATAGTCTGCACAAGTCAGTCAAGATACAAAGATTCATGAAGGGTGCATTCCTTTGCTAAGAAAGAAATATTGGGAACACTACCAGGAGCAATCAGTTCGTTTTCGTTGTTCATAGCATTCTGTTCAGCGTGAGAGGAACTATGTACCAATCTGTGGCCCAAATTCTTGCAACATTGGGCATTTCATGTCAAGACCTCAAGTTGGGAAAAATAATTTATAAATATAAAATCTAGCAGTTCATTTGTAAATAAATGTTCTCCGTCTTAACTATATCGTCTCGTATTTCCATTATCATAAAAGCAGAATCAAATGCTGATTTTTTTTCTTAAAGTGAATAGCCAAAGAAGTATATCTGCATAAATATTTTTGTCTTGAAAAATCTTTGTACTATCTTTTTAAAGGTAAGTAAATCTTTTGTCATATTTCATGATCCTATCTAAGAGACTAAGGGAATTATGGCAAATTACAAGAAAACATGTATTTAAAAATTCTTATCTCCTACTACATCACCAACATCACTGATATTCATATCAAGAAGGCCTGTCTAGTGAGTGCTCTCAGTTGTAACTGCAGAACATATCTCATATTTAGCCTGCAGGTGGGACTAGGATATTGTCTAGATATAGTAGTGTCTTAATCATATCTGCATATGCTGCCCAAAAAACAGAACTACATTACACACTGAATAGTTCCTTTTGAAGTTATCTTGAAAGCTTTTGAAGCGCGGCTGCAGCAGGCTACCAGTGTTACCAGTGCAGCCAACCTGCCACTAGAGTCTCTTGTCTACTCCAATGAATAGGCCTACACCTTTTATATTTAAAATCAGCCCTGTCAATTCTTAGTTATTTAATTAACTATTTGTTATCTCTAGGGCCCGGATTATTTAAAAATGCATATTTTGAATGTTAGTGCATATTTTGTACATTAATGCCTAATCAGATATATTTTTCTCTTATGTGTGATTGATTATCGAAGATTTCTGAACTAAATGAAAATCGAATGAACTCTATATCCAAGATTATGAATTTCATTATTGGTTTCGTATTGAATTAAGAGCACATATAATTAAATTAACAGTTTTAATCCACCTACTCAATACTATACAATAATTGTAATGCACTCCCCTGTGAACCACATGACCTTGCCGCAGTGGGGAGACTTGCGTGTCCCAATGAAGCAGATAGCCGAGCCGCAGGTGCAACCATATCGGATGGGTATCTGTTGAGAGACCAGACTAAGGAATGGTTCATCGAAAGGGGGGTAGCGGCCTTTCGGAAGTTGCAAAGGCGGCAGTCTACATGTTTGACTAATATGGCCTTGTAATAATACTCAACATGGCTTAGCTGTGTTGATAATGCTACACGGCTGAAAGCAACGGGAAACTACAGCTGTAACTAACTCCCGAGGACATGCAGCTCTCTCTCTCTCTCTCTCTGTATGAATGATGAACTGATGATGGCTTCCTCCCGGGTAAAATATTACAGAGGTAAACTAGTCCCCCATTCGGATCTCCAGGTGGGGACTACACGAGAGGGGGCGATCATCAGGAAGATGGACGCTGACATTTTGCGAGTCGGAGCATGGAATGTTAGAAGTTTAAATCGTTGTGGTAGGTTAGAGAATCTGAAAAGGGAGATGGATAGACTAAGTTAGATGTAGTTGGTATAAGTGAAGTATGTTGGCAGGAAGAACAGGATTTTTGGTCAGGCAACTACCAAATTATCAACACAAAATCAAACAGGGGAAATGCAGGAGTTCGTTTAATAATGAATAAGAAAATAGGGCAGCGGGTAAGCTACTACGATCAGCATAGTGAAAGAATTATTGTTGTCGAGATAGACACCAAACTAATGCCCACCACAATGGTGCAGGTCTATATGCCTACTAGTTCAGCGGATGATGAGGAAATCAAAAGAACATATCGAGAGATAGAAGATTTAATACAATATGTAAAAGGTGACTAGAATCTAATTGTGATGGGAGACTGGAATGCAGTGGTAGGCCAAGGAAGAGAAGGTAATACAGTAGGAGAATTCGGATTGGGACAAAGGAACAAAAGAGGAAGTCGGCTGGTTGAATTCTGCACTGACCATAATTTAGTCCTTGCCAATACTTGGTTCAAGCACCACAAATGACAGCTGTATACGTGGACGAGACCTGGAGACACTGGAAGGTATCAAATAGACTTCGTTATGATTAGGCAGAGATTCAGAAACCAGGTGTTGGATTGCCAAACTTTTCCAGGAGCAGACGTGGACCCTGACCACAACTTGTTGATCATGAAATGCCATCTGAAGTTGAAGAAATTGAAGAAAGGAGAAAATGCAAAAAGATGGGATCTAGACAAGTTGAAAGAAAAGAGTGTGAGGGATTGTTTCAAGGAACATGTTGCACAAGGGCTAAATGAAAAGGCTGAAGGAAACACAATAGAAGAAGAGTGGATAGTCATGAAAAATGAAGTCAGTGGGGCTGCTGAAGAAATGAAGGAGATACTAGACCTGATTGATGAATGATGAAAATACAAGAATGCTAGAAATGAAGAGTGCAGAAAAGAATACAGCCGATTAAAGAATGAATGGATAGAAAGTGCAAGGTAGCTAAGGAAGAATGACTGAAGGAGAAGTGCAAGGATGTTGAAGGTTGTATGGTTCTGGGAAAGGTAGATGCTGCATACAAGAAAATCAAGGAAACCTTTGGAGAAAGGAAATCTAGGGGTATGAATATTAAGAGCTCAGATGGAAAGCCACTTCTAGGGAAAGAAGACAAAGCAGAAAGATGGCAAGAACATATCCAACAGTTGTATCAAGGTAAAGATGTAAATAATTTGGTTCTGGAGCAAGAAGAGGCTGTTGATGCTGATGAAATGGGAGACCAAATTTTGAGGTCAGAGTTCGACAGAGCTGAGAGCGACCTAAATAGGAATAAGGCACCTGGAATTGATGACATTCCCTCTGAATTTCTGGCTGCCTTAGGAGAAATCAGCATGGCAAGGTTATTCCATTTAGTGTGTAAGATGTATGAGACAGAAGAAGTTCCATCCGATTTTCAGCAGAATGTTTTTATACCTATTCCCAAGAAAGCCGGTGCTGACAGGTGTGAAAACTACCGCACCATTAGTTTAGTATCTCATGCCTGCAAAATTTTAACACATTATTTACAGAAGAAAGGAAAAACAAGTTGAAGCTGAGTTGGAAGGAGGTCAGTTTGGCTTCAGAAGAAATTTAGGAACACATGAAGCAATCCTGACTTTACGTCTGATCTTAGAGGATTGAATCAAGAAGGACAAGCCCACATACATGGCATTCGTAGATCTAGAAGCATTCGATAATGTTGATTGGACCAATCTATTTAAGATTCTGAAGGTGATTGGGATCAGATACCGTGAACGAAGAATTATCTACAATCTGTATAAAAATCAGTCTGCAGTGATAAGAATCGAGGGCTTTGAAAAAGAAGCAGCAATCCAGAAAGGAGTAAGTGTTTACATAGAACAGGCAGTAAAGGAAATCAAAGAGGAATTTGGAAAGGGAATCACAATCCAAGGAGAGGAAATCTAAACCTTGAGATTTACCGATGATATTTTTATTTTATCTGAGACTGCAGAAGATCTCGAAGCTGCTGAATGGTATGGACGAAGTCTTGGGTAAGGAGTACAAGATGAAAATAAATAAGTCCAAAACTAAAGTAATGGAGTGCAGTCGAACGAAGGCAGGTGATGCAGGAAATATTAAATTAGGAAATGAAGTCTTAAAGGAAGTAGTTGAATATTGTTACTTGGGTAGTAAAATAACTAACAATGGCAGAAGTAAGGAGGACATACAATGCAGACTAGCACAAGCAAGGAAGAGCTTTCTTAAGAAAAGAAATTTGCTCACTTCAAACATTGATATAGGAATTAGAAAGATATTTTTGAAGACTTTCTTGTGGAGCATGGCATTGTATGGAAGTGTAACATGGATGATAACTAGCTCAGAAAGAAAGAGAATAGAAACTTTTGAAATGTGGTGTTACAGAAGAATGCTGAAGGTGAGATGGATAGATCGAATCACGAATGAGGAGATACTGAATCGAATTGGTGAGAGGAGATCGATTTGGCTAAATTTGACGAGAAGAAGAGATAGAATGATAGGACACATCTTAAGACACCCAGGACTTGTACAGTTCACTTGGTATCATCAATACTCTTAACTACACCTTTCACTTGATTAAAGTTCTCTTAGTAGAACGAAATTGTGGATAACCAAGTTGTACAAAACTCACCTGCCTCAGGTTTCTCTTCCTCCAGAACCTGTTCTCACAAGATGGGGAACTTGTTTTAGTTTTAGTGCATATTTTCAGCATTTTTAGTGCATATGAATCCGGGTCCTAGTTATCACCTCATACACCATACACGTTTCGAGGACCTCACTGTCCTTTTCCTTAGCCGTTTTTCATACTACCAATTATCTCTTGGACCTTTTTACTTATTCAACACCAAAGTTCTAAACATCTCTTAATAGAAATCTAATGTGTGTCATAATTAAAATAAAATACATCATAAATGTCATAAAGGAACACTAAAACTATGCTATTCTATTTAGTCCTTTGTCTCGCTCACCTGTGACTTTGCTGAGTGTTGTCTCATCTGAACTGGAAGAATTAAAAGAAGAGGTATGCCAGTTGGAATTCTGAATTGATCAGCAAGATGATCTGCTGGATGAAGCTGAGCAATACAGATGGAGAAATTGTCTTCTAATTCATGGGGTAAAGAGGATCCCAAGAAAGATGTACAATATATTCCATGATGGCAGCTTTATTATATCTCAATTATTGATGTTACACTGAACAATATCGATTGCTGTCATAGCATTGGAAGGCTTCACAATCAACGCCTGAAGTGGTTGCAACTGGTAAACGGCCAATAATTGTGAAGTTTACTCTATGTTAAATGTGATCATGTGGCGAGCGAAGAGGTTACTCAAGCATAGCAAAAGGCTGATAACAGAATCACTTGCAAAAACTCGTAAGGGAATCTTTAACACAGCTAGCAGTCACTTTGTCATTACTTAAGTCTGGACACAGGATGGTCGCATAGTGCTTCTGCTTCCATGTGGAATGAAAGCATAGTGGCCAAACTGAATAAACTGCTTGATGACTGATTCATGTTTGCCATGTGTTGTTTGATCACTGTTTTAAAATGTTTTACTTGTTTTCATATTTTCTTTAATTGTGTGCATGCATGTAGTGGTGCTAGTAACAGTTAGCAGTCCCTTTCTCTGCGAAGTTGAGGTAAGTACTCGTTGTTGTCAATCTTTTCGTAAGGTAATCCTGCCATACATTAAGAGCTATGTTCACTACCTGGCATTGGCGAGGGACTCAACAATACTCTTTCCTACCCCTTCCCTCCAATCTCCAGGGGCATTCTTTTGAAGAAGGCCCTTTCCTCCACACCACAGTGTTTATAGTGTTGCCATTTAAACACACATACTCACACATTCTCTCTCTCTCTCTCTCTCTCCAACTGTTGTTGTGTATTAGCAAAAGTTGGCTCACATTTACAGTAATTTTCCATCCTCTATGGTAGCACTTGATCGCTGTGAACTGGTCCGCTGGGATAGATACGATAGTAGAAAGGGGGGCAGAATAACCCGTTTATTATAGAAACGACTTAAAAGGTGAAGTATTATGTATGTCATTGCATGGCAATCAGCCGGGACCTGAGTTCATGTAAATTGAAATTGGTGTTAGCGTGGCGGAAGTTTTCTTCACACTTTTCTATAAACCTCCTGGCATAATGAACATGACTGAGTTAAACTTTTTTTTTATTTGACCTTGTGTCTATGAGCGTGTAATAATCGTAGGTGACTTTAATATCAACCTACTGCAACAATCAGCCCAGGCTGAAAATAAAATTAGTAAACATTATGTCTTCCTGTAACCTGGCTATCCTTTCCTTAAAATCTCCAAATCACACATATACAAAATATTTACACCTCATATACACCAATCTATCATAAATAACAATCTGCAGAAAGTTCTAAATCGTGGCTAAATTCCTATTCCATCAGTCTCAACTAATGACCTTATTTACTTACCTGCTCCCTTTGTGTACCCAAATACAAGCCAAAGTTGAAATATAAAGTAATATATAATACATTAATTTGAATCACCTGAAGGATGATGTCTATAACTTATTGTGGAATGACATTCTACTACTAGGAAGATATTCTACTACTAAGATGATATTGACACAAAACTGACAGATTTAATTCTCTTGTTACCAAACTGTACATCAAGCATGCTCCCAAACGACTTGTGAAATTTAGTCATCCTCCATGGCTGTTGTTTCATGATGAAATTAAATTAAATTTACAATGTCTCGTGATGCATGTTTCAGAAGGTGCAAGAGAATTCCAATATAAATGGTCCATTGTTGGAGATTCATACATATTTCAGCTATCTCATTCTTGGTTGCCAGTGTTTTGCCCCAGTGTGCCAATTTGGGCTTATCAGTTGGAAACTAGCACACTTACCAAGATGCATGGCTAGTGCACATAGTACAGGCCACTGCGTAGGCTACTTGAAGCCACAGGCAGTGCCAATGCACTACGAGAGACTTTGTCTCTTTTAGGAAATTTGATGGCTGCTAGGGCATCAGATGATACAGATTTTGATTCCCATACAATCAATACAATCAGCCATTTCAATCATTAAAATGATGTGGCCTCTTTAAGTCGTGGGTATAGGTAGGCCTTCAACAGTCTTCTCCAAGTAGAACGGTCTTGGGCAGATCTCATCCAAGTGGTACCAGCGATCTTCTTGATATCTTTGTCCCATCTGTCCGGTGGTCTTCCTCTAGGCCTTCGATGTTCTCTCGGACTCCACTCCAGCACTAGTTTTGTCCATCTATCATCATTTCTTCGTGCAACATGGCCAGCCCACTGCCATTTTAAGGAGCGTACTCTCTCTAAGATGTCTTTAACCTTTGTAACAGACCGGATGTCATCAGCTCTTTTCCTATCTTTCTTTGTATAGCCTAGCATTGACCTTTCCATGGCTCTCTGCGCGGTCCGAAGTTTCCCTTTTGTGAATTCGTTCAGAGTCCAAGTCTCACAGCCATAAGTCAGCACAGGAAGGATGCATTGGTCAAATACTGTTTTCTTCAGATTTGCTGGCATTTTTGATCTTAATACTGAAGAATTCCTTCCAAATGCTTGCCATCCAAGCTTGATGCGCCTATAGATTTCTGGTCTTATATCACCTGTCATATTTATAATCTGGCCAAGGTAGATGTAATCACTGACCTCTTCTAATGGCATGTTCTTAATATTCACATTTCCAGCTTGAACCCATTCGTTGGACATAACTTTTGTTTTGGAAAGGTTTATGCTTAGGCCAATCAACTGACATTCTAATGCAAGATCTGTAATTAAGGTCTGGAGCTCTTCGAAGTCGTTCCCGTCTTCCCATAGGGAATCTTAAATACTTGTCCTGAATAAATTCATGATTCCAATATACACTCATATTCATAAAAATCAGAACACTTTGAAGGACTAGAGATAGTAAGTTCATATTTCACAGGACATGTGCATTAGTATATTTTGAAGAAATGGTTAGAATTTAAACCATGTCGGCCCTCAGGTTCAAGGTCCACATTGATATCTTGGCGCACCACCACCGACCGGTAAAATGTGCGTGCGGCTCTCGTTGTTGCTATAAACCAATGGTAATGGATCAGTGTGACATGAGCAGATGTGCAGGATGCCTCACAGATGTATGTGAGAACCGTACAGTCGAATGAGTGAGTTTGAAAGAGGGTGAATTAATGGCATGAGAGAACGTGATGCATCCATCCGGGAAATTGCTGCTCGTGTGGGACGAAGTGCATCAGCAGTGCAACGGGTGTGTACAGAATAGTTCACAGAAGACCATAGAACATGGCGAGATGCATCTGGTCGCACCACCCAGACACCACCACCCCCATTCCCCCGAGAAGATCGACACCTCATCCGAATGGCATTGTAGAACAAATCTGCGTCATCTTCGGCTCTGGCGCAACAGTGGAAAAGTGTAACACATCGTAGACTATTAGGAGTGTCAGTCCATCGCCGTTTATTACCATCTGGGTTACCGGTGCGTCGTCCACTTCTCCGCCTACCTTTGGCTAATGTGCATAAACATGCTGGACTGCAATGGTGTATGGAACGACGTCACTGGGGACAGGAAAGGCAGCAAATAGTATTTTTGGATGAATCCAGGTTCTGTTTGTTTGAAAATGATGGCCGCATTTTGTTTGCAGCAGACAGGGGGAGAGGCATCACATTGACTGCATTCACACAACATATACAGCGCCAACTCAACGCCTTACTGGGTGGGGTACTATTGGGTACAACCACAAATCACAGTTGGTGCATGTCCAGGGCACTGTGACCCGTTTGACCTATGTGAATGACATCCTGCGACCCGTAGCCATCCCCTTCCTGCATGACACCCCAGACGCCATATTTCAGCAGGATAATGCGTGACCACATGTTCCTACTTGAACATGTGCTTTCTTGTTGTCACAGGATGTCAGATTGTTGCCCTGGCACACCTGATCTCCGGACTTGTCGCCGATCAAAAATGTGTGGGATATAGTGAAACGATGGGTGCGGTGCCCACCACCAAAGATGAACTGTGGAACGAGGTGAATGCAGCATGGATGGCTATACCTCAGAGCGCCATTCGCACCTTATACGTATCAATGCCATCACGTATGGAACAAGTTATCAGTGCCCAGTGCCTAATAGGCAACAGGACACATGCTGAATCTAGGTGACTGAAATGCTAATCATCTCTGCAGAACATACTAATGAATATATCCTGTGAATATGAATTTCCTATATCTAGTCTTTCAACGTGTTCTGTTTTATGAACATGAGCTTAAATGGTCCATCGATTATGGCCCCTTCTCTATTCTTCTGGCTCTTTCTAAAGCTTTAGAACAACTTGTTTATGAACAAGTATTGCAGTATTTAAATGGCCATTCTCTCCTTGGCCCCTTACAATCAGGCTTTAAGAAGGGGTACAGTACTGCAACTTCTCTCCCTAAAGTGACTAAAGACATCACACTCACTATGGAACAGTGCTAAGTTATTGTTATAACATGGTTGGATTTCAGTGGTGCTTTTGACACAGCAGACTTACTATGATTAGTTAGGAAAATGGAATCTTACTGGTTTGAATCTTTAATGCTCCAGTTTTTTGACATCTTATTTGAATGATCATTGGCTGTGGGTAACAACCCATGACAGAATTTTAGAATAGCAACCTAGGAAATTATGTACCCTCAGTGTAGTGTTTCGGGACCACTACTTTTTATGTTGTATATCAGTGACATATCATTTTCACTAAAATCATCTGGCTCCACCGCTAAATGGTTAGCGTGCTGGCTGTTGGTCACAGGAGTCCTGGGTTCGATTCCCGGCAGGGTAGGGATTTTTTAAACATAATTGGTTAATTTTGCTGACACAGGGGCTGAGTGTATGTGTCTTGTTAATCATATTCAAATATTCGTTTTTAGGAAGGGGAGTTAGGGATTGGAATAACTTACCAAGAGAGATGTTCAATAAATTTTCAATTTCTTTGCAATCATTTAAGAAAAGGCTGGAAAACAACAGATAGGGAATCTGCCACCTGGGCGACTGCCCTAAATGCAGATCCGTAGTGATTGATCATCGCATCCTCATCATGACGTACAGGTCGCCTACGGGCGTCAAATCAAAATACCTGCATCTGGCAAGCAGAAGTTGTCCTTGGACACTCCCGGCACTAAAAGCCATACGCCATTCCAGTTACACTAAAATCACATAGTTACTACTTATATGCAGAAGACCTTCAAATACAAAGCCACTGCAGAATAAGCAAATTATCAGATGTAGTGGAAAACATAAATGCAGAATTGAAACAATTAAGTGAATATGCATGATCAAAGGGCTTCTCAGAAAGCCATCAAAAACACAAGCAGTTGTCGGCTCTTGGAAGCTCCTGTGTGTGACCATCAGTACATGTATTCCGCTTCTGTTAATAAACAGTTAAATCATTCCTTACAGTACATTCCTTGGCGTGACTGTGGCTGAAGTTCTGAATTGAACAGTTCATACCAAAAATGTATATTAAGGTTTATGCATTGCTGCATCCATTGAAAAGAAACAAAGATGTCTTGCCACAGGCTAGTCCAGACCTTAATTCTTCCTATCCTCACCTACTGTGACGTAATCCTTGTTGATGCAGCTAAGGCACAAACAATGAAATTGCAGTGGGCTTTGAACTGTTGCCTCAGATTAATTTTTAACGTGAGCAATGATATGTGTATAACTCCTCACTCTCAAGAACTTCACTGGTTAAAACCTGACAAAAGACATAAATATCATATACTTGTACCAAGCGAGTTGGCCATGTGGTTAGGGGCACGGAGCTGTGAGCTTGCATTTGGGTGGTAGTGGGTTCGAACCCCACTGTCGGCAGCTCTGAAGATGGTTCTCTGCGTTTTCCCAGTTTCCCATCAGGCAAATGTTGGGGCTGTACGCTAATTAAGGCCACGTCCTTCTCACTCTCAGCTCTTCCCTATTCTATCATCTCCATAAGACCTATCTGTGTCGGTGGGACATAAAAGCGGCTTGTATATATCACATACTTGTATTAATACAAACATTCCTACACAGTAACTCTCCTCAGTACATACCCTCTAAATTTCACTTTCTCTTCTCCTTTCATATCTGTAACATGCTGGCACTACCCTTGCTATTCCTCTTCACCATTCATTCATCTATGTATAAGAATTCCTTACCAGTCAGTGCAAGGGACATTGATTCATTAACTAAATTCAAAAGTTCTTGCCGAAATTACCTGTTGTAAGCTACCGACTGCTTGATGTGTGCACTAGACAGCACTTGCGCTTTCTCTCTCTCTCTCTCTCTCTCTCTCTCTCTCTCTGTGTGTGTTTTCCAGTTGTACATGTAGACCTAGTTGGTGTGTGTGTGTGTGTGTGTGTGTGATGTATATAGTTCATAACTAGCTGATGTACCCGTGCTTCGCTACGGGATTCTCAGAAAGACTGACTTGGTGGTTTTCCTAACTTAATCCAACATAGGTCATTACAAAAACGTCAGTAGGAATGTAGCGATTGAAAGCAATGTTATCATATAAAATACTCGATCAAATGAAACACCGCAAACTTTCTCACTTTCAACGAACAGTACTACGGTGCCGATCTAAGAGTCCGAAGTTCCAGAGCTCGAATAACCAGGTCGCAGACTGCCGTGAACACTCCTCTGTCATTATTCCGTTAAACATGCACACTACTCATTCCAATCAGTGCCTCCGAGTAGGGATTGAATAGCTCGAATACTATGATGAACCAATGTGTTACGAACCAGATATATCAGAAAATGTATGAACCAGAGGAATGGCATGCTACTTCCCGCCAATATACAGGCAGGCTGTTTCAGTCGGTACGACCAGGCGAGTTGGCCGTGTGGTTAGGGGCGCGCAGCTGTGAGATTGATATATATAGATTTATCTATACGACCACTAATGACATAAATAACTTATTTGAGAATTACATTTCAGGCCTTCCCCTTAACTACCATTTCACTCAGCGTGAATAAAATAATTTATAACCTAGATTGTAGTGGATCATCACCCGACATTACATGACGATTTTCATTAAATTCTCTTCATCCGTTTCCTTTTTTTGCTAGGGGCTTTACGTCGCACCGACACAGGTAGGTCTTATGGCGACGATGGGATAGGAAAGGCCTAGGAGTTGGAAGGAAGCGGCCGTGGCCTTAATTAAGGTACAGCCCCAGCATTTGCCTGGTGTGAAAATGGGAAACCACGGAAAACCATCTTCAGGGCTGCCGATAGTGGGATTCGAACCTACTATCTCCCGGATGCAAGCTCACAGCCGCGCGCCTCTACGCGCACGGCCAACTCGCCCGGTCATCCGTTTCCTCTTGATGCGTGTACATACATACATATAGATGGACAGACAGAAATTACGGGAAAGTAAAAAAATGCATTTCCTTGTTACTGTAGACATGACAGATACAGAAATACCATTCATTTCAAATTCTGAGCAATGCACAGGCAAAACACTTATTTTGTATATAGATTACATTTCAGGCCTTCCCCTAAACTACCATTTCACTCAGTGTGAATTACATTATTGATAGCCTAGATTATAGTGACCTATTCCCAGACTTTGCATACCAATTTTCGAGAAGATACGACCACTAATACAATAAATGTTTGACAATTAAATTTTAGGCCTTCCCCTAAACTACCATTTTTCTCAGCGTGTATAGCCTATATTGTAGCGACTTATTTCCAATGTTTGTCTACTGATTTTCATTAAGGCACGACCACTAATAACATAAATATTTGAGAATTAAATTTCAGGCCTTCCCCTGAACTATCATTTCACTCAGCGTGATCAAAATAATTTATAGCCTCGATTGTAGCGGTTAATCACCCGACTTTACATTCCGATTTTCATTAAATTCTCTTCAGCCGTTTTCTCGTGATGCATGTACAGACAGACAGACAGACAGAAATTACGGAAAAGTAAAAAATGCATTTTCTTGCTACTGTGAACATGACCGATACAGAAATACCATTATTTTCAAATTATAAACAATGTACAGACAAAACTCTTATTTTATATACAGGGTGAAGCGAAATTCGCGCACTCAGGCGTCGCAGCGCGACTGCTCACATGCCAGCAATAAAAAAATGTCTCTCACAAAAGTTCGTCCTTCGAGTATATCCGGTAGAAAAAGGGCGTTGAAGAGTGGCAATCTGGCAACACTGTAACCACATGTAGGGTAACTACCTCTGTCAGCACGTATTCTTTGTGCTGTACAGTTGGTGCAGTGGTTACAGCTTTCGGTTAGCATTCAGGAGGTCGAGGGGTCGATCCTGGGTTGAAGCGTATTTTTTTTATTTCATAAATGTAGTCCAGGTGGTATGGTATCTGGCAACTTAATCGTCAACAGCCATTGCAGCGGGTCCTCTAGAAACCCTTTGCACTTACATACTACGATCCTACAAATGGACGAACAATCGTTTCCCTTGGTCAGCTTTGAAAGACGTCCTTTCCACGTCGTGGGCGTGAATTTATTCGCACAAATTCATATACTAACTGCGAAACCTGTTTTCTTTCTACCGTCCTCCAACGATCTCATAGATTAGTAGCAACTGTTATTCTTACCTCGTTCAAGTCCATTGTATTTCGTAAGGGCTTACGTTACCAGTAGGCCTAGCAAGGTATTTGTTGTGTTCAGCGTTACAAAATGTTGTAAATGTAGGATACATGAGACCTAAGGTATTGCTGTATTACAGTATGTAATGTCCAATGGAAATTAGTAAACAAAAAATTGCGCCTTAACCCAGGATCGAACCCTCTACCACCTGCATGCCAACCCAAAACCCTATCCAATGCACCAACTGCTCAGCACGGATATATGATGCTGACAGAGGTACTTACCGTACATGTGGTTACAGTGTTGGCAGATTGCCACTATTCAAAGTCCTTTCTCTGCCTGATATACTCGCAGGACGAACTTTTGTGAAAGACATTTTTTATTGCTGGCATGTAGGGAGTCGCACTGCGACGCCCGAGTGCGCCAATTTCGCTTCACTCTGTATATAGATTACATTTCAGGCCTTCCCCTAAACTACCATTTCACTCAATGTGAATAACATTATTGATAGCCTAGATTATAGCGACCTATTCCCCGACTTCGCACACCAATTTTGGTGAAGATACGACCACTAATACAATAAATATTTGACAATTAAATTTTAGGCCTACCCCTAAACTACCATGTTTCTCAGCGTGTATAGCCTATATTGTAGCGACTTATTTCACCTGTTTGTCTACCGATTTTCATTAAGACACGACCAATAATAACATAAATATTTGAGAATTAAATTTCAGGCTTCCCCTAAACTACCATTTCACTCAGCGTGATTAAAACAATTTATAGCCTAGATTGTAGCGGTTCATCACCCGACTTTACATTCCGATTTTCATTAAATTCTCTTCAACCGTTTTCTCGTGATGCGTGTACATACATACAGACAGACAGACAGACAGACAGACAGACAGACAGACAGAAATTACGGAAATGTAAAAAATGCATTTTCTTGTTATTGTGAACATGACCGATACAAAAATAGCATTCTTTTCAAATTCTGAGCAATGTACAGACAAAACTCTTATTTTATATATATAGATGGTTAATGTACAATATATATGTTCGGTCATCAGCCTTAAGGATGTTTGGATTCTCAACAGCTCCGCCATCAGCTCTCAGATGGCCTAGGCATCACTGAAGAGGCGTACTAGGGAAATGAGGAGCGAGGTAGTTTCCCGTTGCTTTCCTCACCAAGCCAGAAGTTGCTATTGCATATGTCTGCCGAGCCCACTGAAATGCATGCATCATGCAACCCTATGAGCAACATTTTCACTCCATTCATAGCTGGGACTGGCTGCATAAGGAATGACATTACTAGCATTGCTCATACCTCAGTCACCTTCATATTGTCAAAGCCAAGGGTAAGACTGAGACAGGTCAATGAAAGTAACAAAATTGCTCTTGCCTGTACGAGAAGACATAGTGCACTGTAAGCACTAGGTCCCACCAGCAAAGGCATAATGTAGAGCACAGTATACAGTATACTATTACAGTATAATTATTTTATATATATGTGTGTGTGTGTTAGTTTTATGCAACTCTGCTAGATTATTAGGTTAATGTATCTGCAGATAAGTGTTGTATACATGTGGTTAATTGTAAGAGAGGGCCAGGTACCACTTGAAAGAAGCCAAATAAATAAATATATTGCCCTTAATGACAAATTTATTCATTTAATTATTTAGTGGCTGATTTACAACTGGTTATTGTTTTAGTTAAATGGATAGACAATTGTTTTTGTTCCAAAGATGTTTCCCACAAAAGCTGTATCAGATTTTCATCTTCATACTTTCAGTCCTCTCTAAAGCCCTAGAAAAACTAATACATAAATAACTGGGGCAATATTTTGAAAAATATTCGTTCTAATATACCCTTCGACTAGGTTTTAGGAAAGGACGCAGCACTGCGACAGCCCTAGTTAGAATTAGAAATCAGAAAAGCCGTAGATGACAGGTAATGTACTTTATCATTTTTCTCTATTTTGCCAGCTCATTTGATACAGTTACTGACACCTTATAGCCTTGTTTGGGCCAGAACTTCATCTCGGTTCCACTGCACTGTGACTCTTCTTGTCATACCTCACAAACAGATGTTCAGTGTGCAGTGTTGGACAATAAAACGTCATAGTGGAAGACTAAAATTACAGTTGTCAAACAGGGATCTATGCTTGTGCCTCTTCTATTCATTTATTCATTATATTAAAGATATTGTTAATCACTTATATGGTTTAGCCACCATTGATATGCAGAAAATGAATACTCTATAAACCTAAGCAACTCTTATGACAGTGAGAACTTCCTCTTAATTAATTGAATTAAGACACAAGCTGTAATTAGAGGACAGGCTTGGACTACAGCTGTTCGAAAAGAGACTATTAACCTGCATCTGTAAACAACAGTGTGGTAACACCATTGCAAAAGTCTGTGGAACGCCTTGGGGTCAGTATAAAAGAAACCTTAGTTTGGAATTTAAAAATAACTGATACTTGTGGTAAAGTACTGTATATGCTTTACATAGCTCACTCAGAATTTACCAGTTGCTTCTTCCACACGATATGAAAATAACATTAATTCAGATGCTTGTTAAACCATACTCTCCCGTTGAGATTTGTATTAGTTTGTACTGTTTTACAGAATGCATATAAGATTATCCTCGGGACTGCATGTGTAAATGGGGAGGGGAGCTTTGTTCTGCAGTATATTGTTGTTGTTGTTATTATTATTATTATTATTATTATTATTATTATTATTATTATTATTATTATTATTATTATTATTAAACAGAATCTTTATTCAGCTTAGTAAAACAGAGAGGTGACAGCTGTTGGAACACCCTATGGCAGGCCTGGCTATGTCATTCTCATGTCTTGCTGACACCAGAAAGAACCCTTGATTACTGTGTTCTGGTTTATGTCAAAGAGTGTGGGAATGACACCAGAATGAAACTTTGTTTTGGGTGTTCCGGCAAACATCAGGGCATTCTAGAGAACATCGGAGAGTGTGGGAAATATTCTCCCTCGTGTAAGAAGATGCGTAAGCTACTTGTTGGTTCCCTTGGGACAAACTGAGGGTGGGGGTTGTCTTCAGATTCTAAAACTCAAAGCTAGCATCATCGATTCTGATCTTCGTTCTCAGTCAAAGCAGTCTTGCAACTTCAATGATGTACTTTAGTTCACACAGCGCTTTTCAGCGCTGACACATTTCGTTTGGGAGCAGGCATCTTTTCCGTGTAAATCGTAATATAAAATTGTCATTGTGTTTTTCTTTGTTGCCTGTCGCAGTAGAATGGGACTAGCTCACTGCAATAGGAAATCTTTAATTTCTAAGTAGGCTTTTTATTTACTGGGTCATCCCCTTGATGTTCTTCAGCTCACTTGTGTTTTCTAATTTACTACTGTTTAACCTTAGTTCTAAAATTGTATATTCCTTCGATATCACCATTAAAACTGTCGGAGTTTACTTGGGTTCTGAGGTAAGTACTACCAATCTTCCCATGCCGGCGAGCACAGCTGTCAATTTGGTCGCCTTGAATTTATTTCTCATTGTAGCATCTTAATGTAAAATTGTTTTATATTCCTAGACTGCAATTTCGGGTTAGAAATGTAAATAATATCTTTAAACCATTTTCAGAGTGTCGACAAGCACAGTCTGTTAATACGTTTAAGCTTTGTGTTACCCGGCTCCATGGTTAAATGGTTAGCGTGCTGGCCTTTGGTCCAGAGTGTCCCATGTTCGATTCCCAGCCGGTTCGGGGACTTTAACCTTCATTGGTTAATTCCGATGGCTCGGGGGCCGGGTGTGTGTGATGTCTTCAGCATTGCAATTAATCATAGGTAGGACCCCATCCTCACAGATGCGCAGGTCGCCTATACGCGTCAACTCATAAGACCTGCACCAGGCCACTTAGCAGGCCACATGAAATTACACGAGGGGGGATCAGATGTAAATGGGATTTTATTTATTTAAATTTATTGGAAAACACAAGGCAATTACAATTTGTTTCCACATAGTTTCCTGCTTTCAAAATGCATTTGTCCCAGTGTATGGGCAGCATTTTGATACCCTCATCAAGAAAATAACAGGGTCATGTCACCAGCAAGTTGCGCGCAAAGACTTTCACACTCTCGTCATCTTCAAATCGTTGCCCTCCTAGAGCTTCTTTAAGCGGTCTGAGCGAATGGAAATCGCAGGGCTGATCGCAGGAGGATGATCAAGTGTAGTCCAGTGCATTTCCTGTGGCTTGGAGACAAAGCTGCAATATGGGGCCGCGCTTTATGTGACGTACACACTCTTGCCCACAGATGTGTGACAATATGTGATGTAGCGGGTCACCTTAATTTTAATATAAATAAATAATCTCTCATTTACTTCTCCATAAACAATATCTCATGGGCGCCAGTCTTCAAGCTTATGGCTTGAAGACGATAGTTGATAATTAATAATAATAATAATAATAATAATAATAATAATAATAATAATAATAATGATGATAATAATACGTAATGAGACTCTAAATACTCCCAAAGGTGGGGTGACGGGACACTAACCATTAAGTACACACTAACTTGGAAGTTAAGGACCATTAATAAGAATTTCAGAAAATACTAAGTAAAACAACTATTTATTAGGATTAAAACGTGATGGTGTATTTACGAAATCTGAACTTACAGAAGAAAAAGAAAAGAAAAATTGAATGAGATAAAATTTAAGAAAATGAACTGTTACGCGGAGACTTGCAGTAATTTATGCCATTAGCTCACCATTTGTAGACTCTGGTACCTGGATACGATCTATATAGCAGCTGATGTTTGATGAACCTCTCGTACAGCGTTGTCATCTCTCGTTGTTGGTACCAGTCCTATTTTTGATTCGTGCATAGTCCCCTAGTTGTCCTGTGACTTTCCTAACTTTAACACTTCCTACAGTAATCCATACATAAAGTTGTAATGAGTCCAAAGTTCAATAGCAAAACCATCTTGGGTTACGTTTAACTAAAAATATACTTTACAAGCATGAGTGACAAGTTTTACGATATTTCACTGATCATGTGACAACTAAAAAGTTATGTCTTAAGCTTAAACACAATTGTCTAAAATCTTGGTATTAACATTGTCTGTACAACTTACAGACAAAACTCATCTATTAACCATCTACTTAAAATCTTTGTATGAGATCTGTCTAACTGTAATGATTCCATATTCTTGAATTGTATAATTGTCCTTGAACCTTCATTGTATGTTTTAATGATTTTATGAAGCTAATAATTTCCTGTATTGTAGACCTTTGTCTTATTCCCTATATACTGGAGTAATACTAGTGCAGTATGTATCGGTTAAAATCCTAATATTTGTCATTACGTCAGTCATATTATTCTTAAAATGAACTTGTTAGTAAAATGAAAACATTCAATGTGAAGTGGAACTTGAATGATCACTGCAGATTTTGATTTGAGCTTGTTGATATATCTGTGTACCGAGCTTGATAGTTGCAGTCGCTTAAGTGCGGCCAGTTTCCAGTATTCGGGAGATAATGTGTTCGAACTCCACTGTTGGCAGCCCTGAAGATGGTTTTCCGTGGTTTCCCATTTTCACACCAGGCAAATGCTGGGGCTGTACCTTAATTAAGGCCACAGCTGCTTCCTTCCCACTCCTGGGCCTTTCCTAAGCCATCGTCGCCATAAGACCTATCTGCGTCGGTGCGACGTAAAGCAAATAGATATATCTGTAAATAAAAAATATGTATAAGATTTTGATCTATAAGTCTGTATAAACTTTTTTTAGTGAGAGAACTATCACTTACTCTTCCTGCTGCTGTATAATTGTCTAGTGTTACAACTTCGTGATAACTGCTTGTTGCTATGTTAGTGAAATGAAATTTATAACCTGCAATGTAATGGCCAACCAGGCTAATATCAAGATTAAGAACAGATTTATTAACCTCAAGGTTAAAATTAGCAAGATCGCCAAGGACATATGGTTTTTAAAGGAATGTTTAAAATTCAAATTCAAACTAGTGCCTAAATTTTTAAAATCTGTACAAAGATGAAACTTATCCATGCCAAATTTAGTAGACACTCAAAACAAAGTGAATGAAATCTGGCTGAAAAATAAGATTAAAACCCATTATAGAAAGAAATCTTTGTTAAACTTACAACTTTATCGAACACACTTGGAAATTTCTGAACTTTTAACCCCGTTAGAATGGCAATCTATACAACATTTTATTAATGAGAAGCTTGTTGATATATTAGATAAGAAATAAAAAACTTTACAAAACAAAATCTCACAATTAAGAGAGAATAAATCAAAACCTAAATAAAATAATATAAGAGTAAAACGGGCTAATTCAGGCCTTAAAAACATTCCAACCACTGTAAATTTGTTGGATATCACCTTTACAGATAGTGAAATGAGCCTACTGAATAAAGGAGCAAAATTCAACTGGCCTAACCACTGTAACAGAAGCAGAATCTGACCTAGGGAAATTGCCTTTAGAATTGAAAAATGATACTAGATTGGAGATCAAAAAGAAACGTCCACCTTTAGTAAGAGAGATAAATAATAACTTAAATACCGTTCTCACTAAGCAAATCAAAGAATTAAAGACTAAAATGAATGAAAATGATATAATAGTAACAAAAGCTGATAAAGGGAAACTACAGTTATCTTAAATAAACAAGTTTATGTTTAAAAAAAAAAAAAAAAAAAAAAAAAAACAGGAATTTTTTTCGGATGGAGCTTACTTGGTGATGTAGAAAGATCCTACAGTTAAAATTCAACACAATCTAAAGAAATTGCTTAAACAGAATATCAGAAACTTACAAGTATGAACCCAAAGATACCAATAGCCAAGGCTATGCCCAAAGTCCACAAAATTAACATACGTATATGACCTATAATCAACTGTAGAATAGCCCAACTTATATGACTTCTAAGTTTATACATCAATTTTTGAAAAAGTACTATAAATTTAACAATAATTCTACAATTAATTACTCAATTGATTTCTGTGATAAGCTTAATAAATTTGACTTACAACTGTATTATAAAATGTGTTCATATGATATAACCAACATGTACCCATGCATACCGATTAATGAAACCATTAACATAATCAAACTTAAATTATTCAGTCACAGCAAATTGAGTAAGTATGAAATAGAAAAATTCATTAATATATTAAGATTCATTTTAAGTAATAATTATTTTACATGTAATCAAAAAATATCATCAAACGTGTTTAGGAATGGGAGACCCTGCATCAGGTATCCTGGCCAACATTTATATGGATCATTTGGAACATGTTAAAATTTTGAACAACATAGAAGGACTATGCCTTTGGCTAAGATAAGTGGATGACACATTTGCATAACAGATGGAAAACTAAATAACAGCAATAATATTCTGAATTTTTTAAATAGCTTAGACAGCAACATAAAATTCACTAAGGAGGAAGAAAGCAACAACTCGTTACATTTTCTAGATATCAGTGTAAACAGAGTAGGAAACAAATTTGACTTTCAAATTTATAGAAAACTGACGTTTGCCCCAATAACGATTAAGAACTAATCACTCCACCCCAACTCTCACAAGCAAGCAGCCTTTTTAAATTTGGTTTACAGAGCCCTAAAAATTCCACTTACAAACAATAGTTTAAAGAAAGAACTTAATTTTGTAAAGGAACTAGCGCTCAATAATGGATATAAAATAGAGATGGTTAACAAGATCATTAACTAAGTGAAAATAAAACTGGCCACAAATCTTATTCCAGTTAATAATAAGAAATCTAACTTTGCAACTTTTACATTCACTAACCCAGCAATATACCAGGTTACTAATACCATCAAAAAACAAGATGTTAATATCGCCTTCAAAACCCAAAACATGAACCGAAATATTTTCTTCAACCATAATAATGATAATATAAATAGCATTTACTATTAAGGATCAGGAATTTATAGGCTTGCGTGTACAGAGTGCAATTATTTGTATGTTTGGCAGACTGGCAGAAGCTTTCTTGTAAGATATTTTGAACATGTCAATGCAGCGAAACACAGGAAGCATTCTGCAATGAGTGCACACATGCAAGAAACTGGACACCGTTTCACAACTATTGAGAGGGATTCAAGAATATTAAGAAGGGTAGAAAAGGGAAGAGTAATTATGGAATTGGAAAATATATACATTTATTTAGATCAGCAATACAATAAGAATAAGAACCTAACTGATGAAAATGAATTAAAGAACCCCTCTTAGAACAATTACCAAAATTAATACAAATACTTAAGTTTGATATAAATAAATTCTGTAATAATAATAATAATAATAATAATAATAATAATAATAGTCTGCAACGTTAAGGATGATTTCAATAGTCTCAGTACTGCAACAAGCACAACTAAACAACAAAGCATGAAACAAAGGGACACAATCATCCATAACGTTGCAGTACACAACACATCACATCTATGTAACAATCATTGGTGCCCCTTTAAACTACGCTTAACAACAAACTGACCAGTGAATAATATAGACCGACTTAAATCAGTTGAAGATTGTGAAGACTACAAGTATGATATACACAACAGAGTATAAATCTCCAATGATCCAACCCTTAAGAATGATGTAGTTCTCAATTAACAAAAACACAACGGAAAAAATACTGCAAGTTTAATCCTTTAACTTTCACTAATTTCATTTGAAACTCCGATAAATACACTAACAGTATTTGAAAAATCAAGAAACAAACGAGAATTAGCCAAATCTTTCAATTTAATTGTCATATTTAATATGACTTGGACATCAATATTATGTCATTAACGCCTAGTCCATTAATGATACATTTTAATTGTCAAAAAAATTTGTGTACTGTTTGAGTAGTGATGACATTTCATCAATATTATGTAATTAATGCCTAGTCCATTAATGATACAATTTAATTGTCGATTTTACTTGTTTACTTTTTAAGCAGTGACAATATTTTTGTTTAAATCATTTTCAATGAACAAAATTATTATAAATAAGGTTTAATGTATGACTCAGCCTTGAGAAAATCTTATAGAAGATGGTTGAAGATGCTTGATACAGCGAGCGAAACACGTCCCAATAACGTTTGTATTGTAATGTCCCTTTAGAGACAATAAACATTTTATGTATTGAATTGAGTGGATAATAAAAATAAGAATTGTAAATACTAGTAGTAAGTTCAATACGGGTAAAAACATGAAATTGGTCTTATGAAATATGTGGTATATTTCGAGCTGTCATTGGAGAGATGGGGTGGAATGACATTAGTAGCCAAATAAGCTAGATTGGAGCTTTTAGAAGTAGGAAAGATCATAATATGAAGACCGTTTGAATTCAAGAGGACAAATTGGAAAAAATATTCATTTATAGGCTGAGAAATAAGAGATTGCAATAAATTATCAAGGGAAATGTTCAATAAATTTCCAAGTTCTTTGAAAATGTTTAACAAACAGCTGGGTAAACAATTGATAGGGAATCTACCGCCTGGGTGGCAACCCTAAATTCATATCACTGATGATTGACTGATTGTTATGAAAGTAATGAGGCATATATTTGTTAACTTCTCTTTTAACCTGCTTAATATGTTCTCTATATAGTTATTGTCCTCTCGTTTACAGGTGGAATTGATCCTCATACCCACTTGGACTTTGAAATGATGGGAGCAAAGACTGCTGACGACTTTTACCAAGGAACAAAGGCTGCCTTAGCTGGTGGAACTACAATGATAAGTTAGTTATTGATGTAACTGAACTTTCATCCTAGTTAAACATAATATACTTGAAATTTATGATTCTGATGCTGGTATTTATTCTTTTCCAGTTGACTTTGCTATTCCAAAAAAGGGCGAGTCTCTGATAGAGGCTTATGAAAACACCAGGAGGTTAGCAGATGAGAAAGTATGCTGTGATTATGGATTGCATGTTGGAGTAACGTGGTGGTCAGATAAGGTAAACAGCTGCTATAGTTTTAAAACTTTCCTCTGGGAATGCAGACTTTGAGGGCGATAGGATAGACTGTAAGCGGCTTTTACACCTTCCACTATGTACGTTACTTACGGGTAGATAAATTCGCCTTCATCCACAGATGGGCACATCTATGCCATTTGCCCATCATGAAAACATACCATATTTACTCATGTATTAGACCCCCCTCCAGTTTTTCGAGACGAAGAAAATGAAAAAAGTAAATCTCGCATAAAAGACCCCCTAACATAATTCGTCAGAAAACGATTCCGCTGCGAAGTGGGTACAAGCCTTACTGCAGCTCTGATGACCATCACACAAATTTGTGAATAGCTTTGTCCGTATGACCCACGCAATGAAAACACATGTCGAAGTCGTGCGGCACATCTGTATTTCTTAGTTAAATGTCCACCTCCATAGCGTAGGCCTACTACAGCTCTGATGACGTCGCATAAATAGGTGAACAGTTTTGTGTCTGACCTGCACAATTACATGTTGGTATTGTGGCAAAACAGTGCATTTTCTATTTCTTTGAGATATCCGATATTAGGAGGTTTGTACCTAACACAGAGAGTGCATTTATGGTGAGCTATGGTTATTTCAAATAGCATAAACTCTTGATTTCCTATTATACTGGTTGTCTGAGCATGCCATTATTCTAAGCTTTAGACTAGATCTAATGATTGTGGCCCTTCCACCGCTCCGTTTTAGTATCCTATCATTGTGAAGAAATGTGAAGCCTGGTGCAGAGATGCCAACTACTACGGATTGGAATATCGAGTCTTGAATGTTACGGATTTTAGAACTTCGACAGATTAAAACTTCCCTATAGGGCTAACTCATTTTATCATTTCCAAATGTGAAGTCATATACCGTAACTTGTGGGAGGCAAATGTGTTCTTTCTGAAAACTAATGACCCTCCAATCCAACTTTAATGTATATGTTTATAAGCATTGTGCAACATTTTCCATCTTTGCGAACCTAAAGACTCAATGCCATTGGCCAACATTTTGAAGGAAACGGCCTTGAGGAATTCCCCTCTTAATTATTACAGGGTCAGATAAAGCTTCGCCTACTCTTAATTCTCTGAGTTCTGTTTTCTAGACATATAGCCACCCATTCAGTCACTCTCTTGTCAAGTCCAATTGCACTCATTTTTGCCAGTAGTCTCCCATGATCTACCCTATCAAATGCCTTAGATAGGTCAATCACGATACAGTCCATTTGGCCTCCTGGATCAAAGATATCTGCTATATCTTGCTGGAATCCTACAAGTTGAGCTTCAGTGGAATAACCTTTCCTAAACCCAAACTGCCTTCTATCAAACCAGTTATTAATTTTGCAAGCATGTCTAATATATTCAGAAAGAATGCTTTACCAAAGCTTACATGCAGTGCATGTCAAACTTACTGGCCTGTAATTTTCAGCTTTATGTCTTATCACCCTTTCCTTTATACACAGGGGCTACTATAGCATCTCTCTATTCATTTGGTATAGCTCCTTCATGCGAACAATAATCAAATAAGTACTTCAGATATGGTACTATATCCCAGTCCATTGTCTTTAGTATATCCCCCGAAACCTTATCCATTCCAGCTGATTTTCTAGTTTTCAACTTTTCTCTCTTACCGGCAACCAGCATGCTTTGCACGACTAGCAAATGCTACAATACCAATATAAATGGGCCGTTATTGGACATTATAAATTTTCCAGCTAACTCATTCTTGGTTGCCAGCGTTTCGCCCTTGTGTGCTAGGGTGGGCTCATCAGTTGGTACCTAGCACACCTACCAATACACTGGCTAGTGCATACCGTGGAGGCCACTGAGTAAATTTACATTACCAATATAAATGGTCCGTTATTGGACATTATAAATGAGGGAATCTGAAATATTTGTCCCGAATGAGTAGGGTTCTGTCATCTAAGGTGCAATATTGTATGAATAAGGTCAATTCATTCTCGCTCTTCATAATGTATGTACTGCAGGTCAGTATATCTCCAGAAATATTATCACATAGGAGGTTTCGTCCCGGCAACGACAATATGCTGGAATGACTTGTAGCACTTTCTGGGCAGCACGAGCAAAAGGTGATTCATACCAATTCAAGCAAATGCTTTTACTTGCCAGTATTTGCTGAAAATGTATGCTTTTACTTATTGCTTGTACTTGTAGTATATTCTACATTTACATGCATATATCCCAATATCTAATTCGCCACCAGAACTGTAAGATGTTCCCTCTGATCAGCTATCATACAGTGTTGTAATTATCTATATCTCCTAATTAATTTACGCTCTGCATACTGCATAAACATTACATGTCTTGCATATAGTTTAAGCATACATGCTTATATAATTTGTGAAGGACATTTTATAATTTTCTGGTGCATTCAAGTTCTATTTTACCAGCCTTGTGAACATTTTATGAACAGCAATAAACTGTGATATTTTATACTTTTAATCTACTTTGAAGAGTGCTGTTATAGTTCTGAAGGATTATTTATTCATCTAGCTGAGGGTGACCCACCTCAGTTGAAACTAGAACTAGTTTATTGGGGTGTAAAATATAAGATTTGAATTTATATCTTTGTGTATTGATCAGGTGGAACGTCCCCCTCCTTTGAATTTAGATACCAAATCACACATTTTACTGGCACACTCCAAACAGATTGGGGCAAAGGTTCTTTGGGTCTCACAGTAAACACAATATCTTTTTTTATAGTTTATCGTTTGAGGGTTGTGGTTTTTCTTCCAATAATCTCATTTGTGGTTACAAGCTCTCACCTCGAATATAAGATGAAATTTATTCACTCTTCTCTCCAACTGCACTTTCACAAGAGAGGAGGCGGGATCCAAAGGATTATCTTTGAAGGCATTGACAGCACTGATGTGCAAGACCCTGTAGAAAATAGCCATGGGCCACCTCTCTGTTTATCATCCAGTGCAGTAAACCACTTCTCCCCCCACCACATACTTTTTGTCCAAGGTGTCTCCGCCTCCTTTGTTGCAGTTATTGTACATTGTGATTTCAGACTTATTCATCTCAGCATCAATTGCACTGTTGTGGTTCTCAGAAGACAAGAGACCGGGCGAGTTGGCCGTGCGCGTAGAGGCGCGCAGCTGTGAGCTTGCATCCGGGAGATAGTAGGTTCGAATCCCACTATCGGCAGCCCTGAAGATGGTTTTCCGTGGTTTCCCATTTTCACACCAGGCAAATGCTGGGGCTGCACCTTAATTAAGGCCACGGCCGCTTCCTTCCAACTCCCAGGCCTTTCCTATCCCATCGTCGCCATAAGACCTATCTGTGTCGGTGCGACGTAAAGCCCCTAGCAAAAAAAAAGAAGACAAGAGAATTAAAGCTCTCCCCTTCTTTGGGACGTCTGATAACAAAGTAATGTCTCTAGTAGATCCAAATACAGATGATCCTAGTTCTCCCGAATTTGATGGCAAAAATGCCAGTGGAATTGCATGTTTATTCTTTTAGGGAGGTCTTATGGTGAAAGACTTCACCATGTCTTTTCAGACATTTCACGACTTCTGTGTAACCAAACCAGTTAATCTGCGGTTATATTTCCGTTAGATCCGTACAGGGGAGGATTGAGTCGAAGAATTGCCTGGGTAGGTTTCGAATGACAGTGTTCTTCTGCACTAAGTGTTGACCCGTCAGAGTTCTTAACCACAGTATATGTACCCATTGTAGGTAGATCAATTTTAGCCCGTACTTTCATGGCTTACTGGGCTATAAATCTTGAATCTACATCTTCCCCCTGAAGCTGACCAGCATCTCATCAATACTTGCAGAGGACCCAACACTGAACGCACTCTTGACAGTTCCTGGCAAATGAGTCATAAAATTGATGCTGTAGGATCGAGCTTCACTTCTGTCGTCAAAGTTGTCAAATCTTAGATTTGAGAGAAAAGTTTATACAGTAATCTGTTCCTACTCATTATGCAGCAGAATATTTCTCTCCCGTACCATCCGTCACAAAAACTGACTTTGTGCCTGCATGATTGGATTTGAAAACTGCAGGGTAAAATAACAAGTCTACGAAGACTTTCAGCTCTGTCATGTCTTCATTTCTAAAGTCTGTTTGTGATTTACACTTGCTTCTCTCTGTGGTGAGTTTAACATTTGTCCATTGAAGATGATTTCATACAGGTATGGGATCAGCTTCATTACCAATTTGAGCTGCGCGTTGTAAAGCTGGAAGTCTCAAAATATTGTGTTTCAGTGTCAAAGAATGCTTGGGGATGCAGGGTTTTGATGACCATTTATATTGATTTTTCCCATAATAAAAACAAGGTTGAACTACATCATGATTACTTTTGACGGAAGATTTACTCCCACAGTTTGCTTCTGCCTCATTGTTCACTGCACTACGTACCAATTCCTCATTATTTTCACTGTTTCTGGAAGCAATATTGTCTTCACAACTGTCTCCAACACTACAGTCCTCTTCGAGCCACTCCTGCACAATTTTAGTAAAGCTTTTATTTGTAACACATGTTCTGGAAGTATCCATATGAGTCTTATTTGTGACACTAGTTCCTGCAAGACTGTTCTTATAATAAGCATCCTTCATGAAGTGTTATCACTGAGACTGTTCTCTTCACACCCACTGATGAAGTAAACGCCAAGATCCAGTCTCATGGGCCACTTGCACGGGATGTATCATGACTGATCGCTGGGACAGTTCACTTCTCATCCACTGATAATGTAAATACCGAAGTCCGGTCTAGCAGGCTGCTTCCAGAAGAGCAATCACGACTGCGTCTTAACCTTGAACTTGTTATGGTCATACTATGGAGGAGAAGTTATTTTCACAATATAACAATAAGGTAGCTTGCAGCACAAGTTGTTGCAACAGCAGAGTTTCAAGTAATAAATTACTCGTGCATTGGCAGTCTTGGTGACCAGACCTCTGTACTTGAGGGTTAAAATTTTCCCAACTTTTAAATTCAGTGTAGAATGTAATTTCATTATCTTTTTCATTTTAAAAGACCCCTTTGATAAAGACCTCTGTACTTGAGGGTTAACATTTTCCAGACTTTTAAATTCAATATAGAATGTTATTTCATTTTCTTTATCATTTTAAAAGACCATTTGATAAAGATTTCATAGAAGTTGTTTGTCCTTATGTCGTTTGGTACATTTTAGTAGTTCCTATTTGTTAGAGTGCATGAATGGTGATCAGTAGATCATGATCCAGATGTTTATTTATTTATTTGTGTCTTTATTAAGTGGCGAAGTTAGGGCTCTTGGTCCTCTCTTACACTTAACCACATACAATTTTTTATTTTTAGAGTATTAATCTAAAATATCGTTGTAATCAATTACTGTTATTGAGATATGTAAGTCAGATAAGGAATTACAATAATACAATTAAGGTAAATACTGATGAAAAATTATAGGATAAATAGAGAGTGGATAATAACAAAAAAATATCAACTTATAACCTAAAGAATATATCTAAAACTAGCTTAAAAGAAAACTTATTCAGAAGGCCTACAGGGGTTAAGTCGGATTTAAAAAGAATCTCCTTTGAAATTCATGGTGTGTCAGTGCTTTTGAAACATGTCCTTCTGAAGCGCATATCTCAAACTATAAAATAATGAATAAATTGAACTCAAGAATCAGTTCTACAGTAATTGGAGACCTTACTATATTGAGGCACTTGAGAACCAGATCATAATTTTATTGAGATCGAGAGAATAATTTGAGGTTAATGGAAAATGCTTGGTACACTTCAGACCATCTTCAGGTTTTATGTCTGTATCTGGTGTTAAGCTGTTGAGTAAGATATTTCTTGTTGGGTTGACGTTCCTTGGAATTTTATCTATGGAAAGGGACTTCTTTCACACTTAGAATAAAGCCAGTGGAATTGCAGCTTTAGGTTGTGTATAGTGTCATTTTATAGGGTCGATGCATAAGTTTGTGCGGTATTCTTTTGGGTTGGCAACAATGCGGCATGAAGGGATTGCTTATCGTTATTCCATTGTTTTAACTGAGTTTGGAGTTTGTGTGTTTAAAACACAGGTTTGCTTGATTGTGAATGTATTATTTGTGTATTTCAGACAAACGGATATGGGATGTAAAGTTGAGAAAAGTGAGCATTTCCGACACATTTTACTCTTTGAGTTTAAGCGAGGATCCAGTGCATCAGGAGCTGCGAGAACAATTTGTGAAGTGTTCAGGAATGAAGCATTTGCTGAAAGAACAGCACAAAAATGGTTTTCCCGCTTTCGAGCAGGACGGTTTGACTTCTGACGATCCACGTTCTGGAAGACCTTCAGATTTTGATGAAAATCGCTTGGATGAGTTGCTTCATGAGAATCCTTGTCAAACAACGTGCAAGTTTTTTAATGTGATCAGTCAACTATTGTACGCCATTTGCATTTCGATGGGTAAGGTACAGAAATTGGTTATGTGGATACCACGTGTGCTAAGTGACAGTAACAAAAATTGAGTAAACATCTGTTTGTCATTGCTTGCCCGACAATAGCTGGCTTGTGATAGGCACGAAGCATTCCTTTCGAACATTGTCACCGGTGACAAGAAATGGTGTCTGTATGTCAACATGAAGAAGAGAAAAGAGTGGCTCAGTCCATCAAAAAAAGCAACTCCCCATGGCAAAGATAGTGCCCATCCACAGAAAATCGTGTGTGTTTGGTGGAACAAAGATGGCATTCTTCACAATGAACTTCTTCCGAAAAACGTAACGATTACCTCTGCTGTGTATAGTGACCAGCTAAGACAACTTGCCGTTGCTATCGACAACAAAAGACAAAGGCAACCAGTCTTATTGCTCCATGATAACGCTCGTCTGCATACAGCACAATTGACCAAAGGTGTGATTGTTGAACTTGGCTGGGAACCTCTTCCTCATCCTCCATATTGCCCTGATCTTCCTCCCCTCAGATTTCCATCTTTTCTGCTCTCTTTCTAACCACATTCAGGGGCAAGTGTTTCCTGATGAAGCTTCTTTCTCTTGATGACCAGTGGCTACCAGATTTCTTCCAGTCAAAACCAGAACAGTTCTACAGGCGAGGCATTCAACTGCTACTTGAACGTTGGCAGTAGGTCATAGAAAGTGGAGGTGAATACATCTCTGAGTGATTGTGAGTTACAGTGCGTGACATTAAAATAAAATAAAATAACCGCACAAACTTTTGCATCGACCCAATAATTGTCTATTTTCTGTAAAGATTTTAGGTTTTCTAATAATGAGTGAAGCACTGACAACATTCCAAGATATGTTAAGTTATAACCAATATTACAGTACAGTATTTTCATCTGATTTCTTACAAAATGCTGAAGTAGTATAAAATACAAAACTTACAATTCAGAATGCAAAATTTATTACCATTAATAGTAGCTAATTTTTAGAACAAAAAATGTAATTAAATGTATGAAACTTGCATCTGATATATTTCTTCAATTTCAGGTGAAAGAAGAAATGGAGTTGCTTTGCAAAGAACATGGAGTTAACTCATTCAAGATGTTCATGGCATACAAGGATGTGTACATGTTAAATGATTCAGAACTTTATTGTATTTTTGACAAGTGTAGAACTCTTGGAGCAGTTGCACAAGTTCATGCTGAAAATGGGCACATAATAGCTGAGGTAAGTTTACACATACAGTAGTTTCATGATTCTGAAGCAATCCTTAGGAACATTTAAATTAATATTGATGAAAATGTTATTGAGAAGTATTTGGAACTTGAATAATTTCATGATTTCTGCTATAATACTTCAGCTTCTTCAACTTTCAGTATGAAGTTGTTTAGAGATAGGAACACGAAAAGGAACACGTAATAGGATGAACACAGTGACAAGTCAGTGTAGGAAGAGGAAACAAGGACAAATATGAAAACACATGGACAATCTCCACTTCTTTACACACTGCCATCTTCAAATGATGGGTTCTTTCCTAGTCATTTTCTGTTTTTCTACATCCTTCTCTTCTCAAACCTTGATGAGCTCGTTTCTGCTTCACAGCTTCATCAGGATGGCGGGTATCAACACTCTTTGAGGGGCCATCTTGACAGATCTACAGTCTTGATGCTGAAAATGTAGGATAGGAAGGAAGCCAGATAAGTACAGGAAAAAGGGGAAGAAAAAAAAAGATAAAAACTAATACAGGTGGTAAAAGTTTAGGACGCAGGTCAAACACAAAACTTTCAGAAAGTTAACTACAGGGTGAATGGATTATCTGTGCTGCGTGTACAGTCCCTGGCCATATTATTAGACGCACCTTGAATTTTTAACATACTAAGAGTTTAGGAGGTATAAAAAGCTACCAAGATTATTTTGATCTAAATGAAGGGATTTAATTTCTTCAAACATTGCTCATAATAGATCCCAGGGAATCACTGGACAGGTGAAAGTCTATTATCTACTATATATTATTATGTACCCTTGAAATCTGCTCCTAACAATAAATAAATAAATAAATAAATAAATAAATAAATAAATAAATAAATAAATAAATAAATAAATAAATAAATAAATAAATCAGCAGGGATGGATGAAATTAGACCTGAAATGGTGAAGTATAGTGGGAAGGAAGGGATGAAATGGCTTCATAGAATAATATTAGCATGGAGTGTTGGTAAGGTACCTTCAGATTAGACAAAAGCAGTAATTCACCTATCAGCTAGTGAACAGGATGGAGTGCAAAAACTATTGAGGTATCTCATTGATTAGTATACCAGGCAAAGTATTCACTGGCATCTTGGAAGGGAGGGTGTGATCAGTGGTTGAGAGGAAGTTGGAAGAAAACCATTCTGCATACCTGCCAAGTATTCCAGTTTTTCCATAAATTTTGAGTGTGTGTATGGATGAATGTTATTGTACAGATTTTGAATATCCGCGCTCGTTTTCGCTTTCTGCATCTAAATTGGATTTGTTTGACTTTCGATAATAGCTGAAATTTGACCGGTAAATGTATCGATTATCACCGTGCTTTTGTCACCTGTTCGACCTCAACAGCTACTTCATTCACTCATCACTGAGATGTTCCCAAACAAGTAGCCGGCTGTAATTTTGAAGAAAATAAATCAGTGAAAAGTAGCAGGCTGTGAATTTATATATAACTTTAGTAATTGTGTCGTGCTTCATAGCAGTTGAAAGGCTTTGTTTGTGTGTGGGTATGAGGTTATGAGTAACATTGGCAGTTGTTCTGTAACTCGGGGAATTGTGTGATGAATTTGCAAGTGATTTAGTATTTTTAGTGGTGCTCGTAATGAGTTCAACTAAGAAACAAGGCATGTTCTGCTGAATTTCCTTCTTTTATACGATCACAGAAAGGTGAAACATTCGCATTCTGTTCCATGTGCTCATGTGATATAAACGTTTCTCACAGAGGTAGAACACATTAAATCACATTAAATATGTTAAACACGTCTCCAATACAAAATTTAAGGATGGCAGTCAGAAAATTACCTCTTCTGGAGCCGACCTTGATATAGTAAGAGCGGAATGCTTGTTCATTTCATTTTTAATTGAACATAATATCCCGTTAGTTGCTGCCGATCATGCTGGTGCTCTGTTTAGGAAAATGTTTCCAGGTTCAGAAATTGCAAAAAAAAATATGACTGAGGTCGTACGAAGACCACACACATTTTGAAAGAAATGGCAACAGATTCAAGAAGTGAACTCGTTGGTTACATGCAATGTGAACCATTTTCTTTAGCTACAGATGAGTGCAGTAATAGTAATGCCAAGCTTTACCCTATTGTCGTCACCTTTTTGTGGCAAAGCAGGAGAAGATAGTTTGCTCATTGTTGTCTGTCCCAGCCTTGGTGGGTGATTGAACAGGACATAATACTGGTAATTTCACAGTTAGTGTTACAAAATACCAATTCAAAAATTGTGTAACGTTCTGTTCTGACAATGCTCCAGTCATGATTGAAAAGAAGAATGGAGTTGCTGTGGGCAGCTTTGAAGATTATTATTTTGTTGTAATTTACCATTTTATCCTAACCTAACATCACCAGAAATCTGTATACAGTATTTTGATGCAGTGTTAAATCGTTAGCATAAAAAGCCTTACAGCTGACACGAGTATGTATTGAAATGACAAAGTTATTTTTTTCTCCTCATGCCTATACAAAATATTTGGTCATCAGGAAATATTTGCTCACATAATTCCTTGTTGAACTGCTCCATCAAACAACTTGATAATGTTATACTGTCAAATACTGTACTCTTTGCCATAGTTTTCAATTGGAATATCTCTCTGACCAATTACGGTATTTTGTTTGGTTCTGTCTTCTGTGAGTTGGAATTTTATCTACGAGGTGAATTAATCTGTTGCAGAATGTCAAGAAACTCCTTGCAGCTGGTGTTACTGGTCCAGAAGGCCATGAGCTGTCACGCCCAGAAGAAGTGGAAGCAGAAGCAGTGAATCGAGCATGTGTTATAGCAAATCAGGTAATTTTTATTTTATTAAGATTGTTGCATTGATGTATAATCTAATAGTACTTTTGAATTTGGCAGAGTTGACCTCATTATTTCACATTTCCATGTAGTATATTATTTATTTCAGTTTTGCTCCAAATGTTGTTGTATGGCATTGCATAAGAGGTATTTTGGGCTTGTTGCTTGTTTGTTGAATTGGAATTTTTTTCATTTTCCAAACCTTTCTTTAAATCTTAGTTGCTTATGAAGTTTCATAGAACTTCTTAATGTCAGATTGAGAATTCGTGGAGTGTCAGCATGTCAGATATTTTTTGCTTTGAATAGTTTCACCATATTTATGATAGTTATAATAATGCTTAATTTTACCTAGTTCCCTCATTTATAACTCTGTTTCATTAAATTAGTTCTTTGAATTGTCTTGTATTTTCCGCAGAAACCTAGGAATGGCACACTCACGGAAGATCTAAAGGATAAATTGGAATTCCTGCTTAAAAATTGTCCCCCCCCCCTTAGTTCCACAGTTTTGATACAGAGTACATTTGTCACAGTTTATTATAGTTTTGATACTCAGTGTCATGGACAGCTGTCTGATGGTGCCATACTTCATGTGTATGCTTATACACCCACCTTCTTTCACTCTTCCCATTACTCTCGTGCAGCTAATTTGAGGAAAATATGGTTCCTCATCTTTTAACTCAATTTTTCCACTACTCGTCATCCATCACCATGTTCAAGTCCTTGTCTTGTTGTTTTTTGCTGTTTTTAACTAGGTCCATTCATTGTAATATGAATCTTCCTCAAACTAGAGGGAAGAATATTCTAGACGTGGTGCTGGTAAAACCAGATGGGCTATGTAGAGAAATCGAAGTAATAGATGGTATTAGTAATCATAAATTTGTTTTGTTTTTTCTTTTTGTCAATTTGTTCAGGACGTCGACCTATAGAGATCTTTTGCCTTTGCTTGCACCATGTGATATAAACCTGCATGTAATTGGAATGGAGAAAGTGTAGTGTTGAATGTAAGGAAGGGAACGTTAAGGACAACACAAACACCCTGTCCCCAGGCCAGGGGTATTAATGATTCACAATTAAAAACCCCTGACCCAGCCGGCAATCGAACCTGGGGCTGCCGGGTGACAGGCGGACACGTTGCCCCCTACATCACGGGGCCGGACTGTTTTTGTCTTAGTTAAAAATAAATGTGATAGAGAGGAAGATCTTAAAAGTAGGACTATTAGGCAGTACCATATGGCTGATAAAGCAGGCTTGAGGGAGTTTAAAATAAAAGTAACTATGATCAGTGGAAAATGGTAAATAAAAATGTAAACAAGACTCTGGGATGGGTTTAAAGTAATTTTTGAGGAATGTGAAATCAGGTTTGTACCTTTAAAGGTGTTAAGGAATGGTAAAGACCCATTATATTATAACAGAGAATAGAGAGACTAAGAAGGAGGTATAGGTTGGAAAGAAATAGTTAGAAATGGCTGTGGAAGTAAGGAGAAATTGAAGGAACTTGCTAGGAAATTGAATCTAGCAAAGAATTCAGCTAAGGATAACATGATGGCAAGCATAATTGACAGTCATTCAAATTTGAGTGAAAAATGGAAGCGTATGTAGAGGTACTTTTAGGCAGGAAAAGGTTCCAAGGAAGACATTCCAGGAATCATTAATGAACAATGGAAGTGTGTATGAGAGGATCTTCAAAAGGCAAAATTATTCATTTAGCAGTATGTAAAGATTGTTGGTTACAAGGATACTGTCTAGATAGAGGAGGTGACTAATACTAAAGAAGTATTAAAATTTACCTATGATAACGATATTTACAACAAGATACAAAAGTTGAAAACTAGAAAATCAGCTGGAATTGGTAAGATTTCTTGGGATATACTAAAGACAATGGGTTGGGATATAGTACCATATCTGAGGTACTCATTAGATTATTGTTTTCATGAAGGAGCTATACCAGATGAATGGAGAGTTGCTATAGTAGCGCTGTGTGTATAGAAAGGAAAGGGTGATAGACATAAAGCTGAAAATTACAAGCCAGCCAGTTTGACATGCATTGCATGTAAGCTTTGGGAAAGCATTTTTCCTGATTATATTAGACATGTTTGCAGAATTAACTTGTTCGCTAGAAAGCAGGCAGTTCAGGTTTAGGAAAAGTTATTCCTCTGAAGCTCAACTTGTAGGATTCCAGCAATATGTAGGCGATATCTTGGATTCAGGAGGTCAAATGGACTGTGTCGCAGTTGACCTGTCTTAAGGCATTTGACGATCATGGGAGACTACTGGCAAAAATGAGTGCAATGAGGCAAAAGAGTGACTGAATGGGTGGCTATATTTCTAGAAAATAGAACTCGGAGAATTAGTGTAGGCGAAGCTTTATCTGACCCTGTAATAATTAAGAGGGGAATTCCTCAAGGCAGTATTATTGGACCTTTGCTTTCTTATATGTATAAATATAAGTAAAGAAGTGGAAGCAGAGATAAGGCTTTTTGCGGATGATGTTATTCTATATAGAGTAATAAATAAGTTACAAGATTGTGAGCAACTGCAAAATGACCTTGATAATGGTGCAAGATGGACAGTAGGCAATGGTACGATGATAAGTGGGTTAAAAGTCAGCTTGTAAGTTCCAAAAATAGGAAAAGTGCTCTCAGTTTTAATTACTGTGTTGATGGGGTGAATGTTCCTTGTGGGGTTCATTGTAAGTACCTAGGTGTTCAAAACTGAAAGAAGAATTATCAGAACTTGTATAAATAAAAAGTACCAGGTTGAAGGAGTCTGGAGATTCCTCCCCAATGAAACTGTGAATCGGGAGATTGACCCAGTTACCAGCACAATGATGAAGAAAAGAATCTCGTATTTTTTTCACATCTTACAATTACCAGAAAATGGGATCTTATGACAACTAGTGATGAGAAATCTGTGAAAGAAGACAGGAGGGCATTGAATCAAAGAAATTGAGGATCTCAAAACAGTTGGACTCGAAATTGCAGATGCAGAGAACAAGAATAAAATTACCATGACCAGGCCTGTAGAGATTTCAGACGAATTAAGAACACTGCGATCAGAACAAATGAAGAAGTACTGGGCAGGTAAGAAGTAGTGTACATGGAAGACTCATGTGGTCCAATGTGGCTAATAAAGTTAATAATAATAATAATAATAATAATAATAATAATAATAATAATAATAATAAAAAAGATCTTAATTGGGATAATCACATAAAAGGGATTGTAAATAAAGGGTACAGATCTTTGCACATGGTTATGGGGGTATTTAGGCGTTGTAATAATAATGTAAAGGAAAGGGCACAAAAGTTTCTGGTAAGACTCCAACTAGAGTATGGTTCCATGGTATGGGACACTCACCAGGATCAAGGGCGCCCATACCCGGGGGCAAGGTGGGGCCACAGCCCCCCTCTAGCTCTCAGGGAAAGGCAAAAATCTAGTGTAGTCATGTGTTTTCCTTTCAAGAAAATGATTTAAAAGTTAGTGTTATGTACAAGCGGTAGTACCGTCCACCACTAACAGGCAGCGGATACCGTGGGTTATTCTACCGCAGAATACAAATCGCCATTTATCTTCCAAAATATTAAAATAACTACGTACCCCCAGGTCTGGGCCCCCCTCTAGAAACTGTCATATGGGTGCCCATGACCAGGATTACTTGATTCAAGAACTGGAAAAAATCCCAGGAAAAGCAGGTCGATTTGTTCTGGTTATTTCCGACAAAAGAGTAGCGTTACAAATATGTTGTAAATTTTGGACTGGGAAGACTTGAGAAAAAGGAGACGTGCTGCTCGACTAAGTGATATGTTTTCATAATTTGCATACAAATTTGTATTTTTTATTTTTCTATTCCACCTTTTCAATACAATTGATTTTGTGTTGTTAGAAATTCATATTGCTACAACACTACATTAAAAGGGACATGTTTCGCTCAGTTTAGAGCATCCTCAGCCTTTGTAATTTATCTCAAGTTTAAGACCTGTCATTGTTAATTTGCTTATAACTAATTTGTACTTAATTATGATTCTAAAAACTAAGTGGTAAAATATGTGAACATAGGCATTTGTGAATACAATGGACAGTTTAACAATTTAAAATGACAGTGCTAAAATTGAGATATACATTAATTCTAAAAACATTGACGTCCAAAACACAGTAATACCTTCACAATAATGAGATTTGGCTAAAATTCTCAAGTTCTTTGTTTTTTAAAAACAATTATTGGTTGACTTATTGTATTAATATTAATAGTTGTAAATTCTGCTAAAACTCAATAGTGTCTAAAGCTTAGTCTTAAATGTGTTGGAAATATTCTGCATCATGTATTGGTTTGCGGCATGCTTTTGTAATTTATTAGTTGTAACCGGTGAAATGCAACTTATTGGTAGTTTCCTCGAACTGGTCTTAATTTGATGAGCAAGTTTTACATTGGAAGTAGTTCCTGTTTATGAGAGCCTAGTTAAAAGGGACCTCAATCCGAGAATCTTGAGGTGTTATATGTTTTCTTTTTCCACAATAATTAAATGATGGTGCATCCCTTTGACTGCTACTACAATGCCTCACCGTAATGTAACGTAACAATTTTAGCACTGTCATTTTAAATTGTTAAACTGTCCATTGTATTCACAAGTGCCTATGTTCACGTATTTTACCACTTAGTTTTTAGAATCATAATTAAGTACAAATTAGTTGTAAGCAAATTAACAATGACAGGTCTTAACCTTGAGATAAATTACAAAGGCTGAGGATGCTCGAAACCAAGCGAAACATGTCCCTTTTAATGTAGTGTTGTAGCAATATGAATTTCTGACAACACAAAATCAATTGTATTGAAAAGGTGGAATAAAAAAATGAAAAATACAAATTTGTTTGCAAATTATAGCAAATTTCAATATGGGTCTAAACATGAGAATAGCTACATGTAATAAGTGATATGTTCTGAGCTGTCAATGGAGAGATAGCGTAGAATAACATTAGTAGATGAATAAATTTGAGTGGTGTCTTTAAAAGTAGGAGAGATCACAATATGAAGATAAAGTTGGAATTCAACATGACAGTTCGGGGCAAATATTCATTTATAGGGAGTGGGGTCTAGGGATTAGAATAACTTACCAAGGGAGATGTTCAATAAATTTCCAATTTCTTTGCAGTCAGTTAAGAAATGCCTAGGAAAACAACAGATAGGTAATCTGCCACCTGGGTGACTGCCATAAATGCAGATCAGTAGTGATTGTACAATACCTCTGTTTCTCTTTTTGTAATTTCATACTTTTTCATATTTCTGTATATATCCATTCATTTATATCCCGACCCATCTAGTATATTATTCTCTATTTTATCACTTAAATTTTTCGTATGTCTTCATTTCTCACTGTTTATACCTTCATCTTGTATAACATTCTTATCAGAATTTTTTTTCTGATGCTTATATGGGATATTAATATTTTTTTTAGTCTCTGGTGTGGTCTCAGCGGCATATGTCGTTACAGGTACATCAGGTACATACTGTGTTTATGCTTGTAATAGATATACTTTCCCCCCCCCAATTTTTAAAACAAAAATTTTGGGGGGACTTTGTATAAGAGTAAATATTTATAACGATAAAATTTAAGCATATTAGCACATTGGTGATGGGTCCTGAGAATTCTTGTACTTCCTTGGCCGACCGTACATGACTGGCTACGAGAATTATAGTGATTATGCATGTCGTGGTTCCTTGATCGCTGCTGCAATCTGGTAGTGAGATCGAGTTTTAAATGGGCTATTGGGGCATTTTCTGTTCTTTAAACCTTCATCTTTTAACAAAATAATATCAGAAATGTTGAGCTGTTCCTTGGCGCTTCAGTGCAGCTGTCAAAATGGCATGGCACATGCATTTGCTAACGGGTACAGATATTTGTGATGAATTACATGCAGACCGGTTATCAGATGTACCTAGTGACTGCGAGTTAAATACTTCTAATTATGTGAGTGATTCTGACAGTGATTTTGGCCCTTCTGTGTCAAATCGTGGACACCAATCTCATGTGTTAGAATGCAGCAGTGACTCGGATACTGCTGATGAAGAAATATACATAGGTAATATACATAGATGATGTAGTAGGCACATAATGTACAGTCGGCAGTTTCTCAAAAGATAATCCAGTTCGTACTTTGGAACATTCAAGGGTACAGCAGGTCTTTGAAAAGCAGGTGCTTTGAAAAGTTCTCGGAATGTACTAGAATTAAGTATCTTACCTCGGTGGAACTGCTTTTATTGTTCAACATAGTCTTCCTGTAGACTAATGCATTTGGTCCAGCGATGTTCCAATGCCTTGATCCCATCTCGAAAATGAGATTCCTCCAGGCCTGCAAAATACCTCTCCAATTCGGCTGTCAGTTCTTCCCTTGTAGAAAATCTCCGTCCACCGAGGAAAATTTTCAGCTTGGGGAATAGATGAAAGTCCGATGGTGCCAAATCAGGTGAATAAGGTGGATGTGGCAACAATCCGTACCCCAGTTCATGAAGTTTTGCCATGGCAATAACACTTGTGTGCGGTGGAGCGTTGTCCTGATTAAGGATGACCTTTTTCCTTGCCAAACCAGGCCTTGTTTCGCATATCTTTTCCTGTAGTTGTTCTAGGAGGTTTGCATAGTATTGCCCCATAATTGTTTGGCCAGTAGGAAGATAATATATCAGCCTTTTGCATCCCAGAAAACTGAGGCCATGACCTTTCTGGCCGAACGCACTGCCTTTGCTTTCTTTGGTGGTGGTGAATCAGCATGTTTCCACTGCTTTGACTGCTGTTTTGTCTCTGAGATATAGTAGTGGACCCAAGTTTCATCTGTAGTCACAAACCGGCGCAAAAAATCTTGTTGGTTGCACTGAAAACGGGCCAGACTTTGTTTGGACATTTCCAATCTGGTGTGTTTATTGTCCAATGTCAAGAGCCGCGGCACCCATCTTGCGGATAATTTTTTCATACCCAATTCTTCGGTTAAAATATAATATACCCGTTCAGAAGACATCCCTACAGCTTCAGCAATCTCCCACAGTTACAGTCGACGATCCTCCATGGTCATTTTATGCACTTTTGCGATAAATTCTGGGGTCGTAACACTTTTTGGCCGTCCACTACGCGGATCATCATCCAAGCTCTCCTGACCAAATTTAAACTCGCTGGTCCACTTGGCAACAGTTGAAAATGAAGGAGCAGAGTCCCCCAGTGTGTTCTGAAAGTCGGCATGAATTTTGTTTGCTTTCATACCTTTCTTTACAAAGTATTTAATCACTGCTCAAATCTCATTTTTTTCCATCGTCACAAATCACTACGCGGGAACAACAACAAAGAGTCGTCACTACCACACTCCTGCAGTTAGAGCACTGACGCGCCACGTGTTCACTCACAAAGGATGTGTGATTATTGCGCGGGAACCTCGTTGCTCTAGCACTGACATCTAGCGGTGATTCTGAGAACTTTTCAAACCGTCCTCGTACACTGTACAAAATCCTGCCAGTGTTAGTGAAGTTATTGATCTCGTATTTGGAGATGACTTTTTTACCCTACTTGTAGATAAGTCTAACATTTACCATAGACAAACTTCCGATCGCTTCAAATTATCCCCTAAATTGCTAAAATGGGTTGATATAACTGTTGAAGATATGAAGAAATTTCTTGCTGTTATTATTCTAATGGGGCAAGTTAGGAAAGACTGATGCAGAGATTACTAGAGCACTAACCCTCTTATTGAAACTCCAATTTTTGGGAAGATTATGAGCCAAACCAGTTAGATGGGAGCAAATTTGGAACTGCTGGCATTTCAGAGATAATGAAGCTATTGGAGATAGTGATGACTAACTTTATAAAGTGAGACCGGATTTAGAACATTTTGTAGGCTGCTTCAGATCCTTGTACAAACCTGACCAGGAGCTATCTGTGGATGAAGCTTTGATTCCTTGTAGAGGTTGCCTCAGATTTTGGATATATAATCCAAGTAAATTGACTAAGTATGGATTACTAGTCTGCATGGTGTGTGAAGCAAGAACAGGTTACATTTGCAACTTGGAAATATACACTGCAGGTGATACAAGACTTGAGGACATAATTGTTGCTCTTTTAGAACCAGACCTGAATTTGTGGCACCATATATATCAAGACAATTACTATAACAGTGTTTCAATAGCAGAAAAGATATTAGAATTTGAAACTAGAATATGTGGTACTATCAGGTCCAACAGAGGTCTCCCTTGCCCCTTGCAGATACTGGGAAGAAAGTTAAGAAAGGAGAAAGCATATTGTGTAGTAAAGATGAGGTTCTTCTTCAGACTTGGAAAGATAAGTGAGAGGTACGAATGACTTCTACCATTCATGTAGCAGATATCAAAACAGCTTGCACTAAATGGGGAGTAACAGTAAAGAAACCTATGTGCATACTTGACTACAATATGTACATGAAAGGTGTAGACAGAACAGATGAGTACCTTTCCTACTACACACTGCAAAAAAAGGCTATCAAATAGAGCAAAAAAGTGATTTGGCTAATAAACTGTGGACTGTTCAATGCATTTATACTTTATAGGTATCAGAATCTAGGGAGTATGACATACAAGAACATTCTAATGGCAAAAGCAAGCTACTGGGCAGGGTTTGAGACGCAAGAGGAAAATGGAATGGAAGAGGTGCAGAAAGCCCAGCAAACACCAACCCCTAGAACACCACGGCAAGATCCTCAAGGGTGGATCTCATAGCAGCTTGCAAAACACAAATTGTGGGATCTGGAACAAAGAAATACCCAACAAATCCATGCAAAGTGTGCAGTGCCAACCAGAAGAGGAAGGAAACAAGACGTGCCTGCAGTTCCTTCAAGGTCCCAGTTCACAATGGGGACTGCTTTGAAAGGTTTCACACTGTGCAGAACTACTAAACAACCTGTTGAGTACTTGTTTCAAGTTTGAGGTCGATATCTAGAATACTTTTCAAGTTACAGGAGTTTCAGTGCAGCAGTGTAATTTTGTTCCTGCAGGCTTGGACTATCCGGTCAGCAGAGAGTAGGAGCCTCCTGTCAGACCTGGTCACCAATGTGTTAAAACACGCACCATCTCGAATGTTAAATAACCTTTAACATCAATAATGATATAGGAAACCAGTAGTGAATACAATGTATTGATGGTCTCTCTACAAACGAAGCTATGATTGATCGGTCAATTGATAACTAGCATCATCTGTGCAACTTGTGTAATGAAACACAGATGGCATACAGCATAATATAATTTAAATTTTGAAACAAAGTACGACTGTAGTTCTTGTAACACTAACCGTTTATTGTTTCTGTTAACACGTAGACCTAACCTCATTCGCTGTGACTTTCAGCATCATTGTCATCATCCAGTACAGATTCATATTCTCGTTAAAAAGAACCAATAGTGGTTAGTTTTTTCATGCATTGTTGTTTAAAAACTTAAATTTGAACTTGAGTACTACGTCTTTCATTTCTCATAATTGCCAATAAATTCTGCAAACTATCATCTCCTTTACACACGTTATGGAATTAATTGCTATCCTCCGTGAAAAGTATATTGTGTGATCAGCACAACTGATTCTGCAGCTGTTGGTCTCCGTTTAGTACTCTAGTTTTATTGCATACCTCAATTCATCCAGTTTTAAGATTTTAAATGTTATTAAGACAATTTAAAAAATGCATTTGATAGATGGGGATTTTTTTGTTGCCATAATTGTAAGGGAATTTTGGAGGTGCATTCATCATGCAGTGGCATCCATTATGCGAATAAATCAATAATATACCTTGTATGCACATTATATCTTTAGCCTGTACTCTAGTACGTATTTATTCCTTGGGAGATTCAGTCATCTGTGGTGAGAAAACACTTCCGAGTTATTCCTCCTATTTTTTTTCCATATCTTATCTTGAATTCTCCATTTATTTATTTACTTCCCATGTTCTTGAAATTCTCCACAACTTCTCATCACTGTAGTCTTACTTTTGTCCCCAGCGATTCTCATTCTCCAGTGGTCAATTTTCCTATATACTGCTTCAAAATGCTCCCCAACTTCTGTCTCATCTTTTCCCCAGATCACATTGTCAGTGAGTAGAGCTATGTTCATTTTTATACCCATTTATGTTGCTTTTTTTTTTTCCTGCCTTCATGTTATCATTCATCAAACTTATAGATAGCAAAGTAATAATACACTTTCTTGTCCCCACTTAAATTTCAATTTTAAACCATCCTATTCAGCCCGCTTGGGCCTTTTTAACACAACTCCACCATTTAAAATCTTTTCTCTTTGTGTGTACTTCAAGTAAGTCGGTATGTTAATCCCTCAAGCCAGCATTTTAATCCAGATCTGCTCACTTCTCAGGCGGTTTTTAAATTGAAGCTCAGCAGAGGTTTAGACACCATCAAGTTAAAGAATTCATAATGTTAAATCTACGAAATATAACATAATGAAAATTTTAGGACTACTTACTCAGATCAAGTGCAATATTTCTGAGCAATGTATGCGACAGCTGCTGTTCAGGGGTGGCCATAATCACACACAATATTTACAAAAATATATAAGGGAATAAAAAGTCTGCCTTTCCAGAATGTATGGGACTCGAACACAGAAATATTTATGCAAAATTTGTGCTGAGAAAATCTCTTTTACTAATGTGCAACTCATCTTCTATCAGCTGTGATAATGACCAATTCTAAACTTTCTAGACAAAATTGCTTGCAAAACAACAGAACAATTTGAATATGTTAAGTACCTAATTGGAAAACCTTTAAGTCAGAAGATATTAAGATTTTAAGCTGCCTGCAGCAGATGCGAAGGTGGAGCAGGGCATCCTCGCAGCTCTCTGAACTGCATACCAGAAAATTATAGTACTACTGAGTGTACGGGGTTCCAGCTGAAGTGGCGAGGCCTTATAAGCATAGTAGATGGCGATGGCTTACCTTCAACAGAAATGTGGAAGTTAAAATATGCAGCAAACAATAGACCTGAAAGGTCTCCATTATACAATTAATTTCTTGGCTGAAATTTAGTTTGGGCTCAATAACTTGAGGATTTTAAAAGTTATTTTTCTACATTCTTCATGTTGAAAGTTTTGAGACACCTCGGTATTACTGTAAATCAGAAATAGATTTCACGCAATCATCCATTGGCTTGTGTTAGTAGATATTTGTGCTTTCAAACTGTACAGGCATTTCTACAGTTTTGCATGTTCTGGTTAACTGAGGTGTTGTAATGCACTTCTAGAATACAGTCTCTTGAACATCTCACTCTTTTAAAACAGATAATAGGTGGTATGAATTTCTTACAGCTGAAAAGTTTCATGTTATTGGGAACAAGAGAGTGACTCCAAGGTATATTAGCTGGATTAATATTCTTTCAGGCTGATTTCTTCTCTTTTAATCTTTTATAGATACCCATACTGGTGTGTTTTTTCTGTCTACTTCTCTTTCCAGTTGTAAAGAATTTTAGTTTCTTTCTTTGCATCCAAGTGATAATTTTGAAATTTCATATTGTTCTCTTTTGAATCTCAAATCTCAATCTCATCCAAGTGTCTCGTGTTAAATGATACCTCCTAAATTTTGGTTAGTCTTTATATCAGGGCCTCTCAAACGCCCAAAATCTCGCGCGTGCAAACTGAGGTGCAGAGTTCCTGTGCACGGCGCATCGGTCCCACTTGGCTCAGACCAACGCTTCGTCTCTGGGTTACTCGGCTAAGCTCGGCTCAACTCTGTTCAGATATGGAGCACTACGGAGCAAGTGAGGAAGAGTGAGACAGGTGTGGGGAAAGAGAGAGACAGTGCTATTGCTCCAAATTGAGAAGTGGGGGTCTGCACTCTGGTCGACCAAGCAAAGTTGTCTTTTGCACCGTGCACAGTGCATGCACCCTGAGAGGCCCTGCTTTATATGACTTGTCTGCTCTTCATTGGCATGGAGCTTAGCATATTGTACTCCCTCATTGCACATATGGCCTTCGACTACCATTTGATCTTTCTAGGAAAGTTTACTTAAACTAAATGACATTGCTAGTGACTTTATTATCATGTATAGGAGGTTCTACAGGTAACGGCAAACACCTTTCAATTAATCTCTTCAAAAGCTGTACTGTATGTGATTGGCAATCAAGGACTAGTTTTACAAATAATAAGTTCGCTCCCTCAGTTATATCACTATGTGATCTTCTGTCATCTCGTCCTAGTTTGAGTCATAAAATGGGAAGAGTTAAATCCATGAGGAAATGAGATTTTTTTACATATGGATATGGATGAATAACATCTATATATATAAAGTAGCTTGTCCTGACTGACTGACTGACTGACTGATTCATCATCGCCGAGCCAAAACTACTGGACATAAAGAAATGAAATTTTGGGGATATATTCATATTAAGATGTAGGTGCTCGCTAAGAGAGGATTTTTGGATATTCCGTCGCTGAGGGGGTGAAAAGGGGGGTGAAATTTTAAAATGAGTGTGTCCAAATCTCAAAACTTTGAAAGTTTACAGATGTGAAAATTGGTATTTAGAATCTTCTTTAAAAATAAGGATACACATATTTTTTTGTTTTCTGAAAACCACATTAGGAGGGGTGAAAAAGGGTGAAAATGGGGAAAAATGGGTTGAATGCCTTCAATGAGGATACCGGTACTTATATCTCAGAAACTGAAGATATTACAGGCCTGAAAATTGGTACTTTTAATCTCTTTTAAAAATAAAGAAACACGTATTTTTTTGTTTTTGGAAAATCCAGTTAATGGGAGGGTGAAAAGGGGGTGAATTTTTAAAATGACTGAATCTATATCTCCAAACTTTTAAAGTTTGCAGATGTAAAGACTGGTATTTAGAATCTTCGTTAAAAATAAAGAAACACGTATTTTTTTGCTTTCGGAAAATCGCAATAGGAGGAGTGAAAAGGGGTGGAAAAACGGTTGAATGCCTTTAATGAGGCTACTTATATCTCAGAAACTGAAGATATTACAGACCTTAAAATCGGTGTTTGGGATCTCCTTTAAAAATAAAGAAACACGTATATTTTGTTTTCGGAAAATCCTAATAGGAAGGGTGGAAAAGGTTGAAGAAAGGATCGAATGCCTTTCATGAGTCTACTTATATTTCAGAACCTGAAGATATTACAGACCTGAGAATTGGTGTTTGGGATCTCCTTTAAAAAAGAAACACGTATTTTTTGTTCTCGGAAAATCCAATTAATGGGCGGGGGTGAAAAGGGGGTGATTTTTTTAAAATTTGTGTATCTATATCTCAAAACTTTTATAGTTTATAGATGTAAAAGTTGGTATTTAGAATCTCCTTTAAAAATAAAGAAACACGTATTCTTTTGTTTTCGGAAAATCCCAATAGGAAGGGTGTAAAAGGGTGAATAATGGGTTGAATGTCTTTAACGAGGTTACTTATATTTCAGAACCTGAAGATATTACAGGCCTGAAAATTGGTATTTGGGATCTACTTTAAAAGTAAAGAAACACGTATTTTTTCGGGTTTTTTTTGAAAATCCAAATACCGTATTTCATGGCATAATCGTCGCCACCGCGTAATCGTCGCATCCTTTATTTTCAATACAAAAATCGGACTTTAAACCTTTAATTACATAATCGTCGCACGTCCAAATTTTGTTCACTAATCTGGTTAAAAGGTAAATGGAACTGCAACGTAAGTTGCACATGAATGCGCAATTTAAATACGTGTATGGTTTATGGGCAATTTGGCAACACAGTCACGTTTGCGACATGTTGCACAACGTATAAATAAATAATACCGGTATATATACGACGCATGGCTTACCGGTAGACTATCGGCAGTTTGACAACGTGGTCGCGAGACAGTGTACTATTTATTCACCACTTACATATTATGCTTACCGGTAGGCTATCGGCAGTTTGACAACGTGGTCGCGAGACAGCGTACTATTTATTCACCACCTACATATTATGAGTTCCCATTTGAAATACGTAAGGCTGTAAGTTATCGCTTATCGGCAACGTCGCCAGGAAATACCGGCTAGGTAGGTTGAATGGACCTCGAACCAGCCCTCAGATACAGGTAAAATTCCCTGACCCGGCCGTGAATTGAACCCGAGGTCTCCGTGTAAGAGGCAAGCACGCTATTCCTACACCATGGGGCCGGCTCCTGTGTTATTGCGCACGAAGTGAAATCCAAGACGATAACGCAGATTTCCATGGAATTATTCAGCCGAATTATTTACGATGTCTCAATTGTCATCGCTAGACTCTTATCTTACTATACGTCATAAGTGTCCGGGCATGGGATGAAAACTTTTATCCAAGCAGTCAAGATAATTATTATCCAATGCTATTAAAGTTTTATTTTATAAACTCGTCAGTAATGTAATGTAAAATCATCAATAACTGGGAAGAAATATTAACCTAATTACCATATGTTTAAAAGAAATTGAAAAAAATGAATGTTTGTTACTGACGTCTCGGAATACAGTCAACTATACAGTAGATTTACACTGCGCTAGCTAGAGCTCCGGTTTGCGAGCTTTGCGCAAGCGCAGTAGTGTGTCGCAACCAACGAGCTAAACTGATAAATTGTTGCATGCTTCCTTGCTGCCTAACAGTATTGGCTGCTCTGGAATGGACAGATCACAGATGCATTTATTTGTTTCAGATTTACGTGATTACTGTAGACATGTGTGCGTGAGAATTTAAGTTTTTAATTTGTGTTTTGGATGTTTGCAGAAATAATTTGTTTTAATAGTGAACAATTACGGAAAGTCATTTATATCGCAAAACATTAACGTGTGAAGCATTTATAAGCGATTATGGGTAAATATAGAAACTATTCTGCGGGCTTCAAACTAAGCGTAATTGCCTTCGCTGAACAGCACGGGAACAGAGCTGCAGAAAGAAAATTTTCTGTGAGTGAAAAGTTGGTGTGTGACTGGCGGAAAGTAAAAAAACAAGCTAAAAAGCACAAACCCTTCTAGACGCGCGTTTAGAGGTCCTAAAACAGGGAAGTTTCCTATAATTGACGAAGAAGTGTTTAGGTACGTCAGTGAAATACGTAACAATGGCTGCAGTGTATCATATGAAATGTTACAAATTAAGGGACAGGAGGTAGCGCGCAAACACAACATACCGGTAACTCAGTTTAAGGCGACTCGTGGGTGGATTAAGGGGTTCATGCGACGACACAATCTGTCAGTACGAAGGAGAACAACACTAAGCCAAAAGTTGCCTGCTGATTACACGGACAAGATTGTAAATTTTCACCGATTTGTCATACGTTTGCGCAAGGAAACTTCGTACTTGCTTTCTCAAATCGATAATGCCGATCGGACTCCAATCTTTTTTGATATGCCTCGCAACGGCACTATTGCGCTAAAAGGATCACGGAGTGTATTAATGAAAACCAGCGGTAGTGAGAAGTTGCGATGCACGGCAATGCTAGCCATTACAGCTGACGGGAGAAAGTTGCCGCCTTACATCATTTTCAAGAGGAAAACGATGCCTAAGAATATACAGTTTCCCTGTGGAATTCATGTACGAGTGCAACCAAAGGGTTGGATGGACGTAGAACTCATGCTGGACTGGGTTAAAACTGTGTGGAATAGAAGACCTGGTGCACTACTAAAACAACCAGCTCAGCTTGTTTTTGATAGTTTCCGAGGTCACCTCGTGAACGAAGTGAAGCAAATTCTCACTACAAATAAGACACGACAGATAGTCATTCCTGGTGGCCTAACATCTGCTTTGCAGCCACTAGACGTATGTGTTAATAAACCCTTTAAAGACCACTTACGTCGATTTTACAACGAGTGGATGATGAGCGGCGATCAGCAATTGACGCCCGCCGGAAATATCAGGCGTCCACCCTTGGACTTGTTATGCTCGTGGGTGAAGAAGAGTTGGGATCTTATACCACCTGAACTAGTCTCCAAGACCTTCAAAAGGACTGGGATTTCGAATGCACTAGACGGTTCCGAAGATGACGCAGTGTGGCAGGGAGACGAAGAATCTGATACTGGTATTAACAGAGGCGAGGACGGCGCATCAGATAGCGAAACCTGCGATAGCGACACCGAAGATTTGGAATAAATTGCGTACCGGTAAGTCCGCATTTCACAACAAAGCGATAATTTTTTGCAAGTGTAATATTTTAACTTTAATACTCAAATTAATGACAAATTAACTTAATACGTTCATTTTTATTTTCAGGTTGGAAAAACGTTCGCCGAATCGTTGCAAAAAATTATGAATTTTGTTTTAGACTATTTTAATTATTTTGATGTATAAACGCGAGTATTACGTGCATCTTAAATTTGTATCAAATACAATTTAGTTATAAATACATTTTTTGAGTAATACAAATACTGGTATTAAATATTCATCGTATAATGGTCGCACCCTACAATTTTTTTCGAAAATTTTGTTATAAAAAGTGCGACGATTTTGCCGTGAAATACGGTCTTGGGGGGTGAAAAGCGGGGGTGAATTTTTTAAAATGAGTGTGTCTACATCTTAAAACTTTAAAATTTACAGATGTAAAAATTGGTAGTTAGAATCTCCTCTAAAAATAAAGGAACACTTATTTTTTTGTTTCCTGTAAATCCCAATAGGGTGAAAAATGGGTTGAATGCCTTTAATGAGGATACATATATGTCAGAAATGAAAGATATTACAGAACTGAAAATTTGTATATGGGATCTCCTTTAAAAATAAAGAAACACATATTTTTTAGTTTTTGGAAAATCCAATTAATGGCGGTTAAACAGGAGTGACAAATTGGGGGTGAATTTTTTGAAAGACTATATCTACAGAATATCTTGGAAACGTAAAATATTACAGACGTAAAAAGTGGGTGATTGGTATCTCCTGTAAATGTAAAGAAACATAGGTGATTTGTTTTTGGAAACTCCACTTAAGGGGAACTCAAAAGGGGTGAAATTTTAAAATGAGAATTTTTACAGTATATCTAAAACAACTTAACATGTTACACAAGTGAAAAGAGGCATTTCTTTATCTCTATTAAACATAAAGGAACGTGTATTTTTCGTTTTCGGAAATATCACTTGGGTTGGGGGGGGGGGGGGTAAAAGTGACTGAAAATGGTGTTGAATTCTTTTAATTAGGCTACTGATATATCAAAAATGAAGATGTTACAGACGTGAAATTTGATATTTTCAATCTGCTTTGAAAGAATTGAAAAATTAACTGGCTTAATTGTATGAGAATACATACATCTAATAAAAACTAAAGTTGTTACAGACGTGAAAATTCGTATTTGGATCTCCTTTAAAAAGAAAGAAAAACGCGTTTTGGGCGGGAAATCATCTTGGAGGGCGGGAGTGTAAAGGAGTTGAATTCCTTTCATGAGGACACGTAAATCAAAAAATAAGAAGTTAGAGTCATGATAATTGGTATTTAGAAGATCCTTTACTATTAAGGAAACAAGTATTTTTTGCGGGAAAGTTCCCTTACGGGGGGGGGGGGGGGGGAATAGTGTGAAATGAAGTGAAAAAAGTAAATTACTTTTATGGGGATACTTATATCTCAAAACTGAAGGTAATAGACGTGAACATTGGTGTTTGGAATCTCCCTTAAACATAAAGAAACAAGCCTTCTTTTAATTTTCTTTTTGGGGGCGGGGGTGGCGGTAAATAAACTTAACGGCGGTGGGGTGTAGAAAGAGGTGAGACCAATTGATTCTACTGTTATTAATGTACTTATAAGGATCCTCCGTTGCTCAGGCGGCAGCGCGCCGGCCTCGCACAGCTGGGTTCAGTGGTTCAAATCCCGGTCACTCCATGTGACATTCGTGCTGGACAAAACGGAGGCGGAACAGGTTTTTCTCCGTCGTCAAATGTGCGGACCGCGCTGGTAACGGCTCCAGGACGGGTAATGACTAAGAATGCAGTCCGGCCGCGTGTTCAGTGCCGCCAAGGCACCCAGTATGACACCACGCCGGATATCCTGAAGGATTTTATCCATATTAAAATGATTAAATGAAAAGATGGCAAAGATTTACGGACCCAACTGACCAGGAGGAATACCTGAGCCTAGCCCGGGAAGTACGAAATCCATTGCTGGAAAGGAAGATTGAAAAATGGGAGGAAACGTGCTGTAAAATAATAGAAAACGAGTCAGATCGGGAATTTTGGAGGATTCTCGCAGAAAACGAGTCAGATCGCGAATTTCGGCGGATTATATATCTAAAACAATAAGCATTCAACTATAAATTTCAGTATAATACCGTAGCGAAGCACGGGTATCTTGCTAGTTTAATATAAAGATATAGTATCAGCAGAACAAGTAGAAGAACTAGTGTCTTCACTCTTTTGAGTTTAAGCGTACCACCATTGCACAGCAGCTGTGTAGGCTACTGCTGCTAATCATTTCACTGCCAGCTGTTCTTATATTTAACCAAACACATCTGTATATTAAAAAAGTTTACTAAGAACAGCTTTGGCAAGTCTGTCCGTCTGTTCAACTGGACTGATTTGCTTCATTTTTACACTGACTGACAGAGCAAATGCAACACCAAGAAGGAGTGGTCAGAACTTTATGCCGGTTGCAGGGTAGACTGACGTCACTGAGGTATGCTCATGATGTGAAATATGCTCATGATGTGAAATGCGCCGCTGTGCTGCGCACGTAGCGAACGATAAATGGGACACGGCGTTGGCGAATGGCCCACTTCGTACCGTGATTTCTCAGCCGACAGTCATTGTAGAACGTGTTGTCGTGTGCCACAGGACACGTGTATAGCTAAGAATGCCAGGCCGCCGTCAACGGAGGCATTTCCAGCAGACAGACGACTTTACGAGGGGTATGGTGATCGGGCTGAGAAGGGCAGGTTGGTCGCTTCGTCAAATCGCAGCCGATACCCATAGGGATGTGTCCACGGTGCAGCGCCTGTGGCGAAGATGGTTGGCGCAGGGACATGTGGCACGTGCGAGGGGTCCAGGCGCAGCCCGAGTGACGTCAGCACGCGAGGATCGGCGCATCCGCCGCCAAACGGTGGCAGCCCCGCACGCCACGTCAACCGCCATTCTTCAGCATGTGCAAGACACCCTGGCTGTTCCAATATCGACCAGAACAATTTCCCGTCGATTGGTTGAAGGAGGCCTGCACTCCCGGCGTCCGCTCAGAAGACTACCATTGACTCCACAGCATAGACGTGCACGCCTGGCATGGTGCCGGACTAGAGCGACTTGGATGAGGGAATGGCGGAACGTCGTGTTCTCCGATGAGTCACGCTTCTGTTCTGTCAGTGATAGTCACCGCAGACGAGTGTGGCGTCGGCGTGGAGAAAGGTCAAATCCGGCAGTAACTGTGGAGCGCCCTACCACTAGACAACGCGGCATCATGGTTTGGGGCGCTATTGCGTATGATTCCACGTCGCCTCTAGTGCGTATTCAAGGCACGTTAAATGCCCACCGCTACGTGCAGCATGTGCTGCGGCCGGTGGCACTCCCGTACCTTCAGGGGCTGCCCAATGCTCTGTTTCAGCAGGATAATGCCCGCCCACACACTGCTCGCATCTCCCAACAGGCTCTACGAGGTGTACAGATGCTTCCGTGGCCAGCGTACTCTCCGGATCTCTCACCAATCGAACACGTGTGGGATCTCATTGGACGCCGTTTGCAAACTCTGCCCCAGCCTCGTACGGACGACCAACTGTGGCAAATGGTTGACAGAGAATGGAGAACCATCCCTCAGGACACCATCCGCACTCTTATTGACTCTGTACCTCGACGTGTTTCTGCGTGCATCGCCGCTCGCGGTGGTCCTACATCCTACTGAGTCGATGCCATGCGCATTGTGTAACCTGCATATCGGTTTGAAATAAACATCAATTATTCGTCCGTGCCGTCTCTGTTTTTTCCCCAACTTTCATCCCTTTCGAACCACTCCTCCTTGGTGTTGCATTGTCACTGTCAGTCAGTGTATTTTATTCTCTCCTGAATTACCTGCTGGTGTATCATCAGGCATTGATAGGTCTGTAACATCAGCCATCTTTGAGTAATCCTAAAATCAAATCACTAAACGACCAGGTGAAGGCTACCTAGCCCGCAATACATTCTGTACTTAGCAGGTTGCACACCTTTAAGGAGCAATATATTTATTACAAGATATTGGAATCATTCCGTATTGACGGTTTTCACTTTACAATGGCGAAAAATGAAAGTATCCTCCTATTCAATACATCATATATTCCGTCATTAGACGGAGTAAACAAGTTCAGACATGTTTCGGCTCGTTTGAGCCATCTTCAGTGAAAAAATTAGGGGGGTTGGAATAATTTACATAATATGAGTTGAAAAAATGCTAAAAAACATAATGAAAGCGCAAATGAAAAAACAAACAAAAGAGAGCCTAGACGGAAACAAAATAGCACAAATATACAATATTTACATCAATATGCAGAGCAAAAAACAACTTATTGCGACAAAATTCAGTGAAACAGGTGTTAATTTAAGAGAGGACAACCACCTACTGCACACCGTAAGTTTTAAGCTTTCTTCACAACCATTCCACACTTTTTACTTATCAACCCATGTTTCTCATACAACCTCATTTTTTCCATTACAGATTAGAACTTCATTGACGGTTTCCACTAGATTACTACAATTTACTATGCATCTGTCTTCTACCTAACACAGCTTCTCATATTCTTATATGCGGCCCTTCCGACCCCTCTATAATAAGGCAAAACACCAGCCAACATTATGAAACAATAATGAAGAAAGGGACCGCTAGATTGAGAAGATATTAAGAATGCTGCTATTTCTGAAGCCTTAAATTTAAGGTGTTTTTTCTCCTTATCACAGGCTTTTCGCCTGCAGGTTAATTCAGGCTTGGTTTCTCTCAAAATGTTTGCTCCCGCTCTCCTCCTGACCATTTTAATGTGATGGGTTTCCACTAGGATTTTGACAGCGATTTCAAACTGTTTGTCGCTTTTATAAACTAATAATTTGTAAACTATGAGGTCCACAACCTCACCATGTGCTATTATTCATTTCCATCTGCATCATTTGTTTTCTCATTCCCTTGTTTCTTAGGTTAATGCAGTTTTTAGTATCAATTATTATTTCAAATTAACACCTGTTTCACTGAATTTTGTCGCAATAAGTTGTTTTTTGCTCTGCATATTGATGTAAATATTGTATATTTGTGCTATTTTGTTTCCGTCTAGGCTCTCTTTTGTTTGTTTTTTCATTTGCGCTTTCATTATGTTTTTTAGCATTTTTTCAACTCATATTATGTAAATTATTCCAACCCCCCTAATTTTTTCACTAAAGATGGCTCAAACGAGCCGAAACATGTCTGAACTTGTTTACTCCGTCTAATGACGGAATATATGATGTATTGAATAGGAGGATACTTTCATTTTTCGCCATTGTAAAGCAATATATTTATGTAAAGATATTGGCGAACTTATGCAATTAAAAATGACTACGACTATAGGCAAACTTGCAATTTCAACCAAACTTGGTACGCATATGAGTTAATACTATCTGGAGAGAAATACTGTCGGATTAGGACAAACCTTGCATCCCTAGGGGTGGAGTGAGGAGGGAGTGATATGCAAAAATAATCTAAATTGACCTATGTTAGTGTTGAAACCATAGTTTTTACAGTTGCTGGGATGAATAGTGACATTCCGTATGCCACCTTTGCCATGGGGGATGAGAAGGGGTAAAAAAGAAAATATCCAATATGACCAAGACTATGTAGCCTCTATACCGTATTTACTCGTGTATTAGACCCCCCTTTGGCTTTTTGAGACAAAGAAAATGAAAAAAAAATTAAAATCTGGAAAACAAGACCCCCCCCCCAAATCATAATTCTTCAGAGAAGAACGATGATTCCACTTTGAAGCGGGTACAAGCCTTACTGCAGCTCTGAAGACATCACACAAATTTGTGAATAGTTTTGTCCGTACGACCCACGCAATGAAACGCACGTTGAAGTCGTGCGGTACATCTGTGTTTCGTAGTTAAGAAATGTCCCCCTCCGTAGCGTAGGCCAACTGCAGCTCTGATGACGTCGCACAAATAGGTCACTAGTTTCGTGTCCGACCCGCGCATTGCAAACACGCATCAGTCCTTTATATATGTCTGTATTTTGTAGTTATGAATGTCCGCCAGCGTAATGGTGAGCACAGTTAGCTGCCGTTCTCGGGAGGCTGAGTTCAATTCCTGGTATCTAATTGCCAGAGATTTACCAAATGGCAGGAAGGTTGATATGTGGTAAAAATGGTATATGCAATATGCAACTCCCTTCCACTGCACAGTGGGTAATTTCTAGCATCCAGGCGGCCAAAAGTAAGATTTTCACCCCTTGTCTTCGGTGCGCATTTTCTGTGAGTCGTGTTCATAAGACTCTTGGGTACAGTAATTAAGTATTGAAAAGTCACGCTGTCTGATTATCTAATCTCACCGAAGGCCTAAAGTGGCTCTCCTCCGGTAGGGCATCATATTCTGGCGAGGCGAGCGCGCAGTTATTATGTGAGGGCTCAGTAAGGACGTCAGAACTATATATTTCTTTAGTTTGCAATGTGATTACATTAAACGAAGGTATGTATTTTATATAGTATGTAGCATTTTCTGAAAGTTACTATATTTTTGTCCGGAATATGCACTTAAAATTCAGGTACAGGGTGTCCAAGAGCTATCTAATTATATAAATTTGAGCTGACTTTCAAAATGGATTGCCTTTGATTTCCGCAATGAAAGTATTTGGAGGAGTTATCTATACTTTAATGAATAGAAAACTGTGACTTTTTGCTGCGACCAGGCGCGACCATGAGAGTAATTAATTTTTTTCAGAAGCCATGTACTCTGTAACCCGGAGGTCGATTTTCGAGCTGTTGAGGAACAGCAGGGAATATAAGCGGAATGAAGATATTGCGAATGTTGTAATTGAACATGTAGGCTTTGAGGATTGTTCTCAGGATATATCCAAGTCAATAAGGAAGTTCGTCAATATTTTGTGTGCTAAAATTCGATCACGCTGGACAAAATATAGTAGAAAAAGGGACAAATTGCTGAAGTACAATAAAAGTTGGTTCGACTGGAGAATCAGCCTTGCAGAAGGACGTGCGTCATAGCAATGTCAGGATGAGCCTGCCACTACTATAGCTCATTCCATGTTAAGAAAACAGTATTGCTCTTATGACAACAGGGTTGCCATATAAAACGGTTTTTCTCAACGCCATCACGGGGAAACGGTAGCACATAAATTTGTGAAATTCGGTATTTAAGTTCAAGACAAAAAGCTGAAGAAACTACGCTACAAATTATTTTTATAAACTAAAGGAGACGCGGGGTTTACAGGGGCCACTTTTGGTTTGTACAGAATCAGACTAAAACTACGGCACATAAGAAACCTCAGCACTGAAATATAAGGCAAATTGAGGGAGAAAATAGACAAATAATTTTATGGGCTCGAGGAACGGGGGATGTATTTAATTGCATTTAATAAATGTATCCAGACAATAAAAGCTAGAAGAAAGACGCAATAAATAAATACTGCAGATGACTATAAAAGATCACAGTATTAATATTAAGAAAGAAATCGTACACGTAGGCTTATCGCATAACTCTCATTCAACAAAATACAATTACGCACTGATTTAAAGCCTAAAATACACACGCAATGCATAAATACTGTAGATGACTTCACTACAGAAGTGACCTGCCAGTGGTTCACAGGGCGGTTGAACAGGAGCTACATTTCACTGTGGTGGAAGGAAAAGTCTGCAGTGCATTGTCTTCCTATCAGTCTTGTCAAAGGTGCTGGATGTGTGGCGTGTCCCCCAAAGGGATGAATAATATTCCTGAAGTGACTGAAAGAGTAATTAACCCAACACCACTTAAGTTTGGGTTATGACCACTTCATGCATGGATTCGAAGTTTCGAAAGCCTTTTACATATAGCGTACACACTTGACGTAAGAAAGTAGCAAATAAGAGATGCCGAGGAGAAGAAACTGGTTGAAGAAAGAAGAATATACAGGTTCGGTTCAGGGAGGAAACGGGTCTATTGGTTGATATCCGAAGGAAAGTGCTGGCAATACCGTTGATGGAAACCGCTAGAATATTCTTCAGAGAGGCTTCCACTTCTGCGGATATTATTGCAGTAGATCTAAATTTAATGAACCATCTACGTGTCATCTTAGAAACTCTTTCGTGTGGGTATGCCATTTATAAAATGACATTTGGGATGTACTAAAGGAAACTATACAATTGTACTTACAAAAATACAAATCGTACTACATGCCTGTAACTTTGCACAAACTCTTGGTTCATGGAGATGAAGTAATTAGGCACTGTATTATACCTATTGGACAACTCTCTGTGGAAGCCCGGGAGACCAGGAATAAAGATAACAGTAAACCTTCCAGAAAGGACACAAGTACTGACCTTTTCCATAGGCTGCTTATATCATCGGACCCTTACATTACCAGATTAAGGAAATCAGGGAGGAGGAAGTTGATTCCGCTTTCACGAGAAGTGCTCAACTTACTGTCTGAGTCCCCTGTATCTGGTTCTGCCGAAGGAGATAATGACAGTGAAGTTAGCGATTCTGATGTTACTGCATCTAATAACTAAGTACATGTATTCCTATGTCTGTTTTTAAACATTCTAAATAGCATGTCGCACTATTAACATCTATTTAATTTCTTAAAGCTATAACGAAAAATGATTAAAATTACAAAGATTACTAATTCTATTCCTGGCGTAGTAATTTGTTCTTTGTACTTGATTGACCACACACTTAATTATCTCCAATAATAGCAGTTACATACTAAGTTTCATGTAAATCGGTCCATTAGTTTCCGAGATACGATTTTTGGCCGGCTAGATTCCTGAAATTACACACTGTGCACTGGGGGCCTGTAAAAAAAGAGCTACACCACCTCGAGATAAGGAAACGAGTTTACTTTAGTTAAGAAGTATGCACGGTTGTTGCTATTAATATAGCAGGCAGACCATTCATAAGTGATAGTTTAATATCTCGTAACTCGGGTCAGTATAGGTTTTTGTTTAGAGAAGACGGTTTAAAATGTTATTTTAAAAAATCCAATCATAATGATGATTGTTTTACACACCAACGTACCTCATGAATAATAATAATAATAATAATAATAATAATAATAATAATAATAATTATTATTATTATTATTTTATGTCCCCACTTAACGATTTTTGGAGACGCCAGACAAAACCTACTATGCGTTAATAAAAAATGAAGACAATGATCATACAAAATTAAACCTTATGAAAATAAAACGGATTACCCCCACACCTGTAGATACCAAGCTGCAGTCGCTTACGTGCGGCAAGTATCCTGTATTCGCGAGATTGTGGGTTCGAACCCCACTGTCGGCAGCCCTGACGATGGTTTTCTGTGGTTTCCTATTTTTGCACCAGGCAAGTGCTGGGGCTGTACCTTAATTAAGGCAACGGCTGCTTCCTTCCCAGTCCTAGCCTTTTCATGTCCCATCATCGCCATAAGACCTACCTGTGTCGGTGCGACATAAAGCCAATAGCAAAAAAAAAAAACCCCTGTAGATATCCATAAATGCGGCAAACTTTGTTATTTATTTTTAATCTTTCTGTCGTAGAACTTCTAGCACTATGCAGGCACTCGATAGCATGCCTAACCTAAACAGTGCGGTCTCTCTTATCTCATTTACATCTGTTAGGTAAATCCTGATGTGATAAATGTGGAGAACAAGCATGAAACATATTTAAAAATAAGAGTTTGACTTTCAACAGCAGCAGTTATCCAAAGAACGCTTCCAGTCACTATGTATTACATTCGGAAGTATAACTCTTAGCATACGCTTGTTATCAGCTGGTTGTTTGGCACGTTTTCTACAGCACGGCTTTATTCAGAAGGAATGGCTTCTGTTACACATACACGAACTGGGAGTATGAGACCATCTCCAGAAACCATTTGGGAATAGATTCTTACTGTTTGGACTCTGTAGTCAGGAATGAAACTTTTAAAAAGTTTCAAAAAAGGCGGGACCTCAAAATCTCGAAAGCTGACGAGATGGCAGTGGCTGCATTCACAAAATATTACTCAGTCATTCGGAATGATGACATACTGGTGGCAGGGAAGTTGGCGGTACAAGACTATAATTCACATGAAAGCAGTGATTGGGTTTACTCAGGTTTACTGTTTACTGTGTGGTAGGCCTACTGCTCAACTGACAGACACAAATGACTGGCCATTGAGTTATTTTGTATCGATATTACATAATATAAAACGATACCCCTATCCCTTTTCTCTATGAGGTCGAATATGGAGGAAGACGAATCATCGTGGTAGCGAGTTTTTACGACCGTATGCCCTTCCTGACATCAACGTAATCAGAGGAATTAATGAGATGAAACTAATGATGTGATATGAGTAACTAAAACTGACTATATTTACTTTATATGTAGGCCTAAAAATTGTGTTCGTCATTTATTGCCTTTTTACATTTAGAAATACTGCCTTCAAACGAAAATAGCCAATATAACTCAATTACATTAATAAGTCTGTTAAGGAATAGTGTAGAATGTTTACATGTACCTCACGAGTAGTAGTATTATTTTACGTCCCCATTTAATGATTTTTGGAGATGCCAAACAAAAAATACTATGCGTTAATAAAAAAATTGAGACAACAATTATACAAAATGAAACATTATGATAATAAAATGGTTTAATCTTTATAGCCTAGAAGCCATATGTTCACTGCACAAAATTTGAGGTTATTGCATATTGGAGCCCTCCTTACTTTTTTTGGCTGTAAAAGTGGAAAAAGAAGGGGGTGTCTGATACATGAGTAAATATGGTATGTATATACCAGCGTAGCTCTTAACCAAACTTGGTACACATATGATTTACTATCTGGAGCACAATACTGTGGGGGTAAGACACCCCTATGGTTGGGAGTTGGGGTGGTACTGACAAGTAAGAATCATCAAAAACTACTAACATAGTGTAGAGTCCATGCTTTTTGGCATCACTGAGATAGTTGAAATCCTGAACATCATATCTATAGGGTGACGCATAAATAGGTATATGCAGTAAGTTTAAAAATATTTATTTGAAGGTATCAGGCAATATGGGCTACAACCGAGACAAGAAACTTTTAATTAAATACACAACAGTAACTCTAAAACTGCAAAATAATTCGTAAGATATCAATCAACATCACAACAAAATATCTACAAAATTTCACTCTACACATAATTAAGGGGAAGTAAAAATCCTAAAGTAGACATTAAAAAAGTACCCGGGTAGCAGACAGAGCCATTTCATATTGAGACACATTATCTGACCTATTTATAACAAATGCTACAGAACACCACGGGTTCTCTAGTAGTGTACTATACTTTAAATGCTTAAGTAGCAAATTTAGAACTTTCTGATCAAGAAGCTACAATCAGCATTTCCCATCATCCTGATTTTCACTGAAAGTCTTCAAAAAAGGAATACACTAGAAAATGGAAATTACAAACGATGATTCTTTGAAACTTTCCAGACAGAATTGAACTAGATATTCTGCTTCAAAATAAGTTTACATTCATAAAAACAGTATCGTAAGAGAATCTGTTCTACACTGCTTGACAAAAATGTTAAGCACCCAAAAGGAGTGGTTGAAAGCGAATGAATCTAAATATGCTGAAAGACCATGTGCCTTTATTGAACAGATTACAATATGGGATGAAAGAGACAAGGCCATTAGCAGTTACAGGTGGAATGTTGGTGCCAAGTCAGTAGGGTGTCTCACCTCCCCTGGCTGCAATGCATGCTCTTGTGCAGTTTTGAATGGTGTCAAACAGCCTGTGGATCCTCTCCTGAGGCAAGTTCATACACAGTTGTTGCAGCTATCCCTCCAGAACCCGTAGGTTGGTACTGGGACGTAGTCCCCTTCCAATGTCATCCCACAGGTGTTCAATGATGGAAAGGTCTGGGGATCTTGATGGCCACAGGAGGACCTCAATATGCTCTAGGCAGTCCATAGACACACGTGCTGTGTGTGGACGTGCATTATCTTGTGGTGTGCCATAAAGAGCAGTACGAGCTGACGCAGAATGTCTGTGACGTATCGCTATGCCGTCAGTCTGCCGAAACACTATTAGAGATGTCCTGAATGCATATTCTAGAGCTCTCTACAACATGAAGCTAGGCATTAAGGCTGTGTCTCTTTCCACAATATGGGCAGGATCTGCTCTCGACGCTGCCAAATCCGCACACAATGGTCATCGGATGTTATGGAGAAGCAGGACTAAACACTGATGCGACACCAGTCGTCCTCTGTCCCTGGCTCCCAGGGAGCCACCACTCCAAACGCAGGCGTTGGTGTTCTGGTCTCGATGGCAACTGATGTATAGGGTGGTAGGACCCCAATCCGGCTGATGCGAATCATCGAGACAATGTGAGGGAACTCGCGGGATGTTGTAGAGTCTACAGTACATGTTCGTGGATAGTGGGTGCCAAAGTTAAGGGGTCCTGCAATGCTTGGCGCACCATACAATGGTCGTCCCTCAGGGTGGTGTTTCCTGGTCGACCCAAACCTGCACTGTGTGATTGGATGCCCTCATGTATCCATTGAATCCAACATCGTGTCACTGTGACATATGAATAGCCCACATGCCTGGCAATTGCACGATATGACCAACCAGCCTCATGCAGTCCCACAATATGGCCTCTGACAAATGCTGTCAATTGATGGACAGGCTAACGCATCTGCGAGGCATCGCGGGTTCATCATACTGTACATAGTCCCCTCTGCACGTCTTGCTTAACTGTCTCTCACAGCAGTTGACTGGTAACAACTGATCGACAACAGGATGGTGCCATCACAAATGCACTCTGGTGGACATTCTACACATTAGATCCTTGTAAATCTAGTCATTTACTCACACTTCAATGGTATCCATGTATACTGGAATGGGATAATATTGGACCAAATACACGCTAATAACTGAACAAAGTAGATGTTACATCATTTTAGTAACAGGGTAGCAAGATGGACTTAAAATGTACAAAAGTATTTTGTCTTGATTTTCTAACAGAGAAAGTAGGTATGGACATTTTTGTAGAGAGTAACTAGATGGGAAACCAGTATTTTGTTTGCCTCAAAAGGACGCTCAGATAAAGGTACTCGGCATGTGTCGAGTGTCTGAGAAGTGCTGCTGTGGAAGTACACTTACGTTTTACAGATCTGAAGAAGACATAAGTTTGGTAACGAGTAATGAAGTCCATCATAATGGAGTTTGGTGTAATGTAGTTGTTTTACAGGCAAACTAAGTTTGTTAATCAAGCTGAAGAGAGTTGATGGTTTAATGAGCTCTTGATTCATAGTAGTCTCAGAAGTGGAGTAGATTGATATCTTTCTTCCATTTTCATTCCTTTAAAAAATGGCTCACGTCTCAAATACCAGTATGTGCCATTGAGATTCAATCTGTAGACTTGATGTAGGGTTATGTTCACTGCCTGGTAATTACAAAATCTATAGAAAGCTTGCTGAGAAATGTTTAAAATATTCCCAGGAATTTAGTGAGTTTGATTTAACCTTTTGTATTTAAGAATAACTTCTTTAAGTGAAATATGCACAGAGAATTTAGTATCCAGGAGGTTTCAGCATACTATAACTGGTGGATTAGTTTAAGAACTACCGGTATGTATTCTTTTAGGATAGCAGGCTAGTTAATGGAAGAGGATCAGGCTATAACAAAGCTGATGCAACATGCTCATAATTAGGGACTGAATATAAGGCAGAATGCCTATACTTCATTTTTATAAATATGATACAAACTATTTAGTTTTAAAACATGCCTTCCAATTGAGATTGCTAAATAAAATTCAGGAAACTAAATCATCAAAAATTACCAGTGTTAACACCCCAGTGTGTCATGGGCTCATCAGTTGGGTACCGCACCTTCCCAAGACACTGGCCGGCTAGCACACCAGTAGAGACACTACTGCAAGCTATCCTGTGATAAGCACAATGCAGTGCCGACATACTAAGGAAGAATTACATCTCCACTTTTTATATATGCCCTCCAAGGCTAGCATGACCAAAAACAAGTCGGTGCTGCATTGTGCTCATCACAGGTTAGATTGCAGTGGTGTTTCTACTGGCGTGCTAGCTGACCAGTGTCTTAGGAAGGTGCGGTAGCCAACTGATGAAACCATGCCGCACTGGAGCAAAACAGTGGTAATTTCTGACGATTGAGTTTCTTGAATTTTATTTATTTAAGTTCATTTTGGAGTCGTTTGGTTGTATACAGCAAATTTATTGTTGCCTATGATTGTCTGTTTTAGTGTATAATGCCTATAAATACCTGTTTCTCTTTTTTTTTAATGAAATTAACTTTGCATTGAAAACAGCTAAAATGTGCTTTCATCATTTTTGAAATTATGCAGCACATACTCACTGCATAATTGTGACATCTGCTCTTGAAGGTAGGGTTGCACCATTATATTCAAAGGGACAGTGGGTGTTTATGTGCAGTATCTCATAGAGGAAGATTTACTCAGCATCTGTGTCTTGGCTGCTTGTTAGAAAGAACACTTAGCAAAGCCACTTAGCAAAAAAAAAAACAAAAAAAAAACAAACACCAATTTACGTAAATTTCTTAGACTTTAGTAGTGATGGGTTTCGACTGACACACCAATCCTATTCTGTATAGTGTTTGAATTGTCAATGAACTCTGTAAAAAAAAAGTGCCATATTTTGCAACGTGTGGAAGCCATGAAGTATAAGTCTGTGAAGAAAATCTAGACGGTGAAAGGCAAATCTGATCTCTTTGTTTGCAATATCTGAATACAAAAAACACATAATAGAGTAGTACCATACTAAATTTGAAAGAATTAAAATTTCCATTTAAGTATGTACTTATTTTTAGACTATTTCATTATGAATATTTTTGGATTTATTGGATGAAGTGAATTCAAGCATTCTTACATGGGAACTAATGGACTCATTTGTAAGGGATTAGAGAAGTGGATATGAACTTAGGAGAATTTTGATCAAAATCATAGTACTTACGAATTAAGAGAGAATATATTGATTAGGTTGAAGAGCTATCAACAAACACTAGATAAATTTGTTGATGTCTAGTTTATTCACTGTCACTTGCAGACTGGACGGAAAGCTATAATCGTCTACTTTGAAAATATGTTGTTGAATAGTAATATCCATTTGCTCAAATTGATTTTGGTCTTAACTAGCCCATCTCTCAGACTACTAAAACTGTTAACTTCATGTTTAATGGGTTGAGCATTCTGCATTGAGCCAATATATGGTGTATATATATATACAGGGTGAAGCGAAATTTGCGCACTCGGGCGTCGCAGCGCGACTCCTCACATGCCAACAATAAAAAACTGTCTCTCACAAAAGTTGGTCCTGCGAGTATATCAGGCAGAAAAAGGACGTTGAAGAGTGGCAATTTGGCAACAATGTAATCACATGTAGGGTAACTACCTCTGTCAGCAAATATTATCCGTGCTGTACAGTTAGTGCAGTGGATAGAGTTTTGGGTTCGCATGTAGGAGGTCGAGGGGTCAATCCTGGGTTGAGGCGCATTTTTTATTTGCTGATTTCCATAGGACATTACATACTGTAATACAGTAAGACACCCGTACATTACATCACATGTATCCTACATTTACAAGATTTTGTAACGCTGAACACAATAAATACTTTGCTAGGCCTACTGGGAACGTAAGGCCCTAACGAAATGTAATGGACCTGAACGAGGCAAGAATAATAGTTGGTACTAATCTATGAGGTCCGCCTCTGTGGTGTAGTGGTTAGTGTGATTAGCTGCCACCCCCAGAGGCCCGGGTTCGATCCCTGGCTCTGCCACGAAATTTGAAAAGTGGTACGAGGGCTGGAACGGGGTCCACTCAGCCTCGGGAGGTCAACTGAGTCGAGGTGGGTTCGATTCCCACCTCAGCCATCCTGGAAGTGGTTTTCCGTGGTTTCCCACTTCTCCTCCAGGCAAATGCCGGGATGGTACCTAACTTAAGGCCACGGCCGCTTCCTTCCCACTTCCTTGTCTATCCCTTCCAATCTTCCTATCCCCCCACAAGGCCCCTGTTCAGCATAGCAGGTGAGGCCGCCTGGGCAAGGTACTGGTCATCCTCCCCAGTTGTATCCCCCAACCCAGAGTCTGAAGCTCCAAGACACTGCCCTTGATGCGGTAGATGTGGGATCCCTCGCTGAGTCCGTGGGAATAACCGACCCTGGATGGTAAACAGATTACGATACGTTACGATACGATACTAATCTATGAGACCACTGGAGGAGGGTACAAAGAAAACAGATTTCGCATCTAGTATATGAAGTGGTGCGAATGAATTCACGTCCACGACGTGGAAAGGGCGTCTTTCAAAGCTGACCAATGAAAACAATTGTTCGTCCATTTCTAGGATCGTAGTATGTCAATGCAAATGGTGTCTATAGGACCCGCTGCAATCACTGTTGACGATTAAGATGCCAGATACCATACCACCTGGACTACATTTACGAAATAAAAAATACACGCTTCAACCCAGGATCGACCCCTCGACCTCGTGCATGCTAATCCATTGCACCAACTGTACAGCACGAATAATATGTGTTGATAGAGGTAGTTACCCTATATGTGGTTACAGTGTTGCCAAATTGCCACTCTTCAGCGTCCTTTTTCTGCCTGATATACTCTCAGGACCAACTTTTGTGAGACATTTTTTTATTGCTGGTATGCGAGCAGTCGCGCTGCGACACCCAAGTGCGCGAATTTTGCTTCACCCTGTATATTGCTACATTGCTATAGGTTTTATAGATGCATGATAAGATGAATACCTGTGGCTGTTACCATTTCAAAAAACATATTTTTCTTAAGTTTATCTTAATTTATGTCATTTAGTAATATTTTTGTTCATTTGCTTATGGAGTATTTTTCTATTCTCATGTATCAAGAAGTTTGCACCTTGTTTTATGTGTTTAGACCTCTTGAAAGCATGTGTATCTTCATTATGTTTTAGTTTCACTTGCATGTTTCTTGTAGGTTGCTTGCCCCCTCTATGTAGTGCATGTAATGAGTATTGCGGCAGCTGACGCACTTGCTGCAGCAAAGAGTAAGGGATATCAAGTGTATGGAGAGACTCTTGCTGCCACATTGGGTACTGATGGCACCCATTACCGTCATGCTTGCTGGAATCATGCTGCTGCTCATGTACTCAGTCCTCCTTTGAGGCCAGATCCTACTACAAAAGATGTGCTAATGGAGAGACTTGCAAAGTAAGTAATATTTTTCTTACATACTTTACCAGATCATCTTTTTTTCTTGTAGGGAAATGTCTATGTAGTTCTGTGTTCACGTGTGCATGTTTTTAAGAAGAGGATAAATAAAGTGCCAGTTTCACCAGACAAACATTAATCAATTATAAAAGAAAATTGTTAATCTTAATGATCTCTTGCATTCATATGGCCTGTGTGATATGAAAGCTTGGTAAGTAATTACAGTTCTCGTAGTACAGTATACTAAAGATGGATTACATATGTATGAGATAAAATTCCTATTCAGAATAATCCTTCAGATATTCTGTATTTGTAGAATTGAAGTATTGAAATACCGAGGTATCTTAGAACTGACATTAGAGGTAGCTTCTTTTATAGCAAATTTATCTTAAATTGTAAGAGGTTAAAAGTATTTTGATCTATGTCCAGCAGTCCACAAAGAGCTATTTAATGTAAAAGGATTTGATTTTTGCTTTTCCATATATGGACTGCCCTAAAAAGATAGCATAACACGCTTGTGTGATGAGTTAGGCATTTGAGTTTCACACCACAAAACAGCCATATCCTGTTTTAAGTAACTTTTAAATTTGTTTGTCCATTAGTAGGAAGATTTTCTTCTTCTGCTTCTTGTTATTTTTTTTACCCTTCCTCCTCTTCCATGTGAACAAAGCACTCTCCTACAAAGACTACCACATATTTTATCTGTCAGTGTCTTTGCAGTGGTTTTGTACATTCAATGACTTCTTACTTGCTAGCTGAAATAAAGTTTCTGTGAACCAGGTGTTCTTTATCTCTAAGTTGTGTCTTTGGGCATTTGCGGACAGGTGTGACAGTCATCTGTAACATTTTTGTAATTGCTGTTCTTATTTAAATATAGATATTTAAAACAAACTTCTAATCAACAGTTGTACTGGTACAGACTTCCATAGCTGAATCAACTGACAAAAGCTTTAATCCTGTTCTGGGATATTAGGCCATAATGACAAAATAAATGTCAACATTTCAGCTGCTGTTCAGTAGCCCTTGTGAAGATGAAATGACATGAGCTGGGTGGCCGTTCAGACTTTATAGCAGCAAGAAGTCTAGGTGGTGACATTTTTTTTTAATGCTATTTGTTCGGGGCATAGACCTACAGAGATCTTTTGCCCCTATTTGCACCATGTGATATGAACCTGCGTGTAATTGGAATGGAGGAAGTGTAGTGTTGAATGTGAGGAAAGGAAAGTTAAGGACGACACAAACACCCAGTTCCCAGGCCAAGGATATTAATAATTTACAATTTAAAACCACTGACCCAGCCGGGAATCGAACCAGGGGCCGCCAGGTGGCGGGCGGACGCTTTGCCCCCACACTGCGGGGCCGGACAGGTGGTGACATTCGTATTGGCTTGCCTCTCTTTCAGATTGATGATGTCAGGACTTGTGTGCTGTGTGACCCGGTGTAGTCCTGCTGGGAAGTAACAATCACTCAACTCGGCTACACTGTAGTCCCTCTTCTTTCCTGTTGAAACCATTGTCAGTTTCATTATCTCGATGCACATGGTGCTAGCAGATGGTAACTAGAACTGTGGCTTCCTCAAATTTCATTTCCTTATCGAGGACAGAGGGTGTGCTCATCCACTGCAGATTTTTCAGGTTGGTTGAAACAAACACTGATGCTTATGTTCTTTCAACCTGGTGTTAATGCTGCACTTGGGGTTTCCAATATAGACCTTTGCATCCAACCTGCACAGCTATTTACGACATTGTGGAATCATGTCCATTATTTCCACCTCTGTTGCTACAACATATCAGCATTCTATACAAATGTTTTACTTAGAATGATCTTATACCTGTGTTCCTAGTTACAGTTGAAAGAGATGTGGAACCAACAACATGACTCCCCTTTTCCAAAACTAACAGTGTCAAAGGGTGATTAATTGGAATACACGCCATAGCTCTCAGAATATATCTAGAGCCTATGTCCATTTGATGTTGCTATTCAGTATGTGCATATTTTCTTTCTTTCTTCAGTTTTCTATTATTTTAGACTGTCAAAAAAATTATGAAAGAAGGATCCATTTAACACTAGAATGGCTAAACTTTCCTCATAAAGGCCGGAGGCGGTCATTTTGACTGCTGCCACGTACTGATATATATCTAGCATTCAGGGTCTGGGAAACATACGAATGTTCAATGGTTTATTTTAAAACCGCATAATTAACCATTGGAATGTATTGTTAAATATTAATAATTGCTTATTTTCTTTCACCTCTAATAGGTAATAATGAAATATTTTGGTGGACATGCTATTGAATGCGTGTGAAAACTTATGAGATAGTAAAGATAAGTCTCTATTTGTTTAGATCTATTCAAGCACTTGATAAGTAATTAATGCAAGCGATTATCTTACGTGAAAATTTTCCGCCGATTACTTTGTTGCTCGAAGAACGCGTATCAGTGGTTTTGTTCTGTTTGCAGTTGGAGTTCGCTTGACATTGTCGTCGCATACGACTGGCACATTGGACCTAAGGCTGAGGCTCAGGCTGAAGTGTAGAGAATTCATTCAACCAGCATCTTCACAAAATCAGATCTTAGTTCCTATATTGAAGAATATAGTCATTGCAAGTGATAAATATCATTATGGTTCTGTATTGAAAATTACTATACTTGTAAGATGCTAATTAATTTATTAATTTAACCACCTATTCAATACATTATAGTTTTATACAATTAGGATTTGATCATTATTACCTTATGAAATGAGAGACATGTTTTGCCTTTCATAGAAGGCATCTTCAGTCACTGTACCTCCTTGAGGTTAAATCAGGCACCTGATTTATAGTTAAAATATAATCACTAAGATTTAATATTAACATACTTAAAATAAGAGTAGTCTAGAGGAAAATTGAAGATCAATTTTTGGTACTATTGTGAATAACAACAAGATCAGCCGTTGGCTGTTGATTAATAGTTGTGACAAAGGTACATAGTGCAGTGCTTAGTAGCAGTGGTCTGTTTTGAATATTTAAATATTACATTTTCCGGAATGTTAGGAAAAATTGTCGAGCAATATGAGAATGTTAATTGAGACCTTGTTCAGAAGTAAAGTCGTAAAAATTGAAAAAAGCTATCTGGTTGAAGTCTTAGGTTCGTGATTTTTGGCTTGCAATAAGTAATTGTGGTTTAACATTTGGCGTAAATGGACAACTGATTGGAGTATCTCGTCTTGTTAACAAACTTAAAATAGAAGCAGTCGGAAAGAAAGATGAGTAAAATTTTTTTGTACTAGTATGAATAACAACCATAACAGCCATTAGCTGTTGATAAATAGTTCACCAAGCTGGATAGCTGCAGTTGCTTAAGTGCGGCCAGTATCCAGTATTCGGGAGATAGTGGGTTCGAACCCCACTGTCGGCAGCCCTGAAAATGGTTTTCCGTGGTTTCCCCATTTTCACACCAGGCAAATGCTGGGGTTGTACCTTAACTAAGGCCACGGCCACTTCCTTCCAAGTCCTAGCCCCTCCCGTCCCATCGTCACCATAAGACCTAACTGTGTCGGTGCGACGTGAAGCAAGTAGCAAAAAAAAAAAAAAAAAAAAAAGATAAATAGTTCCCTGCCTGAGAAGCAAAAGGGCTTATGTACAATGTATTAAAGTAGGACATAAATCCTTTTACTTCTCAGGTACGGAGTTGTCAAGGGTACATAGTACATAGTATATTTTGAGTTTTTAAATATTGCATTTTTCAGAATGTTAGGAAAAGCATCCCAGCGATTTGAGAATGGTTAATTTAGACTTTATTCGGAAATAATGTCGTAAAATTGAAAAAAGAAAAGAACAGGTTGAAGTCTTTGGCTCGTGATATTAGCCTTGTAAAGGTGATTGGTGATTTAACATTTGGCGTCGTCCATAGCGAAGAGATCAAATGTTAAAATAAAACTCAACTTGATTGGAGTATCTTGAGTTGAAATAAGCCTCCATTAATATTGTTAGTGAAGTGAAGTTGTAAGTAGCACAGCATGATGGTGTTGGTGCGTGCTGGATGCTATCGTGTTGGTTAAAGGGGGCATCTAGCTTGTGATGGATGGTGTGAATGCCAAGCGTGTGTAGACTGTCTGTAATTGAGAAAATTTATTATTAAACTTATTGTTCTCAAGTAATGAGCTAAGCAGTTAATATCACTTACCCCTTAGGTCGCTAAGATGTTATTTGTTCGTGCTGAGTGTTGTCGCACTAATGAAGGTCGCTCGGTTCCTACTTCTCGCATTGTATCTATGAGGTTGTAGTGGAGGGGGAAGCACTTGGGAGGGAGGAGCTATGTCCACGTGCAGAGGAGAGTTGACGGAAACAGGGGAGGTAGAGTGGAGGGGCGTGCCTGTCGACGTGTTGGAAGTTTTAGCTGACTTGGTATTAAAGATTTTAAAAAGTTATTGTCTTGAAAATTCATTTTTTCAAGTAAAATAGGAATTCGATCGTAAAGGGGGCTTTTTATATATATAATATCACCGAGCTCGATAGCTGCAGTCGCTGAAGTGCGGCCAGTATCCAGTAATCGGGAGAAGTGGGTTCGAACCCCACTGTCGACAGCCCTGAAGATGGTTTTCCGTGGTTTCCCATTTTCACGCCTGGCAAATGCTGGCGCTGTACCTTAATTAAGGCCATGGCCACTTCCTTCCCATTCCTAGGCCTTTCCTATCCCATCGTCACCATAAGACATATCTGTGTTGGTGCGACATGAAGCAAATAGCAAAAAAATTATCTGTTATATCATTCAAGTTTTTGTCTTTATTAAAGTGTTGGTCCAAGATGATGTATAAGTTTTCAAATTTGGTCATTAGTCTGCCTTTCTCGATTCTTTTTATGATTGTCAAATTCTGTTCTATTGTGGTGAAATGGTGACCACCAGTATCCCTCATGTGTATACTCATTGCAGAAAATTCATTATGTTTTTGAGCGTTCAAGTGTTCTAAATATCTAGTTTGAAAGCTATGTCCAGTTTGACCGATATATAAAAAATTACATTCTGAAAAATTGAGTCTATAAATTCCTGAGCCTATGTAGCAGTTATTATTTATGTTGACAGTGTATTGATTAAAAAATATGTTTTGATTTGTGTTCCGTGTTTTGAAAGCGATATTAACTTCATGGTTTTTTTAGGGGGTTAGCTATCTGATGGTTAATTGGATTAGTGTATGTAAAAGTTGCGATCTTTGGTTTATTGGGTTTTATTGGGGAAAGTTGTGGTGTTAGTTTTAGTTTTACTTTGTTAATAATTTTATTAATCGTGCTGGTGTTGAAGCCATTGAATTTGGCTATTTCTTTTATGTTATCCATTTCTTTTTTTCAAATCACTACTGATCTGCATTTCGGGCAGTCGCCCAGGTAACAGATTCCCTATCTGTTGTTTTCCTAGCCTTTTCTTAAATGATGATGATTATTATTATTAGCTGAAAGTGGAATTTTTAAAGCTCTAAATATTAAACTGTAATATGAAGCTTGTTTATGGGAGTTGGGGTGTAATGAATTATTGTGTATTGTTAGCGGAGTGAAGGGAGGTTTCCTGTAGATCTGAAAGTCAAATTTATTATCCATTCATGTGATACTGATATCTAAAAAATTAATCGAGCTGCTGTTCTCATCTTCCTTTGTGAATTTTATATTATTATCTAAAGTGTTTAAAAATGTGAGGATGTTATTGCTGCTATTGTATTGTTTGTCAATTCTTGCTAATGTGTCGTCAACATAACGGAGCCATAGATGAAGCCCATTAATGTTTTTTTTTTATTGGGGAATGTTGTGTTGTTAGTCTTAGTTTTACTTTGTTAATAATTTATATATATATTGGTGAAAGTTTCATTGTATTGCAAGCCAAAAATCTAGAACCTGAGACTTCAACCAGATATTTTTTTCAATTTTTATGACTTCACTTCTGAACAAGGTCTCAGTTAACATTCTCATATTGCTGGACAATTTTTCCTAATATTCCGAAAAATGTAATATTTAAATATTCAATACAGACCACTGCTACTAAGCACTGCACTATGTGCCTTTGTCACAACTATTAATCAACAGCCAACGGCTGATATTGTTGTTATTCACAATAATACCAGAAATTGTTCTTCAGTTTTCCTCTAGACTACTCCTATTTTAAGTATGTTAATATTAAGTCTTAATAGTTATATTTTAATTATAAATCAGGTGCCTGAGTTAATCTTGAGGAGGTACAGTGATTGAAGATGCCTTCTATGAAAGGTGAAACATGTCTCACATTTCATAAGGTAATAATGATCAAATCCTAATTGTATAAAACTATAATGTATTGAATAGGTGGTTAAATTCATTAATTAGCATCTTACAAGAATATAGTCATGTCGAGATTCTCTGTCCTGTAACTTCCTTGTAGACTATCCATGAATTTATTGCTGCTAGATCAAGTCCGTTGTAAAATACATGGCATCCAGCCCTAATGGTGTATTTATGCCCCATTTGATCAGCTACATAGTTCCGTTGCAAAATTCAGTAGTACGAGGAAGCTTCTTGTTTTTTTCACTTACTTGAACCTTCGAGTGTAGTGTTTAGCAGAAGCACATTCTTATTCACTTTTCCTTCAAATACTGTGAGAGTAGTGTGATCTTCCTTATAAAGTATGACAGTCTTGTACAGATCCATGTGTGATGCTTTTATTGACTCTGAAATTTCCTTCCTCACTCAATTGATTGTTCCAACAATACCAGTTTTCTTCTCTTTCACTCTCTCAGCCAAATTTACCAATGTAAAGAAGTTATCAGTGGTCACGTTACATCCTTTCATGAGATATCGGTTTATAAGTTTCAGTTAAACATTTTCAGGCGGTCACTCATTGGCAGGTCACATTTAGTCTTTCCCAAGATAAAGAAACCCATTGCACACAAACTAAGAATCAACCTCTACCAGTAGCCAGAATTTTATGCCAAATTTATCTGGGTTCGTTGGCCATGTACTGCGTGAACCTAAACCGATCTTTGCTGGAGAAGAGTTGTTCATCAGTTGTGTCATTCGCTTCTGGATTTCCCACTACTGTCAATAACAGTCTAAATAGTTTTTCCATCCTTACCACATAACTGATCCCCTGGTGCAAATGAAGGAGACTACCAGTTCGTGACCTCTCCCACCTTGTCCCTTTCCTCTTCAAACAGGGTGCCCGCTGCTAAGGGATTGTCCTCTGCTGCAAAATTAATCAGGGCTAGTTGAAGGAGTAACTGCGTCTATTGTAATTACAATGTCCACTTTGTACACACTTTCATTAGGCGAATCAATATCAATATCTGATATATCACCGCACTGATGCGGTATAAAATCGCTGTGCGGTTAGAGGCGCGCAGCTGTGAGCTTGCATCCGGGAGATAGTGGGTTCGAATCCCACTGTCGGCAGCCCTGAAGATGGTTTTCCGTGTTTTCCCATTTTCACACCAGGCAAATGCTGGGGCTGTACCTTAATTAAGGCTATGGCCGCTTCCTTCCATCTCGTAAGCCTTTCCCATCCCATCATTGCTATAAGACCTATCTGTGTCGGTGCGACGTAAAACCATTAGCAAAAAAAAAAGGTATAAAATCCTCATCACTCATTACGTTTATTTTTTTTATAATGTATCTTCATCACAGGATTCGTCTTCTCCTAGCTTTTCAAGTTCTACTAATAACTGAACAGGAGTAAGTTTTTGCTGCCGAGCCATTATTATGCACTATACTACACAAGTGATAGAAACTAACTCATCCATTCGCGACCAGTGCTAGAGGCATACCATTTATTCGCTCCTATAGTGACAGGAAGCAAGCAGTGAGCAAAATAGTACACTCCCTGTCAAAAAAGTGAAGCGGTCAAAATGACCACTTATGGCCTTCCCAGGTATAATGGACAGTATTGGAGTTCTCTTATTATCTATTGATGTCATTTTTGGTGTGAATATGCATAACCCTAAAAGATTAAGTCACAAAATCACAAACTCATGCATTAAAAAAATGTGAGTGTGGAATTACCTTGAAATAGGCCAACGGTCAAAGTGACCGCTCTGGCCGTTCTAGTGTTAAAGGTAAAGGTGCATCTGTAATACTTTCACATGCATACCTTGTGTTGCAAATTCATAGTCTAACAACTAACGAAGGACATGATAGAATGTTACAGGAGTTTATATTGAAGTAGGTAATGGGTATTGGGATATCTATGAAGGTTTTGTGTATTTTGTCTAGTGTGTGGTCAAGTGATCTGTATGCAGACATTCTGTTCAAAAAAGAATGTATATCCAGTTTGCTAGATGATATTAAACTGCATGTATCATAAGGGAAGTATCAAGGTAAGACAGGTCGAAACCTACCTTGAAATTTTTGTGGATCAGTCTTTGTACTATAAGAGGTCAACATATGGAAAATCAGCCTTCAGATTTAACTGCAAGTCTCCGAAATCATGTGGTGAATCTCGCATAGATCAGTGGGATAACGTGCGAGTATTGTACATGTACATTGTACATGTTGGCAGGAATGGCCAATGTACCCAAAGTCAGTGATAAGCAACACCACACATGCTAGTCAGCTGTGAGGTGCTTCACTGTATCCAACAGCAATGTAACAGTTTTGATGGTTGTTTTAAAGAAAGCAAAACAGTGAAAATGAGTTCCTCAAAGGATGGCGTTTTAAATCCTATTAACGTCGCAGAATTTGTAATAAATTATTTCTGCGAAAAGGTGCTTTTGCTTTCAGCAAAAGTTAGTTCCAAAGGAAAGGAAATGGGACAATATATGATTGATTTGATGGAAAATAATCAGAGGAGTGCAACGCATTCAGATGGTTTCTCCACAGTGGAGACAGTGAAAGCAACTCAAGTGATTCCATTTGTCAAAACCTTCTGCCGATTTCAAGCAAAACTCAGGGTCCCAGTTCGAAACTGGAATAAGACACCTCGGAATCTAGTGAAGCTCTGAGTCTGCTGCCATACAAATCATGCAGTTATATTCCTAGCCACGTAAAATGTGAGAAAACATCAGTATGGAGTAAAAGAAGAGGGCTGTAAAATTCTGGCTTAACGAAGTTGGTAAATAGCGATTATCACTTTCACACGTTCACAAATAGTTTAGTGAAGTTGGAGCGATATCTTTACTTAAGGAGGAAGCGGTTGGAAAATATGGGTATGTTGGCAGGTCCAATTTTTTAACATAAAACATGTATGTACAGTATGAAATACTCTATCCCTGTTTCCAGGAGGCAAGAAGGGGAAGGCAAAATGTAAGTGATGAAGATTTATGACTGTGGGCTTAAAAAATGCACATGAATTATCTATTGAAAGAAGTAATTTCTCCGCCTCTCATGCCTGGATCAGCAGTTTCAAGAAACAAAACAGAATTGGGAGTAGGGAAATTATGAAATGTGTATCCCATTCCCATATTCAGGATGAAAAACAAAAGAATATGGCTGCAGAAGAATTTCTGGAGACAGCTCAAGAACGCTTCTCCATTACACCCTGTCCTCTATTTAAAAAAAAAACTGACCGACTGACTGATCGAAAAGGACTATATTTTGTAGGTGAGAAACACATGCACACGATAGCCCAATCGGTTAGTTCACTCATACATTCAACACCATAATACCAACAATCAGTATGGACGGTTCTTTGTTCCCTAAATTATTTATTGTACTGCAGAAGCCGAGCGGTACCTTCAGTTCTCTGGATTTTAAAAAATGTTTAAGCAGATAACATCGTTGTCATTGCCACAAAATCAGGACAATTGGGGAAAACAGGACTGAAAATATGGTTTAGAGAAGCTTTTTTTTCTTTTTCTTTTTTTTCTGAAGACGACTGTGCCTTATTTTTCGATGTGTGGACCACATACAGTGATGCAACTTGTCATGAAGATCTCTTCAGATTCCTCCAGGTACCACGGGCATAATTCAACCTTTAGACAAATTCTTCTGGCAGTGGAAAGCTTTTTACTGCCGATTAACAGAAATTCTAACCTCTCGTAATGATGTAAGTTGAGGTTCACCACAGAGATACAATCCTTAAACTGCAGTCCTGTATACATTTTCAGTTTTCATCTCAACAGTTTTGGGATATGATAAAATATTCATCGTTCGCAATGAATTGCACAAAAGAGTGACCTCCCAATTTCATAGTGCCCGCTAACTATTGTTTGGAGAAGAAGAAATGTGTGAAGAACCATGCAACAATGAAGTTCTAATTTGTTGTGCTTGGTGTACAAAAACTTACCATGCAATTTGTACCAGTTATACCAGTCATTTCTGCTTTGTACCAGTCATTTCTGCTATTCATTTTTGAGTGACTGACAGGAGAATGAAACAATACAGTTACAGAGCTGGTTGAGACTGCATGCATATACGTCCCGCCACACCAGCTGCGCCACCCGTCATACTTGTGTACCAGGATTCCATGTATGATTTCGGTGCCTTGCAGTTAAATATGGAGGCCGATTCACTGCACGCTACCCTGTTACAGTACAGCGATTGTGTCAAAAAAATTTCAAGTTAGGTTTCGACCTGTCTTACCTGATACTTCCCTTGTCAGTAACATGTGGTTGCACTCTCTAGAAACTGAAACTAGAAATGAGTTTCGAGTGGTGATGAAGAAAGGTTGCGTTTTTGGCTTATGATGCTATTCTGCTATAAAAGAGGAAATAATACTGAACAGTCCGATTCATTGGCTGAAGGTCAGCGTACTGGCCTTCGGTTCAGAGGGTCCCGGGTTCGATTCCCGGCCGGGTCAGGGATTTTAACCTTAGTTGGTTGATTCCATTGACACGGGGCTGGGTGTTTGTGTTGTCTTCATCATCATTTCATCCTCATCACGACGCGCAGGTCGTCTACGGGAGTCAAATAGAAAGACCTGCACCTGGCGAGCCGAACCCGTCCTGGGATATCCCCGCACTAAAAGCCATACGACATTTCATTTCATACTTGAACAGATGTTGAAATACGTTTGAAATCTATGAAGACAGAGTTGTTGATGAAATAGTGAAGTGGAGATAGTTTATGGTATGAAAAATTCAGGGATTTTAGTTTAGAAGATGTCTATTGATTCGGAAGATCTTCAGTATGCTGTTTGCTTTACGTCACACTGACACAGATAGGTCTTATGGCGATGATGGGATAGGAAAGGCCTAGGAATGGGAAGGAAGCGGCCGTGTCCTTTACTAAGGTACAGCCCCAGCATTTGCCTGGTGTAAAAATGGGAAACCATGGAAAATTATCTTAAGGGTTGCTGACAGTGGGGTTCGAACCCACTCTCTCCTGGATGCAAGCTCACAGCTGCGCGCCCCTAAGTGCATGGCCAACTCGCCCAGGATCTTCAGTATGAACATCCACCTTATAAATATATCTATTGAGGCCTGTTCATAACTTTTTAATTGGGAGTTAACTGAGATTTTGAAATTTCCCAGAAGTATTGTTAGTGATCATTTAATGAATGGTATTCCTCCCGTCATCATTGTTTTCATCCCATATAGTTTTTTGCATGATTAAATATTAATGCGTTATTATACAGTATGATTATGCATGTATGACAATATTGTGCCAAAATGTCAGAAACTTCTTATTGTGTCCAGTGAGATTACAAAGGAAATTTTATCTTGAGTTACTATTATGCTATCGGATAACCATTTTGGATGGTTACATAAGGTAGTTGGAGAAATTGCACCAAAAGTTTCAACACAATGGGCCAGAGTTGATTTTTAAAGAGAGTATTGTGTTCTGTTGAGAGGAAATCAAGGCTTGCATGTCTGTCGCCTGTAGAAAAATGTACAGAGTTTTCGCTGAAGTCTTGCCACACTCATCATATTCACTGGATGTTGTACCAACTTTGACTTGTTTCTATCTTTGCAGAATTCCTCGAAAGAAAAATGATAGGTAATTAAACAGAGATAATTTCTTTGCTTCCACAGCAACAGAGTTTTATCTGTAGAGAATTTTAAAATTGTGAAATTGTTGGGCGTAAGTCATGGAAAAATGCAGGATAAATATAATGATTTCATTTTAAATATAGAAAGAAAAAGTATATTTCTTTTCCTCCCTAAAGATGTGTTGAGAACTTCGAAGGAAGCCCAGTTATGTTTATGTAAGGGAAATATTGTATGTTCCAACTTGCTGTACCTTCATTTTGTTTCTTTGTATAATTGGGTTCTTCTATGTAAAAACCCATGTATATTATTTGCTGGTTTGCAGCTATAATTACTGGCGAGTACTCTTGAAAGCATGTGGCCCTCAGTGAGGTTAAAAGTTAGAAGTGTGTGCATTTTCCCATTGCACTTTGTTTGCTAGAGACTTAACATATTTATTTCATGGCAACATTCAGAAATTTGAACTGGCCAGTGTTTCATTTCTGCTTTGAATTAAGGGCATTTCAGGCTCTGATTCTGGTTATGCAGCAATTCCTGATGGTTATTGTTGTCCAATTGCTTCCTTAATTTCCGTAGGTGGTTTCAAAGTGCAGTGCATTGGATAAAGACAGATATCATTATGTGTTGAGAAAAGTACCTTGTTTTACATTATGTGTTAAATATATGTTGACCAGATTGCCATTGTAATAGTCATTTCATTGTAAATAATTTTAAGATTGGCATGAGAACAATTTACACATGGCCATATGCTGATTGATGCAGGAAGATATAATTACCTTTATTATGGAGCCACATTTTATAGACCATCACCAAGCTCGATAGCTGCAGTCGCTTAAGTGCGGCCAGTATCCGGTATTCGGGAGATAGTGGGTTCGAACCCCACTGTCAGCAGCCCTGACGATGGTTTTCCATGGTTTCCCATTTTCACACCAGGCAAATGCTGGGGCTGTACCTTAATTAAGGCCACGGACGCTTCCTTCCCATTCCTAGGTCTTTCCTGTCCCATCATCGCCATAAGACCTATCTGTGTCGGTGCAACGTAAAAAAATAGACCGTCCACTTTGAATTTTTGTGTAGAATGTACTGATAGTCCTTTTCTTATTAAGTCTTTTTTCATCGTCCACTTGAATTTTTCTATTGAATGTACTGATAGTTCTTTTCTAATTATTTGTTGTTTCATTTCTTGGTCTAAAGTCATCCATAAATCCTTCCTCTAATAAAGTAAATTCCTACAGTGACTTCGCTACTTATATTTTGTTATTCAGCAAATTTACTTTACTACTTAGTAGAATATCCCTACTGGTCCTATGATATTCCAGATTACAAAGTTAGTTTTAACACTCTGTTGATCGTACATCCTGGTGGTTTTTCAACTTTTATATAAGGTAAGGTATTCCTAGCAAGTATTATTGAGTTACCCGCTGATGGCGTTTGGTTAAGACAACAAATCTCTAAAGTGTGGGGTGCTACTCTTACATGTTTCATTACTAAGCATGTTTGCCCTTGGTTTGTCCCAGAATTGCATTTGTTATTGCTAAGTATTTGCGAACCATTAATTTGTTCCATAATGGTTGACTAGGAGCTAAATAGATTTTATACTCGGCTGTGAAAGGTCATAACCGCGTGCCCTCTTGTCTTAGGTCTAAATCTGCCTTAATGAAAAGACTAAATATTTAGGGAAAGATAAAATTAACACACAGAAAGAAAGTATCCCAAGTAGCTGTTCCCTTATGGCTGACAGTGCATGTTGCTTTGTCTGGAATACCTGTAAATTGATGCATAGCACTAACTTAGTTATAATTTGAAGTACTGATAATTTTAACTTAGTTATAATTTGAAGTACTGATAATTTCATAGTTGCTGTTGTACTGCATGGTAACATTAACACATAAAACAATAACATAATAATAACGAGCAAAGGGAAGATAAACAAAATACACAAAACAAGGACAACTACAGGTAATATGAAAAGACGGACAACAGGATGTGTGGAAGATGCTGGATGGCCCTGCCGGGAACGTAACTTGGTGGTGATTGTATTCATGATGAAGATTATCAGCTTTTTTAAAATACTGTTTATTAAACATAAACTCTTTAAATTCATTTATAAAATAACCTTAAACTTCAAAAATTGATGTTAAAATACACATAACTATATTAATAGGAATTTGCACAGTGCTCGTCGACACTCGCAAAATTATTTGAAAATATCATTTGTTGTTAACCTGAAATCGTCGCCTTCCTGACAAATATAGTGACCCTTCAGGTCTAGGACTATAAAACAATAAATGTTACGTTAAGATACTACCCTGAAAACAATTGAAGGCAACCAAATTGACAGCCATGCTCGCAGGCATGGGAGGGTTAGTAGTCCTGCCCTCAGAACCCAAGTGATGTTCTGTGCACCAAATAAATGCCATCGGGTTTAAAGGTGATATCAAAGGAATTTAAAATTTTGGAAACAAAGATTAAACAGTAGCAACTTTGGAAACACAAGTAAGCTAATGGACATGAAGAGGATTCTAAGGACATTACCAGTATATTCCATATAATGGATACGTACTGTGAGGCGGCAGCATATCCAATTAAAAACTTTTTTCTGAATTGAGGATTTCCTTATCGCAGTGGGCTAGTTCCATTCTACCAGAGACAGGCAAACAAAGAATATTGGTGGCCTGAGTCTTTTTCAAGTAATATGTTATGGTTGTGTGCCCCAAAAATAAAAGCGTGATAGCGCTGGAAAGCTTTTTTAAAAATTAAATTAATTGATCAAAGATGCAAGACTGCCCCAGACAATTTCTGTAAGTGAAAAGGTTAGGTTAAAACATTAAGGAAAATAAAACATACATTATCCCAGTACCTAGGTTGGAACTCCACCTCGGAGCAAGAGCTCGGATCAGACATAACTGCCTTTACAGAGGACCAAGAATCGATGACACTAGCATTGCATCTTGGAATTTAACCCCTCTCCCCGAGCTGTTTGTACGAGTCACCTTCCAGAACAAGGGAGGCAAACAACCAATAACATGCAGAATTCGACCAGAGCAGACTACGCATGTTCTTAACATGAGGGTGGAATATTCTCACAATCTCTGGCAGTTGTCAGAACGCCTGGACTGCCATTATTCCCACATGCTCTGTTGTTCTCCAGAACACCAGAAACAAGATTTCTTTCTGGCATCAGAGAGACATGAGAATGAAATAGCCAGGCCTGTTATAGGTTGTTCGAACAGTTATCACCATTTTACAGTGGAGAACCAATATTCATTTTTCTGTATGATAATAATAATAATAATAATAATAATAATAATAATAATAATAATAATAATAATAATAATCTGTACAACAAAGATTCCCCTGCCTTTACACATGCAACCACAAAGATAATTTTATATGCATATTATAAACTGGTACAGCTTGTCAAAGAATGTTACAAGTTGTATTGGTGCAGAAAGTTGTAGAAAACCAGCTACAGTTCATCATTGGCAGTTTTATTGGTATCCCTTGTTCAAGAGCTTAAAGAATATGTAGTTTGTTCCTTCACACTTGTAGTTTAAAGTTATCTCAAACATTATTATAACGATGATGATAATAATCACTATTCTATACTTAGCATTGACAAGTTATAATCATGTGCCCTCTTGACTTAGGTCAAAATATGCCGTATTGAAAAGACTAAATATTTACGGAAAGACAAAATTAGCACACATTATTCTGCATTCTTCTTCACACTATTCTTTATGTACTTTTCACACAACAGAAATACTATCTGCCCGCCAACTGGGTAATTTCGTAGTATGGTTGCACTAGTGCAACATCCTTCAACTCGTTCTTAAGCATCGACATAGCATTCTGATTAAGTGCAACTTACCTCTAGTAAGCAAGCCCTGATAGTTTTACCCAAAATCGTGACATATTTAGCCACCCACATTTCACGATGTGATACACTGCCAAGACCAATGAAAACGCAATGCTAATTCTTTCATCAGTACTGCGTAGATATACCGGTACAGTTGTGCGAAACCCAGATGCTTATCACTGCTTTTTTTAGAGTATTTTGTTATCTGTTAAGAGCTGTGTGTATTCAATCCAAGTTAGTTTCTGATATTACTTTAAGAAATGATGAGAAATAGGTTCTATTTTTCATGGAGCCCGATCATAAAATGTTTATTTTGTTATCTCCAGTTAGCCTCCAAATAATATTGATGGAACTTATATAAGAATTTTTTTTGTACAAAGGAAAACCTTTTAACCATACATCTCAATACGAAATGATTGTTGCCGGGCTGAGTGGCTCAGACGGTTAAGGCGCTGGCCTTCTGACCCCAACTTGGCAGGTTCGATCCTGGCTCAGTCCGGTGGTATTTGAAGGTGCTCAAATACGTCAGCCCTGTATCGGTAAATTTACTGGCAAGTAAAAGAACTCCTGCGGGACTAAATTCCGGCACCTCGGCGTCTCCGAAAACCGTAAAAGCGTAGTCAGTGGGACGTAAAACAAATAACATTAGAAATGATTGTTGCTGAAAAATGTTTCACACTACTATCCTTTCAGATGCATAAGGGACATGTGACTTCTTGATGCCATACTATATTAACGCACCAGATTTTCTACTTTCTATTTCTTAAGAGTCTTTTCTTTAGGCCTGAATAGCAGATCTCTAGTAGTTAGTTTGATTTGTGGCTATTTTCACCTGGAATGCACAGTTTGCTCGATTCTGTTCTTCTTCCTGGTTCTTTCTTCACTTCATGAATATAACTGATGATACAATGATAAATGGATGCACTTCCTGCATGATTGGTTATACGAGGTTCATAAGAAGACTAAGTAGACATATAAAAATGACAAAGTTTCATTGCTACGACCTCAGCATTCTTATGATGCACCATATTGAGATACTGTATGCTATGTTGTTCTAAATGGAGTTCAGAACCAAGCAAGGAACATAGCTGTAGTTGGGAAGAGAACTCTTTAAATACTTCTCTTTTACTTCTGTATAGTAAATGTAGTAAATGACCAAATTATCTAGATGTCAAATTTTGAGTTGTTAGGATGCAAATTTATTATCCTTGTACAAATTGTAAAAGCCCACCATTTACTTTTTCAAATTATGAAACAGGTATGATACTGAGTTGCCAGCAGGGAGGTACCTGCATTACTGATGCTGGGCTTCCCCAGATGTTTTCATGTGATAAACGGGCAATTTTATGGATTGCTTCTTGATTTCAGTAATACCGTATTTACCCGAATAATCTCTGCCGTCGAATAATGCATGCACCCTCATTTTGGGAAGGCTCACTTTGAACAAAAATGAAAGAACTAAAATTCCTTGCATCAAAAGCGTAACGTAGGCATAAACGAACTTTTTGTATCACTCCGCGAGGTCCACGTGGTCGTCACGCAAATATGAAAATGTAAATTTACGGATATAGCTGCTTTGCCTGAGATGATAAAAATAAATTATCACTGCTATGAAATATATTTTCCATGAAAATGAGCAAGTAGGCCTACTTACGTGACATGTATTTCATTAATCTGAATTTGCAATAGGGTCGATTCCCTGTAGATGGAAAGATTCGTTGTCTCTTGCATCACTAGAATCCTCTCCTAAACTACTTGCAAGTTTGTCACACTCCATGTCTAAAACACTCTCACAGGTGGTCTCTTTATACTGGACAGTAACATGACCGGTGGTGGATAATTCTTTTTGTTCAATGTACATACTTGAAATAGACACATTGGCGAAATCTGATGTTAGTTTTGCAATACAGTAAAACCTCGTTAATTCAAAGTCTTTGTAATACAGAAATTGGACTTCCAATTACGTGATTTCGAATTAATTGTAATTCAGAAATGCCAACCCTCGCCAGTTTTCGCGGATTCTGCTTTTCCACGTACTGCCTGCTATGTGATATTGTGGCGTTCCTTAAAATGCTGAATACAAAAGAATTACGATTTCACTCTATTTTCAGCTATGAAACACACTATAGACACACCGAAGTGAGTGAAAGTGCAGAAAGCTACCCCTGCACGTTCTGGAAGACGCGTTCTGTCATGACACAGAGAAATTTTGAATTTAAATTACTCTGTAAAATATGGTAGTATTTAAAAAAAAATGTAAAGTCAGTTTAGAATTAAAAGTCTGAATTATTTTCTGTTTAAATATGACATGGGGACAGTTTTCTTCCATGTACGGTTGCACAAAGCATAACTGTAGACTCAGCATCGAAAACTAGGTGAGCCAGGAGCGTGTTGGCAACCTTGACACAAATAAAACCCGCACCCCAATTTCGTGCCTCAACATTTTAAAAAAATGCGGGGATTATTCGCGTAAATACGGTAATTACCATTGCATACTCTCCTCACATTTTAGTTTTACTCCCAATAAATTGATCAATATCAGGATTGCTTTCTTCCACAGTTATTTGATACATCCTGGCATTCTTATGAGCTTTGTGTTTTTGTGCCACTTTTTATAGGCAATTAGAGCTTATACAAAAAATGAAGAAAAGAGAAAAAGAAAGTTAATCTAGCTGTTATGAGGAATTTTTGATAACTTTATGGAAATTGTGTGTAAATGTATATTAAATTATTTTCTAATTCTAATTGCATGCAACTACTGTTTTAATTAGATACAAAATGTTTGATAATAATGTACCTTCCTGATTGTCCTGATTTCTGGACTTTCTGTTTTTAACTATAACATCTTTCATGTGCTCAACTATGCTCTTGTTGTGCTGTGTGTGGAACTATATGAAGTGCTTCTAACTTTGTATTGGCTTTGGGTAACTTTATTCATGTCTTTCATGCTGTGTGCGATTTTGAAACGAACTATTGTGGTCACAGGTGATCAGGTCTTGGGAGTGAAATATTGCAGCACTACGTAGTACTGAATGTGTCAGTACTGGGAGAGAAACTGATAGGGTGATGAGCAGACAGCGTAGAATTTTACTGTATGAAAATATTGCTTCTGGGTAAATGACCCTTGCTGAAGTTAATCGTTCTTGGCCTAACGAAATGGTTGTACTGGAAGAGGGAACTTGAGTTGAACCTTTTTAAACACTCCTTAGCTTTGGCCTAGGATACCCTTCCCAAAATCTAGGTTCTGACTGCAGATATCCTCAGCATGGTTTATCCCAGAGTTTTTTTTTCATATTCTTGCCATGCAAATATTGGGATGATAGCTGTCAGTAGTTCACTATACTCCGTATTTTCTTGCATAATTAACATGATGTTTGACAAAAGGTAGAGGTGAAAAATTTGGGTGCATAAATTATTTAAGGAATTCATACATACAAACATTTTATTTACAATTTATTTACATTTAAAAGATACATCGAATTATGCCATAAGTTTTCTTATGATTGGTCATATTAGAGTACCTGTACATCAGACAAGATGGACATGCAGGGTTGAAGTACAGACACTGGAAAATATTCTTCCTGTTACAAGTTGATAATACAACTTGAACTGAAATAAATATTGATTAAACTAAAGTATGAATCACATAAGTAATAATGGCACTGGCGAAAAGGAAAAAGACCTTAACTTTTATAACAGTTTTCAACATCAATACTGGCATTGCAGGAAGAATTGCTGCTGCTATCACTACTCGCATCTCTTCATAAGAAGTAATCTTCACTCCTGTCTAATGTATTAAAGATTCCCATTTTCTTGAAGCTCTTTTCGATCACCTAAAAAATCACATCCCAAGCACAAAGGAGTTGTACAGGTGGTTTCCAAATCTTACCTTTGGAGTAAGTTCATGCACACTTTCAGGCATTCAGCACTGACAGAGTTTTCGCACATTGTCCTTGAATGGTTTATTTATCGAAACGTTCAATGATTGAAGTACCATTGTCAATACACAAGGAATCATTGCCAAATCAATTTTCATGTTTTCTGATAATTTCTTAGTGTTTTCTGTCAGATGGCCCCAAAAACTGTCAAACAAGATGAGGGCTAGGCATCGAAGGAAAAAACCTGCTCAATGTCCCCAAACCTTTCCTGTCCGGTCTTGTACAAGTGACATGTCCATCCACCTTTTTTCTTCAATATGAATGTGGATCCCTTGCAGAAATTCTACTTTCAGAATTTTTTTTCATTTCAGAATAATGTGAGATGCAAGCTTTCTGCCATCAGTTGTTACAGCAAGCATTACAGTACATCATTGTTTGTTGCGTCCAGTAGTGCGTACGATAACACTCGATGTCCCTTCTTATTGATTGTTTGACTTTGCGGCATATCGAAATTGATTGGTGTCTGATCTACGTTTACTACTTGGGAAGGCAAATATTTCTTCACTTCCAGCTTCCGAAGTGATGAAAATCAATTACTTGTTGGTTGAAAACGTTTTGAATTCTTTTGCATAATGAAAAGAGAAAGTCCATTTTCTTCATAAAATTAATTGTCCAGCCTCGGCTAACCTAAAAATACGAGATACTTATCCCATGTGCTGCAGCTATTTCTCATCCTTTAAAATATAGCATTTCATGAGAATGGCATAGTCAAAGTTGCATAACAAAATCACACCTGCAGATCCTCTTGTACTTGTGGAAACTTGCCATTTTTTAGGCTGCAGAATGCTTTTTGATACTTGTTGGTTGCTTGAAGTGCAATTTTCTGTTTCCACCAGTAGCACACATTGCACTAGGAGACTAAATACTTGCAGGCCGCTGCCTTATTCCTGTGTGTTTCAGTGTAAATGATCACTGCGAATGTATATTGTTACATATCAGTCCTATGGTAGCCCCTTTCAGTACTTCCAGAAACGGGCTAGTGAGTCGCATGAGCAGGGAGTTTCCAATCTGGAGGGTGAGGCCAACCTTTCCATGTATTGTTCTTGTCTGCTTATTTACCCATGCGTTTCTGCGAGGTGCAGGGAGAATGTTCTGTCTCTAACCACATCACGAATATTCCAGTACACATCATTAAAGCTATATAAAAGTGGATAGCCACAAACAGTCAGTGTTAGTCTGTGTGGGACTCCATGGTGGAGTCAGAGTGGGACTGTGTGTTGGGGTTCAGTGGCCGGGCTGAGGGCGACAGAGGTGTTGGCTGTCACTACAGTGTTCCATCGGAGTCTGAACGAGGAAGTGTGGCTGTTATGTTGGCTGTCCAGCGAGTACCTGGACTGAAGACAGCTGTTGGCTGGCGTCAGGGTATTTTCGGCTACAGGACGGAGTAATTTTTGTGCGTGTGTGTGTGCATGCGTGCTTTCGTGGACTGAGGAACATCGTGAGTCAGCGACTGGAGCGGCTATCGTGAGTGTAATTGGAACAGTGCTAATGATCACTGTTGTGAGGAGTATTGTCCTGCTGTTTAACACTGTTGAGTTGTTGCTGTTTCGTTGCTCACTGTGCTTGGCTGTGTGAATTACTGGACTGTCTCTGCAGTCAAACAAAGGAACTGTCATCGTGTGTTGCGTGGCGAGTAGCCTTGTGTTAAAATCTTGCAGTCTGCACGCAGGGTGATTGGGCCTGGAGGAGTGAATGAAAGGTGAGCCTGTGGATAGGATTACAGCCTTCTCAGGTAATCGTCACTAGTCAGGACTGCACTGATTTAGTCGCTGAACTAGTACCGTGGTACTCTCAAAGGGTGATAACAGGAAAATGTGCGATATTTGAAGTGCTAGGTTTCACAATAGGAAGGCTGCTATGTGACATCTTTATTTTGAAAGGCATCCGGAATTACACAGTGAATCAGTGAGAAAGTGGGTTCAACAAATACACGAATGTTTATTTATCCCCACATTAAACAAAAAATTTTGGGGTGCATAAATTTTGCAGGGGCTAACTAATTATGCAAGAAAATATGGTAATACACAAGTCAGTGAAATTCCCAGTACTACTGGTTATGCTCCTTTTCCTTAAAAAATGGTTTATCTTAAGTTTTTATTTGCTTAGTATATTCCACAAATTGTGCCTCCTATATGGTGTACTTTATCACCCACAACAACTCGCATACATTAAATACAAGATGATCAATAATGTACTTTAACCAGCCAGTATGAATTTCTTTTCGTGAGATTACATAAAATAGGAGTAGAGTTAATTCGTAATTTTATGTGATTGTTGATATTGTGATCATAGCTGCTTTGCAGTAGCACCAGCAAGAACATCTTGATGATTGGGCAAACACTTGTTTTGACCATCTAATACTATTAGAAAATGCATCTGTGACCATGATAGAGACCTTCATATTGTCCTTGGGGTGGTTTTTTGAAGTTTTAATAAATCTCAGAGTATCCAAACATTGTCTATCTCAGCAACAGGGATTTATTCATACAAGCAATTGTAACAATTTGTCAGCAGTAAACTTATAGTCAAAATAATAGTATGATTTGGAGTTTGGCTTTTAGAAGTCTTATGCATTTGATCCCTCGATAAAGAGAATTAATAGAATTCAGCCATGATCTGCTTTAATTTTGCAATTACATCTCTTTATTTATATTATTTTGAATATTTTCATGCACTGAAAATACAGCTAATTCTTGAGTAAATTCGGGAGATGTTTGTGTTTTGGTAATAATGTTTGGTAAGATTTACTCTAGAGATCAACTTTGATTTATCAATTGCATGTGTCATTTTAAAAATCTCACTAACTTTGTTCCATTTCTCAGTGTTGCTTGGAATGGTGGAAGTTTGTGTGTGTTGTGGTGAAGCTGTCATGTTGTCATGATTCAGGTGAACTGTCCCCTCTATGTGGTGCGTGTGATGAGCAAATCATCAGCAAATGTCATAAACCAGAAACGAAGTGAAGGTATGGTGGTTTATGGAGAGACTTTATCTTCATCTGTTGGAACTGATGGGACTCACCAGTGGAACAAATGCTGGCAGCATGCTGCTGCTCATGTCACAAGTCCTCCTCTTCGCCCCGACTCCTCTACACCCCAACACCTGCTGAATCTCCTTGCCTCGTAAGTGAAAATTAATGGCCTTTATCCATTAATGATTGTTCCAGTTTCATTAATAATGATAGCAGATTATAATGAAAACCTGCAGTAATTTGTAACGTGTATTTTACTTTGCACTCAAATATTTTTTTAAATATCCAAAGATAGGACCATGAACGGGTTCAGTAGAGATGGAAAGGTTAATGGGGGTTGCTCAGAAGTAATGGTTATTTGACTTGTAAATCCAGATTGTAGTGCCATTTAGTGGAGGAATCTTACATTCACTGTCACTGATTTGATTCTTATATGAAGTTTAGGTGAACAGTTCAATTGAAACTGATGACCTGCCTCAGTATTGTCCCTTATTGAAATACTAAAGGATTATGCTTGTTTTTCTGGTAATGAGTACAGATCGCTGAATGTCTGGTGACAAGATGTTTCCAAAGCAACATTCCACTAAGAGGTATCATGTTTCTCAGTGTGGTAAAAATAATACTATTATAGAAATCCTGATCTTTGTGGCCATACTTCTTTACAATGGAGATCAAGGATGGACATTTTAAGAAACTCATTCTAACAGACAGTATAAATTTACAATATGCTGTTGTTGCTTCTGATTTTCCTGGTCATCCCATTGAAATAAAGAAGTGAAGTCATATAATTTTAGGAGGTTTTCAAACATTTACCATGCTCTGGATTTTGATTCCCCCCCCCTCTTCTCTCTGCCATAAAGCATATTGCATCTAATTTAAATTCATAGCTTCATTAGCAGAGATATGTTCTCTATACATCGATGCAGAAATTATACAGTGTATGTATAATATTGTTACTATGCAATGGTGATTTCTTGCTGTGAAATCCTCACCACTTTCTTAAATACTGTAACTTTGTTTCTGATTCTCTCTCTTGTTTGCTCCACACATACACATAAAATTAAACTATTTTATAATCAAGCTTACTTGATTCTAGCATTACCAGCGGCCTCTAAAATTAAAGACAATCTTTTAAAAAACCTGTTGTCTAATCCACTGAGAATCTATTCAGTTAGACTTCAGTGTTTGAGGAATTAAGAAAACAAAATAATCAGTAAAGGCTTTATTCTACTGCATATCAAGTATAAAATCCAAGCCATTCTGTCCTGGTTTCTTTAAACCAATATATCTTTGTGATTTTCCATTTAATAGACTAGTTTACTTATAAGATGAACAGGGTCTTGAATGGTGGGCAAGATGTAGCAGGACCACCTTCTGTGTTATTGCTCCCAGAGTACAGAGAAATTGCCATTGTCAAATTATTACGAGGGGATTGGGATGTGTAGAATTAATGAGGAATAAACAGCAGCATCAGCCAATGAGTTTTAACCCAGTCCAATGCAATGGTATTTGAAGGAGCTCAGATACACTAACCTTGTGTCTGTAAATTTACTAGCATGTAAAAGAACTCGTGCAGGACAAAATTCCAGCACTTCAATGTATCCAAAAGCCATAAAAGTGGTTAGTGGGAAGCAATTCAGTATCGTTAACATTGTCACTAATGGGTGACTCAGGAAAAACGTAAATATACTTAATAAAATTTTGTAATTGTTTGTTTACATAAGGACCAACTGTTGTTCCTCATGTACACATACAGTTAGCAAATTACTGTTATTCTAAAACTTCCTTTCGTTAATATCAATCAATCGGTCACCACTGATCTGCATTTATGGCTGTCGCTCAGGTAGCAGATTTCTTATTAGTTTTTACATAGTCTTTTCTTAAATGATTTCAAAGAAGTTGGAAATTTATCGTACATCTCCTGTGGCAAATTATTCCAATCCCTAATTCCTCTTCCTATAAACAAATTATTGCCCCAATTTGTCCTCTTGAGTTCCAATGTTATCTTCATACTATGATCTGTCCTACTTTTAAAAACTCCATTCAAGCTTATTTGTCTACTAATGTCATTCCACACCATCTCCGCTGACATTTTGGAACATTCCGGTTAGTCGAACAGATTGTTTCCTTACTCCCAAGACTTCCCAGCCCAAAGTTTGCAACTTTTTATAACACTCTGTCTGTTAATGTTTGAAGACGCTCAAATAAGTCAGCCTCATGTTTGGAGATTTCTGGCACGTAAAATAACTCCTGTGGTACAAAATTCTGGGACCTCTGCATCTCCAAAAACCGTCAAAAAGTAGTTAGTGGGTTGGAGGATTATTATTATTATTATTATTATTATTATTATTATTATTATTATTATTATTATGTCCGATTTCAGGGCTAAATGGTTAGTGACCTGGCCTTTGGTCACAGGGGTCCCTGGTTAGATTCCCGGCAGGGTCAGGAATTTCAACCATAATTGGTTAATTTTTCTGGCACGGGGACTGGGTGTATGTAAACTTGTGAAAATTTGAATTTATAATTCCACCTTTACAATACTGTAACTGTCTTTATTAAAAAGACTACATTAGATTATACTCTTGATACATGTTTCGTCCTCTTCAGTCACAAATATGAAACATTAAAATTAAGGTGAGGACACGTTGAAATAAGTAAATAAAAAGTCTTTGGATCCTGTGACATGGCGTGATGGTGTCTTGTCAATCTTGAATGTTAAAATGGTGCGGCATGAACATGATATGAAGCGTGAAGTCCAATTAAAATAATAGATGAAATTGTTGTTAAAAACCACGAATTGTCCAATCATAAAACGTGAGTGGCTGTGCAGAAAAATTATATGCATATTGTACATAAAACAGTGTGATGGTAATGCCACATTAAAATAGCTTTCTTGATTAGAAGGTGGAGTTATACTGATGATGCAAGTTGAACTTGATTATGTGTTAACCGTAGGGGCCTCCTTGCCAGTCCTACGTTGACCACTCCACCTCAAGTGTTAAAGCTAATCCAATGTATGACCTCATGAAGTTCAGCTTTAAGTACAGGGAATACCATGGATGAAGATTTGAAATGACTCATCAGCCTCTCAATATTATTAAATAAGTTGTATTAATGACTATGTCCCAGGCATGACATTAAACTGCGTCTACCGAGTGACCACCGGTATAAGTGGTCCCCCTCTACCAAGTACCAAAGGCCTCCTCGGAGGGCGGATGAGCAGGCAGAGGTCCAGGGTACCCTCTTGTCCTTGGGGTGGGAAGCTGCCCCTACAGGCGGAAGAGCCACTGGATGGCCAAAGGCATAGGATCAGGAAAGCAAGGGGAAACCACCTGATTATCATCCCATGAGTGCATCATGCAGAGTCAAGAAATGAATATTGGTATGCTGTGTGACCCGAGTAGCGATCGGCGTCAGTTTGGGTTCGGGCCGAACTATGTGAAATGTGCGACCGGGCGTGCAGATATGGACGATCAGACCTCACACGGTAAATCTGCTACGGATCGATAAAATGCAGACCAACTTCGCAAACGTAAAACAACAGCTACATGGAATGTGAGAGGGTTACTTCAGACGGGAAAACTTCGCATTGTAGAAAGAGAACTAAAGAAACATTAAATCGACATTTGTGGACTGTCAGAAACTCACTGGAAAGGATGTGGGCATTTTGAAACAGATGACCATGTAATATACATCGCTGGGGCAAATGATACAGGTCATAATGGCATCGCGTTTCTAGTTGATAAGCGGATATCCCAATATGTTGAGGAATACAGACCTATCAATGAAAGAATACTGACTCTCACTCTAAGCACTAAACCACATAAACTACACCTGATCCAGGTATATCTACCCACCATCGCTGCAGACGACCAAGAGATCGAAGACTTCTGTGCAGACATGGAAGATACTATAGTGTCACTTAAACCAAGAGGTATTACCATCATATTGGGAGACTTCAATGCAAAAGTAGGAACCACCTCGACGGACAAACACCTGCGAGAAACTGTAGGACAGTATGGCCTGGGTGCACGTAATGAGCGAGGCAATTGGTTGATACAGTTTGCAACTGACAAGTCTTTCCATTATGAATACCATGTTTAAACACCACAAACGTCGTCTCTTTACGTGGACCTCCCCGAATGGGCATTTTAAGAACCAAATTGATTACATCCTTGTTGATAAAAGATGGAAAACCACCTTCTGTAATGTGAAAACAAAACTTAGTGCCGAATGCAGATCGGATCATTGTCTACTCTGGGCCTACCTTAGAATCAAACTGAGCAAACCAGTCATCAAAATAAACTCGAAAAAGTTAACGGCCCCTGAGCCAATTACTTTCCAAGGAACACTCCGAAGCACTTGGAAGAGAATTGAAGAATGGATCACAGATGCAGCGAGCCAGGTCCCAAAGATAAACACCGTAGTGAAGCAACAACATTGCATGAGTGACAAAACTTTGGCACTGGTTGAAATGAGACTTAACATCCAGCTCAGATCCAGAACAACAAGGACGACTAATTAAAAAAAATGAACAATGATATCAAACACGCTTGTAAAAGAGACAAGAATAAACGCATTAAGAAATTGTATGCAGAACTAGAGGCACATGTGACCAAAAATCACAGCGCAGAACTGTACGACAAGGTGAAATACTTAGCACGAGTGTTTATGCCTAAGACTCAGATTATTAAAGGTGACCAAGGGAATATCATCACAAATGTAGCAGGCATTGCCATAGTATGGAGAGAATACTGCATCATGCTGTTCCCTGATGGCCCACAACCAATGCCAGGTTACCAGAACCCAACAGACATTGAACCAATGATCCTTAGAGAAGAAGTGGAATGTGCAATAAAAAAAGCTCCAAAACCGGAAAGCACCAAGCCAAGATGGAATCGCTGCTGAAATCCTAAAGAACATGGGTGACCTAGGTGTCGACATCCTCCACAGGTTATGTCAGAAGATATGGACATCTGGAAATTGGCCGTACCAGTGGTGCCACTCCATCTTCGTACCACTGTTCAAGAAAGGTTCTCCACTTGACTTTGCAAACTATCGAACGATAGCCCTCATCTCCCATGCCAGTAAAATCATGCTCACGGTGCTGAACGAGAGGCTGAAGACCTTACTTTCACAAATCTCAGAGGAACAAACCGGGTTTGTTCCCGGTTAAGGAACTCGTGAGCAGATTCAAAACATCCCACAGCTCATAGAAAAGACAAGGGAGTACAATATCAAGATGTTCCTGTGCTTCGACAAGGCTGTTCGAAAGCCTTCGAGAAGGTAAAATGGTCAAAGCTCTGGGCTATACTCGTTGAGATGGGGACGCCGAGACATTTAGTGTAACTGATTCAACAACTGTACTCTTCGAACACTGCTACAGTGATAGTTAATGGCCACTTCTCAGACATCAGACTAGTGCTGGAGTGCGACAAGGTTTCATTCTCTCCCCCTCCTATTTAATGTATACAGCGAGTACATTATGAGGGAGATTCTCGAGGATTGGAGTGACTGCATCACAGTTGGTGGCAGGAAAATTAACAATCTCAGATATGCAGATGACACTGTGATAATTGCAACAGATGACCATGAACTAGAAGCGATCATACGGAGGTTAGACCAGCGAAGCAGAGAATATGGCCTTGAAATAAACAATAAAAAGGCCAAAGTGACGATTGTAGACCGTTTTAATAACAATAGACCTGCCATAACAAGAATTGATGATTATGAGGTTGTCAGTCGCTTCGAATATCTAGGATCTATTGTCACAAATACCGGAGACTGTGAACCTGAGATCCGTAAGCGCATTGCGATTGCGAGAAATTCAACAGCAATACTTACTCGCATCTAGAAGGGGACCTCCATCACTTCCAAGACAAAGCTCACCCTCATTCAAAATCTGATCTTCCCTATCGCGAACTATGCAGCAGAAACTTGGACGATGAAGACAGCGGATCACCGCAGGATTGATGCTCTAGAAATGTGGTGCTATAGGAGATTACTGCGAATACCATGGACAGCACACCGTACTAACGAATCGATCCCGCAACAGCTCAGCATCAGAACAAGCCTGTCCACCCTTATCAACCAAAAACAATTCAGATACTTTGATCATATTGCCAGAAGACAGGAGGCAATGGAAATACTTATCGTAGAAGGAAAAGTCGACGGCCGAAGACCTAGAGGACATGCACCGTTACGATGGATGAACCAGATCAAGAGCTTGACCAGGATGAGCTTACAGCAAGCAAGTCACCATGCCTAAAGCAGAGACTCCTGGAGGAAGATCACGAAAAGGATTGTCGCGTGTACCCTTACGAAGGGTTGGACTAAAAGAGAGTATTAATGACTATACATGCCAATAAATGCCTGCCATACTTGATATACTATCTAATGCAACCTATAAGTAGGTATCTAATGTTGAAGTATTCATTTAAACGAATAATCATGCATGTTAGGGTTTATTTTGATGATCAATTCCTGCCATATTATTCATAAGTATTGTATTATGCTGCCATTTATTATGCGATATGGATTATCTACCAACGCGGCAGCCCTGAAAATGGTTTTCCGTGGTTTCCCATGTTCACACCAGGCAAATGCTGGGGCTGTACCTTAATTAAGGCCACGGCCGCTTCCTTCCCACTCCCAGCCCTTCCCTGTCCCATCGTCGCCATAAGACCTATCTGTGTCGGTGCGACGTAAATCAACTAGGAAAAAAAATCTACCAACGAAACATCTTTATTGCTTCAATAAATATTAATGATCCTTGTCTGTGCCAATATTTTATCCTTTCTCTTCTCATATTTCATTAATTTCAATTATATCTTCACAGCATTAACATCTTTTCTCAGTTAATTCATTCCTTCCTATCTTCATATAACATCATCTCATATCTCTCTTCTCATATTTCACTTCATATGTAATGTAACACATTTCAATATTCATCTTATATAACCCACATTGATGCAGAAATTCTCTTCATCTTTAAAATAAATCAATCTCTGGATCAATATTTACATTTTCAAAATAAACATGTCTTCCGTCTATCTGTATATTCATATCTAACCTTATCTCACCCATTTATTCGTTAAATACGATAAATTACATTTCCCCTAACTTCCTATGGCATTCTATTCTTAAAATTTTTCATACATGTTATGGCATCATATACTATAACTGATTGATATCGTAGAAATCACACTATCATATAATATAGTCTCTTCCCTAATTGGATATGATCTTATTTTCTTAAGAAGACTGCCTAATTCCTTCCTTAAAACGACACACTATTGAGTCACTCGCGAGAAAATAGCTTAGATCGATATGTCTCAAAGATGTAAACGATCTATCACATGATAATCAAAATACAAACAATCTACAATGCATGAAAACTATGGAATTCAGTTGATATTACTCTGAAACTTATCTTATTCTCTGCCTGCCGGGATTGCGTTAATTCTGTTTAGCCATCAGTTGCATTGGTCAGCCTCGTTGTTCCGCCATCAGTCATCGGGATTTTCTTGGGAATTGAGCTCTGCTTTGTCCATCAAATCGGCTGGGTTTCCTCTGGACAGCTCCCCCACATTCTTCTTTACAGGTCCACGACATACGTCTTGCGCAGTCGGGGAAATAAGAAATCATAGAAGAGATTAGTGAAAACATATTGACAGATGCAAAGCCTTCTTGTATGATAATGGTCTTAAGTATCTGCGTAGATAGATATTTATGTTTTTTAAAATTCTATGCAGACTACCAGTATGTCTGCTTAGCTTTACATATTTATTTCAGTTGTAATTGCTAGTTGTATTTGTTTAGCTAAAATTGTGTATTCTAGTCTAATCTTCCTTCTTATAAGCGAAGGCCTGTTCAATGCCCTCTTCTTATGATTTGGCTAGGTGAGTCTTGCCGTGTTTTTCATATTCAATGAAATTATTTTACTGTTAATATTCAAATTATACATATTTTACACCTATATGTGTACAATATCTCTTTCTTCTTTAGTTGATGTTATAACCTTAATGCATTTCCTTTTCAATTGCTCTTCTTGCATCTAACTTGCGTGCGCTTTTTCTTTCAATGTGCATTCAATTCAATTTTTATTTTTCTAAGTGTTGGCGTTAACAATTCGACCATTACTTTGTCTCACTCATGGCCGCAAGGATTCTGGTCATTACTGTTCCGTGTAATTCCATATTTCCTTCATGTTTTAACATCTTATGCGTACTGTTTAATTTTATTATCGGTAATCGCATGCACGTAATTGCTCTCAGAACAATGAAACGTCACATTACTAAGGGCAGAAATATACACAATAAAAACTGTAGAATCCTATACAATACATATTTACATAAGCAACAACATTAACAAAGGAAAATACATTTACAGTAAATACAGGAGTAGAAACAGGAAAGAACAAGAAGGAAAATTAAGTTATATGGTAAATATCATGACAGAAGGACGGAAACAATGTGAAAATGTCTAGGTTCTTGTTGACAGATAAGGTATTAAACATTGCTGGAATACGTATCTTAACAAAGATCTTAAATGAACCCGTATTCCTTAATATCAGCTACTGCGCTACGTTGATGGTGATGTGGCTATATTAAATCAAGACCTTGGAAATGCGGCCTATACCCCATACAGTTTAAATGCTCTAGATCCGCGTATCAGTTTTACACTACAATCTGAATACCAACAGAATCTAAATTATTTAGATTGAAGTATTTCTAGACATCCCAACCGGCTATCTTATGGTATTTTTAGGAAACCAACTCAAATGGTTAGTACAATCCATAATGATTCTCTCCATCTGCAATCCCGTAAAAAAGCAGCATACTATATTATGGTAAATAGAGCATTCACTGTCCCCTTCAAAATGAAGTAAATGTTATATGATCAATAGCTAAATCAAACAAGTATAATGCACAATTTATCAATAAAATCATCAACACAACTAAAACATCAAATTTCTACTTTAAACAGAGAATCAATAGACAAAAAAAAACTTAATCCTCCTTCACGTTCAATAATATAAATATATACCAAATGACTAATATTTTCAACAAACATAACCAACAAATAGCTTTTAAAACTAATAACAATTTCTTTAATACACGTACTATCAATCAAACGAATCAATTTTCTCAATCAGGTGTCTACACACCACAATGCAATAGCTGTGAATGTACATACTGTAACGAGTTGGCAGGGTAGTAGGATCAATTAACACGACTGGTTGCTTCAATACTAAGATTTTTTAGCTAGGGACTAAACTACACAGGACTACACACAACTTTTGCTCATAACACACACTTACGCAGTTCGCGCGCTCTCTCCCTCCCTTCGTTTCTCACTTGTTCTCACACTACACAGTTTTACACTCGCACACAAGGTCCCGCGTTGCTCGGCTACACGTTCTCTCCTTCGCCGACAGTCTGCACTGTAGCACACTAGTCCGATAATCACGGCAGTTCACATACTTCACTACACTGGCAGTCGCTCACGACTGAACCACACCAACTTCTAACTCAGTCTAACTCTCACTGACTCCGGGCAGGTCGTTCCTCTCTTATATACCTGTGCTGGCTCTTCTAGAATCGTCTGGATGCTTGATGGATCCAGGAACATCGCGAGATGGAACACTCCAGATTAATTGTGGAGTCATTTCCATACTCCTCTGCTACGGGACCGCGAGCGGAAGCGAGTGGGGCTGGCCTAGCACTTAAGTGCTGCTAGTGATTGGCGCAGTTGAAGCGTAAAGGGTGGGTCTATACGGTTCCAGGTCGGGCCCACTGCCAGTTGACATGGCGGACATGAAACATGTCAATGCTTCAGGATACACTCGTTTCTCTGCCATGGCACAACACATGACAGACTTAAAACATAATTTTACATCAATTGACCAAGATTTAAGCATATTGAAAATGGATAAGAAGGGCACCATGCTCAACATATTGGAGAACTGTTACATTCATTTAGAACAGTACTTTAACCCTAACCATAATATTAATGAAATAAATGAAAAACCTAAAATTCCATTTGATAGAATCATTCCTATATACGCAACATATAAACGGAAAAAAAAGACACGTTAAGTCCGCCAGTCAGTTCAAACCTACTTACCCACCTCCCACCCGCCTTTCCTCACACATCCCTCCTCCATCCCCTGCCATCATACGATATACTCCTGCTGATATAGATGTTGATTCCTGTAGGGCAACCGAAATACGTAGGTGGATCAAAAGGTTAGTTGCACTAACGCGCCGCAGCAGCGTGCTGTGTGTCGCAAACGTGGGCACAGCGGAGAAAGGGACAGACACTGTCCAGACGTCTGTTAGGCAGGTCGCTGTGGTGTCTCGTCTAGTATTGTGTGAATAGCGGCCAAATGCAATGGCACGTCAACTGGACGTTCACTCCAAATATGGGGTGCTTGCGACAATCTGATTCTTATGGGCCAAAGAATTGCACAGACATTCATCATGAAATTCGTGCTGTGTATGGGGAGTGGGCCATTTTCCGGCAAGGTGTTGTAAAGTGGTGTCAGCAATTCGAAGCCGGACGCAGGGATATCACGGACAACCATCACAAAGGCTGGCCTGCAACATCCAGGACCCGTGCAAAGGTCAACAGTGTGAATGCGATCATTAGACAACCGGTGCATTAAACTGAGAGAAATCGTGACGCAGCTGAACATGTCATATGGCAGTGAGTTCGCCATTGTTCATGAGGACCTTGGATATCGTAAGCTGTGTCAAAGATGGGTCCCACGGCTGGCTGGCCCCACTTTGAGTGAACCATCCTGTAAATTGAGACATACCAGATTGTTTAATTTATTGTTGGTTGTATGTGAGCATATGGTTTTTCCAATTGGATCGTGGCTGAAGATGACCCAGTGTATATGGGCTCAAAACTAGTTGCAATTATATAGGACACTATACAAACTAATGGTATTGAATATGTGGACCTTTCTCTACCCTTTGATAGTGTATTGATGTTAGTAAAACAAAACCAAACCCCATGGCACAAAAACTTCAATGGGCCTTGGCCTGCCAAATGACCGCTGCTTAGCCAGAAGGCCTGCGGATGACAAGATAACACATGTTCAGTGTGACAAATCCTCTCGACTGTTAGTCTTGGCTTTCTAGACCATGGCCGCTACCTCGCTGCCAGATAGCTCCATGATTGTAATCGCATAGGCTGAGTGGACCTCGAACCAGCCCTCAGATCCAGGTAATAACCTGTGGCCTGGCTGGGAATTGAACGCAGGGCCTCAGGGTGAGTGACAGGCACGCCATCCCTAGACCGTGGGACTGGTGATGTAATCTTAGTACATTACCTTTTTGTATCGTATCAGTCTTTTAAAACCTCTGTACTGAGAATGATAAAAGTTTTAACTATTCAGCCAGTGTATCTTTTATGTATTTGATAGTGTTTAGGCTGCCTGCAACGTCTATTTTGACGTTCCATTTTACTCTACCAGACGACAGAGAAATCAGAATTCCATTACTGGAGTATTACTATGTTTGAATTAATTTTGTCAGGTAACCAATGAATGTGTTGCTGGACATCTTTTATGTGCTATCATTATATGACACAGTGTTGAATGGACTATTTTCCACCTTTCATTAATATAATTGCAGTGGAATGCCAATTATCTGGATTATTTGGGGCAAGACTCAATCTGGACATTCAAATATCCAGAACTGGGTAATTTACATGGGAAAAAAGGTTATTTCTTAGGGAATAAGAAACAAAATTTGCTTATAATGTATTAATTTAATGACTACAAGAGCAATGTGTGGTGTGGGGTTTTTTTTTTTTTTTTTTTTTTTTCCTCTGTTACTGTACATACTGTATTAAATAACTTCTTATTAGCCCTGAAGATTTCTGTGGTTTCTCATTTTGACACCAAGCAAATGCTGGCTGGGGCTGTACCATAAGGCCATAGCCACTTCCTTCCCACTCTTAGTCCTTGTCCTTTTCTATCCCATCATTTCCTTAAGACCTACAGTATCTTTGTCGGTGCAATGTTGAGCAGATTGTAAAAATAGAAAAAAGAAAAGAAGAAAAGAAAAAAATAACACTATTACTGCTTGAAAAAGTCAGTTGTTTTGCTGTCTGAACCCATTTCCATGCAGCTAAGTTTTGCATCCACTTGATGGTGAGTAGCTGTAGATGGTCACACTCAAGCTACCGCTCCATCAGTTGTAGGGCTGTGTCAAGCACATAAATGCCCCACTAGCTGATGGAATCCAGGGTCCGAAGAACCACACGCCAGCCATTCGGCTATGCTTCCTCCTGCTTTCTTCTTCCTTTTTCTGTTTTTTTGTATGTTTCTCTTTTTGTACCTCCTCCTCAGTTGAAATGCCTTTCAATTTATTCAAAGCTCTTTTTAATGTGGTTGAATTCAGCAAACTCCATGCTTCTTCCACCATGTAAGAGCAGTGTTTTAAATTAATTTTTATGTGATGAGCCACAATCCCTTCTTCATCTGTCAAAAGTTGCACCAAACTTCTTACATATGGCAGCAGGAACAGTGTTTGGAAACGTCCATTTTCTCTTTCAAGAAGATTTTCTGTGGAGTGGGTGTGTGTGTGCATTATTAATGATTAACACCAGCTTACTACCTTCTTTTCCAAGGGACTTTTGATATATTTGTACTTCTGGTATGAAAATTTTGTCATATCATTCGATAAACAGAGCAGCAGTTGTCCAGGCCGTGGATTGACTGTAAAAGAGAGGAAGGTTTTTCACATTTTTGAGGTTTTACAGTTTTCCTGTCAACAGAAGTGGTATTTTGTGGTTTCCGGTAGAATTAGCACAATTTAGCAGAGTTATGCAGTCTTTACTAACCTCATGACCAGGAAGGCCTGTCTCATTTGCATTATATAAATATTCAGGGTCACAATATTTTATTTATAATTTTTTCAATAAGGTTTTCTGCAGCTTTTGGCACTGCAGATAGCTTCTTGCAACTTAAATCTAAAACCTGATAAGCTTCATTATTAGGTATCCGCATTGATGCTATCTACAAAAAGACATTCATCAAGACTACAAGAATCAGGGGTGAAATTACTTAGATCTACCATCCAGAAGACCAAAATGGACAAGTTATGAAATGAGGAGGCGAGAAAAGAAGCTGGAATAAAGACATCCCTATTAGACTGAAGCGGCACATCCAGACTACGGTGGTACAGGCATGTGATGAGGATGGAGGTTACAAGAACAGACAGAATAAATTTGGAAAGACAGGTGGAAGGGAAAAGACCTGCAGGAAGAGCTACCCAATGGATGGACATGATCAAGGTTGATCTAGTTACCAGAGGATGGAGAGTGGATGATGTTCTCCATGACAAGTTGTATATGGACAGGAAGAAGTGGAAGAGGCTCATTAACAGTACTCGGGAAACTGGAACTGTACAATGATAATGAATGTTTAATGCTATCTAATTAAAGTCAAGAACTTTCCACCTTTCAGTGCATGTACAGTAATTTATTATACTGTCATAGATGACACTTCATCATAAGGACATGTTTCACCAGGCGAGTTGGCCGTGCGGTTAGGAGCGCGCAGCTGTGAGCTCGCATCCGAGAGATAGTGTGTTCGAACCCCACTGTCGGCAACCCTGAAGATGGTTTTCTGTGGTTTCCCATTTTCACATCAGGCAAATGCTGGGGCTGTACCTTAATTAAGGCCATGGCCGCTTCCTTCCCATTCCTAGGCCTTTCCCCTCCCATAGTCACCATAAGACCTATCTGTGTTGCTGCAACGTAAAGCAAATAGCAATAAAAAATAAATAAAGGACATGTTTCCTATTAAAAAACATCTTCAGCTTAATAACATAAATTGACATGATACACAATGAATTAAAGACGCATGTAATGAATTGAAGGTTTAAAAAGCACTTAATGTTCCATGGTAGTTGTTTCTTCTTCTTCTTCTTCTTCTTCTTCTTCCATGTTCTTTTTTTGTTTTGTGAGGGTGTAGTGCTTTTTGTTACCAAGCAGTATGGGTTCTAAAAGGAAACATGTTGTTTTCTCATTGGCAGACAAAATAATAAAAGAAGAAGAAGAAACACACTGTCTTTTTATTGTAATAATCTGCTTGTAGGCAATTAATAGCTTTAAAAACTATGTGTATTGTGCCAGGAAAAGTTGTTGGGCTCGTGAGCATGGGAAGGATCTCAGGTAGTTTGCGGTACTTTTGGGGCCGGTACAGAGAAGGAAGCTTCGCAGGGCGAATAATAGATGGTATAAAATTTTCTGATAAGTTTATTCAAGATTTGAATAAAAATCACCCTGCTTCTATTTTGCATTTAAACACTAGAGACTGCCGTGAAAATATATTCTTCCATGAACATGTTCAAATTAAAATTAAATTCCAGAATTCTTAAATGCTGGTAAAGTTGAACAAAATATAACACTTTGTCGAATATATTCTCTTGACGTTTGAAAATGTCCAAATTAATTATTATTCTTAATAACTTCACTTAAATAAACCCTACAATTCATATAGGTTTATCCTAAAGTCCAATTAAGTCTCCACTCATAAATTCAAAATTAAATGTTTCAAAATAAATACTTTTATCATGAACCTTCTCATGAAAACCTGAAGTTTATATTAATTCATCAATTGACTAAAGTTTCAAAAGTTCAAATTAAATATTGAATCTTGTAAATCACTTCTGTGAAATCCTAAAGTCTATTTAAGTTGAAATAGATTCAATATGATTTCAAAAAACACACTTGCTTCAGAAAATCCTAAAGTCTTTTTAAACTGATTTGTTGTCATAAATAGACATACAGTTTATCTAATTTACTTCCTGCAGTCTATCTAGGTTGTAGAATTGAAATTCACATGATAAATTTCTTTTAATGAATTAGGCACTTGCACTTGACTAACGTAGCACTCATGAATTGTGGTTGATCAAGTGCCTTTGTAATGAGTCAGCAATATGTTGAGATTATTCACAACAGAAAAATTGTAAAGTGCACTCATATCACCTGAGTACAGCAAACAGGGACAGATGAAATGCGGCTCTGCAGATCGGTAACTGGAACTCCCACAATGATCAGCATGAGGTCGAACTCAGCACCAACAGCGGCGTACTCCGTTCAAACTCCCTCGACGTACCACGTATCATCCCTTGATGTACCACGCGTCTCCTCCAACGATGTAGCCTGTCCCACGTTGAATTTGATGTTTGAAGAAATATGAGGTTTCAACACTTTCCAGTGTTGTCAGAGATAATGGACACACGGGAAAGTTCAGTTGACATGGTAATACATAACGTAGCACTGTCTGTTAAGAGTGACTAGTGTTGCACTTTGAAATTACATGAGTTTGAAAGCACAGTTCATACTTGCACTCTGCAATGCAGTAGTAAACGTAACAAAAATAATGCAGTCTTTAAGCACAGTCTGTAACACAGGTCTCTATTTGAAATATTTACAGTAAAAATGATCTCAGTTCTTAAGTCACCGGAGTTTTAATGCACAGTTGCTAAATGCACAGTTCATGTAGCGCGAGATTTTAACACTAGGCACAGTTCATGGCATTTAAGACATGTAGTAGTAATAATAATAATAATAATAATAATAATAATAATTTCAGAATGAAGGTTAAGATCACAGTTAATGGAAAATCATGTGTAAATTCAGTTCATACATGACGTATTCAACAGTCTCTGAAATTCTAGAACACACTTCCTAAGTAGATTTTCTGTGTAGGTTAGCCATAATAGAGTCCACAAATCCTATAAACGACATAAAATGTCCTTAAGGTTCAGTCTCTTTTCTAATAACACTGTTCAAATATTCATTAAATACGTGAAAAATTGTCCACGTTCGATCTTACTACAGTAATCGTTGAGTGTTTGACTATCGTAAGACATTGAACAGTTCAAAGTCATATTCAGAGATGAAACACACATTGAAACGTCTCAAAATTCATAAATACGTCAACAATCATAAGTTTAAATTATCACACACAGTCCTTTCAATGTCCATAATGTTGTACTTGATAGTGACAGAGTTCGAATGCACATTGAGAACAGTCAAGTCCACAACACGATAGAAATTGACAAGTCTAGCACTTGTATTAAATTCAACCTAAATGCACCTTCAAATTCACAAGTTCACAACTCTGTAGAAAATTCCTAGGTTTTATAACACAAAGTTCAACTTAGAGGCACCTTGAAATATTCACAAGTCCACGACGCAATTGAAATTTCTAAGTATCGCGGTCTTGTATGACAAACTTCTAAGTATTTCAACACAGTTTTCACTTTGACTTCGCGTAGCGCGATACAACAGCATTATCGCCTTCCATGGTTGAGTTGTAGATTTCAACTGAGTGTACACGGCGAGTCGTTGACCTTATATACCCGTTGTGGGCTGGCTCGCTGCTTCAAGCGATGGAAAAGTGGTCTCGTACGGTGAACTTTCTACCTTAATATCTTTGAAGTTACTGAACAGATTGACTTCAAATTTCGGCTATTACCATTTCAAAATGCGGGCTTCATGCTGGTGTAGCTCATATTTCTGTAACACAAGCCATTCAAAAGTTACGAAAATATATCCAGACTATTCCATAGGGGAGGGTCGAGAACATGTGACAATTACGTCACTCAGCCTGTTCCCCGCTCGCGCTGTCTCTCTCACTCCTACAGCAATCAGCGGAGTTGAGAACTTTCGTCCGTACAGCTGTTTTAAATGCTAAAGCTGAGCAGTCCTTTAATAAATAATGACTTATAAAAGTGATGTGCCAGGCCATAGGCATTCCTAGTACAGTATGTTCCTTGTGGAAAGTGAACTAAAAAGCAGAGGAAACTACTGGATTGAAAACTGTAGCTCAATACAGAAATCCTGAATTATATAACTCTGGTGATATTAGAGGTTATGGGAATCTAGAAAGAAAAGGGAAGAAAGAAATGGAATAGTGTATTTAGTAAAATTTAAGAATTTTGATTATGTAAATGAATGCTAACAAGTCCTCGCTTCCCCGCTGGTCTCTTTAGAATCTTTACTGCCTCTCTTTGCCGTTGACTGCCTGCTAACATCAGCCGGCTGGCAATGACTTTTACTTTGTCTGCCGACAATAAAACATGTTTCCTTTTAGAAACCATACTTCTCGGTAACAAAAAGCACTGCACCCTCACAAAACCAAACTGAACACGGAAGATGGAACGTAGCATCAAATTGGTTCGACACACCTAAATGCCAAGACCACACTGATTGTGGCAGACAATTTGAGACTGGCTGAATCATTGCCCATGTGTGCACTATTGCTACACTTGCTTTGCAGTAGGAGGGCCAAACACGGCACGTGAATACTGAATATTCATTGTTTGCAGGAAAACTTTTTTAAAAGCCAGTTTTTTGGATTTCTTTTTTTCTTCTCAAAGTGGCAATCCATATAACTGGTTTGGATAGTTGGAGTTCTACTACTGTACCTGTGATTTTGGGATCCAGATCCCGACATACTACCTCTGATCCTCAGAGCTGGCTATGATGATGATCATGATCGTATAGCCTGTCTACCACAGACGAGCATTTTGATTTGAGCAGTTTAATCTGCCTATGTCAACATGATTGATGTAAGGTCATTTTGGTTGTGTCAGCTCAATTGATAAGGAAATAGAGGACTACTAGCATACATACCTAAATTCCACAGCATCAAATGCGTTTAAATTTCATTGTTTACCGAGTAGTTGTAGGTATAAATGCAGAGGGCTAATTACTGTATTTTAAAAAAAGGAAAGAGGGGAGAAAGAAAAAAACCTCCGTTGGGAGATTTTTATCCTTTACGTTTTTCAGTTTGGATATTGTAATATGAGTTTTAAATAGAAATAATCATAAATTATGCACCAAAATTATATAATTATAAATTATTTCCTTATAAGAAATTCATCTTTTTTTGTATTGTAATTAGGCTGTGTAATAAGAACCTTTGTTTCTTATGTTCAGCCTCAGATAATAAATTTTGCTACAGAATGACATAATTTATTAACTTTAAATAATTTAATACTTACTTATCTGCATCAGCTTTGTTTTATCTGTATTGTTTTGTGAAATGTCTGTGCAAACTTACACAAAAATATTAACTAGGGCTTTTCACAAAAGTTATATTATTGAAGCAATATTGCCATTTTTGTAAATAATATTTAAGTATTGCGTTTTTGAGAAAAAAATGTCTTTCTTTCATGTTTATATTAACCATATGGAAATGTTAATTTTGATTAGAATACTTAGGCCTGGTATTCAGAGTAATATAATACATACAATCATAACAGTTCCCTTAATATTCAAATTGGCGTACAATTGATGTAGGAATACAAGGATCTGTACTGGGCCCCCTATTTTTCTCTTTATATATAAATGGCATAGCTTCCAGATTAAAGCACTGTAAATACCACTTATGTGCAGATGACTTACAGATATACATACACACAGCAAACCCGAAAACCTACACTCCGAAACACTTCATCTGAATGAAGACTTGATGACCATAGATATATGGGCCAAAAATCACGGTTTAAAATTAAACCCATTAAAATCCCAGGCAATAATTATTGGTTACCCTCAATTATTTTGCAAACTCAATCGAACAGCATTACCACAGTTGTCCATAAGTGTTACTCCCATACAGTATAGCCAAAATGTAAGAAACCTTAATATTTGACGAACATCTGTCCCGGTCTGTCCAAATTATATCTGTGTCTAGAATAAGTATACGGAATGCTACACTGTCTCACAGGGGAAGATCAGCAATGGTCAAATCTCCGATTGTGCTGAAACTTGGAAAACACATTGAGATACACGTAAAAAAGATGTCGGCATCAATTTTGTGTGCCGACATTCATAAGGGCATTAACTAACGGGCTTAAAAGTTGCGACATTTCAAGTTCCACGCGAACAGAGATGAATAGCTGCTGGCCAATGCTAAGCCTGCCTCGTGCCACACCTCTACACCTCATCCCTTCTGCCATCCTTCTGGTTCCCCGCCGCACATTTCCCTTCACCCCGTGCTTGTCCGTCTGCTTAGCTGCTGAACGGGACTGGTGCTACAATTTGCGTGCTCTATCAGCCTTCCCTCATAGCTCTCCTTTGTAATTTTCACATTGTATTTGTCAGTTTACTTTTCTGAAATATTTATGAAAACATTTGTGACGATTACTTAAGTGTAATGTTGTTGAGCGTGTCAAAAATTATCTGGTGCTGAAAACTAAAACCTAAAATTCCACATGCAGTACAAAATACCATGCTTCCATCTACATTATTATGGCCTACGTCACGCAGATTGACATCACCTCATGAGCGTCAAAACCTATCTAAAAACAGTTGACTGCTTAACACTCGACCTCAGTCGCGTCATAAAGCTGCACCTCCCGAAATACTAGGTAAACCTTCTTTACTGTGGCTTCCGTGATTTGCTTGAAGATGAAAATAATTTTTGACACGATCAACGACATTACGCTTAAGGAACCGTCGCAGACATTTTCATAAACATTTCAGAAAAAATAAACTGACAAATACAATGTGGGAATTACAAAGGAGAGCGATGAGGAAGGCTGAAAGAGTATGCAAGTGTAGCACCAGTCCCCTTCAACAGCTAAGAGACGGGTTGGCGCAGGGAGAAGGGAAACGTGCAGCGGGAACCAGAAGGAGGGGTGAGGAGAGGCGGTGCAGAGGTGTGGCACGAGACAGGCTTAGCATTGGCCAGCAGGTATTAATCTCTGTTCGCGCGGAACTTGAAATTTCGCAAATTTTAGGCCCCTTAGTTAACGACCTAATGAATGTCGGCACCCAAAATTGATACAGACATCGCTTTTACGTGTACCTCACTGTGTTTTCCAAGTTTCATCGCGATGGGAGACTTAACCATTGTCTATGTTCCCTCGTCAGTAAATTCATATTCATCACTTTTAAACTAAAGAAAATTCTTGTTGAATCACTTGCATTACCTCATTTTGATTATTGCGATACAGTTTACAACAACCTAGGAGTGGACTGGGGAAGGAAATTAGTGTGCTCAGAATGCTTGTGTAAGATTTATCTGTGGACTTAGTTACGCTGACCATGTCACACTGTCTTACACATGGCTCGAGTGGCTTCACCTGCAAGAATGACGCACACTTCATACTTTTTGCTTTTTGCATAATATTCTTAAAATTTCTCAACCAGCCTATCTCCGTGATTGCATCAAGCTCCTCTCCACAGACCATAACAAAAATACCCAATCCTGCAGCACCACGTGTTTATCCCTTCCTGTACACAGAACAGCTATCTACACTAAATCATCCACCGTTACTGCAGCCCAACAATGGAATCTCTTTACCAGTGGACGTCAGAAGCATATAGAGCAGCTAATCTTTTAAATATGCCTGTGTCGAAATACTTGGTAAACATGCATGAATCATCAAGTTATGACCTGAAAACACCTCCTCCTACTGCCTCTTCATCATTATTTCCCTCTTCCTTTCACAGATCATCTTCTTACCAATCCTCTTCACCTCTCAATTGAAAGCGATATCTTGGTATAGTGTAGAAATGTATATATTTTCTAAACTTTCTCTTAAGCAGTAGTTATAGTACTCATTATTCGTATATGTTTAATGTACTCTATGTATGATGTGTATTATATAGATGATATTTGTTATTTACGTGTGATTACTTTTATTAATACTATTACTGTTATTATTGTCATCAGTAGTTATTAAGTGTTCTAGGTTAACTCTTTCCGGTCTAACTGCGAGCAGCCAAAATTACGTTCACACCGCTTTGCGAGCATAGCCCGTAGTAAGGTTTGATAATTCGCTAAAATTCGAGAACGAGCTATGTACACATTCTGCCGACTACATCGTGTTTCTTCATGTGTTATTTACGAGAGTATTTCAACAGATGGCGAATTGTCTAAGTCAGAGAATTAATAATATAATTGACGAGTGTGCATTAGTAGGTGTTGTCACTCAATGTGCTCTAAAACATGGCGTTTCGCGACAAGCAAGTGCTTGATAGAAGTTATATTTTTTATATTTTATGTAATCGTAATCCCTCACATCTAAAAAAACAGAAAACTTTACTAATATGTAGATATTCTTACGTATTCACGCAGTTATGAAACGTGCGGGAACATGCGGTAAACTGTAAAATGAATTCCAATCATAATGAAATGCAAGATGTTGTTTCGAATTCCTATTTGAATGTCAATATTTCCATTTGTGAATAAAATTACAATTACATGCCTTCAATATCATCTTCGCCAACATCACCTTCCGAGCCAGTAATGTCACATAAAAATATATAAATAAAATTTCATAAGAGCTCCCATTTTCGTTGTTGTTATTACTGTTATTATAATTGGAACAGTTATTATTTTATATCATTTTCATTATTGTTGTTGTTTTGTAATTGCAATGCACATTTTACATGATCAATCTAGGGAAAATATAACAGTATTTCAGAAAACTGTACTTACTTAATAAACCGTCAGACTTATCTTTCATTCGCAAAATATGGTATAATATATAAACAATTTTAAACTCTCCAGTGATAGCTGACGTGAAACAAACATTTTTATAAACTAGATGCTCAAACAAGCACATATCTCCTACAGGTACAGAGAGATAATCTTTTTCAAACCCTAAGAAATGCCCAGTCCAGAACATTTGTTAAGGATATTCAGGCCCACAGCGGAATGGGTTAAGACTAGTTAAGTGTAAGAAAGGGAGTACATCCTTAAATTTGCCAGAGTAAATAAAACATATGATGATTATTATTATTATTATTATTATTATTATTATTATTATTATTATTATTATTATTATTATTATTATTATTAAGGAAATTTGTGAAATGCTGAAGATAAACTTAGAAATTGCAAATTTATAGAGTGGAAGCTGTCCTAGTAGTATTTTAATATTCCTTTCATGTCTGTGGTGACTCATTTTTTTCTTTGGCATTGTGAAGAAACCACTTCTCCATCACCTTTGTTATCTGTATTGCTTTGTGAAATGTCTGTGGAGACTTACACATAAATATTAACTAGTGCTTTTTCACAAAAGTTAGGTTAGTGAAGTAATTTTGTCATGTTATATTTTCAGGGATGGCCTGCAAGTGACTGGCAGTGACCACTGCACTTTCAATTCCAGTCAGAAAGCTCTTGGCCAAGGAAACTTTTCCAAAATACCTAATGGTGTGAATGGTGTTGAAGATAGGATGTCTGTAATTTGGGAAAAAGGTGTTCATTCTGGCAAGATGGATCCAACTCGCTTTGTGGCTGTTACAAGTACAAATGCTGCAAAAATATTTAACATATATCCTAGAAAGGTTAGGAACATGATTGGTATTATTGCATATATAATTATATTGCCGGGTTAGTGACAAAACCTCGTAATTACATTTTGGTAAAATTTTCATGAGAGCATAAAACATTGCAAAATGTTACACATATTAAATTCAACAATTTTTTAATTTTTTTTCATGCAACTTATTGAGAGGCTTCGGTTAAATGAATTGCACTTTTCATAGTCTTACCCTATTATTTATGTCACAAAATGGAGTTACAAATTTTTCTTAATCTGAAAAGGATATGTCATGTGGTTAAAACGGTACATGCAGCTCACTTCCATTGGGGGTGTTCTTGAAAAGAGCTGCACCACCTTGGTACGAGACACAAGTTTACTTACTGTAAACAATCATACAGAAACTACACTGCCAAAATACATGTATTAACACTAAGGTGATGGCAATGACACTGATCTTTTGCCAAAGTCAATAAGGTGACTTAATTTATGAGTTTCACATATTACAAGGGTGAATCAAAAAGTAAGTTAGACTTCCAAGTTATGGCCGTTTATGAAACCACCTACACATAGGCAACACAGCTATGACAATATACACTGTAAGCTCCCTCTTTCACATAGTCCCCAAGAGACTGTAAACATTTCTCGGAACGGTCAACCAACTTTTCGATTCCTGCGGAAGTGTAGAGTATTGAATGCGAGGAAAGGAAAGTTAAGGACGACACAAACACCCAGTCCCCAGGCCGGGGATATTTATCATTTACAATTAGACCCCCTGATCTGGCCGGGAATCGAACCCGGGGCCGCCGGGTGACAGGCGGACGCGTTGTCCCCTACACCGTGGGGCTGGACAATCGAAAGGTTGGTTGACCATTCCGAGAAATGTTTACAGTCTCTTGTGGACTATGTGGAAAAGAGAACTTAACATTGTATGCTGTCATAGCCGTGTTGCCTATGTGTAGGTGATTTCATAAATGGCCATAACTTGGAAGTGTAACTTATTTTTTGATTTGCCATTGTAACATTAAATCACCTCTTCAGCCTGAGGCTGCTGTGGCTGCATGTGGTAAAGGTCACCATGTGACTAACATTGCACCTACCTTACACAACTTTAACATTAAGACCCTGTATTTGTTTGTACTGTACTTAAGAACATGGCTTTAAGTTATGAGTTATGTAAGTTATCTCTCTCTCTCTCTCTGACCTGTCATTTTATTTATTTTAATATGTGTTGTTAACCAACCTCCTTCCTTTCTATATTTGAGTAAATGAACAAGTGGCTCTTGTAGTTCCTGTTTTTAAAATATGTCTTTGTCAACAGGGTTGTATTGCTGTTGGTTCTGATGCAGATATTGTTGTTTGGGATCCCAATACAGCACGTACTATATCATCAAAAACACATGTTCAAGCTGTTGATTTCAATATTTTTGAGGTAAGTGTTCTAGAAACTGGTTGTTTTGATCTGTTAATTATCTCGCCACTGAACCAGCAAGTGTGTGTGTGTTTTTTTTTTCTCTCTACATTTAGCCCAGTCCTGAGCTGACAGGGTCGATCTGTCACTGCATTATTATTTCTCCATTTATTTAGTTTTGCTAGTTGGTTGTTGATCATATCCATATACTTCTAGTTTCCCTAACCTGAAGTTTATCCACCCTCATTGGTCTGCAGGCAGACTCAACCTTTTTTTGTGTACTTGTTCTGATATTACGTTATTTACTACAGATCATTGAAACATCTTCAGAATACCCATTACTTTCTTACAGATTTCCTGAATTCTATATCAGTTATAATATGGCCATATGTGATAACCTAAAATTTTGTGCAGCAAACACATGACTTCTAGGCTATAAAGAGCTATAAATTGTACATGTAAACATTCTATACTATTTGTAACTGTTAACTGCTTGATTACACAAATGGCATAATAATAATAGTAATAATAAACTTATGAACACAGTAAACACAGTAACAAAACTTAAGGTTCAGCAGAAGCGATGCACTACAAAACATAAACAACAGGTTAGGAAATATGACCACTACAGAATGGATGTGGAAAGCAGTATGGAACCCTGCAAGGTAATGGAATGTATCCTTTTGCGAAGAAAGGAAATTTAGAGGGTAATTGCCCTTGGATAACACACATTTATTTTAAAAAGGAAATAAAGCAAAACTCACAGTAGAAAGAACAAAAAAAAAAAACCTCAAAGGTATTTACAAAGTAAATTTTAGTGTTACCTGTGCCTACAGACATGCGCAATGCACAAAAGAACTTTAACTACAACTTTAAAAGGTCGTATCCAACAATACATGACTATTAAAATGAGGGCTAATCCCAATCTACACAAGGTAGGAAAAAAAAAAAAAAAAAAAAAAAAAAAAAAAACCTCCTAACATAGAGGCACAGAAAACTTGCATCACTACCTAAAACTCTTCAAAAAATGTGCATAGATTTTGAGCGCATATGTTAGGTGACACAGAAATGCCGGGAAGCAAACCCGAGGGATAAGTAAATTACATTATTGGTTACAAGGTTTTTAAAAAAATTTGCCTCCGAAACAAAAGGTACAAGATCTTAGCTGAAAAGCTAAGTCATTTCAACAAATTTAGCGGTGAACTTGAATCTTGAGGATAAACTCCTGCGCTAGAAAAGAAATTATTACATTTAAATGAAGCTAATAACTGAAATAAGAGAAGGAACACTGCTTACCCTGAGACAGGACCGATGGAGGAGCGTGTCTGCTGTCTAGGATGGTCAAATGATCAAAGACAGAGATCATACCTTGCTCCCACCGAAGGAGTGCGTAAAATTGAGAAACAGGAAATGGTGCAACCACCAAAGAGAACCAATCAGAAAACAGGCTTCACCCTCGACTTTCACATTCACCAATTACGTTAACTCTTATTTTCTCCGATCAAAAGTCTCTTCGTTCTTGCTGATGATAAATGTTCCAGAAAAGTCTCTTCTGCAACAGGAAATGCCCTTCTAAAACTGCCCGTGTAAGTACACGCCATTTCACAAATTTTAACAAAAATTAAATCTCACAGATAAATTATAATTTTGATACAACACATAAAAAGGGGTTTCTAAAACAGAATTCTTCCAAGTTCAAAGGTCCAAACAATGTAATATTATATACAACACACAGAAAAAAAAAATTAAAACAATAAATTAAGAAATGTCCATAGATTCCCCCTGCTGTCTTAACACTGCTACACTATTCTTTAACAAACTTTGAATGTATTTGAGTTATACTGGCTATTTTCATTGGAAGGCAATATTTCTAGATGTAAAAAGACAATGAATGGTGAGCACGACTTTTAGGCCTACATATAAAGTAAATTTAGTCAGTTTTGTTACCGGTACTCATATCACGTTATTTGTTACATCTCATTAATTCCTCTGATGAGGTTGACGTCAGGAAGGGCATGCGGTCGTAAAAACTCGCTATGAAGATTCGTCTCACTTCATACTCGACCCCATAGAGGAAAGGGATAAGGGTATCGTATTATATTATGTAATATTGATACAAAATAACTTAATGGCCAGTCATTTGTCTAATTCAGTTGAGCAGTATGCCTACCACACAGTAAACCTGATCGCTCCTGTCATTTGAATTATCATCTTGCGCCGCCAACTTCCCTCTTACCTGTGTGTCGTCATTCTAAGCGACATCATCTTCACTGCCATCTCATCAGCCGTGTCACCCATTCACTGCAGCACTGCAATCGAGAGCATACGAGGTCCCGTCTTTTTGAACCTTTTAAAAATAGTTTTGTTCCTGACTATAGAGTCTAAACGGTGTGAATCTATTCCCAAATGGTTTCTGGAGATGGTTTCTGATATTCCCAATTGGTGTATGTGCAGCAGAAGCCACTCCTTCCGAAAAAAAGGTGTGCCAAACCACCAGCTGATAACTAGCGTATGAGACGAGTTGTACTTCTGAATGTAATACATAGTGCCTGGAAGCTTTCTTTTGATAACTGCGGGTGTTGAAAGCCAGACCCTTATTTTTAAGTATATTTCATGCTTATTCTCTGCACTTATCACATCATATTTATGTAAAGAGCTGTACACAAGATAAGAGGGACCGCATTGTTTAGGTTAGGTATCCTATCGCCCGGATAGGGCCAAAAGTTCCACAACGGGAAGAATAAAAATAAATAACAGGAAAGTTTGCCGCATTTATGGATATCTACAGGTGTGGTGGTAATGTGTTTTATTATCATAATGTTTAATTTTGTACGTTCGTTGTCTCCATTTCTCTTTATTAACACATTCCCTAGTATGTTTTGTTTGGCATCTTCAAAAATAGTTTAAAGTACGTGCGGACATATTATTCTTCTTTTCTCCATGGGGCCTCTAAATATTAGTTCCTAATTAGCATCGACCTCTAAGATATTTTGCTACCATGTTTTTCCTTCATTCCCACCTAGATATACCTGCTCCCTTCACAAAGCTGCAGGTTGTTCTTATTGGGTCTTCTTGGATTTTTTCTCTCTCTTCACCTGGTAGTCCTAGAGTGGAGAGCCTGATTCTACCCAGCACCTCACATTCGAAAAGTATGTGTTCAGCTGATTCCTCTGCTTACATGCGGACATAAAATTATTATTATTATTATTATTGTAATTATTTGTTAGGTACATTGGAGAGTAAAACAATCGTTATAATTGGATGGATTTCATCACATTTTTAACTTACTTCTTTCCAAAAAAATACCTATATCGGCCCGAGTTAAGAGATATTAAACGATCACTTTCTTAATGATCTCGCCTGCTATATAAATAGTAACAACCTTGAATATTTCTCAACTAAAGTAAACTCGTTTCCTCATCCTGAGTGGGTGCAGCTCTTTTTAGATACAACCCCCAGTGGAGAGGAGTTACATGTACCGTTTGTACCACACATCAGCTTTCCTGCCCTTCGTAAATCTCTGGCAGTACGGTACCAGTAATCGAACTCGGACTCCCGAGAAAGGCAGCTAATTGTGCTATTACACTGGCGGACATTATTAACTACAAAACACTGGCATATAGCATGACTGAATGCTTGCAATGCGCGGGTCGGATACAAAGCTATTCACCTATTTGTGCGACGTCATCAGAGCTGCAGTAGGCCTACGCTGCGGGGGCGAACATTTCTTAACTACGAAACACAGGTGTACCGCATGACTTCAACACTTGTTTTCATTGCATAGGTTGTACGGACGAAACTGTTCACAAATTTGTGCGATGTCATCAGAGCCACAATAAGACTTGTGCCCACTTCAATGCAGAATCGTTATTCTTTTCTGACAAATTATGTGGGGGGGGGGTCTTGTATGCAAGATTTTTTTCATTTTCTTTGTTTCAAAAAGCCGGAGGGTCGGGGGGCGTCTAATACACGAGTAAATACGGTATATAGTGGACCTGATGCAAATCAATGACTCGGCTAATGACTATTTACTAAAGCCTTTGCAAATCATTACTTGATGACTTTCTACAACAATTATCTGTGTTTCTGGATTGTTTCCGAATTTTCTCAGTGCGTTGTGCTTGTTTATAATTTGCTGTTGATTTTTTTGCTTAGTGGAATTAATGTTAAGATATTGTATCAGGTGAATGATATTTTGATTAAGCATGTTACTTAGTCAAGTGATATTTTTAAAAGGATATCTTCTAATATTTCTTTGTGAAGAACCGTAAATATAGTAAATATGATGACAATTATTTGTACTTAGTTTTTACATAGACAAGTCAATGGTGAAGAGGTCTTCGTTTGTGCTGTTTGTGCAGTGTGTGAATGTTTTGCCACCAATGTGTATACTGCCAGATAAATGGAAATCTCATTTAGAAACCAATCATTGGAACAATATTAGTCATACTTGTTACTACTTGACTTGGAAATTAAGAGAGTTTCAAAAGGATAGCTTTTTAACTCTTTCTGGTCTAACTGCGAGCATAGCTCGCAGCGGCCAAAATTACGCTCAGGCCGCGCTGCGGGCATAGCCCATAGTAAGGTTAGACAATTCACAAAAAATCGAGAACGAGCTATGCACACATTCTGGTGTTTTCATCGTGTTTCTTCATGTATTAGTTACGAGAGTATTTAAGCAGATGGCAGTATTATGTGCCTAAGTCAGAGAATTTACGATATTTTCCATCAACATGCATCAGTAGATGTTTTCACTCAGTGAGCTCTAAGACGTGGCTTCTCGCAGCAAACATGTGCTTGACAAAAGTTCTATTTCCGATATTTTATGATATATAATAAGTTTATGTGCAAATGAACATATTATTGGCATATGAATTCAAAACAACTCCTTATATTTCATTATGACTGGAGTTCGTTTTACGGCATAGCGCATGTTCCCGCGTATTTCAAATTTGCGTGAATACGTAAGATTGTCTACATATTAGTAAAGTTGTCTGTTTAGAAGACTGTATTTTCTCTTTCTCAGAAGTCTTTTGTAGTAAATGGAACAATATTTTTACATTTGAGTAACTTTTGACAAAATTTATCAATTAAAATAGAATTTCATAAGAACTTCCATTTTCATTATTATTATTATTATTATTATTATTATTATTATTATTATTATTATTATTATTATTATTATTATTGAAAAATTATTATTTTATATGGTACTCATTATTGTTGTTGTTGTTTTGTAATTGCAATGCACATTTTGTATTAGGAAAATAGGGTAAATATAACAGTATTTCAGAAAACTGTACTTGCTTAGTTATCCGTCAGAATTTTTTTCCTTTCGCAAAACATGGCATAATATATAAACAATTTTAAAATCTCAAATGATAGTTGGCATAACACGTACACCATTTTTGAAAACTAGATGCTCAAACAAGCACAAAGAAAAAAGAATCATGCAAATATCTCCTACAGGAACAGAGATATAATGTTTTAAATATCCTTATAAAAATGCCCAGTCCAGAACATTTGTTAGAGATATTAAGGCCCAGACTGAAATGGGTTAAAGCAGGTGTCAGTGTCAAACAGTGTTCCACTAGCATCTTTCAATATGGGGTATAGAATCACAAAATCATAGAATGATTCTATTACAAAGATAGTTGTTCTACTGGCTGCAATACATGTGAACTTCATGATCACTGGATCTACTGGGAAGCTTCTTTCAGAAATTTCCTTGTCTGACAACACTATCAGTCAGACTGAAGAGGGTAGAGCCAGATAGATGGAAGCAAATAGATTTGCAAAAAAAGGTAGTAGCAAAAGAAAGAAGAAAAACAGGGAAACATTTACCAAAGAAGTAAAGGATGATTTGAACTGTGAGGAAAAAAATATTTCAAATTAAAAGAAACTGTAGGAATGAGACAGAGAAGACAGGATTTGTGAAGAATAAGGGAGGAGTAATAATGACAAAACCAGAACATGTAATGAACAGATGGAAGGAATATTTCAGTAAACTGCTGAACGTGAGAAACCAGACATGTGGAGAAAGCATCCAGGCAGCCGTAATAGAAGTAACAGAGAAGAAACTGGACATTACAATGACAGATGTAATGGGTGGTTAAAGAGATGAAGACAGGAGAAGCTGTGGGAATAGATGAAGTAGCCATAGAAATAATCAAGGCTGCAGGACCATCAGGACTCTGGTGGACATATAGAATGCTAAAGTGTGTATGGAAAGAGGAAAAAGTGCCTGAGGATTGGGGAAAATGGGGTAAGAATATCGATATTCAAGAAAGGAGATGATAGGATGTGCAGTAACTACCGAGGAATCGCCATCCTCTCCCATGTTGCCATGATAATGGAAAGGATATTGGAGAGAAGACTTAGAGAAAAGGTGGAAAGTCAGTTACAAGAGGAACAATTTGGTTTCAGAAGGGGAAGGTCAACAGTAGAACCCATTTTCATTCTGAGACGGATCGTGGAAAAGAGCTTGGAATATGGGAAGGATAAGGTAATGACGTTTATATACTTAGAAAAGGCATTTGACAACATACCCAGAACAAGAGTTAGGGACAGCCTTATACACAGGAGCGTTGGCAAGGAACTAGGTGTATATAAAGTAAGAGTTTTGTCTGTACATTACTCAGAATTTTAAAAGAATGGTATTTCTGTATTGGTCATGTCCACAGTAACAAGGAAATGCACTTTTTACTTTTCCGTAATGTCTGTCTGTCTGTCTGTCTGTCTGTCTGTCTGTCTGTCTGTCTGTCTGTATGTATGTATGTACACGCATTACTAGAAAACGGCTAAAGAGAATTTAATGAAAATCGGTTTACAAAGTCAGGGAATGGTAGTTTAGGGGAAGGGCAAAAATTTAATTTTCAAATATTTGTTATTAGTGGCCCTATCTTAATAAAAATTGGTATGCAAAGTCAGGGAATAAGTTGCTACAATCTAGGCTGTAAATAATTTTATTCGCGCTGAGTGAAATGATAGTTTAGGGACAGGCCTAAAATTTAATTCTAAATTATTTATATTATTAGTGGTCCTATCGATAAATACTACATAACCAAAGTTATGTCGAATTAAATTTCCGACCATGTATGTCTTATACATTTTTACCGTCTCGGCTATAATAACACAGATATTAATTTTTGTTGCTAAGTCCATATCGACGCCGAGCCACGAAAAAATGGGTTAACAGAATTTTATGAAAATCGGTATATAGAGTCGGGGAATAAGAAACTACAGTCTAAGCTATAAACAATTTTAATCACCCTGGATGAAATTGTAGTTTAGGGGAAGGCGCCTAAAATTTAATTTTTAAATACCTATGTTTTTAGTCCTATCGAAAAGTACTACATAACAAAAGTTACAGAGAATACAATTTCTGATCATTTATGTTTTATTCAGTTTTACCGTACTGACTATGATGAGTGGTATTTCAGAGTCGGAAGAAAACTATATGTGAAGGCCTACAATATTGAAAGCGCATAACATTGATCAACAATAACATTACATTGACCATTGTTTGTTATGATGTTATTTGTCTCTTATGCTGCCTCTGAACTCCGATAGATGGAATTACTGCTGCGTACTGAGTATAATAGCCTGACTGAATATTGGCGGGAAATAGCCGGGGAGTTAGAAAACTTTCTTCTTTAGCATGCCATTCCTCTGGTTCATACATTTTTTGGATACAGCTGGTACATAACACACTGGTTCTTCATAGTATTCCAGTTATTAGATCCCTACTCTCACACGGTTTTGAATGAAGTAGTAGTAGTAGTAGTAGTAGTAGTAGTAGTAGTAGTAGTAGTAGTAGTAGTAGTAGTAGTAGTAGTAGTAGTAGTAGTAGTAGTATGGCCTGGTCTAGAATAACAATTTAGGCCTATTCCAAATTATAGCACCATAATTCAGTAAATAACTCAAAATTCAACCCTGAAAAGAGCCGTTTCTTAAGAAAAGCTAATTCCTCTTCACTTTTATTAAATTCTACATTCATTTTATTCCAAATTATCAGTGAAGAGGGGGTTCTCCTCTGGCTTGGAGGAAAAATTTGCCTCCAAGTCAGCTAGATTTCTCCTACGCCAGTGTGGTGAAATGATATTTTCTGGCTCATCGGGTGCTCCTAGGGAACAGATTAGTAAAAGGGCATAGTTTTTGCCTTGGTAGTCTCCACTATTCGACCCTCTCCCCGCCGAAAAAGACGAAGAGTGTTCACGAATCACAGCTGTCTGCGGCTTGGTCATTCCAGCTCTGGAACTTTGGACTGTTAAATCGGCAGTGTAGTCCTGTTTGTTAAAAGTGATAAAATGTGTGGTGTTTCATTTGATCGCACCATTCCTACTGACGTCATTGTAATATATGTTCATTTCCGTTGGGAAAACCACTAAGACAGTCTTTCTGAGGATGTAAAAAGGCAGGTGGAGAGTGAGTGTCTACCATTATAAAGAAAACTCCCCAATCTGATTGTGACTGATGGTATGCAAGCAGGTCTACCATGATAGTGAAAATTCCCTAACTCAGTCTTCATATAAGAAAAGGTGTTTGGCGACTTCACCGTCGCGTTTCTAGGGTAATGTTAAGAGCTATGCAATTTAATACAGTCTTGCTCACAAAGTGTACACTAGAATTCCGTATACAGTGTAGAATTCCATAGCGAAGCACGGGTACATCAGCTAGTAATAATGATAAAAGCAATATGTGATAACTGTTACAGCTGTGTGAAGACAACAGTGGGTAGAAGAGAATGGTTTGGAATAGACAATGGTCAAAAGAAGGGAGTGTGTTGGCACCTTTCCTGTTCATAATGGTGATGGATGACATTATAAAGGCAGCAAGGAAAGAAATTTTTGATGGGAAAGAATGAATGCAATGATGTTCAACACTGAAAACTTTATTTCTGGTCCGTATTGAAAGGAGATAACATACAATATAGGGAAATTTGATTGATCCACCTTTTTTTCAATACATAATATTTTGTTAATATGATCACAACATTTTTATTAAGTACCGGTTTCAGTGTCTATGGACACCATCAACAAATTCAGACATTGTTCTAAATCCAACTTAATAAAAGATAATCCCAGACCTAAGTCATTCTCATCTCTTACATTCAATCAAAACATCTATTCAAGAAACATAACGTTAATATTGCTTTCCACACCAACAATAGAAATGTGGACATTCTCCACAATTCCAACCTGGTCAGCAAATCGGACCCTTTCACTAAGTCAGGAGTTTACAGGTTTCGGTGCAGCGACTGTAACAGTTCATATATAGGAAAAACTGGGAGGAGCTTTAAGATTAGATATGCCGAACATCTCAATGCGATCAAATACAATAGGTTTTCTGCAGTTGGTTAGCATATACAGGCTTATAAACACAAATCTAATGGATTAGATGAAGATTTAACAGTATTAGACACGTTGAACAAAGGCCCTTTACATACATCTAGACCAATATTTCAACACAAATCTCAGCTTGAACGACATTTCCGAAAAGCACAGAATTTTTTTTGATTCTCTTATTTCAATTCTCAACAGTGTTAAACTCCCAAAAAAACCCAGCTTGTTCTTTCAGATTATACGTCACACATTATCACGTTATCCTTCCCTACCACGTCCACCTGACTCAGCCCCCTCCATCACCCCTCCTCTCCTCCTTCCTGACCCACCCCTTTCCCCCCCTTAACGATGTTCTACGCTTCCAGTAAACTCTAGTATTTGCTCCTTGCCACTCTTCACGCATACATCAGGCCGCTTGAGGCGAGTCTGCTACTTAACTTTATAGCTTTTTTGCCCTGTTTCCAATAATTCATTTTAACTCTTAACTTTCTTTTCATACTTAAGGTTCTGCATTGGATCAAGAACATTCTCTCCATATATCTACTTTCTCTTTGCCTGAAACATGATCCACTTCTTTGAGTACCTCATAATTGACAGCTTCTTTTTATGAGTTGACATTACAAGACACCATCAAACTTACTTATGTTAAATTATCAATATTCTGTGGAAGGACTGCATACTACATCTGTTTTTGGATGTCCATGTTTTATTTTCACCCAGTGTTTAGCAGCACTATGCTTGAGACTTTTTAACCATTCCAAAGTGATCAAGTTTTTAAACACTTATTAATATCATCACTTTCATTTTATGTTTTGACCAACAAGCACATAACTTGTTAATATTCTTTTAAGCATTGTATTTTTACTTCATCCTATTAATGTCACTTATTACCAAGGTAGTATATACTTGTATATCTTGGTTCATACGACCTGTTTCAGCTGATGATGGTGTCCATAGACACCAAAACTGCTACTGAATAAAAATGTTGTGGTCATATTAATAACATATTATGTATTGAAAAAAGGTGGATCAATCAAATTTCCCTCTATTGTATGTATTGATGTTTGCGGATAATGTGATCTGGGTAGAAGATGAGGAGGAGGTACAACAGCGGCATGTACTGAATAGTATTGAACCATGGGAATTGAGGATCGTTGTGAAGAAGAGTGAGACAATGATGGTAATGAGTAGAGGAAGTAAAGAAAGAAAAGAATCTATCAAAATTGGGGACAAGGAATTGGAAATAGTAGCACACTTCAAATACTAGGGTCGTGAACTGACAGAAAATGGAAGAATGTATTTGAAAATTAGTAAAGGGATACAACTGGGAAGTGCCTTTTACCCCCAGGTCTGTGCCGGCTGGGATGGTTTCTGCCCCATGGAATGTGGAAATCATTGTGACATCTTTCTTATCACGCCACTTTAGGACAGAAACCTGGTCGGAATGCCAAGCTATAAGTTCCCTCTTCTTTAGTTTCATGTTCACATCCTTTGGGACATCCTTTCTGTTGAGGCGCAAAGTTCTTACACAGTCGGTTTTCAATGATTTTAACTTATGAGTCAAAGCAAGTGAATTATAAAAATTATCCATCCACAATGTGTATCCTTCATTAAGAAGTGGTTCCACAAGTGAACAACAGCATAAGATTTTTATGTCTGTTGATGTATGTGTTGTTTCAAAATACAGTGTCTTTGCCTATGTATACTATAAATTACCAAAGATAGTCTGAATTGACTCGCACAATTCATGTGATTTTATGCCAAATTTTGTGGATTTTAGAGGTTTTTATTTTGCCTAAAAGACAACCTACCCTGTCATAGGATTAGTAACTCATCAACTGTGACATTCTGATCTGGCAGCTACTAAGTCTGGAACTTATTTTTCAGGTAGGACATAATCAGATATATTTTGAAAAGTTTGGAAGGGGCTTGTTATGTATCAACTGCCTCAATGTTATTGAAATGCATACAATTACTAATTGATTCAAATCTATCCATCAAAATAACAGACCCGAAATTTGGCATAGACAAAATAGTTCTTAGAAAAATAGCTTTGTAGTGTAGGCTTTTGTGTTATACATATGAACATAAAAGGAGCAATCACAACATATATCTTGTCCTTCATGATTAGTTTCCAATCCCACATTCTAGAACGAAGTGGTAAGAATAAGCCCCTACATCAGATTCTTTGCTCAGCATATATATTTGTTTCATGAACTATTAGTTCCATTCAGTTCATGTAATAATTTGACCTTTCTACGTCGCACAGCTTTTCCCTTTTTGTTTTGTTTTGTTACCGTGTCTAGAGAGAAAATAGTAAGTGAGAAATGAGAGCTTCCCGCAAAACCTCTTCAATACCACGATCAGAGACCTCGCGGCCTGCTATCCTGCACAGTCCACTTCACTTGTTTATCGTATTTTCAGTTTCTATATTAGAGGAGACAGGCTTAACTATTAGGTGCTCCAGCATTGTCTGAGATGATGAATTGGTAGAGACATTGATACATGCAGCTACACTTTGGAAAGGATGAATATGTTTAAGATGATATTGAAGACTACTAGTACTTCCAACACAACGTTTTATCGCATTTCTTACAAAACACTTGTTTTTCTGTTTGTCACTGTACACCAGCCGTTTTAGTTTAAGACCGCAAAATTCACCAAGTTTTTCTCGCATGTGTTCATAAGCCTTATTTGTAACTGAAGTTCACGAACACTGAATGCGAATATATACTGTCTGCTGTATAACAACAGCACACGAACTGAGGTTTAAGTTGTCACATTTTCTACTGTGTCTTGCTAGCAATAGGTATCTGGCCATTCCCACATTACCTGGAAATTCCTTGAAATTTCGTAATGACAGTCGCTTCAAGAACCTTGCCCACATCTTTCCATTATGCCGCCTGATTGTGTTTTGTAAAGGTCCGCAAATATAGCCTACTACAATAGTCTGCAAGATATAAACATCAGCTAACGTTAATTACCAGTCCATCATACAATAGCTAATGCTAGCACACCAAATGGCAAATAACAATACAATACACATGTTTTGTGCCGTGAAACAGTTATTTTTCTTTCATTGCACTACAATTTTAATCAGTTCAGTTTATCGACTAAAGCACATTGATCGGTTAATCAGGTTTTTTGATTAATCAGTTAATTGGAGCTTTAGATTAATTGATTAAATCAACAGCTCTAATTATTAACACTTCCCCTCTATGCCCAAACACCGCTCTGGTGAGCTAATACTGTGGGTACAAAGCTCAAGCGCCATTTATTTTTACATTTAACTGTTTGTATTATGGCGAGTTTTTAGTTTAAACAAATACCACTCATGTGTAGCTTAGGGTTTCAAGCCTATACAAAAAAAAAATTGCACTAATTGCCAGCATCTGTTGCAAACTATTTGTGTTGCCTGTAATCACGTGAGGTAATTGGTCCCTGTCAGACAGAGCTCTCTGAGTAAAATGGCTAACAGCAAGTTGTCCAGTGATAACATTGCAGAGATTTTGATCAATTCTGGATCAGAAATGGGAGATAGTGATTCAGAAGCAGAAAATTAAAAATTGAAATGGAATGCAGGCATGTGGAGACTTCATAAAAGTGGTGTCACTTTTCCTTGCCAACAGTACTGCAGCAGAAGGAGAGAGTACATTACTGCAACTATCTTTTGCCACAAGAGTGACAGTGAAGCATTTCCCATCCAAGATACCCAGTGCAGAGAACAGGCCAACTATAGTGTGTAAGGTCTGTTCAGATGCAGGAAAAATGAACACAAGTCTTAGGGTATGAAAAAAAGAACAGGATGTGTTAGGCATGTGGTGATGGTCTTTGTCTTCCCAAATGCTTCCAAAATTTCATTCCAGATAGGATTACTCAAACTACTGTAAAAACTAGAATGGCACTGTACCTGACTTGTTACAACCCTGTTGATGTCTGTGATATTTTGTAATGTACAGTAATATAGTTTATCTTTTCCTATTTCTCATTTGTGTTACCAGTTTTCCTATGCAAGCAATTATGGTTTTTCTTTTCTTTTTGAAAAGTACATTAAAAAATATATTTGTAGAAGATTTCCATTATTATATTTAGAGGCACCTGTTTTCCGCAAAGTGCAAAATCGTGCAATTTTTTGCAAAAATTTACAAATTTGGCTCAAAAACACGAAACTATTTATGTTTAAGCAAAATCGTGAAACATTGTACATTTAAGCAAAATTGTGAAATAATTTACAAAATTATTTGGAATTATATCATTTGAAGTTTACAACGGAGATTCGAGGCGAGTTGTGGCAATAAAATCCAATAATCTATGCCACAATCGACTATATACTCTTTCAATATATATATCTTCTTTTTTTCTAGGGGTTTTACGTCGCACCAACACAGTCGATATATATCAGAAGCTAAGATATAGTATATCGATTATCGTTAAATTAGCTTCCTGTGCAGCGAGAAATGTGTCTTGTTCATAATTACATCTAACGTGACACTGTATTTCCTCTTGCCTGTTGAAAATTGCTGCTGATCAGTGCGTTTAATTTCCTGTTTTGTGCTCAGTTTATTAAAATGGTTGTGACAGTTTTTGATCGAGAATAAGAATTTTCATCAGAAGGATTTTGCGTGTTTGACAAAACTAGGGAGATACTGATGTGCAAATACTGCAGTGTGCGAATTGAGTGGCAGAGAAAGGACACGTGCCTGAAACACATTAATAACAGAGTTTCACATAAGAAGAACAAGGAAAAGGCGCTAACGATGATGGGCATCAGAAGACAAGCTAGTCTCACAGACACTAGTTCAGCAGCAAAACAGGCGAAATACGATAAAGACGCATTCATTTTATCTACACCTTGAGCTTTTGTGGAGGCAAATATTCCACTGGGAAAAGTTGATCATCCGAAGCTGAGAGAGTGGATGGAAAAATATATACCAGGTTTCTGCAATACTATACATTTTTTTCTGAGGAAGAGATGTGAGATTATGTTTTTCTAATAACTGTGTGCGGTTATGTTAGTTTTCTCGTTTAATGACATTTAGGCCTAGATAATGCATGCTGGATCCCTCATTTACTTACAATTATAAAGCATTTAATTCATTCAAATGATGTTAAATAGCCCTCTAATATTAGGCCTATTGATGTTTTTAAGGTGCTGGAGACTTGCTGGGAGACTGAGGGAAGGTTCTGTACCTCGAATTAAATAAAGACTAGGAGGAAAGATTAAAAGAAGCTGTGAAAGATGAGTGTGTTTCAATTCTTTGTGATGAAACGACTGATAAAAAAAGAGCAAAGTGTTTTTATGGTTCTTATAAAAGTGCTTAGTTTACAAGTTATTTGTAGGGGGAGTGAATGTTATTGCAAATGCTAATGCTACAGAATGTTCACAAGCAATTATGAGTGTAATTCACAAACTTGAATTTCAGTACCAGAATGTAGTTTCTATAACTTCTGATTTAGCATGTTATATGGACAAGTGCATAAACGCAGTTAGGGTTTTAGTTTCAGAAGGGTTAGTACACACGCAGTGCTGGGCACATAAACTGAATTTGGTGGACACTGTGTGGGTGGTGGAACTTAGTACTTTGAACCAATGTGTTGTACAGGCAAAACAGATCTTCCTTAATACATGAAAAAGGAAGCATGCGCATTATTCTTGAAATAGAAATATGAAGACGAACCCACTAAAGCTAAACTCTTCCCTATTCCTGTGATCACCAGGTGGAACTCATGGTTTAAAAGTGTTGAGTACCTTGGAGAATATCTTCATGATCTAGTAGACTTTGTTGAAACTATTGAAGATGAGAGTGTTGCTGTGAACTATTTTAAAGCCTTGACCCCAAATGAAGTAACAAAAATTCATTACCTAGCTATTTTTCTTGTTGAGCATTGCTTAAAATGTTGCAACTTGCTGCTCACATAAGAGAGTTCCAACATGCCGTTAATTCATGTAGGTACTTAAATCTAAACTTAGTAACCATTCAGTGGATTTTAAATTGCTGCATTTTTTTTTTTTTTTTTTTTTGAGACAACCTTGGATAAACTTTCCAAACTACCAAAACAAATGCAGACGCATTTAACATCTGTTTCAATCTGTAGGTGGAGCAAGCCTGAAAAATCTGAATCAATTAATAGAGTTTGTCACAGGAAAGTTTATAATTTCTTCTCTTGGTAAACTTTTTCATCCAAGAAGCATAATGGAAGGGATAAAGCAAATTCCCATCCTACGAGAACGTTCAAGGTCAGAATACCTTGAACCATACACAGTGTTTGGAATGTAGAGCAGGTAGAGATATTGATGTGATTGCCATTCTTCTTTCCTTGAAACCAGAATGCGAGCATTTTGTGGAAGCTGCAGTGAAGGCCTTATGGATCCCAGTCAGTAATGTTGATAGTGAAGGGCATTTTCAACGTATTGTAATCTCTGACTCCCAGTAATATGGAACCCGTGGTAGCTTTGTCTTTTTCAGACTGATATGTAAATTATACACTTACGCTAGGCCCTACTTGTTAGTGACAGCTGATACAATTTTTTCAAACTTCCGTGCTTTGATATAATGTGTAATACTGTACATATGTGTTCTAAGCAGAAGCATAACTTATGTATTTATATACTTATGCAGAAATAAAACTTTGTTATACTTCAAATATGCTATCAACTAAGTTTTTGGTTTACCTTTTATTGCTGAAAAGTGGGAATAAAATTTAGCAAAATTGACAAAATAAAATAAATAAAAGTAGCTAAAAACATACCAAAATAACTGTTAAAAATAACTAAATAAGGCAAAAATTTTCAACACAGACAGGTGCCTCTAACTATATTTAAAGATTAAGTATCTCATTGGAAAGAGGAAAGGTGATCCATTAACTTAAATAGAATATAAATTCAAAATCTTTCTGTAAACGAATGAATGTAGCCACTCGCGCACACACAAAAAAAAAAAAAAAAAAATAACTACAGTATCCTCATACCAAGCACAACTAAAATTGTCAGTGTGGAAAGTGTTAAAAATCTGATTTTAGCACAGTGGAGCTGTGACTTCAAAAAAAAAAAATTGTCTAGGTTTTCTTTCAGTCCACAGAAGGCTGAAAAAGTTGTGCACTTTAAAGGGAGACCCCACACAAAAATTTAACTTTTCTTCTACTTTGCTGATTTTGATCAGACTTTAAAATCATATATATCATGTAAAGATATAGCAATACACAGGTTTTTGAAGTCCAGAATTTCATTGGTTTTTGAGTTTTGAATTTTTAATAATGATTTTTAATGGTATTTTTGAAAACAAATATTTGGTACTCAGACCTCAACTTTCACATTCCAGACTTTTAGGTACAGTCACAAGATATAGTTCAATAGTTCTGTGCATTCGTTTTATGAGAAATGTTATTAATTAACTTTCAGTATTTTTTTCAAATTTCAAACTTAAGTTTTCTTTAATTATCGGTACATAAATGTGATGGTAAAGTAGGTGAACTACTTTTTTGATAATATTAATGCATAGAAGTATGCAAGTACCTCATGACTACCTCCTGCAAAAATTTCATTGAGATTGGTTAATATTTAGGATTGAAATGTTAGCATTGAACTTAGAAAAACGAACTTACAGGTAAATGGATTTTGTTAAAAATGAATGCTAGTACAACACACATACCCATAAAAATTCACCAGCACCAATTTTTTTTCCCATTTTGATGTCATGTCAAGTTCTGTATATACTGATGTTGTACTTCTGTGTATACACAATCTAAACACAATGGAAAAACTTCTTCACACTATTTGCACTAAGAGAAAAGTATTAGAAGTTGCTATATTTGCACAATAAGACCACATGCTGCTGCTTCTCTCTGGCAGGCACTTCTTTCATGTTCACTGCATCAATAATTACAGGCCCATTTTCCGTGTTCAATGCCATAATATTTACAATAACCAATATATTAGCAACAACTTATATTAGGCAGTCATTTAAACAAACAAAAAAGAAAAACCTACTGTAAAGGAAAGAACAGCAAACGTTCATGAATTAAATTCTCAACAAAAATTTTGTTTATATCACTAGTGCAGATTTTACTCGCTACAAATCTCTACATGTCAAAGAAATGTAATGAGCCAATATTGGAATGCAAAAAGTTATGGCATCGATAGGGGCACCTGTTTTTGCAAAGCTCAAAATCTTTAAAATTTTTGCAAAATTTTACAAATTCGGCTCAAAACATAAAACTGTTCATATTTAAGCAAAATGCAGAATAATTGACAAAATTATGTGGAATCACTCAGTGATCCAAGAAGCATAATGGAAGATGATTTGGAAAACCGTAAAATCTCTTGTCTAAATCAAATTCCCATTCTACGATAACTTTCAACATCAGAATATCTTGAACCATACACAGTGTTTAGTGATCTAGTTGGTAGAAGTTGAAGGTGTTTGCCATTCTTCTTTTCCCGAAATCAGAACATGGGCATTTTGTGGAAGCTGTAGTGAAAACTTTATGGACCCCAGTCAGTAATGTTGATGGTGAGAGGTCATTTTCAATGTATTGTAATATGTCTCACAAGAGAACAGCTCTGACTTCCAGCAATATGGAACTCATGGTATCAGTGTCTTTTCCAGACCGATATGTAAATTATGTACATAGTCTATGCCCTACTCATTAAAGTGGCAGGTTAGTTTATTTCCAAGCATCCATGCTTTTGTCATATACAGTAGAAGTCCGCTATAGCGAGAATTCACAACGGCAAAAATACTCGCTATAGCGGATTGTCGTTATATCAGATTTTTCGTAAAAGTCCGGAAAAACCCCGCACGCATTACAATCGGTATGAAACGGCAATTCGTTTGTTCAAAACTTGCGCTTTTTGCAGATTTCCATACTATGGCTTACTCGTAAGTTTTTTCTAATTCCGAGACAGCGTGAACGCGGATGTTCAATTTCATTCTGAAGAACTGGGTAGTATCACTCCAGTGGCTTCTTTGGCAAACTTTTCAGTTTTCTTATTCAAACAGTCACCTAACCTAACTTAACCTCGTATGTATCATGAAAACATATTTCAAGCACCAGTAATAATAACCGTTTCGCTATAAAATACTCAGGAATAGCCTTTCCAAAATTTAATGAGAGGCGAGAAAATACATTGTAGCCTCGTAGTGCGCGTTCTTCATTAAGACGATTTCTCCCTTATCACGTCATAAATTCGAAGTCCTGATTCACGTTGTATTAAATCTGTTTAAAATACCTCATTTATCGCATCATAAAATTTCATTATTTCCGCTCAGTACAATCACATTTTTCACAGCCCTGGAATTGTTCTGCATCATCCCTTGTGAAAGGAACGTGGTTTCCAACACAGATTTGAGCCCTCACCACACGAGGCAAGTCGGGGAAAGTTACGCGAAAACGGTAAATGGTCTTGAATTCCAGAACTTCAGAGAGTTAATTATTGCTTCGGGAAGCAAGTCATCAGCCTCAGGAAAGTTCAGTTTTGAACTCCATTTTTTTTTTTTCAATTGATATTGCTGAATAACTCAGTAAGCCTGTTTGTGCTTGTATTTTGCATTCCATTCAGAAGTTAGAAATGTATTCTGTGATTGATGCAGTAAAGGGTAGCAAATATTTACCGCGTGATAGACTATGTAAGGATTAGAAACAATCGTGTGAAGTTCACCAGAGTAGTGCATATTTGTTTTGTGGTAGCCCCGTTATAGATACTGAAAAAGTCGTGTAATAATTTATTAATGAAGACAAATCCACGAAGTGGATAGGCATCCACATTTTTCAGCGGTGGCGCGTATGTTGAAGCTCGCACCGTCGATCGAAGCAAGACCGACTCCAATCCTCAGACTTCAATGTTACTCTGTCCGGCTCCATGGATAAAAGGTTAGCGTGCTGGCCTTTGGTGACAGGGATCCCAGGTTCGATTCCCGGCAGGGTTGGGAATTTTAACCATAACTGGTTAATTTCGCTGGCACGGGGGCTGGGTATATGTGTCTTCTTCATCATCATTTCATCCTCATGACGCGCAGGTCGCCTACGGGTGTCAAATCAAAATACCTGCACCTGGTGAGCCGAACTTGTCCTCGGACACTCCTGACTCTAAAAGCCATATGCCATTTCATTTAATGCTACTCTCGCATCGTTCCAAGATGGCGAATCAAGAAGCTGGGCATGTTGGAACCGTGGGTTTATAGTTTTCATATGCAGTCTGTGTAATTTCATTAAAGTGGACAATAAATATTAGTTTCCTTGTAGAATATAACTGTGCGAGTGTATTTATGAGTCAGTGGACACTTAGGATCTTACCAGGAGGTCCCGGGTTCGATTCCCAGCCAGGTCAGCAATTTTTACCTGGACCTGAGGGCTGGTTCGAGGTCTACTCAGCCTACGTGATTAGAATTGAGGAGCTATCTGACAGTGAGATAGCGGCCTCGGTCTAGAAAGCCAAGAATAACGGCCGAGAGGATTCGTCGTGGTGACCACACGACACCTCGTAATCTGTAGGCCTTCGGGCTGAGCAGTGGTCGCTTGGTAGGCCAAGGCCCTTCAAGGGCTGTAGTGCCATGGGGTTTGGTTTGGACACTTAGGACCTGTCGTTTTATGCAGTAATTGTAAGAATGTCTTTGTCTTGATCGTGTTGTGAAGCGGATTTAAGTCGAACTATGGCAGTGCCTCTCTTACAACTATTCTAAAGTTTTCTAAGGAATACAACATTAAGAGAGAAGTGGATTAGGAATATATATCGTGACTGTTTTGAAGACTGAGACAAAAGAGTAATGTGCATACATCATTTTGATCCTCTGATTAATGCTGTGATTGAATTTTATCAAATAGACCACATCAACTTGAAGCTCGTCCATGTAGGTTAAAGACATCAATGTTTGGAGTAGTGGTGGTGGTGATTACTGTTTTAAGAGGAAGTACAACTAGGCAACCATCCTCTCATTGGTTAGATTCAATAGAGGTTTTTTGCATTCATGTCCCTCAATGGGTAAAGACCTGTTATATCATTAATGTGTGAACGTTTCATTACTAAGCTTACCATCATTGCGTGAGGTGCTGCTATGCCATACATTAACGTATGTTTTAAGAGTTTCCAAAAAGGAAAGCTTATTATCGCCAGGACCGTTAATTGGGTTAACATCATCATTGCGGGTATACTTTCCTTTCATTGTGTGCTGAACATTGGAAATTGTCCACCACTTCGAAGTTAAGGCAACACATTTTGTTCTGTAATTCTCATGAGAGTGAATAAATTGAGGAATTTTGCATCTTTATTTTTAACATTCAAAATTGTGTTATAAATATTATTTTAACAGTTTTGTATTGTATTTCCATTTATCCAGTGGCATAAAATCTAAGAGAAAATGTTATTTGAGTATGTATGGCCAAACAATCCCCTTATCCCGTTTCTCTATGGAATTGGGTGTGAAGTGAGATGAATCTTCGTAGGGAGGTTTTACGATCGGGTGCTCTTCCTGATGTCGTCATCAGAGGAGTTAATGAGATGGAATGAATGACGTGATATATGATAGTAGGAAGGGGGGTGGAGAAACCCGGTGCCAGCACATAGGCTAATCCTGTCAAATAGCAGTAAGAGGTCTGCTATGGCTTAAGGTCCCCATCTGATGGACGAATCACCATCAACAATGTCATATTCCCTCACTCCATGTGAACACTGCGGAGAGGTTTGGAATTGAATCCAGGCTTTGGGCACCCAATCTAGTGATTAGAAATTGTATACAGCGACCTCTCCTACTCTGTCAACCAACATTCTGATGGTGAAATCTCTTTCGACCAACGGGACTCGAACCGGCTAATCACGGTGTCAGACCATTTAGATTTAAACACCTTAATGATCATGGCCACCAGGCGGACTGTTATTTGACTAAGTGAAATTTCTAAATAATCAGTTTTTTGTTCTCTTTTACTGTAAGGCTGTCTGTTCTAGTATAATATGTTATTCTAGTTTATTATATGTGATGGGTAGTTGTTGGCGAAGCATTTTCATATGTGCAACAGTGATTTTCCTTATGATGTTACAATAATGTTATTTGCTTTACGTCCCACTGACTACTTCTAAGGTTTTCGGAGTGTGATGTTTCATTAATCATGTTAAATTACCGCCGTTGGTATAATATGTACGTGATATTTTCCTGTTAGCCAATATCAGGAATCCGGTTACTTCAGCTGCCATGTTTCTTTTAATGTTACGGTCTGAGTATTGCAGTCGGTCTTGGTTGAAGTCCTTTCTCTCGCACATGGCAGAGTTTAACCTCCAGATAATTCATGGTCGAAGATTGTGGTCTGCAATAATGCGCTGATACTTTTACGGGACCCCACTGCAAATGTCTTCATATCTGATGTCAGGTATTCTACACACCTTTTAATACACTGTTTTTATTAATAAGCCCCAGTGGAAAAGGTTTTCATATTTGTTCTCTAGTCTTTTTCATGCCTGTTAATACTATCATCGCATTTTTTTTTTTTTGCTTTACATCGCACAGACACAGATATGTCTTATGGCGATGGTGGGATAGGAAAGGCCTAGGAATGGGAAGGAAGCGGCCGTGGCCTTAATTAAGGTACGGCCCCAGCATTTGCCTGGTGTGAAAATGGGAAACCACGGAAAACCATCTTCAGGGCTGCCGACAGTGGGGTTCGAACCCACTATCTCCCGATTACTGGATACTGGCCGCACTTAAGTGATTGCAGCTATCGAGCTCGGTCATCACATCTTTAGAAATGGTAGATAGCCTATATCTTTCACTGTATCCGTACCTACATTACATAAAATGCGCGCATAATACGCATGTCGGAAAAAATATATCAAGTGTTGATATATTCGTGTTTGAAGAGTTTTTATTCGTGTATTCAATAGTACGTTTTCTCGCTTAACACATTATCTTCCCTTGTCCCCTGCAGAAATGGCTAATGAGGTTTAACTAAATAAACTAACCTCCAAAATCAGCCATCCGCTCTGCGCCGTATCATGGTGTATCACATTCTTGCTGAATTTCAGTACATCGTTTTAAAATTAACCGATTGTTTACTTCAGCCTTTATTTCTAACGAGTTAACTACTGCCATCGACCACGTTATTTACGTATTTATTACGAAACCAAGTTCTCTTTCCTTTCGATTTGTGCTTATAGAACACCAGTCGACGAGTATTGCTAATCAACTCCCATATCACCTTCGAGTTCAAATGTCGACGAGAGAGCTCGCTAGTGCACATAGCGAATCTATATAAATAAAATTGTTCGTGTCTGTTTGTTTGTCTGTCTGTTTGTTCCACCATCACGTCGAAACGGCTGGATAGATCTCAACCAAACTTCATATTTAGAGTATACTCATCCCGGGGAAGGTTTCGATATGCATATCATTTTAAAATCTTTGAATACACGGGGGGTTTATAGGAAAACCAGAATGGTTTTTCCACCATCACGTCGAAACGGCTGGATAGATCTCAACCAAACTTCATATTTAGAGTATACTCCTCCCGGGGAAGGTTTCGATATGCATATCATTTTAAAATCTTTGAATACACGGGGGGTTTATAGGAAAACCAGAATGGTTTTTCCACCATCACGTCGAAACTGCTGGATAGATCTCAACCAAATTTCATATTTAGAGTATACTTATCCCGGGGAAGGTTTCGATATGCATATCATTTTAAAATCATTGAATAGACGGGGGTTTATAGGAAAACCAGAATGGTTTTTCCACCATCACGTCGAAACGGCTCGATAGATCTCAACTAAACTTCATATTTAGAGTATACTCATCCCGGGGAAGGTTTCAATATGCATATCATTTTAAAATCTTTGAATAGACGGGGGGTTTATAGGAAAACCAGAATGGTTTTCCTCCATTTTCTCTTATACTATTGATTTTCTGTAAACTTCGTTTACCGTACGTGAAACGTCTCTTCATTATAAACAACTTTCGTTATGTTCATAATTTACCTTACTCTTTACATGACGGAGAAATTTACAATTTTCTGCTGGTACCATGCTCTGCATTGAGTGACCAACAGACCGACAACGAACCTACAGGTTACCACGGCAACGTCTCTGACTGCATGTCAGCAGGGAAGTAACGTATTGCCATTTTCCTCATCATGCTTTTAAATTCGTGGTTGTTCCTTAGGTAGAAGGCAAGAGAGGCGTCAGTCGGCCTATCTGCGGGATATTGGCAGAATATCGTTGGATGTTATAACCGCCTTCCAATAGATTAAGTAATAACACCATTAGTCATCTTCTTATTATTTGTTTACCTAGGAATCAATGGACCTAAATTTCTCCTCTGTTACCGCTTTATTATATCCATAACTCACACTAGCATAATTTATTGAGGGGCATTTGATTTTCCAATACATTAACTTGGCATTTACATATTTGTCGTTATCCGGCTGTCCTCAATTATAATCCATTTTCTATTACTTTCAACTTTCTTAACTGTATTATTTTCTTCCTTAATTACGCCGTATGTACGCGAGTGCTACAAACTACTGGATGTATTTCCACCAATACTCATATTTAGAATACACCTGTCCTTGATAGGTTTTAGGGCAAATATTGTTTCTAAATCCCTGAACTGACTGGGGGTTTATATGAAACCGAAACAGTGATTTTGCACTTCCACAAAATATACACAACCAACGTTAATTTAAATCTACCTGCCTTGGTAGAAATCAATTTCTAAACCTTTTTTCTCATGTGCATCATTTCGATACGAGGATTAATAAGGGAGATATCATTAACGGACCGTTTTTCTGTACAAGTCCCATCGGACTTAACTCACGAGCGGGTGCGTGTAAAGCGTATTCCTTACAACTTGAAAACTACTGAAGACATTCGAACCAAAATTCATATTTAGCATCCACCTGTCCAAAGGTAGGTTTTAAACGTAAATAACATTTCATGTTCCGGAATGGACTGGCGGTTTATAGGGAACCGAAATGCTGATTTTACTCTTCCACAATATATACAGAACAAGACCAACCTGACTGGAAATCGACCAAACGTGATGGAATTCCACCTCTAAACCTTTTTTTCATGTGCATTTTTTCGTCAGGAGAATTAATAAGGGAGATATCATGAATGGTCAGTTTTGCAGGTTAAGTCCAGCGGACATAGCCAAAAAGGTGTTTTACATGGAGCAGATTCCTTATCTACATAAATCATATCGTAACGACTGTGTGCCTCTACACTGACTATTTTGGCGAAATTTTCGTACAGCTTTCCGTTTAAGGGGTAATAATGACCATCTGCATAATTTTTGGTTTAGTTTCCTGAAAGTCCTAATTTTTACCCGCCTCGCCCAAAATCCAGATTGCGGCATAATCTGCCAGAAGAAAAAGAAGATAATTGAAATTTGACAAAATTATACGTTTTAGCCTGTAACGAACGGAAAACATCCAAGATCATTAAATTTTTCACTTTTTATCCACGAAGAATATCGAAATATGCAGGCAATTTTAATGATGGTGCAGACCTTTGGAAATTCCTATCACATAACAGATTGCACAATCTCCGTTCAATTTGGAATGATCTACAACCTTGGTCTTATGACTTTTTGCCGTATCTGTATCCCTTTTACGTTTGATTTTTCTCTATTAATGGATGTTAAGTCAATTTGGAATTTTCACATGCATAATTCATACCTTCGATTACTTATATGAAATACAGAATCATCAAACCCTTCACGAAAATTGGCCCACCAAGTAGCCATATATGAGCCAAATGCTATGTATGTAGCTGTCACATAATTATCCGAAAATTAATGTAATGTGAGATAGTCTTACAAGAACGTTACCCTGTTCCACGTTTCTAACCCAATCTGACCCAAGAATAGATGACATATCATAGGACCAGCCATTTAGGCCACTAAATCCGAACTCCCCTACCCAATTGTGTTTGGCAGTAGGCAAGGGTGCCCGCCATTATAAAGAAATGTCCTCATCTAAAATGTGACTGGCATTAGGCATAGTGGCCTGCTATTTTGATGGAAACTCACCAACTTGGTGTGACTGGTAGTAAGCTGGCTGGAAGTAGGAAAATGGGCCTGGCATTATAATGATAACTGCACAACTCAATTTCGAGTGATAGTAGGATAATTGCCTGCCATTATAATAAAAACTGTAATCTGTCTGGAAGTAGGAAAGGGGGGCTGCCATTTTAACGAAAACTCCCCAAATCGATTCTGTCCGCATAGTAGGCAATGGGGCCTGCAATTATAATGTAAACTTCCCAACTCAATTGTGAATGGCAGTAGGCAAGTGAGCCTGCCGTTATATCACAAATCCATAACAAACACTTTACATTGGAAACAACGTACGGGGACCTCCCCATGCTCTTCCTCGGATAACGCTAAGAGACATGCAATTTTAAAACAATCTTATTGACTGCATGCACACTATTTACTTCGATATTCGAATACAATGTAGAATACCGTAGCGAAGCACGGGTACATTCGCTAGTAATCTATACCAAAGATGATCCATCACATTCAATATATTGTGGAGTGCATAAATATTGATCATGGAAAAAATTACGCACGCTTAATCGCTCGTAATAACGGATGCATTAGTGTTCTCACAGTAACCGAAGGATAGTACGCAGTTTAATATACGGATTTTTAAGGGACATTGAAAATCTGCCCTTATAACGGAGTTCTCGCTATAGCGGACTTCTACTGTATAACATACATCTTCAACAGAAGCTTAACTCTCATGTTTCTTGTACAATGTAAAAATAGCATATGTTTTACTACAAATACGCTATAGCAAAATTATTGACAAAATAAAATAAAAATACCAAAATAACTTTCCAAGTGTGACTCGCTAATACAATGCTGGGAGAGGCAGCAGATACTGAATATACCTGTGCTATCAAAATTGAATTTACTTAGCCATCGCTAGCATCACCATTCTCAATGAAGATTAGTGGACAAATTTTCTGCTGGAGGTTGTTTGAGGAGTTGTTGCATGAAGTGTATGGTAACATTTTATTCATCAGGCATTGTCTTTGTAGAAGTGGTATAAAAGGTATGACTTCATTTATCAGAGGCTCCAGAAATGATACAAGTATATTTACAACGATGTTATTCTGAGGGTTATGTAGCAGTTTACATTTGAACATTATTACCACTGCTTTTTCATTTTGGGTTTTTTTCAGTGCTGTATTTACAAGTGCTTCGATTACTCCTTAAATTGATGATGCCTGTTGAACTTTACTCTTGAATTATACACAGATTCTGTTTGATGGACAATGACTAGGTTACAACAGTAAAATCCAATATCCTGGGTTATTTCCATTTGTCACAGTACTCTGAGAAGTCATTATAGTATTAACTTCCATTCCCTCTTAGATTGATCCAGAACAACCATCTCCTGTAATACAGAACAATTTGTTACTTCAATATCTGCAGCTGTGGAAGTCCTTTCAATGTTAGTAATTTTGTTCTCTATGTCTTTCCCTTCCTAATTCAGTAGCAGTGGTCTATGGCTGTATATAATCAAGATTGTTTTCTGTTTTATTTATTTATTTATTTATTTATTTATTTATTTATTTATTTATTTATTTATTTATTTATTTATTTATTTATTTATTTATTTATTTATTTATTTATTTATTTATTTATTTGAATTTGTGCTTGTTATTTTCCCATTTTTCTTTATTGTTCTCATGATCTATGCCCTTTAGATTATTTGTGTAAAATGATTACTTTTGTGTTATAACTTTATTAACACTGTGTGTGATATCTTAATGATTGCAGGGTATGGTGTGCCACGGCGTTCCAGAGTATGTCATTGTGAATGGACGTGTTTGTGTTGATGAAAATGATTTAAAAGCAGTTCAGGGATATGGAAAATTTGTCCCGACACCAGTATTTCCACCATTTGTTTATGATCAAGTTCTAATTAGAGAAGAGGTAATTGTTTTAACCAATTCTTTAGATACACAGAAATGAAAACTGCCATTAAATGTTGAAATGTCAAAAGGACTAAACCAGGATTATTATACAACAATAAAACAAGATACTGTCTATTGAAATATCTAGTTTACAGTACTAAACTGCACTTAAGCTTATTCTAATTACAGTAGCTTAACTGAAACAATTAGAAGTGAAACAATTAGAAGTGAATTTCTAGACATAATTTTCCTCCTACTATACAAGGATTACAAAACAATAAAAAAGCAGTATATCTTCTAATAAAATAACTACACTCCATTTCTAAACTGCACGATGGATCCTAATTGAAACAGGTTAACTGTAGCAACAGAAATATGGTTAAAACTAAATACTTATTAATCCTTTTCCCCCCTACAAGCTAACAGAAATTAAATATACACTTAAATGCTGAAGTACACCAGCAGCTTGGAACTACTCAGAACTACAAATATAGGAATACAGGTATTGGCTGATTTTTCCTTTTTCCAGCTGTATGTGAACAATGCAATATTTGAATACTGGGAGCAGCAATAATCACCAACTATGTAGTTAATTATTTTGCCAGTGAAATACCATAAATTCCCTGGAACTTCTTTTTTTTTTTTTTTTAACAAAACTTACAAGAGTGAGTGAGTGAGTCATTTATTTATTTATTTATTTATTTATTTATTTATTTATTTATTTATTGATTGATTGATTGATTGATTGATTGATTGATTGATTGATTGATTGATTGATTGATTGATTGATTGATTGATTGATTGATTGATTGATTTACTTCTGTGATAGGTGGAAGGGATCTTAAAGTGCTATACGAAATGCCATGTCTATTACCTGCATGAATGCAAAAGCCACAGAAGGTACAACAATCTGTCTATCAATGCAGGCCTATCACCACACTTGTAATGGACAAGATCATAGTCTATCAAAAAAATGGACTGTAAACCAAATGCCCTAGTATTTGCTGATGTGATGTGCTGTTATGAGGAGAACCAGAAGCTTCAGAACAGAAAAGACTGACTGAGTAGAACAATATGTTCAATAAATTTGAGATGAAGATGAGCAAAACAAAGACCATAAAAATGACCATCAGCAGGGAAGGAACAAACTGATTCTCACATATGGTTTAGAGACATGTACTCTACTAAACAATGACTACAGCAGAATTCAGGCAACAGAAATAAAATTCTTTAGAACTATGAATCAAACTACTCGAAAGGAAAATCTCAAGAATGAAGTAAACAGTAAGTAGCCGGCATGGAGGTTCTTATTACAATGTAATAAAAAGTGTAGAGGTCTCAGATGGGAAGATGTTCTGGAACAGAAGATGTATGCAGACAGGAAGAGATGGTGAACGCTTGTACACCACACCCAGGAAACTAGAGTTGGAAAATGACGATGATGATGATGACAAACCCATCATAGTTTTCAGTCTGCATAGACACTAAACATTTTGTGGTCATTGCTTTTCAATTGCAGTTTTAGTTAGTTGCATGTTAAAATTTTTAGTACTTTTATCATGGTAGTTACAACCCTTGAATTTGATCAGTTGAGTCTTTTGTAAGCTCACTGTTCACTTGTTTTTACTGAACCTTGTTTCTAATACAGACAGAGCTGCATTTGCTGTAATTTCTGTAGATACAGGTTCAGAATCATTAGTGATTTTATCGTCTGTCTACAGAACTGTGGTCTCTAATATTGTGAGGGAGATTGTTTGCCTAAATTGTAAAGAGAATATGCCCCAAAATACTACCTTGTGCAATACTCTGTCTGTTCTTCACTGGAGAGCGATATGTCTTTACTGTTGCCGTGTGAAATTTTAATAAACTGGGTCAGTTATCCAAAAAAAAAAAAAAAAAAAACACCACATGGTGCAACAGCCTCGAAGGGCCATTGCTATTATTTCTGACGATCTAGACCAGTTCCGTTACCTCAGTCATATAGCTCCTCAGTTGTTCTCACTTACTGTAGTCTAATTGTACCTAGAACCAACACTCATATCCATTTTAAAATTTTGACCTGGTCTAGAATCAAACCTAGGCCTTCCTGTAAGAGGCAGGCTTGGTACCCCTAGACTGTGGGGCTGACAATACCATCAGACAGTTCAGAATAGTCCGTTAAGTTTATGGTTTCAAAAGATTACATGCTAAGCCTTATTATAGTTCAGAATTCTTATTCTGTTGTGTATCGCCAGCCTTGGTGCCATTCTTGTCAATTGTTTCGTCACATAGCAAAAACATGTTTTAAAAATTTTTTTTTTTAGCTCTTCATTTCTTCTTCTCATTGAACCACCGTGACTACCACCACTGAATAGGTTAGCTCAGTGTGTTGCTGCACGGCCAGTTACAGATGTAGATGTAATTGTACGAGCTGGGAATGGGAAGGAATGTCCCATTGCATTGAAAAAGTTACCATCCTGGAATTTGCCCGGAGTTGAAATGGGACACTACAGAAACCAGGCAGAGGCAGTTGGATTTTGAAAAGGGGGAAAAAAAAAGTCTGTTCGACACTCCATGTTGTACAATGTCGGCATGTTAAAAGATCTCTAGTGACACATTTGGTGTTTACCTGACAGAATTATTTAAAACTCAGCAATACGATGCCCAACAGTAATCTGTTTCTCTGCCATTTAGATTTCAAAATGGACATGCTGGCAGCCTAAATGGCATCGAATCAAAATGCCTTCAAATGGTAGCCAAGGTCATATGATTATTAATGTTGTTGTTTTTGTTGTTGTTATTGTATATATTTCTTAGCGTATGTCTTTTTAGTGCTGGGATTGTTCAAGGACATGTTCAGCTCGCCAGTTCTGTAGGTGCTTTTTATGGTACACTCCATGGGGTTGAGCTATGTGCGCTACTGTGTGAGGGTGTTGTCTATGGATATAGATGTAATTGTACGGGCTTGGAATGGGAAGGAAGTGGCCATGGCCATGAGAAAGGTACCATCCTGGAATTTGCCTGGGGTTGAAATGAGAACCCACACAAATTCATTTCAAGGATGGCCGGCAAGAGTTCAGATCCATCTTTCTCCCAAGTACAGAGCTAGCAGCCATAACTCGCTGTGCCACAACACACTGATCTAACCTGTGTTTGGTGGTGGTGGTGGTGGTGTTTATCAGTTGTGGTACTGTCTATAGCTGAGATGAGCGTATATTTCAGCACTGTCTTGAAGGAGAGAACCTGGTCAGACAGTCCTGATTTAGTATATTCGAATTTTCAGTCCCATGCAGTATTATGGCATAGTGATTAGGTTGAAAAGGTAAAATATGGCTGTAGTGTATTGTGAAATAAAACTCATTTTTCAGACCAAGAAAGGACATCAAATCACCCGTGTTGCAAGTATTAAGACAGAGGAGCCTGTTGCTGAGAAGGTTGTCCAGAATGGTAATGACGTTGAAAGTAAGCCACCTGCACAAGAGCCTGTATCAACTCCTGCAGAACAAGAACCAACTCTCTGCTGCCCTTCAAGTAAAGGTCAAAGGAATTTACAGGATTCAACATTCTCCATAAGTGGTAAGAGCTCGTATAGAAATATTCTTGATAAATATTCAGTGATATTATTAGTAAATTAACTCTTCTTCTAAATTAGTGTTGAAATTTGCAAAATTCTCCTTATCACTCAATGTTAGATAAATATATGCTCATATCTACTCGGTGGTAGAACAATTAATCTTTTTAGCACGGTCACTGGTTTCTATATTGCATGTTTTGAAAACAGCCTCTTATAGTGTAAAAAGCAAAATTATTTTCCTTGTATGTGCTCCTGCTATGCATGTGAATGTTTTCTGTTAAATGGGAAATCCTTTTCATAAAAGGAATTTTTCGTAGTGGTATAACACGGCTGTATTGGGGCGGGGAGTTGGACAATCAGATATTCTTTCATAAAAATAGTCCCCATAGGGTACTTTTCTTGTTGCCTTTATTTCATCAACTGTCGGTATTACATTCTAGCCATTTTGAATGGTTTCAAATTGTCTGTCATAGCACTTAAGTTAAAGGGTATAATCAAAACTAAGGTCTCTTGCAATTCTTTTTGCATACCTGCCATAGTTCAGTTCATAAATAGTTATAGTTGTTGGTGGTGATTTGTTGCTCCATGTGAGGGACTTGGGATATAGTGATCAACAGCCCCAGTTGTCTTATGACCTGTGTTGGTGTGTTGGCTGTATTAGTAACTAATTTCAGTCAGTATTGGAAATGAATAGAGGGCCAATTTTTGGACATATGCTTCATTCATGGAGAGATGAATCAGTATTGGGAATGACTGAAGGACCAACTTCTGGACATGCGTTTTATGGACATGCTTTATTGAAAAGAGATGAAAGGACATTTTCTCATACCGTATTTACGCGAATAATCTCCGCATACTTTTTAAAAGAAATTTGAGGCACGAAATTGAGGTGCGGGTTTTATTTGCGTCAAGGTGGCAGTGCGCTCCTGTTTCATGTAGTTTTCGATGTTGGGTGTACAGTTATGCTTTGTGTAACCACAGATGGAACAAAACTGCTCCCATGTCATATTTAAACGGAAAATGGAAGACTGTTAATTCAAAACTGCCTTTAGATTTTTTAAAAATATAATTTCTTGAATTTTCTTGGCGTCACGACAGAACCCGTCTTCTGGAATGTGCACGGGTAACTTTTCTCACTTTCACTTGTTTCTGTGTGTCTACAGTGTGTTTCATAGTTGCTAAGTTTAAGTGAAATCCTAATTCGTTTGTATTCAGCGCTTTATGGAATGCCACAATATCATGTACAGTAGCAGGCAGTGTGCGAGAAACAGAATCCGCAAACACTGGTGATGCCAATAGTTGATGAAAAAGTGTGGCTCATAATTATAATAAGGTAAATTTAAGGGTTCCACCTTTTCAATACAATATAATTTTATTGTGCAATGTATCACAGCATGTTTAATATGGTACCAGTTTCGACACTGTTTTTGTCATCATCGGCCGATCATTAAAAAGAGCAAAAGAACAAAATATACAAGACAATATTCACACACATGACACACAAATAACAAGTGTAACACTTAAAAGTAAGATAGTCCTTGATGGAAAATCTGCATTTAAGTTTAAAATACATGATTCTTCTTGTTATAATGTATTTAAGACATGATGATGGTCTTGATTAATCTTGATGTTAGGAGGAAAGCCAAGCTTTAATGCTGAGTCTTAATTGGGTATGTGTTTAAAATCTTGAATGTACACATTAAATTTTTTTTTTTTCCCCTGTATAAGCCTAGGTTCAATGCGGAGCGTAAACAACCTGAAGAAAAACAAGGCCTAATTAGGTATGCAAAAGACATAAAGAGGTAAGGAGACTAACAGGAAGAAGAAAGACTGATTGAAAACAATTGGAAACAAAAGAAAACTAATAATATGAAACTCGCCCTGCTCAGCATGCCGTGGAGCCTGATATGAGGAGAGGAACTGAGCTATGAGTCGTATGTGGAAGCGAGAACGGAGTAGAGGTAGGGGTGAAAGTGGAGTTGGAGGGAAGGGGGAGAAGGACAGAGGAAGTAGGGGTAAGGGGAAGGTGTTTAAGGCAGAGCAGGGGAATGATGCAGTGGGGGTAAATAACATGAAAAGGTGTTGTGTGCTGCGTGTAAGATCAAGCCCTGACCTGAAAACTTGGTATTTTTGAAAACCCTAATGAGAAAGTCTAAAAGGATGTTGGGCTTCTCTGATATTTCTTTTAAGTTTAGATTAGAGTTAAAATATTGATCAAGGTGTATAAAACAGTTTTCTCTTATGTCAAGGAGGGGGCCTTTGTTTAATGTGTCTAGGATTTCTATATCTTGATTTATGTTAGTGAAACAATGTGTTAAATCATGCATGTGTTGTCCCACCGCCGAGAATCTATTATACTTTATTGCGTTGACCTGTTCTAAGTACCTGATTTTGAAGCTACGTCCAGTCTGTCCTATACAAGAATTGCAATTATTGCATTTGAATCTGTAAACACCTGATCTTGAAAAAACATTAGTTCTATTTACTGAGGTGGAGTTGTGTATCAATTCCATGTTCCTGTTGTTAGTTCGAAAGGAAGCCTTAGTATTGTGTTTCTTAAAAATGTTTGTGATTCCATAGACGTCTTTATTAAAAATGAAAGTAATGCAGATTTTCCGTTAAGGACTATCTTACTTTTAAGTGTTACAGTTGTTATTTGTGTGTCATGTGTGTGAATATTGTCTTGTATATTTTGTTCTTTTGCTCTTTTTAATGATCGGCTGATGATGACACAAACATAGTGTCAAAACCAGTACCATATTAAACAGACTAAGTAAAGGTACAACATTTTATCATAAAGTCAGAGAGGTTTTATGGGATGACAACGTAGCCAGGAGAACAAAATTAACATTATATAAACAGTATTTCCAGCCTCCGTGGTTCAGGCGGCAGCTCGTCGGCCTCTGACCGCTGGATACCGTGGTTCAAATCCCGGTTACTCCATGTGAGATTTGTGCTGGACAATGTGGAGGTGGGACAGGTTTTTCTCCGGGTACTCCAGTTTTCCCTGTCATCTTTCATTCCAGCAACACTCTCCATTCTCATTTCATAGCATCTATCATTCATTAATAAATCACTTTGGGAGTGGCGACCCCATCGTAATAATAGCCTATATCTGCTTCATTCATTACATCACTGACCCGGTCAATGACTGGAAAACAGGTTGTCGGGGGTTTTTTTTTTTTTTTTTTTTTTTTCATACCAGTTGTAACATATGGACTAGAAATGCTGCTAACTAATAAGAGACAAGGTAGTAAGATCCAGGCAATAGAAATGAAATTTTCAAGAAAATCAGTTAAAAAGATAAGAAGAGATAGAATTCGAAATATTAAAATCAGAGAAGACCTAAATATAGAACCATTAGTACAGAAGATACAGAAAGCAAGACTGAGATGGTTCAGACGTAAAAAGATTGGGAAAGCAACGGGTAGCAAGAAGGGAATTGAAAAGAGATGTTAAGGGAAAGAGACCAGTTGGAAGACTAAGAAGTTGGATGGATCAGATTTGGAAGGACATTAGAGAAGCTGGATTGGATGTGGCATAAGTAATGGAGCAGGAAAAGTGGAGGACAGAAAGGAGTGGAGGAGGGTTGTTAACCACACCCAGGCGACTGGAGTGGGACATTGATGATGATGATGATGATGATGATGATGATGATGATGATGATGATGATGATGATGATGATGATTAAACATGTTGTGGTACATTGCACAATATAAGTGTATTGTATTGAAAAGGTGGAGCCCTTAAATTTACCTTATCTTATTGTGATTCTCAGTTCAAGATTTTAACTTAAGCTCATAATTATAATAAATTCGTATGCACCAAACAATATTGTCATTGGCGATGAAATGAAATGGCGTATGGCTTTTAGTGCCGGGAGTGTCCGAGGACAAGTTCGGCTCGCTAGATGCAGGTCTCTTGATTTGATTCCCGTAGACGACCTGCGCGTCATGATGAGGATGAAATGATGATGAAAACACATACACCCAGCCCCCGTGCCAGCGAAATTAACCAATTAAAGTTAAAATTCCTAACCCTGCCGGGAATCGAACCCGGGACCCCTGTGACCAAAGTCCAGCACGCTAACCAATTAGCCATGCAGCTGGACGATGAAACTGAATATTTTTTTAATGCCGAGATCAAATGGACGTACGGTTTTAAAGGAAATGGGGTCACTGTACTACGCTGCAATGTTGGCATAAGCAAAAGACTTCCTCCCCCTTGTCATAGGAAAGTTTGATAAGCCACAATGTTTCCGTGCAAGTACAATGCATCTAAAATGCATACAGTACAGTAATCGAATGAATAGAACACTTGCACAGTGGAGCCAGCATAGATTTCTCCTCCTCTTTGAATAATTTTTTCTTTCGTTGCATGAGGTTATGTTTGACAGTGAGTTATTCAAGTGCATTATTTGAATACTGTAAATGCGCCTTGTTGGATACATTTTTGAAATAGTTTTTTTCCATGCATTTGAAAGGTTTAAACTGTGAATCAATGTTAACTACTTGCAGTAATGGGTTTTAGAATATTTTGTGCCATGACAAGGGTTGGCAATTCTGAATTAAGAGTTGGCGGTTAATTCAAAATCATGTAATTCAAAGTCACCTTTTTGCGTCTCTACGACTTCGAATTAACAAGGTTTTACTGAATCACAAAACTAACAAACGAGTTTGCAGATGTGTGTGTTTCAAGTGTTTACATTGCGCGAAAAGAATTATCCACCACTTGTGTTACTATCCAAGTAAAATGATACCGCATATGAGAAGTCTCTTAGACGTGGAGTGCGACAAATTTGTAAGTAATTTAGGAGAGGATTCTAGTGATGCAGGAGACAAAGAATCTTCCAATCTACAGCAAATTGAGCCTATTACAAGTTCAGATTAATTAAATACCTGTCATGTAAGAAGGCCTACTTGCTAATTTTCATGGCAGATATATTTCATAGCATTTTGGAAATAGTTTTTTTCCATGGCATTTGAAATCTTTAAATTGTGAATCAATGTTAACTGCTTGCAGTAACGAGTTTTAGAATATTTTATAGCATTTGTATCATCTTAAATATGTTCAGACGAAGTAGCTATATCCGTCATGTTCATATTTGCGTAAAGACCCCATGGAATTCAAGGAGTGATATAATTCAACATAATTAATTGGCCAGAGCTGAAAAGCATTAAGTCAGTTTTAATTACTTTTCAGGAGAGAAATGTCATTACTAGAAAAGAACATAACAAAAATACTATTAATGTTATATATTTTGAAGCAGCTACTTTGGTTATATTTGTTTTAGTTGGTGGTCACTTTTAATTTAAGTAATTTTGAAAATTTTGAAAATGTGACTTAATGCCTTTCAGCTCTGTGGTCAGTTTATTATGGCATACAGCCATCCATAATGAAAATTTCACATGATATTTTGACTAAAAAGGTATTTGTAACATTGTAAAAACCTAAATCTTGTGCAAATATAACTTACAGTAGCACTCATGACAAGGAATGTTATGGGGATGCCCTTTCATTTGCCATATTTGGCCACTTAAGGTCAGTTAAGCTGTCTTTACTAATGTTTAATCTTTGCCTGTTTTCTTCTTGTTGATGTTTCTCCCACTAGTTTGTGTAAGGTAAACCTTTTCTAAGAGTCTTTTATGAAGTTTTTTTTTTAAAGATTCCCTTTTCCTTTTCTTTTGGTAGAGACAATGCACAAATAATATACCTCCTATACTCTGTTATATAAAATAGACAGTGAGCAAACAGGAAATGCCACAAAATATTTTAACATGGGGAATCTTGCAGTGTGGCCAACATTGTGTAAGGAATACAGTGCTGAAAAGCAGTAAGTCATTGACTTAATGCTTTCCTCCTTCGATTGCACTACATGTAGCTGTAGTTTCTGGAACAAAGAGAAGGCTTACTTAATTCTTTCTTATACCATCTGAAGGTCCTCGGTTCAATACTTCACAATACTGAATGTTTAAAAAACGTGCAGTTTTGACTTTATGCTTTTCAGCTCCGGCCAATTCAAATGCATATCTACAAGTAATAACTCACTAGACTTAGATGCTGTGACTCCTATACAGAGCATAGGGCATCGACGAACTTCTGCTACGTGACCCTATTTTGCACCATGGCCTTGATCTCTGGCCAGGTCCTTCCTCTTTTCTCAATGCCTTCTGCCTCTGTGCTCCTCCTCCAGGTATTCTTCAGTCTCTCTGTTTGTCTTGTGACTTGTGGATTCCATTCCAGTGCTTGCCTGGCAATGTTGTTCGTATCGCATTGCAGTGTGTACCCAAGCCACTTCAGTTTCTTGTGGCACACCTTGATGTCTATGGGTATTTGTTTAATTCTGCTCCACAGTTCTTTGTTGGAGATGACCTGCAACCACCATATCCTGAGGATGTTCCTCCGTCTCTTGTTCATAAAAGTCGGAAGGCTCCTGAACAGTTGTTTATTTCCGGGTTTTGCAACCGTAATGTAGAACACGCTTGACATTCGTATTAAAGTCGCACAGTTTAATGTTGGTGTATGACTCCCTAGATCTCCAGATCAGCATCAAAAATGCACCTTTAGCTTTGTTGATTCTATTTTTAATATCCTCCAGGGTTTCCCCATCTGTGGTGACAATACTCCCCAGGTAGCAAACTGTTTGACTTGTTCTATTTTTTGGTTGTCCAATAAGTCAATCAATCAATCAATCAATCAATCACTACAGATCTGCATTTAGGGCAGTCGCCCAGGTGGCAGATTTCGTATCTGTTGTTTTCCTAGCCTTTTCTTAAATGATTTCAAAGAAACTGGAAATTTATTGAAGATCTCCCTTGGTAAGTCATTCCAATCCCTAAACTCTCCTTCCTATAAATGAATATTTGCCCCAATTTGTCCTCTTGAATTCCAGCTTTATCTTCATATTGTGATCTTTCCTACTTTAAAAGATACTGCTCAAACTTATTCGTCTACTGATGCCATTCCACACCATCTCTTCACTGACAGCCCAGAATATACTACTTACAAGTTAAAACTCTCATATTTGTTCCGTATTGAAGTTGACCATATATCAAGAATATTACAAGAATATTTAATAAGACCACCTATTCAATACATACCAAGAATCTTATGGTTAAATTTTTACATAATATTATAGAGTCTTATCAGGTACATGTTTCACCCTCTATTAGGGGTACCGTCAGCCTTACCTCAACCTTAAAGTCATTGGTCTTGGACCTTAACAATCCTTATAAGATATAAGAATTAAATCTGAACGCTTTATGTATAGTCTATGATAATGTATATTTATGATTCTGAAGCACAATTGATAATAAAAATAACACTATCACTCAGTTGATCACTGGAAGATGAGCAAGAAGTGAGGTCTATGCACATATGATTGCAGCCAGATTATTGGTTCCAGACATATGGTTCATTCCATCTCCCGAGTCATGCATGCCTTTCTACCGTGTTGAGTTTTCCATAAATACGTGGATTTGGGGAAAACCATCGCCACTAGGGTCAACTGGCATTGGCTAGCTCTGATGGTGAGAGGCGATAGTCGAATGTAAAGTGCAGTAGATCACTAGTGAATTCGGTGCTGGACAACAATGAAGTGTGAACAGCCATGCTATCCAGAACCACATCCTCGCAATGCGGTACAGGAGTCGCCATCCCACAATCTCTGTGCATTATGGGAGGTTGTGTGGCGGTCACGGATCTTTGATATCTTGTGGGGACATTAGATGCTACTAGCCAGCTATCTCTAATTCAATCGCTCATCAGTGTATACAATCAGAAGAGTGCATCTGAGTTGTTATCAAGAGGAATCCGTGTGCCCTAAACCCTACTCCAACTAATCTCTGTGCATTATGGGAGGTTGTACTGTGGTCATGGATCTTCGATATCTCGTGGGGACATTAGATGCTACTAGTCAGGTATCTCTAATTCAGTTGCTCATCAGTGTATAAAATCAGAAGTGCAACCAACTTCTATAGAGCGTTCCAACCTTAAATTGCAGTACAGCAGTAATGGGATAATTCCGTCTCTTTCCTTCTCCCATGTTTTGCGGGTAGCGCTGTCCTACTCTAATGCAGCGGGTTTGCCAAATATCCGTAAATCAGAATGTTATCGGTTAAAATGGGTGAATATTGTGTCGTACAGAATTTCAAGGCGCATTTGATGCCGTTAACAAAAAAAAATGTAAAAAAATAATTTAGTGTGAAAATGGTACTATAATGGAAAGTTTCGCCAAATGCAAAATCTTCATTGCATAGAACTTATCATGTCATAACTCCTATTTTATATTCACTATTTTCATAATTTTTTCATTGCTGGTAAAGAAACACTTCAGCTCGATGTAGATAAGTTTATTTTTAAATTTAAATGATAACAAAATGCATTATATGTGTTTATGTTTAATCATGTTCAGGAAATTTTATGTGCAGGCACGAAAAAGTCAGTCGCTGGCCAGCGTCTTTCCTATTGAATTTCCATGGGGAGTCAAAGCGAGGCAAATGGTCTTCAGATATGGAAGTTATTTTTAAAACAATCCCGAAGTTCTTATCTTGCTTAGTTCTTAATTTATGACAGGAAGAATATCTCCTTGAATTTTGGTTTCGCGCGTGACTCAGCTGGCTGGCTGTCTGTCTGGCTGGCTGAAGTACCGGTAATGATCTCCCAAACATGCGCTTTTAACATTTCCAGACAGTCGCATGCAGTGCAGTGCTCATTTCGTCAGTAGTATGTATAATAGTGATTAAATACATATCAGTGACATTTGTACAATTCTTGAGGGAAAGTGTATTTCGTTTGTGTGGTTCGTAAGTTCGTGCTCGTGCGTGGGGATCTAATTTCAAAGAAAAAGTGCAGGATCATGGCGTTGTTAAAGCAAAGCAAACGCTCTTCGGATATGGAAGTTATTTTTAAATCATACCTCAAATCCTTATCTTGTTATCTCTTAATTTATGACAGGGAGAACGTCTCGTTTGTTTACGTTTCATGAGTGACTCGGCTGGCTGTGCTTTTCAGTATACTGACAGCCATGTGCAGTGGTGTTCATTTAATCAGTATTATAAGATTGATTAAATAAAGATCAGTGATATATATATATATATAAAATATTTAATGGCGTGTGGCCTCCGAAGAGGCCGAGTGCAGGTCTTTCGAGTTGACGCCGCATAGGCGACCTGCGCGTCTATAAGAATGGGGTCCTACCTATGATGAATTCTAATGAATTGGAATTAACCAATGAAGTTTAAAATTCCCGACCCGGCCGGGAATCGAAACCGGGGCCCTCTGGACCAAAGACCAGCACACTAACCATTTAGCCATGGAGCCGGACAAGATCAGTGATAAATGTATAGTTCTTGAGGACAAGTGGATTGTGTTTGTGTAGTTGTTAGTTCGTGCTCGTGCGGGGGGTTCTTAGTTCGAAGAAAAGTGCAGAAGGATGTACAATGGATCGTCAAATTAAAAAGAAACGTTCCGTAGGTTAACTTAGGGGAAAAGAACGCAATATTATAATGAGTGTCCTGGATTACTTTTTAAATACTATGAATATGAGCAGCGCAGTCAGTGAAACAGCTAAAGCTACAGGTTGTTCCGAAAGAACAATCTATGCTATAAGGAACGAACACACACATGGTCCTCTACGAACTCCCGCAAAAGAAAGAGCAAAGAAGAGGAGGACGGCAGAAAAATGCAAGGAAAATTAAATATGATGAAATTGTGCGAAGTGGAGTGCGTCGGGTGGTTCACTCTCTTTCATTTGCTAACATACCACCGACATTGAACGTGATTTTGAGTCGGGTAAATGGAGAAGATTCTTTGCCACGATTTTCCAAAACTATGTTGTATCGCTTCTTACATGATATAGGCTTCCGTTATTTAAGATGGGGTAATAAAGCAGCTTTCACTGAAACCGATGAAATTATTAATTGGACGCACAGATATGTCAGGGAGATAAAACGTTTGAGGGCAGAAAATAAAGCTATAATTTACACAGATGAATCGTGGGTAAATATTGGGCAGACAGTGACAAAAGAGTGGAAGGATATGACAGTGAAAAGTGCACGGCAGGCCGCCATTGAAGGGGTGAGTTCGGGACTTAGGCCACCGAAAAGCCGAGGACTGTGATTTGCCTTAGTCCACGTGGGTAATGAACATGGTTTTGTTCCAAATGTTGAACTAACATTTTTATGCCATAAAACTAAGACAATTGGGCAAATTACGTGAACGAAGTAAAGAAAAATGAAAGAGATTTGTGGAAAGCAGACGAATTACACGACGATGTCGACGATGAAAAGTTTTTAATACGACTTCCTTCATCGTCGGGATAAGTTCATCTCCCGAACACGGTTCATCCAAAGGCCTTGCAGAAAGAAGGTGTACGTCCAATGTCTGAGAGCAACGCCAGTGATTAAGGTATGTTGTATTTATTTTACCATCCTACAAATATTAATTTATGAATGAATGAACTTAAAATTACAAAATTACAAACGAAAAATGTGGAACTGTGACGCCCTGTTTGAGTCACACTCGAGCGTGATCTTCACGAGTCGATTTCGCAACAGCGTGCTCCATCTACGCTGTACTGCAATTTAAGATTGGAACGCTCTATAGTTCATATTGGATGCTGTTGATATAGGCACATGAGCTTGATGAAATTAAGTGTAGAAATGCTCTTTTTAAATTTTGGATGAATTAGCAGATTCCATGAATAATTATAATTCTTCTTCTTCTTCTATTGAACGTTGGTGATCACATTGGCTCTTCTTATCTTTGAGTCTGCCACATGGGAAAGTGACATCGTACTTGAACCAGTCTCTCAGGGTCTTCAGCCAGGAGATTCTTCTTTGGCCAGGTGCTTGTCGTCGTGAGATCTTCCCCTGCATCACCAACTGTAGGCTCCTGTACTTTTCATTCCTTATCACATGTCAGAAATATTCATGTTTCCACTTCTTGATGATGGAATTAGAGTACTTGAGTTTTCTTGTTTAGTCTTTCCGTCACTTCAGTATTTCTTACTCTTTCAGTCATAAATGAAAGAAAAGTTCCACCTAATCAATACTATTTTATTGTCACATGTAGGACCGGTTTCGACCTCTCAAAAGGTCATCCTCAGCTACACTAGAATTGCATTTACATATTATGCCTCATATTGAGAGCTAATGACATACTCTAGAATTCAACGATTTTAAAGTGGTTATACCCATGCTGAGAATTCAATATTATACAATTACAAAAATTAATTGCTCTTATTACACTCAATGTACATATGTAAGAATCTAATATGAGTTCGTCTTTTCTTTAGTGTGATGAGTATGTCGGAGTATTTTTAAACATAGGCATTTGCCTAGTCAGTTTAATTGATCTCTAATCTTATGAATATTTAGTCCTGTATGAAATGAACTTAGTTGAACAATTGGAAATAATCAGTATTATAGCCATTTTAACCATAATTTACACTAAATCTAGAAATATACTTGTTGATAGTTCAATAAAACAAAACGTGCTTGACTGCACTGTTGATTGTCTAATGCGGCAGGTAATAGTGGTTCTTGCGTTGTACAGTTCGTGTTATATTAGAATAATAATACAGTAAGTTAGCACATAAACAAACACTTAAACACATTAAAACAATAAAAGTCACAATAAAAATTAGTGGACATGGTTTAACTTAATTGCACTGTTGACTGTCTAAAGCTGCAGATAATAGTAGTTCTTGCGTTGTTGCAGTGCGTATTATGTTAGAATTATGTGAAATAGCTCATAAGCAAAACTCTTAAACACATTAAAACATTAAAATCACTGTAATGTGCGTTGGATGTAAACTTCAGTTGACAGTCCAAATTAATAAGAGACAGACACCTTCTATGTTGTTTGTAAGTTTTAAGCTTAAAATATTGTAATCATTGCCAAATGTATGAATATTACTCAACCACTTTCAATTTAGTATTTTGTAACCTTTAATAATTTGTTTGTTTGACGTTGATTAATGTTCTAGAAATTTGTTCACTTTTTGAATCCAAGGTCATTAATGGTGGCTCTTTCCTTTCTTATGATGGTGAATATCTGCAATTCGAAATGATTGAATTAGAAATTCTGATTGAAATAAAAGTTGTATACTAGTGTGAGTTCTATGAAAATTTACTTACTGCTGTGGGGTGGTTGAGATGTTTGCTGTTTGGCTGTCTGTCGCGTATTGTACCTTGTACTTCTGATAATGTTGTCGGCTGTTGTGGAGGGGTTGGAGGGGTGTGTGGGGGAAGCATTGTTATGTGTATGGGTGGGGCCGGGCGTGTCCGCTGTCTGCGCTATGGTTTGCGTATGACGCTGTTTCTTAACTAATTTGATGTAATCATTCTTTACAATTGGGATAATTACATTGAGTGTAATAAGAGCAATTAATTTTCGTAATTGTATAATATAGAATTCTCAGCATGGGTATAACCACTTTAAAATCGTTGAATTCTAGAGTATGTCATTAGCTCTCAAATGAGGCATAATATGTAAATGCAATTCTAGTGTAGCTGAGGATGACCATTTGAGAGGTCGAAACCGGTCCTACATGTGACAATAAAATAGTATTGATTAGGTGGAACTTTTCTTTCATTTATGACTTATGGTGACTATCAATACGGAATAAAAATGAAATTTATCAATCAAGTTACTCTTTCAGTCCACGAGATACTTAACGTCCGCCGATAGACCCTCGTTTTGAAGCTTCTTGCACAGGGCCTGGGTTAGAGTCCACCCTTCCATTCAATACAGTAGTGTAGGAAATGCATAGCTCCTAACCACTTGCAGCCTCAGATCTAGATTGAGATTGTAGTTGCTACAGAGTTTCCAGTGAAGGTGTTTTGCGCATGTTGAGTTCTTGCCTTGTTCTCATGGCTGAGCTTCCACTGTTCATTCAGATTACAACCAATGTACCTGTAGTGTCAAACACACTCTATCTCCTCGGTGTCAAGCCTGAGTCTCGCATTGATGTACCTCAGCTTGCTAACGATCATAAACTTTATCTTTTTCTAGTTCATCTTGAGCCCTCAGTTGTTGCAAGTAGTGTTGACTTTCTCCAGAAAAGCTGGAGAACTTTTGCTTCGTCTACAAGCAGCATGATATCTTCTGCATAGTGAATGTTGTTGATACTCCTTCTGCTGTTGCAGATAACTTATGTTATGGCTATTTCCAGTGCTTCATCCAGTATTGCCTGTGAGTAGATGTTAAAAAGCAGGGGAAATAAAACACAACCCTGATGGATCTTCGCTGGGTTTCAATCTCTTCAGACAGGCTTTTTTTTTTCACATGGACAGTGGCTTTCTTGTGCCAGTAGAGATTTGTGATGATATGGGTGTCTCTACAGTTGAAACCAATCCTTCTTAGCATTTCGCGCAGTCTACCGTGTTGTACTTTATCAAATGTCTTTTCATAATCGATAAAACCTATAAGGAGAGCCCGAATTTCCATGCACTATCAAATCTCAAAATATGCATGCATTCATGCACTATCAAAATTCAGTTCCACATTGTGATATTTTCATTTTCTTTTGAAACACTACAAAAACTAATTTCTCCACGTATTCTTCATTGAATTTCATTCGTTTATCTGACAGAATATTCCTGAACACAGAAAATGATCTAAGACACAATAAGTGATATGTTCATACTTAAATGGAGACATTCAGGATGAAGAATATCTGAAGTTATCTCTTTTAAGAAATTTACTTATAAATTCCTTTCCCTCAATCCATTTAGACACGAGGTCTCTTCGTAGACTTTTAACAGGTGGCATGACACCAACACTTCACAGCAGAGTCGAACACTAAATTACAATTTGAAGCCTGTAAGCATGCTGCTTTCCAACTCCCTTCTTTTCTCAATTATTTTGGCCTCAGGCGTGTGACCAGTGAGAGTTCGGAGGTCAGGGTAGGAAATTCCAGGAAAACAAAACAGGATTCTCTGCAAAACCAAGGTTTGTAAGCTGCTATCTCAGTAACGCGGCGTCACAGAAGTGTGGTTCAAGTTTTGATTTCAACGCCTAACATAGATGAAAAAATAAATAGCTGTCATTTAGTAGTGCAAAATTTAGAGTTTGGTTTCTACTGGGTTACCTTGTTTCTAAGGATTAGAGCGGTCAACGCGGGGTCTTCCCGCTTGTGTCAATGCAACATTGAAGAAAAGTTATATAATCCGATAAAAATGTCCAGTTATTCGATATTAAATCCAAAATTGCCAAAACGTGCAAATATGCACAGAAAAAGTACGGTTATTTGGAATTGATTAGTCATAGAACGAATATTGGCAAAGTTTCAGAAGTGTAACCAGCTTAAATAGGAACATGCATTTGCATGGAAATCTGGGCTCTACCTATAACACATTCTTTTTCATGTCTTGTATGCAGTCCTGTGTGCCATATCCATTCCCGAACCAAAATTGTATTTCTTGAGTATGACTCCTTGCATCTAGCATCGATTCTGCTGTGGATGATCTTCAGGAACATACCGGTAGCTTGTCAAGCTGATCGTACGGTGTTCCTTGCATCGCTTTTCATTGGTCTTCTTCTCTAGAGTGACGGAGGTGGGCTTCAGCCTGGAATTATGCCAGTTATGTACACCACATTGAAGAAATCTGACTTTATTAATTTAACCATTGTGTTTTAATGTTTTGGTCCATATTGACTTCAATGTATCCACCACTGAAATCATTGTTATACATGTAAATCAGCCCTGTCAATACTATTAACAATTTTTTTAAATTATTTATTTCATCACTAATCGCCGTGCATGTTTTAAGAACTTGACACGTTCTCTTCTTCAGCGGCCCAAAAACTTCCAAACATTTCTTGGATCTAACCTATCACCACATATTTAACAACAATCGAGCTGTTATTATAAGACACATCCTCTGTGTAACACATTAAAACTTTCGTACAAAACAATTCAAAATTAAAATATTAGGTATGGCAATCCAAATAAACTCTAAACTTACAATCTTCCACATAAAATTCTATTAAAATAACAGACTTGTCCAGCAACTAAAACATTTAAAACTGCATATAAGTCTAATTATCTTAAAATAAGTGTCTTTCACTTAATCTATCTATATATATAAAATAACTTGTCCTGACTGACTGACCGATTCATCATCGCCAAGCCAAAACTACTGGACATAAAGAATTGAAACTTTGGGGATACATTCATATTAAGATGTAGGTGCTCACTAAGGGAGGATTTTTGGATATTCCGTCGGTAAGGGGGTGAAAAGGGGGGTGAAATGACTGTATCTATATCTCAAAACTTTAAAAGTTTACAGATGTAAAAATTGGTATTTAGAATATTCTTTAAAAATAAGGGAACGCGTATTTTTTTGTTTTCGGAAAATACCAATAGGAGGGGTGGAAAAGCGTGAAAAATGGGTTGAATGGCTTTAATCAGGATACCAATACTTATATCACAGAAACTGAAGATATTATAGACCTGAAAATTGGTACTTTTGATCTCTTTTAAAAATAAAGAAACACGATTTTTTTTGTTTTTGGAAAATCCAATTAATGGGAGGGTGAAAAGGGGAGTGAATTTTTAAAATGAGTGTATCTATATCTCAAAACTTTGAGAGTTTACAAATGTAAAAATTGGTATTTAGAATCTTCATTAAAAATAAAGAAACCTGTATTTTTTTGTTTTAGCACAATCCCAATCGGCGGGGTGAAAAGGGGTTGAATGCCTTTAATGAGGATACTTATATCTCAGAAACTGAAGATATTACAGACCTGAAAATTAGTGTTTGTGATCTCCTTTAAAAATGAAGAAACATGTATTTTTTGTTTGTGGAAAATCCAATTAATGGGGGGTGAAAAGGGGGTAAATTTTTAAAATGAGTGTATCAGTATCTCAGAACTTTTAAAGTTCATACTGTAGATGTAAAAATTGGTATTTGGAATCTCCTTTAAAAATAAAGAAACACGGTTTTTTGGTTTTCGGAAAATTCCAATAGGAAGGGTGGAAAAGGGTGAAAAAGCGATTGAATGCCTTTTAATGAGGATACTTATATCTCAGAAACTGAAGACATTACGGACCTGGAAATAGGTGAATTTTTAAAATGAGTGTATATATATCTCAAAACTTTTAAAGTGTACAGATGTAAAAGTTGGTACTAAGAATACCCTTTAAAAATAAAGAAACTCGTTGGTATTTGGAATCTCCTGTAAAAGTAAAGAAACATAGGTGAGATGTTTTTGGATACTCCACGTAAGGGGAACTAAAAACCGGGTGATATTTTAAAATGAGCATTTCTACAAAAATCTCATAAACTTAACATGTTACCGAAGTGAAAAATAGTATTTTTTACCTCTGTTGAAAATAAAGAATCATGTATGTTTTGTTTTCTGAAAAACCACTTGGGTGGAGGGGTAAAAGTGACTGAAAATGGGGTTGAATTATTTTAATTAGGATACTGATATCTCAAAAGCTGAAGATGTTACAGGCGTGAAATATGGTACTTAGAATTTCATTTAAATATAAAGGAATACGTATTTTTTGTTTTCGGAATTCCACCTAAAGGGAGGAGGGAAATTAAAAAATTAGTTGAATTATTTGTATGAGGATACTATTATCACAGAAACGAAAGATTTTGCAGACGTGAAAATTGGTATTTGGAATCTGCTTTAAAAATAAACAAACATGTATTCTCGGAAAATTCAATGAAGGGAGTGGGAGTGAAAAATTGAAAAATTAATTGAATTAATTGTATGAGGATACTTACATCTAATAAAAACTAAAGTTGTAATGGACATAAAAATTGATATTTGGATCTCCTTTAAAACAAAGAAAAAAGCGTTTTGGGGCGAAATAATTTTGGGGGCGGGGGTGAAAAGGAGTTGAATTCCTTCTACGTGGACACATATCTCAAAAACTGAAGATGTTATAGTCGTGATAATTGGTATTTAGAAGATCCTTCACTATTAAAGAGACAAGTATTTTTAACGGGAAATTCACTTAAGTGGGGGGGGGGAGGGGGAGTGTGAAAGGAAGTGAAAAAGTGTGAATTCTTTTTATGGGGATACTTATATCTCAGAACTGAAGGTAACAGACGTGAACATTGGTATTTGGAATCTCCTTTAAATATAAGGAAACACGCCTTCTTTTTTTGAGGGGGGAGGGGGGGTCAAATCAACTAAACGGCAGTGGGGTGAAAAAGGAGTTGAGACCAATTGATTTTACTGTTCATAATGTACTTATTCTGATAATAAACTGATCATTTTTTATCTTTCCTGGGTCGTTATGAAGAACCATGTTTTCCTTTGGAGTACATAAAGTTAGATTACAGTAGATTCTCCTGGCATATAAATAAAAATTTAAACACATTTGAAATAAACTATATGAATGATATTGACCGTGCAATTGTTCACCTCTATAATAAGGTCAATAATGAACGGAAGTATATCATTCGTGATGCCAGAAATCTCATGCACTTGCCTACGCGGTCAGCAATGACAATGGCAGACGATGTAATTTACCGCCAAGGAGCGGTCTTGCATCTTGCTGTGGGTTGCAGACCATTAATAATAATAATAATAATAATAATAATAATGTTCTGGACCGTCGTCCAAATGTGTGGACCGCGCTGGAAACTGGTCCTGGCCGGGTAATGACTAAGATTGCAGTCCGGCCGCGGCACCCAAGACGACATCATGCCGGATCTCCTCAAGGATTTGATCCATATTAAAATGCTTATAGGAAAAGATGGCAGAGATTTAGGGACCCAACTGGCTGGGTGGAATACGTGGACATAGCCCAGGAAGTACAAAATCGATTGCTGGAAAGAAAGATTGGAAAATGGGAGGAACTTTGCCGTAATCTCTCAGAAAACGAGTCAGATCACGAATTTTGGCGGATTCTCTCAGAAAACAAGTTAGATCGCGAATTTCGGCGGATCATATGTAAAACATTAAGCATTCAATTATAAATTTCATTATAATACCGTAGCGAAGCACGGGTATCTTGCTAGTCTATCTATATATATATAAAATAACTTGTCCTGACTGACTGATTCATCATCGCCGAGCCAAAACTACTGGACATAAAGAGATGAAATTTTGGGGATATATTCATATTAAGACGTAGGTGCTCGCTAAGAGAGGATTTTGGGATATTCCTTCGCTAAGGGGGTGAAAACGGGGGTGAAATTTTAAAATGAGTTGCTCTATATCTCAAAACTTTAAAAGTTTACAGATGTAAAAATTGGTATTTAGAATCGTCTTTAAAAATAAGGAAACACGTATTTTTTTGTTTTCAGAAAATCCCAATAGGAAGGGTGAAAAAGGGTGAAAATGGGGAAAATGGGTTGAATGCCTTTAATCAGGATACCGGTACCTATATCTCAGAAACTGAAGATATTACAGACCTGAAAATTGGTACGTTTGATCTCTTTTAAAAATAAAGAAACACGTATTTTTTTGTTTTTGGAAAATCCAATTAATGGGAGGGTGAAAAGGGGGTGAATTTTTAAAATGAGTGAATCTATATCTCCAAACTTTTAAAGTTTGCAGCTGTAAAAATTGGTATTTAGAACCTTCCTTAAAAATAAAGGAACACGTATTTTTTTGTTTTCAGAAAATCGCAATAGCAGGGATGAAAAAGGGTGAAAATGTGGGGAAATGGGTTGAATGCCTTTAATCAGGATACCGGTACTTATATCTCAGAAACTGAAGATGTTACAGACCTGAAACTTGGTACTTTTGATCTCTATTAAAAATAAAGAAACACGTATTTTTTTGTTTTTGGAAAATCCAATTAATGGGAGGGTGAAAAGGGGGCGAATTTTTAAAATGAGTGAATTTATATCTCCAAACTTTTAAAGTTTGCAGATGTAAAAATTGATATTTAGAATCTTCATTAAGAATAAAGAAACACGTATTTTTTGGTTTTTTGAAAATCGCAATAGGAATCGTAAAAATGGGTGAAAAAGGGGTTGAATGCCTTTAATGAGGCTACTTATATCTCAGAACCTGAAGATATTACAGACCTGAAAATTGATGTTTGGGATCTCTTTAAAAAATAAAGAATCACGTATTTTTTTGTTTTTCGAAAATCCAATTAATGGGGGGGGGGTGAAAAGGGGGTGATTTTTTAAAATGAGTGTATCTATATCTCAAAACTTTTAAAGTGTATGGATGTAAAAATTGGTATTTAGAATCTCCTTTAAAAATAAAGAAACGCGTAATCTTTTGTTCTCGGAAAATCCCAATAGGAAGGGTGTAAAAGGGTGAATAATGGGTTGAATGCCTTTAATGAGGCTTCTTATATTTCAGAACCTGAAGATATTACAGACCTGAAAATTGGTATGTGGTATCTACTTTAAAAGTAAAGAAACACGTATTTTTTCGTTTTTTGAAGATATAAATATTGGGGGTTGAAAGTGGGGGGTGAATTTTTAGAAATGAGTGTGTTTACATCTTAAAACTTAAAAATTTACAGATGTAAAAATTGGTAGTTAGAATCTCCTCTAAAAATAAAGGAACACGTATTTTTTTGTTTCCTGTAAATCCCAATAGGAGGGGTGTAAAAGGGTGAAAAATGGGTTGAATGCCTTTAATGAGGATACTTATATTTCAGAACCTGAAGATATTACAGAACCGAAAATTTGTATATGGGACCTCCTTTAAAAATAAAGAAACACGTATTTTTTAGTTTTTGGAAATCCAATTAATGGCGGTTAAACAGGAGTGACAAATTGGGTGAATTTTTTGAAAGACTATATCTACAGAATATCTTGGAAACGTAAAATGTTACAGACGTAAAAAGTGGGTGTTTGGAATCTCCTGTAAATGTAAAGAAACATAGGTGATTTGTTTTTGGAAATCCACCTAAGGGGAACTCAAAAGTGGTGAAATTTTAAAATGAGAATTTTTACAGTATATCTAAAAAAACTTAACATGTTACAGAAGTGAAAAATGGTATTTTTTATCTCTATTAAACATAACGAATCGTGTATTTTTATTTTTCGGAAATACCACTTGGGTGGTGGGGGGTGGGTAAGAGTGACTGAAAATGGTGTTGAATTCTTTTAATTAGGCTACTGATATCTCAAAAATGAAGATGTTACAGACGTGAAATTCGATATTTGCAATCTGCTTTAAAAGTAAAGAAACACGTATTCTCGGAAAATCCAATGAGGGGGGGGGGTGAAAGTATTGAAAATTTAATTGACTTAATTGTATGAGAATGCAAACATCTAATAAAAACTAAAGTTGTTACAGACGTGAAAATTCGTATTTAGATCTCCTTTAAAAACAAAGAAAAACGCGTTTCGGTGGGGAAACCATCTTGGAGGGTGGGAGTGTAAAGGAGTTGAATTCCTTTCATGACGACACATAAATCAAAAGCTGAAGAAGTTAGAGTCGTGATAATTGGTATTTAGAAGATCTTTTACTATTAAAGAAGCAAGTATTTTTTGCGGGAAAATTCACTTACGGGTGGGGGGGAGTAGTGTGAGATGAAGTGAAAAAAATAAATTATTTTTATGGGGATACTTATATCTCAAAACTGACGGCAATAGACGTGAACATTGGTGTTTGGAATCTCCTTTAAACATAAAGAAACAAGCCTTCTTTTAATTTTTTTTTTGGGGGGGGGGGGTTGCCGGTAAATAAACTTAACGGCGGTGGGGTGTAGAAGGAGGTGAACCCATTGATTTTACTGTTCTTAATGTACTTATAAGTATCCTCCTTTGCTAAGGCGGCAGCGCGCGGGCCTCTCTCACAGCTGGGTTCCGTGGTTCAAATCCCGGTCACTCCATGTGACATTCGTGCTGGAAAAAACGGAGGTGGGACAGGTTTTTCTCCGGATACTCCGGTTTTCCCTGTCATCAGCCTTTCCAGCAACACATAATAGTAATAGTAATAATAATAATAATAATAATAATAATAATAATAATAATAATAATAATAATAATAATAATGTTCCGGACCGTCGTCAAATGTGCGGATCGCGCTGGAAACGGCTCCTGGACGGGTAATGACTAAGAATGCAGTCCGGCCGCGGGTTCAGTGCCGCCAAAGCACCCAATATGACACCACGCCGGATCTCCTGAAGGATTTTATACATATTAAAATGATTATAGGAAAAGATGGCAAAGATTTACGGAGCCAACTGACCGGGAGGAATACCTGAGCCTAGCCCGGGAAGTACGAAATCGATTGCTGGAAAGGAAGATTGAAAAATGGGAGGAAACGTGCCGTAATCTAATAGAAAACGAGTCAGATCGGGAATTTTGGTGGATTCTCACAGAAAACGAGTCAGATCGCGAATTTCGGCGGATTATATATCTAAAACAATAAGCATTCAATTATAAATTTCAGTACAATACCGTAGCGAAGCACGGGTATCTTGCTAGTCTATATATATAAAATAACTTGTCCTGACAGACTGACTGACTGACTGACAGATTCATCATCGCCGAGCCAACACTACTGGACATAAAGAAATGAAATTTTGGGGATACATTCATATTAACAAGTAGGTGCTCGCTAAGGGAGGATTTTTTGATATTCCTTTGCTAAGGGGGTGAAAAGGGGGATGAAATTTTAAAATGAGTGTATCTATATCTCGAAACATTAAAAGTTTACAGATGTAAAAATGGGTATTTAGAATCTCCTTTAAAAATAAGGAAACACATATTCTTTTGTTTCTGGAAAAACCCAACAGGAGGGGTGAAAATGGGGTTGAATGCCTTTAATGAGGATACTTATATCTCAGAAACTGAAGACATTACAGACCTGAATATTGGTATTTGGGATCTCCCTTCAAAATATAGAAACATGAATTTTTTGTTTTTGGAAAATCAAATTAATGGGTGTTAATCAGGAGTGACGATTGGGGTGAATTTTTAGAAAATCTACATATACAGTATATCTCAGAAATGTAAAATGTTACACACGTAAAAATTGGTATTTGGAATCTCTTGTAAAAGTAAAGAAACATAAGAGATTTGTTTTTGGAAACTCCACTTAAGGGGAACTAAAAAGGGAGGTGAAATTTTAAAATGAGCATTTGTACAATACATCTCAAAAACTTAACGTGTTACCAAAGTAAAAAAAATAGTATTTTTATATCTATTAAAATAAAGAAACATGTATTTTTTGTTTTCTGAAAAACTACTTGGTTGGAGGGGTAAAAGTGACTGAAAATGGGGTTGCATTATTTTAATTAGGATACTGATATCTCAAAAGCTGAAGATGTTACAGACGTGAAATTTGGTTTTGAGGATACTTACACCTAATAAAAACTTACAGACGTGAAAATTGGTTTTAGATCTCCTTCAAGAACAAAGAAAAAAAAGCGTTTTTGGGGAAAATCATCTTGGGGGCGGGGGTGAAAAGGAGTTGAATTCCTTTTATGAGGACACATTTCTCAAAAACTGAAGATGTTAGCGTCATGATAATTGGTATTTAGAAGATCCTTTACTATTAAAGAAACAAGTTTTTCTTGCCGGAAAATTCACTTAACGGGGAGGGGGAGTGTGAAAGGAAGTGAAAAAAGTGGATTATTTTTATGGGGATACTTATATCTCAGAACTGAAGGTAACAGGCGTGAACATTGGTATTTGGAATCTCCTCTAAACATAAAAAACACGCCTTCTTTTTTTTGGGGGGGGGGGGGTAATCAACTTAACAGCGGTGGGGTGAAAAAGGAGTTGAGACCAATTGATTTTACTGTTCATAATGTACTTATTCTGATCATAAACTGATCATTTTTTATCTTTCCTGCGTTCGTTTTCAAGAGCCATCTTTTTCTTTGGAGAACATAAAGTTAGATTACAGTAGATTGTCCTGGAATATAAATAAAAATTTAAAAACATTTGAAATAAACGATAGGAATGACATTGATCATGTAATTGTTCACCTCTACGCGCGGCGATGGTGCTGGTCACTTTGTCAGCAATAACAATGGTAGCAGATGTAATTTACTGCCAAGTAGCGGTCTTGCATCTTGCTGTGGGGTCCAGAACATCAATAATAATAATAATAATGTTCTGGACCATCGTCCAAATGTGTGCACCACTCTGGAAACAGGTCCTGGCCGGGTAATGACTACGATTGCAGTCTGGCCGCGGGTTCAGTACCGCCAAGGCACCCAAAACGACACCACGCTGGATCTCCTCAAGGGTTTGATCCATATTAAAAATGCTTATAGGAAAAGATGGCAAAGATTTGGGGACCCAACTGACCAGGTGGAATACCTGGACGTAGCCCGGGAAGTACGAAATCGATTGCTGGAAAGAAAGATTGAAAAATGGGAGGAACTTTGCCGTAATCTCTCAGAAAACGAGTCAGATCACAAATTTTGGCGGATTCTCTCAGAAAACTAGTCAGATCGCAAATTTCAGCGGATTATATATAAAACGTTAAGCATTCAATTATAAATCTCATTAAAACACCATTGTGAAGCACGGGCATCTTGCGAGTATACTAATAAAATCCTTCAATTCGTCTACAATAAATTCCTACGGCTTCTTCCGATGAACAGCCCTGCCCACGAACAATCTCTTCCTGGTATGTTACCTTTTGTTTTCACTCCAGTAAATAAGGTTGACCTTGAACTCTGACAGATTCCTTGCGGAAACATGCAAGGCAGTTCAAAACATATTCTTTTTCCTTTGAGACCAGAAACCATGCCACACCATTTGTCTATTGGAACCATTTGAGTCTGATTACACATACTTGTCACTGTATGGCTCTGTCAACTAATGTATGCAACTCTGTACTGCTGCATGTCAACACCCGTCAGCTCGCTTCTCAATTCAAGACAAATATTTAAGGATGCCAGACAAGAACAGCACGGCATGCTTGAAGGATACTCTGGTCCTGAGAGCCTCTTTGACCTTGTTTATATTTATTAGCGCTGTCCTTGGCCCTCTGTGATTGGTCTTGAGCTTAAGCTTCGTGTTCCCAACCACCAGGTTGTGATCTGACGCAATGTCAGCTCCTGAGTACATTTTGACTGCCTAAAGGCTGTTCCTGAACCTCTGGGTGACCAGGATGTAGTCAATCTGATTCCTGACTTAATGTTCCCTGCTCTGTCTTTAGGAGACTTCCATGTGTAAAGAAGGCGTGGTTTAAATTTGAAGAAAGTTTTTAAGATGATTATTTTCTTCCTGGCATATCTGAATGATGCGACTTTCCCTCTCATTCTGTACATCCAGCCAGAAATCTCCCACCATTTCTGCTGTTCCCTCCCATATCTTTGCATTGAAGTTCCCCATGAGGATATTCAGATCCTGCTTCTTCGTTGTTCACACCACCTCCTCTACCTCTTCATAGAACTGCTTCATCTTCCTTGTCCACAGTTAGTGCATGTACCTAGGTAATGTTAACTTCGAGATGACTGGCATGCAGCTGCAGTAATGTAACTCAGTCTGAGAGCGACTAGAAATTCTTCTCATTGCAGCTTGCCCAGCACGAAACAATTCACAGTGACTCCTTGTCGGCGATCTGGCTCATTGTTCCTTGTGTGGAACACTGTGTGGTTGTTGGACATGCATTGTCCATATTCCGGCCATTTCATTTCACTTACACCAAGAATCTGGATCTCCAGTCTCTTCGTCTCCCATGTGGCATTGATGATCTTGCAATCCTGATGGCTGACCATCTAAGGTCTGCTGGGTACTGAGGGCTATAGGTTTAGTGTTCTCAGACATTACGATTGTACAAGGAAAAATTAATGTGATGGTTTTCTGTTGCCTTCTGCATCACAGCGTGACACCCGTACCACTAATCCAGCCCCACGTCCCTTTGTCCAGTCCCGAGCCTTTTCAGCGCACAAGGTCCTCATTGGTCCCAAGCCAGGTCTGCTGAAGATGCTGCTCTCTAACAGTATGGGTTCCAGTGGGATTTAATCCATTGAGGGACCATCACCATCCCCAGGGCGCTCCTCCATCTGAAGCTGTTGGCCCTCCAAGGGCTGTTTAATTAATTGACAGTTGCGTGACATCCAGCGTTAAGTCATTGGCTGCATGGTCTAATTCATTACTATCGCAGGGTAGACTGACCAGATCTGGTTCCATAAATTGTTCTGTATAAATTGGGTACTTTTTTTTTTTACCAGGATGTTTCAGGTATCTGTAAACACAGTTCAATTCCTCTTTCTGTAGTATACAAAGGAGTGTGTCGAATCTTCTCTCTGTGAGGAACACTGGCAGTTTTCCAACCGTATTTTTATGCAGCTTAAACCGCAGTATGCTATTGCTCCATTTTATTCATATTTTGTTATGATACAACAACATTTTGACCATAAAGAAACTTTGTCTGCATTTGTGCTATTCATGTGGGTGGGGTACGCAGGCGAAGAATACACCCACAGTATCCCCTGCATGTCGTCACCGCGGTTCATCGTATGGCTAAAGTAAACATTATAAGGGGCAACCAAGGGATGTTCTAATTAGAACCATGAGACTCCTTGTAATTAGTACCATCACGCGAGTACCACCCTGGATCTCCTTTACTTGTGAGTAGTACCAATATGTTGGGTACACAGTAGTTTTGTGATTAGTTGCAACAGAGGATGAATCAGGATGGGTTTTACAGTACCCGTGATTAGTACCTCTATATGCAGAACACATCCGGCTTATGTTGCCTGTGATTAGTACCACTGTGAGAAACACCACAGGTCTAGCCGTTGCCTGTGATTAGTACCACTATATGAGTGGCACCGTGGGTCTGCATTGCCTGTGATCGGTACCCACTGTGTGAGAAACACCACGGAATAGTATGAGTCCCTGTGATTAGTACACCTATGTGAGGAACACCAAGAGTTTGCATTGCTCCGCAACATGAGAAACACCATAGGTCTGTGTTACCTGTGCGTATTACATTACCTGTGAGTAGTACCACAATGTGTGGAATACCGTAAGTCTACGTTACTCATGATTAGTACCACTACATGAGAAATACCATGGTTCTTACTTTCCTAGTGATACGTACCAGTATGAGGGGCCGTTGACCTGGCTTGTGGACCCCTTTAGGCAACAAGCATTATCGATTGATGATTGTGTTTTGTAAGCAGCCCCTTGGTCAATATATATTATTGTTTTAAGTTAGTTTGTGGGTCGAATCCACTGATTGTTTTAAGTTCATAATCATTGTTCATTGTCTCTCTTTGAATTCTAGTCAGTGGATTAATTTTGGAATTATTTTTAACTTTCAGTATTGAGAGATGGATCTGCTGATAATTTTACATTCATATTCATCCATTCATTCTTCATCATGTTTTGAATTCTGGTCAGTGGATGAATTTTGGACTTTTAAATTGTCATTACATTTCTTACCATTAGGGGTCGATAAGCTAGATGTTAGGCCCCTTTAAACAAGCATCATCATCAACTACGAATTTTATTAGCTCTCTTATCTGTGCTATTTTCTGGATTAGTATGCATAATAACTTTTGAAAAGTTGCCATGGTTATTTACGTTTTGTTTTCTAAATGTTACTTTTGTATTCTTTTCAGACTAACAGTTTCATCCAATTTCATAGTTCATGCATGTTTCTAATAGTGTTATGCTATGGATGTTGTCTCATGCATTGTAACTCAACTTATTATTCCACAGAAAAGATTTGTAGTTAGACAATAGTGTGAAAAGTGCAACTATAGTTTCTATTACAGAAGATGCTGGTTGTAATTGCAGAGAGCATTATTAAGCTAGAGGTAAGCAAAGCTAAGAGAGACTTGCAGTTCATTTCTTGTTTACACAGCACAACTATAGCTTGTTACTTTTGTTGTTAGTGTTACTCTGCAAACGGCGTATACCAGCTATTCCACTGAATGAAATTTCCTTATTTCTTGATCGATTTTTATTTTCAGAAATTAAACCTTATATGCTGTTACTGTATATTCAAAATAACTTCTTCAGTGGTAATCTTTTTTAATGCTCATCTGCTATTGGACTTTGATGCTATAATAATTTTTCATCAATTTACATCACATAACCATCAAAGCCTGTTCATTTGTGTTGTTAAATCTATGATATTAATTAAAATGTTTATGCCTTCATTGAAATTTCACTGTTCAGTACTCGCTGTTCTTGCTGCTATTGTATATCCTTTATTTATTTCTATTTATTTATTTACTTATTTATCTTTGTAGCTTTTCTTTTTCCATATGGAGTGAGGGCATATGATGCTCATGATGGCAATTCACCTGTCAGATGGGGTCGTTAAGACTTGAGCAGACCCCTTGATGTTACTTGTCGGGAGTAGGCTGTGTGTCGACATCATCATCATCATCATCATCTCCTCTCACCCAGACATGATGGTCACCCATGGACAGGCCTGCATCAGGCAAGCCGAACATGTCCTTGGGGATTCCCAGCACTGAAAGCCATACACTAACTGAAATAAATAAATAAACTTTTTTTCACCTTACTTATGTAGAAAATTAATCTTCATAGTAAGCAAATTTTTTTCTTTAGTAGGAGCAAAAATTTATCTGTAGATTAACTATTTGCTGGATTGTTCAAGAGAAAATCTATATTTTTCTTTTTTCATTCAGGCTGCTCAAAAAAAAAAAAAGGGGTATCACAACTTTGGTATGAACTAGCGCACACACATGCTGTTTCACATCCATGGTGGTCTGCAGGGTTGTTTTGCTTATCCCTTGGTGACATTAATGTGGTGGAATATTGAAGTCAAGTACATAACCCTAGAAGTTATCTTTGTAACTGCACTCCAAACAGGAGTGGTTTTTGACGTATGACATGGTCTGTCAATGCTGTGTGAGCTGTCATATTGGTAAGCAGCATAGGCAGGATAGAGCACAAGACATGGGAAGGCATTTACCATCAGAACAAGCCATGCGTGCAGTAACCCTCTTGCAGGAAGGATGCACTCAGCGTTACGTGACAGAGCGGCTCGGAGTGTCTCAACCAGTCCTCCGCAGGTTGTGGCAGTGATATCAAGAGCTACACAATGTAAAACAGCGGCCTGATTCACGGAGAAAATGGAAAACAACACTAGCTGAGGACCGATTTATTTTTTTACCGGCCCTCAGAAATTGCCGCAGTACATCCAGGAACCTACCGTCCTTCCTCAACCACATGCAGACTGCCCGCCAGGCCGCGGCCCCCAGTTTATATAGCAAAACTGGGGGCACGTGTACAAAAGCACTGGCGAGAGCTGCGGCGGCCGAAGAGGGAACGGCGAGCAGTGCCCTCCCAAGGGGTGTAGCTCATCCACGAGGCGCACTGGAGGGAAACCACTATCCCGGCACGCCGTGCAGAAGGCGCCACCCAGTCGGAAGCCCTCTCAAGTGCTTTATTATTATGAAAGAAACATAACGGCAAGTACAAAACAAAAGCAGAAATATGTACAAAGTGAATCAGGATTTAGAATACAAAACAAATACTTTGGACATCAACAACAAGAAAGCAGAAAATCCAGTCAGAAATAAAAAACACATACTATATAAACCCATCCTGTACACCAGGGTCCGGCAGCGGGGCGTCGCACCGGGGTAGGGTCCAATGGCCCGCTGTCTTTATGCAGCTGATGTTGCTTGCACCCCCTGGGCTCCGCAAGCGCCATGTCCCCTGCCATGTCTTGATGTGGCTCGGCTGACCGCGGGCGCCCGGCTGGGCTGTTGAAATTGGAACCCGGGCAGCAGGGTCAGGATGTCATCCCCTGCCGCAGATTCCAATTGGATAGCATATTGCCATCCGCGAGCTAGGGCAATGTAAATCAAAGACTCTCGGGTGTGGAAGAATCCTCTTTGGCCATGATCCAGGTGCGGCCATGCTGAGAGTTTCCATGGGACCAGGTGCACCTCGTGTTGGTCTCGCCCCATGGGGCTTGGCGGGAACAAGGCCTTAAAGGCCTCGGTGAGATGAACGACGGCTGGGAGAGCGGGAATTGGAAGCGTCTTGGAATAAGTGACTAGCACAGGACCGCGCCAGTCGTAGGGCATGTGCTGTGGCTGCAAGATGTTGGGGTCGTCCTGCTGGTCTTCCATGGAGTCGTCATCCTGTTGATGAAGAAGCTCACGTACTTCACCCTGAAGATTGTCGTGTGGAGCTTGTAGCTCCCAGGTGGCTGCCAGGATGTCGTTCATCAATGCCTCTGGTTGATCTTGGGGCATTTCCACGTTAAGTCGGGATGTCGACTTAGACCTGGTCTGCTTCGAAATACTGGGGGTGTCATCGTTTGCTGACCTTGGGAGTGCGCCAGTTTGCCGGTGTTGGTGCCACGAGATGCTGGATAATGGTCGGGCAACCGTGTCTGCTGGGACATGTAGTAGTCATGGGTGCGCTGCAGGCGCAGAAGACTGGAAGCGAGGTTATACACACTACAAAGAAGACCGTCCCTCCACGACTACATGGGGACTAATTATGAACTAATTATTGCACATGGGACTGTCGTCAGTATACAGACAGTCTGCAATAGACTCAGCTCAATTCCCAGAGACCGTTTAAAGTTTCCCGGTTGAACCTTCATCACCGAAGATGCCATTTGCAGTTTGCACAAGAGCATGTCAACTGGTAGCTCCAACACTGGATCCAGTATTATTTGCCGATGAATCCAGATTCCAGCTTTCTTGGTGAGATGGTCGTATTAGTCTGGCGACATCAAAGAGAACAAAATTTGCCTTGCAGCGTGCAGGAAATGGTCGCTTACAGTGGCGTATCTGTGGTAGTTTGGGGGAGGAATTTCTTTGAACCATAAAAGTGACCTCGTAGTCATTCGAGGGCGATTGGCAGCTGTGCGCTACATTGAGGATGTTCTGGAGAACCTTGTACTACTGATCATAGACAATATTGGGCAACATTTCACATTAGTGCATGATGGAGCCACTGCACATTCTGCTAGGACCACCAGGGACTTCCTTGCAGCTGCTGGAATTCAATTAATGGACTGGCCTGCATGTGGCCCTGATCTCAGTTGTATCGAGCATCTGTGGGATCAACTTGGTAGGCATATCCAAAATGGAAGAATGGACAGCCATCCCCCAGCATACGATCCGGAGCCTTATCAGAAGCGTACCACCCTGATGTGCTGCTGTGCTACGAGCCAGAGGTGGGAACACAGAGTACTGAAAAGTGTTAAGTGTAAATTTCAGTTTGTTTTCAGTTGCATTAATGTGCAGTGAATTTCGCTTTTGGACCACTGTGTCTGTTTGGGACAATCAAGTGAAGCGTATGTGTACTTTTTGTTCATTTTTTGTTTCTGTACAAATAAATGAACATGTTTTGGTTCTGTATAATCTGCATCTGCAAAATAAAGGCACACTAAGTATTAAAACTAATGAAAAGTTTGATACTTTTTTTGTTTTGTGAGTAGTATATTTAGCTTTGCAGTTGATGCTCAATTTATATGGTCAAGTATTGCATTAATATGGAATTTTTTCCCCCCCTGCTGAAACCAAGAATAGTTATCTGAAAATATTAGTCCCTATGTTTTCAACTGACATGTGGATTATACAATACTCCTATATCAGTAAAAAGAAAATGCAGACTACTTCTTTGTCAAGACAAGTACCTCGAGATGAGATGACTAGATGACTAGGTAGCATGTTAACTTTCAACACCTATCTATTGTTCAGTTGACAGTAGTTCTCCTCTAAGAGAGAATTATGAAGAGGAACATACAGTGTTTTCAGCTGACATGTGGGTTATACAGTATTTGTGTATCAGTAATCACAATGACAGTCAACATCGGAAAAGGGAGCAAGTCCTGCTCCATGTCCTAGGATTCCATACCAGTTGCTAATAAAATTAGTTGCATGTACAACTACAGATGCTCAATAATACATGTGTATCAGTTTATATCAACTTGCACAAGTGCATGGAATTAATGGCTAATCATTCTTAAATTTACCAGCAGGAATAGTCAGAAAATAAAGAACTTTACTCTGAAGTTGTGGAGAAATGTTCTTAGAAATAACGTAAACCCTTGATGTGTAATCTTGGAGAGGAGTTTCCCATTTCCAAAGATAGCAATGGGAGGTAGTGTCCACAGGAAAATAGGTTGACTGTTATAAATATTTTTGTTGTTGTTTGAGTCATCAGTCCATAGACTGGTTTGATGCAGCTCTCCATGCCACCCTATCCTGTGCTAACTTTTTCATTTCTACGTAACTATTGCATCCTACATCTGCTCTAATCTGTTTGTCATATTCATACCTTGGTCTACCCCTACCGTTCTTACCACCTACACTCCCTTCAAAAACCAACTGAACAAGTCCTGGGTGTCTTAAGATGTGTCCTATCATTCTATCTCTTCTCCTCGTCAATCGATCTCCTCTCACCAATTCGATTCAGTATCTCTTCATTCGTGATTCGATCTATCCATCTCACCTTCAGCATTCTTCTGTAACACCACATTTCAAAAGCTTCTATTCTCTTTCTTTCTGAGCTAGTTATCGTCCATGTTTCACTTCCATACAATGCCACGCTCCACACGAAAGTCTTCAAAAACATCTTTCTAATTCCGATATCAATGTTTGAAGTGAGCAAATTTCTTTTCTTAAGAAAGCTCTTCCTTGCTTGTGCTAGTCTGCATTTTATGTCCTCCTTACTTCTGCCATCGTTAGTTATTTTACTACCCAAGTAACAATATTCATCTACTTCCTTTAAGACTTCGTTTCCTAATCTAATATTTCCTACATCACCTGCCTTCGTTTGACTGCACACCATTACTGTTGTTTTGGACTTATTTATTTTCATCTTGTACTCCTTACCCAAGACTTCATCCATACCATTCAGCAACTTCTCGAGATCTTCTGCAGTCTCAGATAAAATAACATCATCGGCAAATCTCAAGGTTTTGATTTCCTCTCCTTGGACTGTGATTCCCTTTCCAAATTTCTCTTTGATTTCCCTCACTGCCTGTTCTATGTAAACATTGAAAAGGAGAGGGGACAAACTGCAGCCTTGCCTCATTCCTTTCTGGATTGCTGCTTCTTTTTCAAAGCCCTCGATTCTTATCACTGCAGACTGATTTTTATACAGGTTGTAGATAATTCTTCGTTCTCGGTATCTGATCCCTATCATCTTCAGAATCATAAATAGCTTGTTCCAATCAACATTATCGAATGCCTTTTCTAGATCTACAAATGCCATGTACATGGGCTTCTCCTTCTTGATTCGATCCTCTAAGATCAGACGTAAAGTCGGGATTGCTTCACGTGTTCCTACATTTCTTCTGAAGCCAAATTGATCATCTCCCAATTCAGCTTCAACTTGTTTTTCCATTCTTCTGTAAATAATACGTGTTAAAATTTTGCAGGCATGAGACACTAAACTAATGGTGCGGTAGTTTTCACACCTGTCAGCACCGGCTTTCTTGGGAATAGGTATAACAACATTCTTCCGAAAATCGGATGGGACTTCCCTGTCTCATACATCCTGCACACTAAATGAATTAACCTTACCATGCCGGTTTCTCCTAAGGCAGTCAGTAATTCAGAGGGAATGTCATCAATTCCAGGTGTCTTGTTCCTATTTAGGTCACTCACAGCTCTGTCAAACTCTTGACCTCAAAATTGGGTCTCCCATTTCATCAGCATCAACAGCCTCTTCATGTTCCAGAACCAAATTATCTACATCGTTACCTTGATACAACTGTTGGATATGCTCCTGCCATCTTTCTGCTTTGTCTTCTTTCCCTAGAAGTGACTTTCCATCTGAGCTCTTAATATTCATGCACCTAGATTTCCTTTCTCAAAAGGTTTCCTTGATTTTCCTGTATGCAGCATCTACCTTTCCCAGGACCATATAGCCTTCGACATCCTTGCACTTCTCCTTCAGCCATTCTTCCTTAGCTACCTTGCACTTTCTATCCACTTCATTCTTTAATCGCCTGTATTCTTTTCTGCCCTCTTCATTTCTAGCATTCTTGTATTTTCGTCGTTCATCAATCAGGTCTAGTATCTCCTGAGTTATCCACTGATTCTTAGTTGATCTTTTCTTCCTTCCTAATTTTTCTTCAGCAGCCCTACTGACTTCATTTTTCATGACTCTCCACTCTTCCTCTGTTGTGTTTCCTTCAGCCTTTTCATTTAGTCCTTGTGCAACATGTTCTTTGAAACAATCCCTCACACTCTTTTCTTTCAACTTGTCTAGATCCCATCTTTTTGCATTCTTTTCTTTCTTCAATTTCTTCAACTTCAGATGGCATTTCATGACCAACAAGTTGTGGTCAGAGTCCACATCTGCTCCTGGGAAAGTTTTGCAATCCAACACCTGGTTTCTGAATCTCTGCCTAATCATAATGAAGTCTATTTGATACCTTCCAGTGTCTCCAGGTCTCATCCACGTATACAGCAGTCGTTTGTGGTGTTTGAACCAAGTATTGGCAATGACTAAATTATGATCAGTGCAGAATTCAACCAGCCGACTTCCTCTTTCGTTCCTTTGTCCCAATCCAAATTCTCCTACTGTACTACCTTCTCTTCCTTGGCCTACCACTGCATTCCAGTCTCCCATCACAATTAGATTCTCGTCTCCTTTTACATATTGTATTAAATCCTCTATCTCTTCATATATTCTTTCAATTTCATCATCATTCGCTGAACTAGTAGGCATATAGACCTGCACTATTGTGGTGGGCATTGGTTTGGTGTCTATCTTGACGACAATAATTCTTTCCTTATGCTGGTCATAGTAGCTTATCCGCTGCCCTATTTTCTTTCTTATTCATTTCTTATTCATTCCCTACCCGGAGATCCGAATGGGGGACTATTTTACCTCCGGAATATTTTACCCGGGAGGAAGCCATCATCAGTACATCATTCATACAGAGAGAGCTGCATGTCCTTGGGAGGTAGTTACGGCTGTAGTTTCCCGTTGCTTTCAGCCGTGTAGCAGTATCAACACAGCTAAGCCATGTTGAGTATTATTACAAGGCCGTATCAGTCAATCATCTAGACTGCCGCCCTTGCAACTACCGAAAGGCTGCAACCCCCCTTTCAAGGAACCATTCGTTAGTCTGGTCTCTCAACAGATACCCATCCGATATGGTTGCACCTGCGGCTCGGCTATCTGCATCATTGGGACACGCAAGCCACCCCACCACGGCAAGGTCACATTATAATTCTGGTGAACGGAGGAGGATAGGTTAGCTAGGAGGTTAATGGACTCGGTCGTAGAGGGTAAGTGAATTAGAGGGAGACCAAGGCAAAGATGGTTTGACTCAGTTTCTAATGATTTAAAGATAAGAAAAAGGTGTCCAACAAGGAAGTGCCCTATCACCAATCGTGTTCATAATAGTAATGGACAAGATCATAAAGTCTGTCTAGAAAATAGCAGACTGAATGCCCTGGTATTGCTGATGATGTGCTATTATTGGGAGAAACAGAAGATGAAGTACAGATAAAATCGACTGGATGGAACAATAACTTGTGAGCTGAAGATGAGTAAAACACAGACCATAAAAATGATCATCAGCAGGGAAAGAAAAAACTCATGCCCCTTCTTGGAAAGAATCAAATTTTAATCTGTTCTCATTTCAAGTACCTCGGAAGCACAGTCATGAAAGACAACACTGTCAAGCAGGAATTACTCAGCAGGACACAGAAAGAATCAGACTTTTACACTCCAGTCAGAAACCTCTTCTGGGACTACAAAATATCACAAAAAGCAAAAAGAACACTGTATCACACCTACTTCATACTAATTCTCACATATAGTTTAGGGACATGTACTCTACTAAACTAGGACTACAGAGAATTCAGGCAGCAGAAATGAGTTCATTAGAATTACAAATCAAACTCCTTGAAAGGATAAAATTAGGAATGCTCTGGTATTGGTCATGATATGCTCTTAATGGGAGAAACAAGCTGAATTACAGAAAAAAGTTGACTGAATGGAACAATATGTTCAATAACTGTGAGCTGAAGATGAGTAAACCAGACTGTAGCTGGTTACAAATAGGGTGAAGGCATTTAGTAAACTCACAAAGCCTTTCAGACAGAATGCTGAAAGGCATAACAGTTTATAATGAAGACAGACAGGCAGATGGATGCCGGTTAGAATGAATATGAACTGTGTACGCAGAATGCTTGCTGCCTGTGTCCCTATTCCAAGTGTGATTTAGAAGTTAATAATAATGTTATTGGCTTTACATCCCAATAACTACTTTTAGGTTTTCGGAGACGCCGAGTGCCGGAATTATGCCCCACAGGAATTCTTGTATGTGCCAGTAAATCTACAGACATGAGGCTGATGTATTTGAGCACCTTCAAATACCACCTGACTGAGCTAAGATCGAACTTCCCAAGTTGGGGTCAGAAGGCCAGTGCCTCAGCCGTCTGAGCCACTCAACCTGGCATAATAAAGGAGCATAGACTTCGGTGCACATTATGAGAATGAACAGCAAAAGACCTACCAGAAAATACTTTGAACTTACTGTGCAAGGAAACAGACCAAGGAGAAGGCCAAGGATCCCTGGATATAGACAGTAAAGTCAGATATAGAGGAGATGAGAAAATGGGAAGATATCCTGGAACAGAACATGTATTAAGACAGGAGGAGATGACAAGTACTTGTCAACCACACCCAGGAAAGTGGAATTGGAAAATTATGATGTTGATTTATGGAAGTAAACAAGGCCACAGAGCTAGTTACAAACAAAAACAAAAATTACTGAATGGAACAATATGTTCAATAATTGTGAGCTGAAGATGAGTAAAACAAGGAATGTTGCTGGTTACAAATAGGGTGAAGACACTTAGTAAATTCACAGAGGCTAGTAGACTGAATGCTGAAAGGCATAACAGTGTTATAATGAAGATAGATGTATCTGTGATGATGTATAATTCTTTTATATGTAGATGATAAAACTTGTCCAGATGACCTCTAGATTACTCTTTTTGTTACAGTTTAATCTAAAGTATAGGCTGCACCAAATAGTGCTTTCTTTCAGAGTGATACATTCCAGTGATTGGAAATTTCCATTGGTGCAGCAGTTAATTGACATAACAGTATAATTTTTCTTCATTAATTGTTTAGAATGTGGCTATACATGTATATTCATAGCTGTACATTATTATTATTATTATTATTATTATTATTATTATTATTATTATTATTGTTGTTTTGTTGATCTAATAACGACATTTTGTTTTATTAATATTATAAAGTAGGGGCTGCCTGGCCGAGGCAGTAAAGGCGTGCTTGGTTCATCCGGAATGACATGGGTTCGATTCCCCGTCGGGAAGCCGTAAAATTTAAGAAACGGGATTTCCTCTTCCGGAGGTGCACATGGCCCTAGGGTTCACTCAGCCTACACCAAAAATGATTACCAGGTTAATTCCTGGAGGCAATGGCGGCCGGGCGTAGAGTTAACCACTCTACCCCACCAAGTGCCGAGGTTACGGATAGTGGAAGCCTTTACCTTCCACCCCTCCCAGGGCCTTCATGGCCTGTACAGAGGTGACTTTGCTTTGCTAATATTATAAAGTCTCACTTATTTTGTGACTGAATGTAACTGCTGAATCTTGAGAGAATATGTTACATTTCTTGTTAGTCTTTTTTTTCTATGCCATTAGCTCACAATTCACCGATTGGGATAACAAAACCATCTCTCTCAGGAAAACGTATGAAAACATGGTGATTTTACTGCAATGATTTATTTCTTTACAAATATGTAGTTGACAAGTAAGTTTAGGGTTCATATATATATATATACAGGGTGTTAGGGGTATACGTGCAGATATTAAGCTAGTCGGCAAATAAAAATACATCTCACAATATATGCTATGTACTTTTTACCTTGTCCTATTAGTTTGCCCATAACTGAGCCAAATATTTCAGGAGCTAATGTGTTTTGAACGGCCGTAGTAGGATACGTCGGTTACGTCATTCTGTCCACGCGTAGTGGAAGTACAGTAGCAGAGTATAGGGCTTGTTGAACCTGTTTCTTATCGCAGGCCAACACATGTTGTTGTGCACTTCCCCTAAAGGAGAGGTTGACTCACGTGCCTGGCCACTTGCTGTACTCGAAAACCGGTCTAGGGTAGTCTGTGTGAAAAGTACACAGAATTCTTACAGTGACGTCGAAGATCCGAACCACCACATGCATGCGAATCAAGTGTTGTGTAGTTGTGTGTGATTTATAAGACGTCATTGGCATTACTCAGTGATCCAAGCTGACAAAATTAAAGGAAATAGTTAATAAGTAATGAAAAATGGGCGCAAAATTTCTGTGCTGTTATTGCGACACTCTACGATGAACTTCTGACAATAGACAATGCGAGTTGTCTATGCTTATTCATAAAATTTTCAGGTCAATGAAAGGACGGTGGGCACTAAAAGAAAAGACTAAGTATTCAGTGAAATTGTTATTAATGAGACAAATTTCAAAAACCGTAGTTTCATCCATCGTGAACATTGCTCGAAGGAAAAAGAGCTACTGTGGAATTGCCGCCGGGCATTTGTAATAGAAGGCTTATTCTGCCTTTTCCTAATATGTTTACCCTCCAGGGTTGGTTTTCGCTGGGACTCAGCAAGGGATCCCACCTCTACCGCCTCAAGGGCAGTGTCCTGGAGCGTGAGACATTGGGTAGGGGATACAACTGGGGAGAATGACCAGTACCTCGCCCAAGCGGCCCCACCTGCTAGGATGAACAGGGGCCTTGCGGGGGATGGGAAGGGATAGAAAAGGAAGAGGGAAGGAAGCGGCCGTGGCCTTAAGCTAGGTACTATCGCGGCATTTGCCTGGAGAAGTGGAAAACTACGGGAAACCACTTTCAGGATGGCTGAGGTGCGAATCAAACCACCTCTACTCATTTGACCTCCCGAGGCATAATGGGCCCCGTTCCAACTTTCGTACCACTTTTCAAATTTCGTGTCAGAGCTCGAAATCGAACCCGGGCCTTCGGGGGGTGGCAGCTAATCACACTAACCACTATGCCACACAGGCGGACAGAAGGCTTATTACTGGACAGTAAGTGCCGATAGGTAAAGTGATGACTGTAATGGACCCGCTTAATTAGAACTTCCGTAATCATAATAATATTACTACTACTACTACTAATAATAATAATAATAATAATAATAATAATGTCTTTACGTTCCACTAACTAATTTTGACGGTTTTCGGAGACGCTGAAATGCCAGAATTTTTACCGCAGTGTTTTTAGTGCAAGTAAATCTACAGACACGAGACTGGCTTATTTGAGCACCTTCAAATACCACCGAACTGAGCCGCCATCGAACCTGCCAAGGTGGGATCAGAAGACCAGCGCTCTATCGTCCGAGCTACTCAGTCCGGCATTAGAGGTTAGAATAAGTTGGTCGTGTGGTTAGGGGCGCGCAGCTGTGAGTTTGCATTTTGGTGATAGTGGATTCGAACTCCGCTGTCGGCAGCCGGGAAGATGGTTTTCCGTAATTTCCCATTTTCACATCAGGGAAATACTGGGACTGTACTTTTATTAAGGCCTCGAACGCTTCCTTCCCACTTGTATCCCTTTTCTCTCCCATCGTCGCCGTAAGACCTACTTGTGTCGGTGCGACGTAAAACAATTTGTAAGTACATGTTTCGGTAATTCCGGAGACATGTCCGCAATTATAAGATTAATAATAATTCGGACTTGTTAAAAGTTGAGTGTTTTCTGTAGTGTTTTCTGACAGATTACCAGCTACGGAGTTTGAGTGGGGCGTTTAACTTTTATTTTAGTAATAGTTAGTAATAATGGACTAACACAGTTTTTATTATAATATTGGTAGGTGGCTTTACGACGAATGCAAGCTGACAGCCGCGCGCTCCTAATCACACGGCCAACTCGCTCAGTAATAATAATAATAATAATAATAATAATAATAATAATAATAATAATAATAATAATAATAATAATAATAAATGTTTACGTGCCAATGGAGACGCGCGGTTTCGGAATTTTGCCCACGGGTATTCTTTAACGTGCCTGTAATTCTACCGATCAGAAGTGGACGTATTTGAGCACCTTCAAATACCAGGGGACTGAGCCAGGATCGAGCCTGCTAAGTTCATGAAACCAGAGCTTGAACCGTCTGAGCCACTCAGCCTGGCAACGTTTATTTTGATACGTTTAATAGGCACTGCAAAAGCAGAATGCTTTAATTTACCATTAAACAAGTTCTTTTCATTTGGAAGCACGAAGAGGAGGTACGTTTAATTAATTTATTTTTATAACATGTCCCTTATTGATATGAAGCAAAACGTTCGATGTGCTTTGACAATTCAATTCTGATACTACTCCCTTGGAAATCCTATCCCACGCATTCTTTCGTTTACGTAAGAAACTTTATTTACGTACACGTCAACACGGGGTGTTTCTGCATACGGCGAGTTGGTCTCCCAAGAATCCATGGTATTGAAATCACACTGTGGGAGAATATTTCACGTAAGCAGTTTGACAAATTCACTAGACCTGTCACGTGCCGGTTTGGTCGTGTGCTGTTCCTAGCGACGGGGGTGTGGTGGGACGGGTTCCCGCCCCTACATGAAACCACCGGACTAGAGGTATGAGCTGTCTGTCTGACCTTGACCTGAATAACAGCTGTCAGAGAGGCGAATTATCGTCCGTACTAGTACGCGAGTTACTTCGTAGTAGTACGAGGGCTATGTTTTTTTTCAAGGTCCGATCGGTCGCGACAGTCAAACGCCCGCGAATATATGATGAACCGCTGCGCAGATGTGTTGCGCAACGTCGTTGTATTTGAATAATTCCAGTGTATGAATACCACGAATACCATGATATGCTGCTAGTGTATCGTGTGGCAGAACAGAACACGGGTCGCCCTCCATGAATCCATCGGAAAAGGCTTCCCAACAGACGGGTACCGAATCCAGCAACGATACTAGCTGTACTGCAGCGTATTCGCGATGCAAGTTGTGTTACATCACGCTTTCAGAAGCGATGGCCTAAACGGCCACGTGTAATTCTAGACGCGGAAGAAGACATCCTGACAATGGAAATGAAATGGCGTATGGATATTAGTGCCGGGAGATCCCAGGACGGGTTCGGCTCGCTAGGTGCATGTCTTTTGGTTTGACTTCCGTAGGTGACCTGCGCACCTTGATGATAATCAAATGAGGATGAAGACAACACATACACCCAACCCCATGCCAGGGAAAATAACCATGATGGTTCAAATACCGACCCTGCCGGGAATCGAACCCGGGACCCCTGTAACCAAAGGCCAGAACGCTAACCGTTTTGCCATGGAGCCGGGCATCCTATCAATAGTAAACGATGATCCCGGGCGCCGTACGCGTAGTATAACACGTGCCGTTGGTGTACCAACTTGGACCATACGTAGGACACTGCATGAAGAACTAGTGCATCCTGACCATATTCAACGGGTGCAGTGTCTTTGACAGCTGATTACCATTTTCTTACGAGTTGATGTACGTCGCCACGACACAGATAGATCTTACGGCGACGACGGGACAGGAAAGGGCTAGGATGGTGAAGAAGCAACCGTGGCCTTAATTAAGGAACAGCACCAGCATTTGCCTGGTGTGAACATGGCAAACCACGGAAAACCGTCTTTAGGGCTGCCGACAGAGGAGTTCGAACCCACTATATCCCACTCATGGGCTGTGGAACATCCCCCCTCAGTAGGAGAAGGCAATTTCCAGCACCGGTTATGAATTAATACCTGGATGGGTGTAGTAGGAAGTCGGTTACGTGGACTAATCATCTTTTTATTAACGTTACCTTGCTCCTGTAGATACAGTACGTTACTTGAGCTTTCAGAGGACGTGTCGCTTCGACTACGCAGAACCACGTGGATTTTACACGATGGTGCAGACATTTCCTCAACGGTGGACAGGACGATGTGGAACTATCAATTGGCCAGCCAGATCTCCAGACCTTATTCCAATTGACTTTAATGTCTGGGGTAACATGAAACACAAACTATATCGAACTGAAGTACCCACTTCGGACGACTTCCGTGAACGTATTGTTTAAGCAGCAGAGGATATTCTGAGCAACCCTGGTGAAATGAAATGAAATGAAATGAAATGTCGTATGGCTTTTAGTGCCGCGATATCCCAGGACGAGTTCGGCTCGCCAGGTGCAGGTCTTTCCATTTGACTCTCGTAGGCGACCTGCGCGTCGTGATGAGGATGAAATGATGAAGACAACACATACACTCAGCCCCCGTGCCATTGGAATTAACCAGTTAAGGTTAAAATCCCCGACCCGGCCGGGAATCGAACCCGGGACCCTCTCAACGGAAGGCCAGTACGCTGACCGTTCAGCCAACGAGTCGGAAACAACCCTGGTGTCTTGGCTCGAATGTGTCGCAACTGGATTCGGAGAAGTGAAGCCTGCAGGGAAGCCCAGGGTGATCACTTTGAACAATTGCTACGAGTTTTACTTTGGTATGTCAGATGTTACGCCATTTGTGCAACGTAATGACTTGGGAGTACAGTACAGTATCGTTATAGTATTTTGAGTCTCGATAGGTCGATATTCTCATAAATCCGAGCAGGGAAACTTATGTACCGGTAACAAAAATTATAATCGAGAGTTTCAGTGCGCGAGTGCGGAAGACGTGCTTGTTAAAACGCTAGACATTGACCTTGAACGCATTTCGGCAGTTGCTCAATCCTACACTACATGTTGTTTTCTTTTTTTTTTTTTTGCTACTTGCTTTACGTCGCACCGACACAGATACGTCTTATGGCGACGATGGGACAGGAAAGGGCTAGGAGTGGGAAGGAAGCGGCCGTGGCCTTAATTAAGGTACAGCCCCACCATTTGCCTGGTGTGAAAATGGGAAACCATAGAACAGCATTTTCAGGGCTGCCGATAGTGGGGTTCGAACCTACTATCTCCCGAATACTGGATACTGGCCGCAGTTAAGTGACTGCGGCTATCGAGCTCGAGTTAAAACAGAAGACACTTTGCGTTTTTAAGGGCCGATGACCTTAAAACAGCAATCATCATCATCATTAACACGTATAAAAATTCAAAAATGCTTGTTTTATATTCATCACTACTGAAATTCAATCAAATTAGTTATTTCATTCCCACACTCGTAGAGGGGTGGGTGGGCCGTCAGCTATACGTGTAGCTCTTGGGCCATGGAGTAAGGAAGTAGAGTTGTGAGGATGAAATAATTCAAGTTGGACGTATGTCTTGTACATACAATGAATTGAATTGAACATGTTAGTAAATACCTGAACGCACAGAGAGATAATCGCAGCAACAACACGGACCCCAGAGTAGGCCCGCAGAACACACCACCCAGGACAGAGACCCCCCCAAACACCCCGTTTATTGAGTAAATGTTCGTGGTACGATGTTGACATAGTACAATGTTGACATACATACCTGGGTAAATAAATAAACAAACAAACAGATAGAAGTAGTTGGCCTTGAACTTGCTGTGCCGAGTGAGACGAGTTCTTAGTCCAGATATGTGAACAAAACAAGCACTGAGGTCATTGACCATGCTACACTTTTAAAGGCTACAGAGCAGATTAAAGGTGATCTATCACAAGGCCGAACTTAAACATGTAACAGAACGTAAGATGTAACTCTGTCACATGAGAAACGAAACACACCCGGGCTGGGGAAACAAACACAGGACAGAAACATAGAAGTATACCGGCACACGACACAAAAGTTGAATTAAAGACGGAAAAAGTATTGTGTCACATGAAGCTAAACTAAATAATAAAAATAATAATATAAAAATAACAATAATATTAATAACAAAACATCAAATATGAATAACAAGTATACGACTTAAAAGGAGAGTAAAAAGAGGAATAAGACGAACGTATGAACAGGTGAATAATAATAATAATAATAATAATAATAATAATAATAAACCGAGAAAAGAGTAATAAGAAGAAGTTCAATATGAGTAGTAGCAATAATAATAAGACTGAATAATAATAATAATAATAATAATAATACCGGTAATGTTATTTGCTTTACGTCCCACTAACTACTCATACTGTTTCTGGAGGCGCTGTAATTTAGTCCCGCAGGAGTTATTTTTACGTGCCAGTAAATCTACCGACACGAGGCTGACGAGCTCCTTCGAATGCCACCGGACGGACCCAAGATCGAGCCTGCTAAGTTGGAAACAAGAAACCAGTGCTTTAAACGTCTGAGCAAGTCAGACTGGCCACTTTTATTTTGCTTTATTTTACCATTACACATATGCTTTTCGTTTGCAAGCACGAAATAATAATGTAATTTTTTACGTCCCAATAACTACTTTGGCGGGTTTTGGAGATGCCGAGGTGCTGGAATGTTGTACCGCAGGACTTTTTTTAATGCAAGTAAATCTACAGACACGAATCTGGCGTATTTCAGCACCTTCAAATACCCCCGAATTGAGCCTCCATCGAACCTGCCAAGATGGGATCAGAATACCAGCGGTCTATAGTCCGAGGTACTCAGCCCGGCATTAGAGCTTGGAATACGTTGGTCGTGCGGTTAGGGGCGCGAAATTGTGAACTTTCATTGGGAAGATACTGGGTTCGAACTCCACTGTCGACAGCCCTGAAGATGGTTCTCCGTGGTTTCCCATTTTCACATCAGGAAAATGTTGGAGCTGAACCTCATTTAGGTCACGAACGCTTCCTTCTCACTTCTACCCCTTTTCTGTCCCATCGTCGCCATAAGACCTATCTGTGTCGGTGCGACTTAAAGCCAATTTTGAAAGTCATCATAATTAGGACATTATACAACTGTCGAGATCCATAGTTATAAACGATGAGAAGTATTTTCTAGGCAGACAATATTGGCGAGTAGTCAATAATAATAATAATAATAATAATAATAATAATAATAATAATGGTATTTGCGTTACGTTTACGGTTTTCGGAGACGATGAGGTGCCGGAATTTAGTCCCGCAGGGGTTCTATTTACGTGCCACTAAATCTACCGGCACGAGTGTGACGTATTTGTGCACATTCAAAAACTACCGGACTGGGCCAAGTTCGAACCTGCGAGGTTGGAGTCAAAAGGCCAGCACCTCAACCTTCTGAGCCACACAGCCCGACAGGAGGCACGAAATGTAGGTACGTTTAATTTATTTATTTGTATAACATGTCCATTATTCGTTTGAAGTAATACGTTGGCTGTGCTTGCCTAATTCAATTCAATCCCATGCTTGCTTTCGTTGGCGTAAAGACATAGGTTTTCAGGTCATTTCCATACTCACTAGACCACGGGGCTGACGACCACAGATATCCCAATCCCCTAAGTGACGTAACAGCAAATGAACCAGTATTAACGCTGACAATTCGATACAGCTCCAGGGTCCGAAACCGATAACTATAGTCCGTTTTGGTTGAAAGCGTCCTGCGCGAGAAATGGTTGCGCATGCAGTGGTGGGAGCTATCGTCCCCCCACTCCTACAGCAGGTCCAGTCGCCAGGCTAGCGCTGAAGTGGAAACGTCTCTCAAGCGGCGCGTGTTGTTACGTGCGGGCTAAGTTGAAATTACTGAAGTGACGAGCATGGCTTCTAGGTCCTCTTCTAAATCTGGGAGACCACTGCGAGGCAAGGCACGTGAAAGTGTTTATACCATGAGTGAACATATGAAACATATCATCCAGATCTCAATCACACTGAGTCGGTTTGGGGAGATATCAAAGGAGAGGTCCGTGATAAGAATATATCTCACCGGGCGAGTTGGTCGTGCGCGTAGAGGCGCGCGGCTGTGAGCTTCCATCCGGGAGATAGTAGGTTCGAATCCCACTATCGGCAGCCCTGAAGATGGTTTTCCGTGGTTTCCCATTTTCACACCAGGCAAATGCTGGGGCTGTACCTTAATTAAGGCCACGGCCGCTTCCTTCCAACTCCTAGGCCTTTCCTATCCCATCGTCGCCATAAGACCTATCTGTGTCGGTGCGACGTAAAGCCCCTAGCAAAAAAAATATATATCTCAATTAATAGTAATACAGCATAATTAGTTTTTTAGCATAAAAATGTGTGCCATAGCATCTCTAATGCCTTCACTGTTCATAAATGACGCGCTCCTATTCCCAATATAAATAAAAATGCTTATTCTGTACGAAATATTTCTCTGTCTTATAGATCACTCGTGACTTGACAGCAGACACACTCGACAAAAAGGAAGCTCTTTGCGGACATTGCTTGCACGGTATTCGCAAGACAAACTGAAAAATTGTTGCGACCACGTAAAAGACACTGAGCAGGAATACTGGGAGCGTGACAACACCATGCATAAGGAATTAGAATTAGACCAGTCCGACATCAACCTCGGTGAAACTTCAGATGACACTGATTCAGACGAGAGTGAAGATTATTCTGAATAATTTGTAAATAAGATCCCCGAACTCCGAATATTAAACAAAAGTGATCATAGAACACGTAAGAAGTCCGATAATATTTTTGCTCTGCTTTTATGAGACAGATTTATATTGTCTATTGTTCCGGAGCATTTTATTGCTGTTTTCGTTGTTTTTGTTGCTGCTGTTGCTGTAGGAGACCTGTTCTCTGTCATAACAATAGCAGGTTATTCAAGAGTATTATAAATTATTATATTTCTTCTGATGGACAAGAAAAGTAGATATTGTTAATGTTATTATGAAAGTAGCTGAAGTATTTCTACTAATGCTTCTTCTCTGCATTTTCCCGACAAATTTGCATTAATTAATCTCTTTTATACGTATTTCACTAGAAATCACGTTAAGTAGATTATATCTCCCGGCTGTCAGTGGAAACAACTTCCTCCTATTCGTTAGGCGATTGATGAACTGATAGCGCGTACCGATGCGCCTTTCCTCGGTATACAGTACAGTACAGTACAGTACAGTTTCAAACGAACTTCCTTTATTCGCAGTATTACCAGTTGCAAGTTACTGTCTTATGTTCAATTGATTTTCTACCAAATGGTTCAAACCTTTTAATTTTATATAACAGATTTCATATTCGTAAGAATGTATAATAAGAATGTATAAGAATAAATTAAAGGCTACAGAGTGCCAAAATATTGACCTCCACTTTTACTATACACTGAGATTTATTTCACGTTGTGTCGAAAGCATCATCCGATATGAATTCTTTTAGGCATGGCCCTCTGATTTCTTGACGTCACCAACATTTACGACGAAAGTTACGAAGTATTTCCGTACTGGAATAGAACTGAAATTTTAGAATGTTATGCTCAAAGGCCTGTGTAGTTAATTGACAAGGTTTTAAGGCAGACAATCGAAATATAAGACTCGATTTGTACAATGTACGGTACTATTTTATTTTCACTAGTTTATCATATTAAGTAATTCCTACACCTTTGAGTTAGTGTGATGTATGTACACCAATGAGCCATTGCATAATGACCACCCCGACCCGGGAACGTATCGCGCCTAAGCTTTCCACACTATTTCAGTCAGTTCCCAGGGCTACGTCCGCTGCCTGAACTCGACTGTCAGCTGGAGGAAAGGTTCAAGTTCTTCCCCCACCACCAGCGCGAACGCTCCCATAGTTCCTCGCACACGAGGCCAGGCCACACCTCCGGTCGTCCAGAAAGACGCTTACTACGAAGATGGACTATAGGGTTGTCTGACGGAAACTAAATACTAACAACAAAACCAGTCTGGCGAGAATGTAACGTAACATGGTGAACACCGGTAGCAGCCTTCAGCTGTTATCGTCGTTCAGTTGCTCGTAAACATAAAACCAGTTTGGCAAGTATATTACGTAACATCTCGTGGCATTACAAAGGTAGCGTTCAGCTGTTATAGTAAAACCAGTTTGGTACGGATGGCGCGTGACTTGCCTGTTGTCAACGGAATGCTATTCATTCGCAGAACGAGGCATACTACCTATTCTAAAAACATCATATCACTTTGCTCTCGAAAATAACTTCCGCGGATTACTAAAAGTTTGATATATAGTGGTTCGTCACATCGTTCTCTATTGCTACAAGAAATATCTGCACGTATACACCTAACACCCTGTATACAGTTCCTAAAATATATTACTTCATTTGTATTTATTTTGATATCATCCGTTTGATATTCCCTACCCTGTCATCAATTTTGGTCTATAGGGTTTGCAGTCATTAATATTGTGCATTCAACATTTCACACAGTCTACCTCTTGCTCCAACTGACATCCTGTTTGCATGCCAGTTAGAATGAACATGAACTGTATTATTATCTTATCTGTACTTTGAACATGAACTGTGCGTGGAGAATGCTTGCTGCCTGTGTACAAAACTGTAGAAGGTGCAGGTCTTCTCTGCTACCTAACTGTTGAAAATAAGCTTGCCTCCTTTCTTTTTGCTATCAAACTAAATGGTTTCTTTGAAATAATTGCCTGCTTGCTGTTCATGACATCATTAGAGTATTTCTTGATTTATGAGAGGCTTTTTATTTTATGATGCTGCTCTGCTTTTATAGATTATTATTATTATTATTATTATTATTATTATTATTATTATTATTATTATTATTATTAGGGGTCGGAATTTTTGAAGATATATCTTAATCAAAAATCATTGATCTGCATTTAGTGCTGTCATCCAGGTGGCAGATTCCTTATCAGTTGTTTAGCTATCCCCTGCCTGTCGTAAGAAGCGACTAAAAGGGGCGACCAAAGGATGACTGTATTTAGAACCATGAAACTACTTGTGATTAGTACCACCACGCAGGGAACACCATGGGTCGCTTTTACTTGCGCGTAGTACCACTATGTTAGGTACCAAATATGATTGTGATTAGTAGGAACAGTGTGTGTTGCCGGCTTCTGCTCGCCAGGTGCAGGTCTTTTGAATTGACACCCGTAGTTGACCTGCGCGTTGTGGTGAGGATGAAATGATGATGAAGACGACACATACACCCAGCCCCCGTGCCAGCGAAATTAACCAGTTATGGTTAAAATTATTGACCCTGCCGGGAATCGAACCCGGGACCCCTGTGACCAAAGGGCAGCACGCTAACCATTTAGGCATGGAGCCGGATTTGTCACAGTATTTTTATCCATTCATTGGTAATCGGAACCCCTTCGTTCGTTAACATTAGCAGAAATCAGTTCTGTATATAACATGTCATGATTATAGCAGTCTCCATAAATACCTGCCCCTGATGATGATGATGATGATGATTGTTGTTATTGTTATTATTATTATTATTATTATTAATATAACCAATTTAACCAGTCTGATGGAAATTTGGATATGAATCTGTTTTAAAGTGTTACTAATATCTGCTTATTTAATGCTTGTTGTATGCTTTTAGGTAAGTGAGGATTTGGTTCCCAATTTTACAGATTTATGCATGCAATTTCCTTGTTGCTTGATGCATGCTGTCTTTGGTCCATTCAACCACAAATTAAATTCATATTATTGCTGAATTTTATTGTTAGTGAATTATGAAATATTAATTGTTTTTATTAGGAAGTTGAAGCAATATCAGTGCAACTTCCAAGATTTTAAATTTTTTAAATCCCTAAAGCAGTGTTCGGTTTTTCTTGTAAAACATATACACAAAATCATTTATATGCTTATACTTAACAAGTTTCATGGGATGATTTCTTAAATATTTTAAATAGCTAATAACATGTAATGAACTAATAATTTTTCTCAAAAGACTAACGGTAGAACAATCCACATAGGTTCATTCACTGTTGTGTATTTGATCTTCATATTGAAAATTATAAGTTCACATCTCTTATAGTCTGAGTAGATGTTTTGTAATTCTGGTGTAATTTCCTGGCCAGACATCTTGCTGACACCTTAAGAGGAAATGCAAGTGAGCTGTAGAAGTCCAGTCTAACCGATTCATACTTCTCTATTTTATTTTATTTCCTTTCTTTTGTTCTTTCTGTACCTGAATGTAATGCCACTTTCAACATATTTGCTTTACTGAGCTTTCAGGCCTTATTCTCTGTAATTTAATAAGTTTGAATACGGCCTAATGAAGCACGAGAACATCTATAATTAGATTCTGACTACATTAATTGTATCTAAGGAGAGGAATGAAGCAAATAATAGTGTTGAAATCTTTACTTTCCTACTAGAGAATTGCACTTCAGAGGAGCAGTATTGTGTAATACAATAATTGTAATGGTCACAGAAGTGAAATCAAGGTTAGCTTCACTGAGAAGTGGCCCAGCAATACAGTGCAAACTAAATGAGTGAAAGGAAAGTGTACTAGTGGGTAGAATGATTCGAAGAAGACTAAACATCCATTGTTGATGAACAGTACTGGGGTCGTCTGCTAACAGCTGTCGTTGCTGAACATATTGTTTGCATAGATTGTACTTATTTGTTGCAGTAGGCAGATTTCTGTGGCTACTGTTTCTAACGTGGTGAACATAATTGTTGGAACTGCTTATTGGGTCATCATGCGAATCCAAAATATTTGCAATCTGTATGCCAGGTTAATATGAGTTCATGGATAATTAATGAACACAAGTTGAATTCTGTACAGTGTTGTATGACTTTGACATGTTATCGTCCTGAGGACGAAGAGTTTCTTGTATGCATAATTATGTAGGATGAAATCTGGTTTCATTACTTTTCAAAGTATCTAAATTCACCAGATCCTGGTATGTATATGTTTTAAATCCTCTATCAAGAAGTTTTTCCAGGCTAAGACTGCAAATGACTCTACAGCAAACTCTGGCATACAGTGAACTGTTACGAGAACTATGAGAGAAAAAGGACTCTATCGAGGAAAGTTTTTACAATACAGACGCACTGATAAATAAGGATTGGATGAAAGAGGAATACGAGTTGAGACATTTGATGAAACCCTTTCTAATACACGGCTTTCACCACCATATCTGTGCCAAGAAATCCTACCACCGGGCCAGCCAGGAGTGTGTTTATGTATTGTACCCTTGGTAATGTCAATCAGCGGTAAGCTCCTCTATCATCTTCTTCTGCCACGGCGCTCTGTAATAAAATATACTTACTGCTAGGAGACTCTCATCTGCTTGGGGCGTGATCAGTTCTGTACTCTTCTTCATCCTCTTCTTCAGGTATCGAAGGATCAAGTACTATGGGAACGATATTCAGTACTAAATGATAATGGACCAGGTTAAACTTTTACTAATTAATTTATTTCAATTGAGATTAATTAAAAATCAGAAAAGTAAGCACACCAAGTTTTAGAATGGACTTGGGCTGCTAAACGGCCATCAGTAGCTCGGTTACGTCATAATCAAGAACTCTTATAACCGAGTAATTAAAATTGAAATTAATTATTGACACCACCGGTGTACATCATTGACAAATGACTGACGTAATCTAATTACCTTTACCTGCAATGCCAAATACATTAATTGTTATATAGAAGAACTCCGAGCAGTCTTAAAAATTATATTTTGTTAATTTAATTTGCAGATATCAAAAATAAAATCATCAAAAGGATTACACTGACTTCTGTGAATTTGCACTGCTCTGATAAATTACGTAATTAGAAGTTTCCTGAGGACACACCTGAGTTTAGGAGTTCACTGCTCCCCGCTACCTTATTATTTAAATTCCCGTAATCTTAAATGTGATCTCAACTGACCTTTTATGCACTGGTATCGGAAGGGTACCCAAACAACAATTTTATACATGAGCATTTCATGAATCACTGTGTAGTCACCACGGATTACCTAAATTAAAATTTACATAACGAAGTCAACTGAAGAGACCTGCCTAACAATTACACATTAATTTAAATATTCAAATGTTTAACTCTACCAGGTTTGCATGACTTGCATACCTTTTACCTTGATTATTCTTAATTCTGTTGTTTTACACATACAGTCTTATACACTTTCAACTCTACACAGGCCTGTTTAGCGACTTAATATTTGATAAGTTGCACTGTGCCTGGATGCTGTAAGTGTAATGTTGTTTTAAGAATGTAACCAATCTGTCTTTCTCCCCTAAGGTTATTGAACTCATATTTACATTAGAGTGTGAGTGAATCCTCCCATGTTGACAAAGAAAACAAATTAAACGAAAAAATGAAAGAGACCACTGAGTTTCAATAATCAGTATCCTACGATCTAAAATACACTCCTGAAGGAGAAGGCATCCTATTATAACTAACCTATAGTATTTACATCAAACAAAAAGATCACATACAAATTAAACTAACTTCAATCTTAGGTGCTGAAGGCACCTGTCATTTAAATGACTGGAACGTCACTCTACTACAATATGAAAGAAAATCAGGTTCAAAACCAAATAGGCATAAAAATACGTACGACTGAGAAATCCACAAATTATCCTTCCATGACAAGATTACGAATTAAAAAGTCAATCAGAATGCCTGCACAAAGAAACAAATATTAATTTAAACTCCGTAGCAAATGTTCCTGGGTCATAGCTTATTGTTACAATTCACAGGTGTAAATTTTAGAGTGTAAAATAATTGGGTATCAATTTAACCCTGCTTCAATATCAGAGTACACAATCTGGAATAAATTAAATATCGATTAAATGTTCACAGTGCATCTGGATGTGAGTATGGGGTCTCATCTCATGTATGCAAGCCTCTTAGGCAGACCTCTGCTTGTCTCTATTTCTATTACACCATGGCTAGTTCTTTATTTCTTATTTCCTTGTAGATTCTCATTTTCTCTTATTTCATCAAAGCTTCATTACTATTCTTCCTTAATGCATAGACATTTATTCACTAACTTATCGCCTGTTTACCAGGACTATGTCTACTGGTATCTCAATATATTATTTCCACTTCTTGCGGGAATTTTTCTCTTTCTCATATTTTTTGTTTATTGCTCCGTATTTCATTTACCTCAGACCTCAATTCCCATCTAGACATCTGATCTGCACCATGTTATTTCACATTTTCATATATCACTTATTACAAATTCCCAGTTATTTTTGTTACTGTGTGGCCAAAAAAAAAGGTGACTTCCTCACATTACATTTAATCGATATTGAATTTATTCCAGATTCTGATATTGAAGCAGGGTTAAATTGATACCCAATTATTTTACACTCTAAAATTTACACCTGCCTGTCTCTATTTCTATTACACAGTGGCTAGTTCTTCTTTATTTCTTATTTCCTCGTAGATTCTCATTTTCTCTTATTTCATCATGACCTCGCTCAACCTGCACAGCCTGTAACATGATCCTATATTCCTCTACTTCCTATCAACTGATATGAATATGCGGCAAAGCGACGCTCTTGAATACTCTGTCATATCTGTCCCTGTTCTGAAGTCAGGCTAGGAATTGTTCTCTGCTCACATTCGTTGTCCTCTGCTAGGCTGGTCATTGGAATGTCCTTAATGAGTTTTAAAGACCTGCTCCCTCAATCGAAATACTGGTGACTACACAAGGGATTTACTAACTGCTTCCTTACTACCTGTACAAATGTTCCGTTAGCCTTTGTGGAATGTCATTCTCTCCCCTTTACTGTTCCAAAACAAACCAGCAACTTGTGTTTCTCCCATTGACGTGCGATATACACGTTGTCCTCGGCAATAGCCAACGATTATGTTAAGAAAATCCTATTTCTTCCCGGCGAGTGAATAAATAAAGTTTATGAATTATTCACTTACATTTCGATTATCTGGTTGTAATTCCTGATTAGTCTGTAACCTGGCGTTCCCTCTCGTATTCGGTTGAATACTCACACGATGGGCTTTACTTGTAAACTGAAGTGCTGAAGTGTGCTCACAACAAAGTACTGAGTGCTCACTGCCGAATGCTGGAATATAGAGTGTTGAACTGATGACTGCAGAATACCGACTGACTGACTAGTTCAATGGACATCTGTTATATGCCTACGGTCCAAATACGTGATTCTCACCCAGCTTCTGGTGATATTACGGAGCGTCACAATTTTATCCATTGGCTTCGCTAGGTTATGAATCCATGTCCATGGTTTCTTACTTTTACTGTATCACGGTATGGAGTAGAAAGTCTGAATACGATCGTACTGTTTTGCCTAATTCACTTGGTGTCGGTTGAATTAAATTAACGTCGGCCATGTGCTTAGTGGCGTATCTTAAGTTGCTCTGTCTTACACGGCCTTGTGGAAAGTTTTCAAAAAATGTTCTCAGGGTGTGGTGACCATCTGTCCCACGAGTGCAGCAGGCGGAAGTTCTCATGCAATATTGGGGTAAGTGCATTTACAACATAATTGTTTAACAACCCCCAACAGAACGTGCCTTACCTCTGCCAAGCTGGCTTAGCTCTTCCACGTTGGTGGGTTGTGAACAATCTGCAGTCCTCGCTAAAATTGTCGAATGTAAGATTTATACAAAGAATCTGATGAATTAATGTATTCTGCCATAGCGCCTAAGGCAATTTGGGTGCAGTATTTTGCAATGAACAGTGTGATACATATCACGTAATGAAGTGCAAGAAGAGAAGTCTCTCCGACTCAATTTTGCTCTGAACAAAGTTCTCCTTGAGTAAAATGTTATTTTTTTAAATGTAATATTGCAAATTTTGCACATTGTGTGCAATAAAAAATATTATTATTATTATTATTATTATTATTATTATTATTATTATTATTATTATTATTATTATTTTGAAGCAGAACTCAAAAGACAATCCATGGAATTGCAGCACACATCATCTCCTGTCAAGAAAATGATCAAGGCAGCACCCTCTGCTGGAAAATTTATGCTAGCATTGTTCTGGGATATGTATGGACCAACTTTTGGGACATTGGAGACAGAAGAGAGTTAACTGTATAAGATACAGCACTATATTCGAAGAGAAACTAACGTCTGCCATTTGCAGTCATTGTCATGGGCTTCATTCTTCTCCACAATAATACATGGCTACATACTACTGCTGTTGCTGCTGCTGTTGGAACAGTTACCACTGTTAAGAACCAAATTGCTAAATCCTGAATCATCCCCATTTCAGTATAGACTATCATGTCTGGGAAGCCTAGGTAACCATTACAAGGATGAAGATTTCATTCTAACCAGAAACTAAAGGAGGCAGTGCATTTCTGGATTAACAACCAGCCTGAAAACATTTTTCTTCTGTTGGTTTATGGAAGCTTGTAGCACATTAAGAATAGATGGTGACTACAAAAAAAAAAAAATCATATGTGACACTGTTGTGCGATTTGTGTCTCAATAAAATGCGGTTTAGTTTTAATTTTGTGTTCAGTATATTTTTTCCAATTTTTTCTTGTTTTTATATGCTGGAAGTAAAAACTTTCATGTAAAATGAATATTTGGCCCATTTGTTTTTGGTTAAGTAATCTCACTGTATTGAGTTTGTAGGAACATTTTAATTAGTACACATTGGAACAAAGTAATTTTTTGAAATTATGGTCTTTTCTTATTTGACTATTCTTTTAACTGTTACAGAGGAGCTGGACGACACTGCTCGAAAATCTTGCATTCGTGTCAAGAATCCACCTGGTGGTCAGTCATCTGGTGGGTTCTGGTAAGGGTACCCGAAACCATCATGCTAACTTGATTGCTTCTGCTGCTTATAGTGTCTGTGAGGAAAGAAGAAGAAATGATGCTTCCTGCATGTACTGGTAGATTTCTTTTCTTTGGTGCGTTATCAGAGGGACATAGCTATTTATTACTGAGGGCTGTTTTGATATTTATAAGTTCATTTATAATTTATTTTATTGAATTGTTTCATTGCAAGTGTTAAATTAGTGTTGTTTACATAATGAACGCTGACATGTGGTCTTTATAGGTCTTAAGTCCATAAGTGAAATACTGGTATTCCTATGAAAGGAAAAGAAAGATAATTTGCGACAGTGTTGTGCAGAATAAAATGTATTGAACTGTTGAAGTACTCAAAATATCAGAGTTTGTATGAAGAAGTGATTACAGAATGTCTCTTGTTACATACTTTAATCTCATATTAATGTTTATTAACAATTTTGACAAGTTTTATATTGCATTTCATAAAGTTGACATGAATATTAATTTTTACTGCTAATATTTATGTTGGAAGTATATTATGACCAATGATATCTTTATCATAACATTGGGAGAGGCATTCTATCTACTGTGCTATTCTCTCATAATTCTCTGACTTAAGAGAAAGAAAAAGTGACTATGACAAAATGCTGGATATTCTGTGGAGGACTTTGTAATTAAACTGATTCCAGTACATTACCAGCTATTTTTTCCAGTTTTCTATATGAGCATTGTATTTCTTAATATATAATATGAGTTGTTTTACATAAATTGTAATTTAAAAATCTATTGGAAAACTTTGAAATGCATTTGATAGTTCTACTTAATGCCATAATTTTAGCATGGAGTCTGCAAAATAAGGTCAATGTTAAGCAGGCAGCCCTGTGATAAAATATCGCAGTACATTTTCCTCATAATTTTTCATATGGTGCTTAATTGAGCTATATTGTATTGCCTGTGTGCTGCTAATATTCATAGTATTTGTTAAGTTTTATCCCTCTACCAAAGGTTACCTTTCATTACCAATAGTTTTAAGATACTGTTTTATCTCAGATATAATGGACTTTATTATTGTAACAGAAGGATCTGTTCTTGTTCTGTTGTGGGTGTAATTCAGCATTTTAGTGCCTATTATGCTGAACTTTTAAATTGGTTATTCTCAGTACAAAACTTTGCAGAAATGAATTCCATTATGGGTAATTTGAATCAGTCCAGATAAATAGAAAATTTTTGTGGACTTGATGTTTGAATATTTGTTGCTTGTGAATGAAAATGTGATTGCTGACAGCAAGTGATTGTTGACCTAATGAACTTTCTTTCCAACCAAGGATAGGGTTGATGTGTGTTGTAAGAAATAATGTGGTAATACTGTCTCTTGTATTTGACCTGGAGTGATACAATGCTGAAATACAAGTGTATAAATCTTCAGTTATCCTCATTGTTTTCTGTAATAAATGCCCAACTGCTTTCCCAACTCACATCAAATTTGCCTTCATTTCCCATGTAAATTAAAAGATGGTGATGTTCTGTTTATATCTAGCTCAGTGGCCTTGCCTAGTTTATCACTTCTTACCTCTAAATCTTTCAAGTCTGAGTATAATCCTCATCTTCTTGATCCCCGTTCATTCTCTTACCCTTCATAGCAGAGTCTACTATTCTCCTAGGTAATCAATCTATCCTCTGCCGTTCACCTCACATGACCCCACCATCGAAATTGGTTGATATGCACAGTTTCATCCAGTAGGTTCATCCCTGGCTTGGTCCTTATAGTGAGAGCCCCCCACCCGCACCCTCTCCACTGCCATTGTTCCCACTTGTTTCTATTAGCAAATATTTTTAAGCATGAAATAAATATAATTAATATCAGTATTGATGGAATTTTAAAGTATTAATCGAGCAGTAAATGAATCCACTGTCAGTAATTCTTAAGAATAAAAAATCTTTTTTAAAAGTTACTGATATAGTCTAAAGCCAAAATGGCTAAGCAAATGTCTAATATTTTCCTAAATAATATCCAATATTTTCCCAAGTCTATGCTTGAAAACCTTGTAGAAAATAGAGGTTTTGCACATGTTAAGTATAATGCTATGACACTTTGCCTCAAAGAAAGTGGATAACTGCAGTTTCTATTAAACTAACTTTGTGATCCTGACATTAGCGGTGACAGCTCCACTGCACATGAAAGCTGAGCATTGCCTAGGCAACCAGAGCTGTCCTTGAAAGCAAGCAATCGGCTTCTTGACCACGGTATCCTTTGTTCTTCTGTCTGCAAATTTCAACAGGCTCTACGAAACATGTGCCTACACCCATCTATTTGAACCACAAAGTTAGTTTAATTCTACTGTAGTATACAGATAAACATCTCTCACTGCTTTTTATTTGTTTACCACTATTATTGGAACACACTCATTTTGCAGATGTGTGTTCTAATGCCCAGGCTCTGGGATACGATTCCATTGGCCTTGGTGTTAGGTGGTTTGCAATTTCCGTTTATTTGTGTGCGGAAAACAAATTTGTGGGCTAAATTTTTAGTCAAGGATTTAGTTACTCCTTCCATCAATGGCAAAGATCATTTCAGTAGTGTAGGTGTTTTTATGTGTCTAGTGTGATGACTGGCTTTCGCGTGTTGTGTAGTATGTGATGATAATGAGGTAAGGAGAGGGTAAAACCTTGTGTTGGCACATAGACTACTCCTGTCGAATAACACACAGGATTGTGCTCAAGGTTTAATGGCCTCATACAACAGACCACCATCAACAATGTCTTATGCCCGTACTTGATATGAGCAGTGCAGAGACGTTTTAAATTGAACCCAGGTTTTTGGGATGCACTGTTGTGATCCAGAATTTTATACAACCAGTGTCCTGGAGCGTGAGACATTGGGTCGGGATATACAGCAGGGGACAATGTATAAAATTCTGGATCAGAACATTGCATCCCATAAACCGCTCTTGAGGCAGTAGAGGTAGGATCCCTCGCTGAGTCCGAGGGGAAAAACCAACCCTGGAGAGTAAACAGATTAAGAATGAAAGAAAGAAAGAATGAAAGAAAGAAAGAAAGAAAGAAAGAAAGAATTAGCTCTATCAGTACATAACAAATTAATAATATAGAAAATCTATTTTTCAATCTTACCTGCCAGCCAACATTCAGATTGTGAAAATCCTATCCACCAACAGGACTCAAACTGGCTAACCAGCATTTATTTTATGCAAATATTTTATGTGGCATTTCATGAAAAGTAAAGGACCAAGCCTTTAACCTGAATCCGCCCAGCGTGCCATATATGGCACGGCAAACTACACAGTCTTCTTGGACTCTTATTATTGAAACCGCGCGCACTGTATCCAACGCTAAAAGTTACAACTTTATTCTCAAAAAATTCAATCTTGGGCGGATCCAGGTTAATTATTGCTGTATTAATAATATTATTGCCTTTTCACCACAGAAAAGGTTTCTCGCTTATCGGCAGCACTGAGGATGGTTTGGTTTCCCATTTTCACACCAGGCAAATGCTGGGGCTGTACCTTAGTTAAGACCACAGCTGCTTCCTTTCCATTCCTAGTCCTTTTCTATCCCATCATCGCCATAAGACCTATCTCTGTCGGTGAGATGTAAAGCAACTTAACTGTGATGAACAGTTTTTAAGTGGGATGATAACTCTTTAAGTGACCTGCCAAAGTCTGTGCAATTAGAACTTTGTTATACTGAGTGGGTGGTTCGTGACGTGTGGCTGTTAGGTTGCATTTGGGAGATTGGTTTCTTTCTTCCCATTCCTAGCCCTGTCCTACCCCATTATCAACATAAGGAGTCTGAGTTGGTGTGACATAAAACCAGTAGAGAAATAAAACTTGCATTATCTCGGTTAATTTGTTTTCTATAAATTTTCATCTTTAGACACTTTTGTTATTAGAGCTGATTTAACACTGGACTAGCATTAACCAGGTGAGTTGGCTGTGCGGTTAGGGGCGCGCAGCTGTGAGCTTGCATCCGGGAGATAGTGGATTCAAATTCCACTGTCGGCAGCCCTGAAGATGGTTTTCTGTGGTTTCCCATTTTCACCAGGCAAATCCTGGGGCTGTACCTTAATTAAGGCCGTGGCCGCTTCCTTCCAACTCCTAGGCCTTTCCTGTCCCATCGACACTATAAAACCTATCTGTGTCAATGCGACGTAAAGCCACTAGCTAATAGGACTAGCTTTAGATCTTTTGCTATTGGATAAAAATATTGATTAGTTTTTTTTAAATAGTGGTAACATCTCACTAACACATCAAAGATTTTCCGCGATGCAAGGGTGGGTAAGCATCGGGAAGGTAGTGACCGTAACTAAGGTACAGTCCAAGCCTTTGCGTGGTATGTAAATTGTAAAACCATCCTTAGAGCCGTTGATGGTGGGTCGTCTTCTCCTGAATGCAAGCTCACAACTGCACAACCCAAACCACACAACCATCTTGCTCGGTAGATTCATTTTAGTCTACTTTATCATGAAATGTTCCAGTAGTAGATCTACTGTGCTGATATTCCAGTTCTTGAAGGTAGGACAGTAGCGGATCTTCTAATAATAAAATATACTGTGCGGGAGGTGCATTTTGTGCAAGATGGTACAACTTGCAATAACAGTACTGAATTCATTCAATTAAAGACTGCACCTTACAAAATGAAAAAAAAAAAACTCTATAAAATATCTGCTCTATGTATTTGGGAAGTTGAAAGAAAACTATCTAATGTTCCATTTTGTTCGGGAAAAAAAAAGTAGACACTGTCTAGGAGTTAAAAAATAAATATTTTGCAAGTATATTGTTTCATATCTCTGCTCAGGACAGAAATATGACTTGTAAAACTGAGATCACCTCTCAGGTTAGTTATTCAAATATTTCCATTACTCATTAAGGAGGATGGTTTTAAAGACACAACACACTATGTGTTACATAAAATAAATTTCATTATAAAGCCCGTATTGTCATACGTATACTTAATCAAAAAGGTATGGTCAAATGTTCCACCTTTACAATACAAATTTTTTATTTATTTATTTAAATAACATTTAAAAATAACGGAACATATTTCATCTATCCTGTAGACATCAGCCGAAAAGTTTTAAGATTAAGAACAAAGGACAAGGACAAAAACACATTAAAATAATTCGGAATACCAAATGCTTCAGTTAAAATGTTGAAAAATTATGTTGGAATGTTCTGAGCACAACGTTTGATACTGTTAAAAAAGATATTGAACACGGGAGATAGTAATTCGGTAAAATTGGTAATAGTCCTTCTTGATGTGATGATGTGTTGAAATACAGTTTGCCGAATGTTTAGTTCTAGTAGAATGAAGATAAAAATATTAAATGTATGTTAACAATAAGTTGGTTCCAGTAAAATAAAATTGAGTTCATCATCACGCCAACCATACCTTTTTAAGTACACACTATGTAGTATCTTATTTTTGCTGAAGGTTGAAATGTATAGTTTCCATACATTTCTCATCTATTTTTATTACGTTGTGTGAACTTGCATTGTAAAATAAACACTATTGAGAGCATTAAAATGTAGTAATAATAGCAATTACAAGCATGAAACAACACATCACCTCCATAACTCCATACTTGCGTATATAGTATGATAGGATTCAGAAGTTAGTTGTTTGATTCAAATCTAGGCATTATTGATCTTTGATTCCAAGAGTGTGACTTCAGAATATTCTCATGTTACAGAAAACTTGTTCATAGGTTACGAAATTAATGTTTGAGTGCTATTAACTTGCATATTTAATACTAGCTATTGTACCTATCATTGATGTGTTCGTCCTTTGAAAATGGCAGCAGTAATGCCACCTAGCAGAGATAACTGGCAGCAGAAGAGACAGAGTGCACCTCAACTATCAACAATAGTCAGTAAGTGCAATGTTTTCTTAAGTTTTAGAAACTCAGGACATCGTAGGCCATCACGTATTAAAGCATTCAAAGCCTAGGCATCCAAGCCCCTCTGTTATGATTCTGTTTACCCTCAGTGTTTGAGTGATTGATACTTCATGTTCTGCTCATTTCAGTAGTCGTCTTTACTACCTTATTCATTAGGGGATAGTTGCCACATTATCTCCTTTTATAGTAGAAATCACCACCACCATTGATGCTTGGCCATTGATGGACTTGGTAATAACCTAAATTCGTTATAATCTCCATTATTATAGCATGTACAGTTAAACTGTATCCGGCATAAAAGATTGAAAAATAGATTTTCTAAATTATTAATTTGTTATGTAGTGATAGAACTAATTATTTTTTCTTTTCTTTCTTTCTTTCTTTCTTTCTTTCTTTCTTTCTTTCTTTCTTTATTTATTTATTTATTTATTTATTTATTTATTTATTTATTTATTTCTTAATCTGCTTACCCTGCATGGTTGGTTTCTCCCTCGGACTCAGCGAGGGATCCCACGCCTACCGCCTCAAGGGCAGTGTCCTGGAGCGTGAGACATTGAGTCAGGGGATACAACTGGGAGAATGACCAGTACCTTGCCCAGGCAGCCTCACCTGCTATGCTGAACAGAGGCCTTGTGGGAGGATGGGAAGATTGGAGGAGATAGACATGGAAGAGGGAAGGAAGCGGCCGTGGCCTTAAGTTAGGTACCATACCGGCATTTGTCTGGAGAAGTGGAAAACCACTTCCAGGATGGCTGAGGTGGGAATCGAACCCACCTCTACTCATTTGACCTCCCGAGGCTGAATGGACCCCATTCCAGCCCTCGTACCACTTTTTTTTCAAATTTCGTGGCAGAGCCAGGAATCGAACCCGGGCCTCTGGAGGTGGCAGCTAATCACACTAACAACTACACCACATCTCAAAGGCTTCTAGCCTCTTAATGTCACTCTTGGTTAACGCCCATGTCTCAGCACGATACAGCGTAACTATGAACTAATTCTTCCGAAGATATCTGGAAGTTTGTGAAAAATGTAATAAAAACAAGTATCTCTATTATTATTATTATTATTATTATTATTATCCTTGGCTTTGATTATATGGAAGTGACTGAGGTATGAGCGATGCTAGTAATACCATACCTTATGCAGCTAGTCCCTGTTATGAATGGTGTGAACATATCGCTCATAGGGTCGGTTTGTGCATGTATTTCAGTGCGCTTGGCAGACTGATATGCAATAGCAAGTTCTGGCCCAGTGAGGAAAGCAACGGGAAACTTTTTCACTCCTAGTTTCCCTAGTATGCCTCCTCAGTGACACCTAGGCTGTCTATGACAGCTGTGGAGGATCAAACCAGCCTTCGGGCTGAATACGCAACATACACAACATACATTATTATTATTCATAAGGTAAAAAGTAAAAGTGCATAAAATATAGTTTGGAAATTATATTTTACATGACTTTTATAATACACTTTTTCTTAAATATGGGTAATATTAATGCAGAAATTTGACATTCCCTCTTTTGGTCCCCTTAACCCTGCAAGTGCCGAACACCACACATTGTGCTGTTGCTAGAATGCCAATGTCACAAGCGGAACATATTTTGTAGATACTAACAGAATAATTTATTGTGCCATTAATCTTTCATGAAGTTTAGGTCTTTCGTACTTTGTATAACAGACAAGGAATGAGCTGTAGGAGGGGTGGTTAAACTCCAAGGTCGTCTTTTCTCTTTGTGTCCTGTGAAGGGTGACTGTAACTGTGTAGTTGTCGGTGGTTTCCCATTTTCACACCAGGTAAATGCTGGGGCGATAGCTTAATTAACCCTTTGCAACTGCAGGGTCCCACAAGAAGGATTCCATAAACTGTAGCATTTCTGGAGGTGTATGAGGCCTGACAGAAAAAAGGGAACTATCTACTGACAATTCAGAGTAGTGTTCAGTGGACATGAACATTGTGCCTCGTGTGTAACCTCTTAAATTTTGACTCTCCCTGTTTTTGTGTTTGAAGTAAATTGAGTGAGGTGAACAATTTTGGAATCACTATGAAATTTGTCATGTTTTGTGTATAATAGAATGTTAAACTGTGTTCCTTTTAATGCAAAATGTGAAATTCTGAGGGGAAAGTCATTTGGTAATTTTTTTTTTTAAATCAACTGTATCTCATCAGATATGGAAGGTAACTATTTCATTTTTATCTAGGAATGTAACACAAAGTTTACTCAGTAAAACAGTCTAAAGCATGATATATTCTTGGTTTTTTAAGTATTGTTTTGATTTTTTTTAAACTTGTTTGCAAAGCATTGCAAAATGCTCCAGCATTGAGGGTAGTATACTTGGCACTCGCAGGGTTAACATTTCTACACCACTGTATACTAACCAGTAGGGCCTGAGAGTTAATGTTCTATTAAATGAAGAAATGTGTCCCAAAATTGCTGAAATATGCACATTTAGAAGGAAAAGAAAGAAAGAACCTTTGTCAAGATTTACATTTTACTGAAAACAGATGACTAAATACTACAAATTATGAATGACTTTGGAATTCTGTATCTAATTTTTATTTGGAGCAGAACATTCAGACATAATTATCTTCTTCTTCTTCTTCTTAGAGTAATTCAGTCTAATGAGTGGTTTGCCCGTACAATGAGTCTTCTCCAACTGGGTCAATCCTGTGCAGTATGTTTTGAGTCTGCATAGCTCCTGCAACCTGAGTTCACAAGAAATGTCATCATGAATGTCTTTCTTGGTTTTTCACGAAGGCGTTTCCCTGGTATTTTACCTTCCAAAATTTCCGTCCACACATTTGCTTGCCGACTTTTGTCTCACGCAGTGCATAAGCATTTATACCAGCGAGATCTAGTATGTTGAAGAATACGTGCACTGGCCATCGTCGACACATCGATTTTACCGTGTACTTACGGCTCATTTGATCTACTATGTCGACAACAAATTTGGTAGAATTATAGAAAGAGACTGTTTCAGGTTTTTATCTTTGGATGTTGTTCGTTGATGCTTACATCAGTATGTACTGTACTGAGAATGAGGACATTCTTGTTCATTTTACCCTGGTAGGACTTGAGAGTTGCATCCTTATTTTTGAACACTACTGTGCTGTAGAGTGGGTCACTGCTGTTTTTCACAGAAAGGGAAACTTCTCTCCTACTACGGTTCAGTGTGCCTTCGATACTTTTGTTCTATTTCTTTGATGATTTCGCTAGTTTCAGTAAAGTAAAAAGAGTTATCACAAATATTTCTTCCCTGATTGATGAAAGGCTCAGCAATACTACATGTTTACTTAGGGTGCAATTGGTGGGTCGTATTTCATCCCTTCCAAGATATGTAAAACCGTTTACAACATACCGTATTTACGCGAATAATCCCCGCACCCTAACTTTAGGTAGGCTTATTATGAAAAAAAAAGAAATGCCAACTTTGATGCAAAAAATCGCATCCCAATTTCGTGCCTCAATTTTTTTTTAAATGTGGGGGTATTATTCGCATAAAAACGGGTATTTACGCGAATAATACCTGCCACCGAATAATCCCGCACCCTAAGTTTAGAAAGGCTGATTTTGAAAAAAAAAATGCCAACATTGACGCAAATAAAACCCGCATCCCAATTTCGTGCCCCAAATTTTTTAAAAAAATGTGCGGGTATTATTCGCGTAAATACGGTACTTGGCTTCCACATCTACAGCCAACCAAAATTTAATACCAAACTTGTCTGATTTATTGACCATATACTGCATAATTGGGCATCTAGCTTTCGATTGAAAGATCTGTTCATACACGGTATTGTCCTCACTTGGTCTGTAGCAAATAATAGAATTAGATATAAATTTGTCCCGCACAATGGACACAAGCACCAATCCATCAATTTTCAGGTGATCCCTGCTGGTAGAATTTTCATCGAATTGAAGAAACCTCATGATTTTCAGGAAACGGTTTTGTGCCACAGTTTGGGAGAAAATTCCAGGACCCCACTTTTGTGACCACCGATCGAGAATGTTCGTGTCAGCTCCATAAGTTCTGCGAGCGTATAAAATACCAATGACAGCGTCCAATTCTTCCAAAGAAAGTGTCCGTTCAGGATTATTCAGAACTTCACAGGCTCCAACCTCAGTATATCGTTTGATGTGGCGCAGCTTGGATTCGTCAATAAAAAGATGAAAAGCTGTAGCAGCACAAGTTCCTTCAATGTGGCGTTTTGCATGTCCTGTGGGACCTGGGATTTCCCTCAGTATATTTTACTGTCCTCGACCGCCTGGCAGGCTTTGTAGATCAACAAGAGTCCACACTGTTCCATCCAAAGCAACTTCTTCCTCACCGACCGCCACGTGCTGACCACGCCCATATGTTGATTTACCACAACTGCCTTCTGCAGTTGATATTGTGCTCCTTGCTAGTAATTTCCTTATCTTCCTTAGTGTTTCCTTCACCCGCAAAATATAAACCAAACATGCTTACACTGTGCACGGAATTACGTAAATACAAAATGACTAACGTCAAATAGGCTTACCTTTGTCATCAGCTGTTTTGCTGGTGTGCGTGCGTCGCTGTTTGGCGGGTAATTCCCTAAACCTTCTTGAGGTCGAAGGCTGCAGTGTGATTTCATGTTCACATGGCAATTCTACAGGCTCGACGCAACTAGAATCGCTATCTGAACTATTTCTGTTTGTCAAGCTATACACATCTTTGCAATTATCGAGGTCCAAATCAGTCCCAGCTTCATCGCTTGATTGTGATGGGGAAATGTTATGCTTATGGTTCAGAATTTCAGCATCCATCAGCATCCATTACACAAAAACATGTTTCTTCGGGGTAATTACAAACAATCGGGAAAGCTAGTTTGAATGTTTGTAACAAGTCAACACAACAATTGACTGGTCGTTATGATTACACCTTTCATTACTGAACAAATACTGACTATATTTTCCTGTCAGTGTACTTGTATCATTGTTAGAAAAGAGCAAACAGCTGTCCCATTGCAGCACAACAATACGTTCTATTCAATACTACGGTATTAAAGTATACTTTAACAGCTTGTTAGAATGATATCCCGCTTTAAATGAATGCCACAAACATCTGATGGGGTAGCTACTATGACATTTATGTAAGTCTGTTGACATGTCCCTTCTACTCCTGCCTGCATTTACACTAGTGCACTCAGCTGAGTGGATGAAATTACCACTTGCATACCACCAAAGCTTGACTGTCACCATTTGACTGAGTCTCTGCTTACATCGGTAGGATTGCCCTACACTGGTTAAGACTACAAGCAATTTGTGAATTCAATAAATTTGATGTTAAATATTTAAAGTAGGACAAAATTCATAACCTATAATCAACAGTGTGCATCAGTTTTGTCATTTTATGGACGAAAAGAATAATATTCAAGCCTAAACACAGCTGTTTTGAGAGTGTATTAAGATTTAATTTCCATATGGTACAACATGTGAAAAAGTTTACGCCAAATGTAACAAAATGTTTTAATGTGTATACAACAAATAATTTCAAGACATTCAGCAATGTAACAGATAGTAAATGTGTTTATACAGAGACTAAAAATGGCATTGTATTTTAAATATTAGAATAAGGTTTTAAAGTTTCAAACTTAACAAATATTATTTTCAATAAGACGACGTAATATATAAACGTTTTATATTTAAGAGGTTTTTAAAGTTTATTATGGATAAGTTTGTTAACACCAAACCATAAGTGTAAGTTCTAGAACAATGTTACCAACTTAACCTTGTAAGAATATTCATAGCTGAAGATGTTCAAAATATGAATGAAACATGTCCTATGTTTTAACAATTAAGCCATAAAATAAGGATGAGATCCTAATTTTATAATTGCTTTTAATGTATTGAATAGGTGGAAATCAAAGTTTTATTGTTCTCCCTTTAACATATCACTTGAGTCGAGCAGCTCGTCTGCTTTCTCCCAAGTCTTCCCAGCCCTAAACTTTGCAACATTTTTGTAATGCTACTCTTTTGTCGAAAATCGCCCAGAACAAATCGAGCTGCTTTTCTTTGAATTTCTTCCAGTTCTTGAATCAAGTAATCCTTCATGAGGGTCCCATATATTGGAACCATACTCTAATTGGGCTCTTACCAGAGACTTTTATGCTCTCTCCTTTACATTCTTACTACAACCCCTAAATACCCTCATAACCATCTGCAGACATCTGTACCCTTTATTTACAATCATATTTATGTGAATACCCCAATGAAGATCTTTCATTATATTAACACCTAGGTACTCACAATGATCCCCAAAAGGAAATTTCCCACCATCAATGCAGTAATTAAAACTGAGAGGACTTTTCCTTTTAACCCAGTTTATCGTCATACCATTGCCTTCTGTCCATCTGACAATTTTATCGGGCTGATGAACTTAGATGTTAGGCCCCTTTAAACAACAAGCATCAACAACATTATCAAGGTCATTTTGCAGTTGTTCATAACCCTGTAACTTATTTATGACTCTGTACAAAATAACATCATCTGCAAAAAGCCTTCTCTGATTCCACTTCTTTACTCATATCATTTGTATATAAAAGAAAACATAAAGGTCCAATTATACTGCCTTGAGGATTTCCCTTCTTAATTATTACAGGGTCAGATAAAGCTTCGCCTACTCTAATTCTCCGAGTTCTATTTTCTAGAAATATAGCCAGCCATTCAGTCACTCTTTTCTCTAGTCCAATTGCACTCATTTTTGCCAGTAGTCTCCCCTGATGTACCCTATCAAATGCCTTAGATAAGTCCATCGCGATACAGTCCATTTGACCTCCTGAATCCAGGATATCTGCTATATCTTGCTGGAATCCTAGAAGTTGAGCTTCAGTGGAATAACCTTTTCTAAACCCAAACTGCCTTCTTTCGAACCAGTTATTAATTTTGCAAAGATGTCTAATATATTCAGAAAGAATGCTTTCCCAAAGCTTATATGCAATGCATGTCAAACTGACTGGTCTGTAATTTTCAGCTTCATTTCTATCACCCTTTCTTTTATACACAGGGGCTACTGTAGCAACTCTCCATTCATTTGGTATAGCTCCTTCATGCAAACATTAATCAAATAAGTACTTCAGATATGGTACTATATCCCAACCTATTGTCTCTAGTATATCCCCCGAAACCTTATCAATTCCAGCTGCTTTTCTAGTTTTCAACTTTTGTATCTTACTGTAAATGTCATTTGTTATCATAGGTAAATTTGAACACTTTTTAGTATTAGTCACCTCCTCTATCTGGCCTTGTAACAAAAAATCTTTACATACTGATGACTGAATACTTCTGCCTTTTGAAGATCCTTGCATACACATTCCCCTTGTTCATTAATTATTCCTGGAATGTCCGTGTTGGAACCGTTTTCTGCCTTAAAGTACCTATATATACCTATATATACCCTTCCATTTTTCACTAATATTTGTATGACTGCCAATTATGCTTGCCATCATGTTATCCTTAGCTGACTTCTGTGCTAGATTCAATTTCCTAGTAAGTTCCTTCAATTTCTTGTTACTTCCACAGCCATTTCTAACTTTATTTCTTACGTACCTGAACCTCCTTCTTAGTCTCTTTACTTCTCTGTTATAATATAGTGGATCTTTACCATTCCTTACCAACTTTAAAAGTAGAATCCTTTTTTCACATTCCTCAACAACTGCTTTAAACCCATCCCAGAGTGTGTTTACATTTTTATTTACCATTTTCCACCGATCATAGTTACTTCTTAAAAACTCCCTCATCCCTGTTTTATCAGCCATATGGTACTGCCTAATAGTCCTAATTTTTATACTTTCCTTTCTATCACATTTATTTTTAACTACGACAAAATCAGCTTTGTGATCACTAATGCCATGTATTACTTCGGTTTCTCTACAGAGCTCATCTGGTTTTATCAGCACCACATCCAGAATATTCTTCCCTCTAGTTGGTTCCATCACTTTCTGAAGCAGCTGCCCTTCCCTTATTAACTTATAAGCAATTTGTTGGTCATGCTTCCTGTCGTTCGCATTAGCTTCACATTGACATTTGGTAAATTGAGATCACCCGCTACAATCGCGTTCCTTTCAATATTGTTTCCCACATAGCTGATTATCTTATCAAATAATTACGAATCAGCATCAGCGCTACCCTTTTCCGGTCTCTACACTCCAGAGACATCAAGTTGCCTATTATCTTTAGAGATGAGCCTTACACCTAGTATTTCATGTTTGTAATCTTTAACTTTCTCGTAGCTTACAAATTCTTCTTTCACCAGAATGAATACTTCCCCTCCTACCATTACTATCCTTTCTCTTTGATACAACTCCAGTTCTGTGAGAATATTTCTGCATCCAATATATCATTTCTCAGCCATGATTCAACTCCTATTACAATATATGTTAAGTATATATCTATTAAATTACCCAATTCTATTCCTTCCTTTACAATACTTCTACAGTTCAACACTAACAGTTTTATGTCATCCCTACTTGAGTTCCAGAACCCTGTACCCTTATCACCGCTCCCTAGACCACCCTGTTTCCCTGAATGTACCTCCCTATAACCCTCCTAAACAAATTTCCTAACTTATAAGTACCACTGCAGTTTAGGTGAAGGCCATCTGAGCACAGATCCCTATCTCCTACCCACCCATTAAGATCTAGAAATCTCTCTCTCATTTTCCCAAATTATCCACTCCATAGTCTCATTTAAATCCCCAATCACCTTCCAGTCAGTATCCCTCCTTACACAGTATTCCACTGATAACTATCTCTACTTCCTTAATCTTCACCCCTGCTGCATTTACCAGATCTCACGCATCCCCAACTACGTTGGTACTTATACCTGCTTGCCTTACTTTCTTCGTACCAACGTGAATCACTACCACCTTTTCCTCCTCCTTCTCTTGTACTTTCCTCAACATCTGCCTTACCCTAATTCCTGGATAACTCTCTACCCTGGTTCACTTTCCTCCACACACACCTTCCCGCATGTGTAATAATGGAATCCCCCGTGACCAGAGCTCAACACTACCCACCTCACTTGATCCTCTGTCCTCCTGGTCAGCCCTATATTTCCTCACCGCTGCCAAAGCTACTTCCTCCTCCCTTTTCTCCCTCCTATGACCCTGTTCCACCTTGTCTTTTCCTGTACTCTGTTCTATATTTCCCTTTCCTACCTTTTCTTTTCCTCCTACTTCCACACTTCTCAGCAACAGTTCTCCGTTCCTCATTTTCCCTCTGTTGTTGTACCTGCAGTGACTCATACCGATTTCTCACGGATACCTGTCCTGAATGAGCCTCCGTGGTTCAGGCGGCAGCGCGTCGGCCTCTCACAGCTGGATACTGTGGTTCAAATCCCGGTTGCTCCATGTGAGATTTATGCTGGACAAAGCGGAGGTGGGACAGGTTTTTCTCCGGGTACTCCAGTTTTTCCCCTCATCTTTCATTCCAGCAACACTCTCCATTCTCATTTCATAGCATCTATCAGCCATTAATAAATCACTTTGGGAGTGGCGACCCCATCATGCTAAGAGCCTATATCTGCTTCATTCATTCCATTCCTGGCCTGGTCAATGACTGGAAAACAGGTTGTAGGTTTTCATTCACCTGTCCTGAATTGTGATCCTGAATAGAGCCATTAAGCCTGCACTCTACTTTCTCTTAAAGCATTAGACCATCTGTCTTCTACAGTCCCCCCCCTCTTTCCTTCCCATCCCTCTTTTACACCTACTGTATCCTGTACATTGTTTGAGGGAGGCCTACTTTCCTTCCTGTCCTCTGAGAGAATCCTAATTATCTCCCTCAAACTCTCCTACTCCTCCCTCATACTCCTTAAGCCTGGCCACACCCACAGTTGCTACACTTGCACACCTTAATCATTCTCTACGGAATAATGAAAAGAAAAGGAAAAATAAAATAACTTATTCTGTGCTAAATAAAAATTAAAGGAAAAAAATTGTCTATGTTAGTAGCCTACACAATGATCACACGACAGTAAGGTAATTAATATAGGCTACTACTACACTACAAACCGAGCTCGATAGCTGCAGTCGCTTAAGTGCGGCCAGTATCCAGTATTCGGGAGATAGTAGGTTCGAACCCCACTGTCGGCAGCCCTGAAAATGGTTTTCCGTGGTTTCCCATTTTCACACAAGGCAAATGCTGGGGCTGTACCTTAATTAAGGCCACGGCCGCTTCCTTCCCACTCCTAGCCCTTCCCTGTCCCATCGTCGCCATAAGACCTATCTGTGTCAGTGCGACGTAAAGCAACTAGCAAAAAAAAAAAAAAAACTACACTACAATACTATTTAGATGTACTAAATTTTTTATCCTGCAACACCCTAACAGGCTGAAAACTGCTGTTAATTACTGAAAACCGAAAGGAATACACAAGAATTACACAGTTCTAAAGTGCAGTTAAGTCTACCCTAATTACTACAACAGAATTCTAGTAAGAGAGTTACTACAGATACTTCTACTATACTACACATAAATTTCACAGTAATAGAATAAGCACACTAATTTCTAATAAGATAGTCTCATTTAAATCCCCAATCACCTTCTAGTCAGTATCCCTCCTTACACAGTATTCCACTGATAACTATCTCTACTTCCTTAATCTTCACCCGTGCTGCATTTACCAGATCCCACGCATCCCCAACTACGTTGGTACTTATACCTGCTTGCCTTACTTTCTTCGTACCAACGTGAATCACTACCACCTTTTCCTCCTTCTCTTCTACTTTCCTCAACATCTGCCTACTTTCCTTCCTGTCCACTGAGAGAATCCTAATTATCTTCCTCAAACTCTCCTACTCCTCCCTCATACTCCTTAAGCCTAGCCACACCCACAGTTGCTACACTTGCACACTACAATAATTTTAAACTATGTTCAGACGTATCCTAATTACAACAGGTTATTACTAAGCACAAACAGAAATAGAATTTACAATTGAAGTTTGAAATTCGCAAGAACTACTCACATATTACCAACAAAGCTATATGCGTAGACAGATTATTATTAGTACTATTTTAACCTAGTATGCTCTGATAGAAATGAAAACTGCCATTTGGGTAAATGCTGAAGGAGCGAGAGGGCTACTGTACACAAAGATACATGAATATATCAGGCAAGATACTATCTAATATACAGTGTCTACACTACAGTATGTAACTGAAATGTGGCTGTGTTATTTTTACAGCTGGTGGATTACTATTATTTTCCCTACTACATGGGATGGAAAATAAGTGTTCTTAAATGCTGAAAATTAAGAGGTTGACTAAATTAATTTCTCTAAAAGACTTCAGTCGAATCTATGCTGGGGAATTGCAATCATTGGAATATAGGTATTTGATTATTAACTTTTACTCAATAAATAATTGAAGGTGCAAAATATGAAGTATGCTGAGGACTTGGAACTACAAATTATCAGAATACAGTAATCAGCTGATTCTTGTATTATATTAACGTTAGTTTTTTTTTACATTTAAATATCTGTAGGTTCATTAGTATAATACTTACACAGACAGATTATCATAGGGAGTTCTAACTTCTGCAGCTTTTACATTCGAGCAGACAATAGATAGATAGATAAATAGATATCTGTTCAAACTATCTTGACGGTAATAATTTATTCAATTAAATAATATGATACGCCTGTAAACTTCGATTTAAAGAAAGACGTTAAAGAGAATACATGGTATTTCACTGTTGAATTACTCAACAGTCTTTGGATTGTTGGTGATTGTGCGATGACTAGACTATAAAATTATAAAAAATGCATGTAGATTTTTGAAAACTTTCTACAAGTGCTAGAAAACCTCAGAAAGTCCAGTGTATACATAGCATTTCTACAGATGTAGCTGTAAACTTTTCATTCTGGTGATTGTGCAATTGAGCCCTACTATCAGCACCCTGAAGATGGTTTTCCGTGCTATGCCAATTTCACACCAGGCAAATCCTGGAGCTGTACCTTAATAAGACTGCGGCTACTTTCTTCCCAGTCCTAGTTCTTTCCTTCATCAGTTGTTACCAAGTACATGTATTTATAAGGTCACTGGACAAAATATTAGTCATCCTAGTGGGCACACACAGATGGATTGTTAAACCTGTACAGATGGCACAGAGAAAGAGTCCCGTCCTCACCCACACTGCCTCTACGTGAGTATAAGGCAGCAGCGATCAGTGAGATATTGATGTTTCAAGCGGACAGTGTACGTCAACACGGGTAGATGTAAGGATGTGACAGAGTGGCAAGAAGAGGCAATCATGTTTGGTCATGCCCATGGCCATATGGTGCGTGAAGTTTCTGGATTTGTTGGTGTTTCGTAGCGGACTGTTCAACGTATCTACAAGCAGTGGTATACTACGTGTGGCCATGATACACGACATCAGAATTGTTATTGGGAAAAAATCCTGACTGACAGGGACCGTAGATATGTTTCACCGCTTGTGAATCAAAATCGCTTTCAAACCCAACAGGAATTGCTGCAGTCAGTGAATGAAGGTCCATCCAGCCTGTTAACGAGAAAACATTGCGACAGGAACTGCATGCAATGAACATTTGGAGTCTGTTACCCCACAGGAGGCCATGGTTCACACAGGCACATAAAGCTGCCCATCTTCAGTGGGCTACAAATCATCAAACGTGGAGAGTGGTATGACGAATCATGTTTTTACCTGTATTCCAATGACGCACATCGTCGAGTGCACCGAAGGCCAAATGAAGCTTTTTTTTTTTTTTTTTGCTAGTTGCTTTATGGCAACGATGGGACAGGGAAGGGCTAGGAGTGGGAAGGAAGCGGCCGTGGCCTTAATTAAGGTACAGCCCCAGCATTTGCCTCGTGTGAAAGTGGGGAAACCACGGAAAACCATTTTTAGGGCTGCCGACAGTGGGGTTCGAACCTACTATCTCCCGAATACTGGATACTGGCCGCACTTAAGCGACTGCAGCTATCGAGCTCAGTAATGAAGCATTTCATCTTGGATGTAGATGCAAGATCAGGTTCAAACTGGAGGTGGGTCTGTGACGTTTTGGGGGTGCTTTTCATATCGTAGATTGTTCCCACTCACTGAGGCGACCACTAACATGAACCAGCATATTTATGTAAACATTCTGGGTGGTCAGGTGTTGCCTTTCACTCAACATCTGCATGATGAGTATGCTATTAATACCACAATTTTTCAAGATGACAACAGCAAAGTTCATCAGGCTGGACACATATGTGACTGGTTTTATGAACACTCCTACACCCTATTACATCTTCACTGGCCTGCAAAATCACCTGACTTGAACCCCATTGAAAATCTGTGGGACATGTTGGAACAGCAGATAAAACGCCGACATCAGCATCCCTGCAATTTGGTGGAATTTTGCAGTTCAAATCCTCAGCGAATGGCTTAACCTAGATGCGACGTACCTGCACAACCTTGTGGACTCGCTTCCTAACCGAATCCAGGTGGTTATCAAGTTCAGAGGCGAAGTTACACAGTATTAAATGATGCATGTAATGATTTCTCCAGGGGTAACCAATATTTTTTCTGGTGACCTCATAACAACCCATAAATAAATCTGCCCAATTATTGCTGTTTAGATGCAGTGTTTACACAGCACAATGTCTCCCAGTGTGGGCTAGGTCATATTTATTACTTTCATTGACCTCTTGATGTAAATAACAATTGTTACATCCAAAGTAAGTGGAGTGAGTAAGTTCCGTCAATATTTCTTCACCTAACATTTGCCCTTGCTCGCACCAGTCCATCCGTCTACTTAAGATCAGATACGAACATAGTGAACATTTTAAATGGCAGGTTTCTCAAAGCATGATATATGTGATATTTTATTAATTTATGTTGAAGCAAGATGTGTGGAAGGGCAGTACAGCTTTACCGAGAATGATTTCCAAATTAAAGGCATCCATATGAATGGACTTTTGTTATGATACTTCAGAGACATTGAGACACTAGAGTACTACAGCCCAATTTTGAGTGAAGGGGCCGTTCACAACAGCAACATGTGTTGGCAGCTGAGTAAGATATCCTAGACGTGGTAGACAGTGCCGGAATTTAGTCCCGCAGGAATTCTCTTACGTGCCGGTAAATCTACCAACATGAGGGTGAAGTATTTGAGCACCTTCAAATACCACCAGACTGAGCCAGAATCGAACCTGCCAGGTTGGGGTCAGAATGCCAGTATAAGTTTTTGATGTGTAGTATAGATAAGAAAAGATCCCACCTTATCAATACCAATTTTTTGCTTTTTACAATAGAAGAATTTTATTTCTGCTCTTAGCCAAATTTTGTTGGTCCTCTTTTGTGTATTACATCTCTGGATGGTAGATCTATGTTTGTTATTGTATTTACTGAGAAATTTGGGTGTTAAATCATTTGAAAGGCATTCTTTCAGAAATGCTATGTTTTTAGTTGCATTCATTAATTTGATCTTTATGTTCCGGTATTTGTATGCGTTTTGTTTTGCCTGGCTGGCCGTTATATCTTGATTAATTAGTTTCATTTTCCATATTGATAGTTAAAATGTAATATAGATAAGAAAAGGTTCCACCTTTGGTATTGATAACCAAAAAAGGAAATGGAATACCTTAAACACACCGCTCACGAAACATATCCCCATACATACCAGATTTCTACTAGTAAGAAACATAGATGAAAAGACACTTCCTGACTCACATAAAACAACAAGGAAAATAAACTTAGAAATACTGCAAAACAATACACAAGCTATAGAAAGCGCGAAGCGACACCTAAGAGACAATGATATCAATCTCACCATGACTACCATTCAAGATGCTATAATTGCAGCAACGGTACCAGCCAAAATAAGGAAATCGAAACCATGGTTTGACACTGAGTGCTACCAACACCGAAGAAAGACGTTAGATGCCCTACACAAAGTAAGACTCAAAAATGTAAAAGATGACCTAGAGGAATATGCTAGGAAAAGAAAGGAATACAAGATGCTCTTGAAAAGCAAGAAATCACAATTTATAGAAAAAGAAGCACTAAGAGAAGCAGATGAAGCACGCAAGGACCCCTACATAGCACTTAGAAGAAAGATCACCAGAACATCAGATGAAATCCAAATGGAAAGTTAGGAATGCCACTTCTCTCGAATTTTAAATAAAAGACAGACAAACAAATCACATGATAGTAGGACACCGAATGAGGAGGAAAAGACCTCCCAAATTACAACAGAAGAGGTTGAAACAATAATCAAAAACACAAAAAACAAAAAGGCAGCAGGACCAGACGGTATTTATAATGAGATGTTAAAGGAATCAACAGGAGTGTTAATTGAAATATGGACAGAGTTATTCAATAAATGCCTCAGCTCAGGAGAAATTCCAGATAGCTGGAGAAAGTCGACAATCAAAGTCCTATACAAGGGATCAGGGGATACAAATAATCCAAATTCTTACCGTGGTATAGCACTTGAAAATAACATATTTAAAATCTATACAAAGTTACTCAACAAACGTCTCACGGAGACAATAGATCCATTGATTCCAGACCAACAATTTGGCTTTAGAAAGGAAGGTCCACCTTACAGGCCGTATGTAATCTTCTTAATGACATTGACCAAGCACTGAGACATCCAAAAGGCAAATTCAGAACCGTCTTCATCGACTACACAAAAGCCTTTGATTTGTTGAATAGGACAAAACTCGTAGCAAAAATGGAATCCATTACAAACAGAGGAAATGAAATTACAACAGCCATAAGAAATATACTGACCTACAACAGAATACAAATAAAGGACGGAATAACAACTTCAAGAGTGATCTTGCAGACAAATGGGGTTCTACAGGGGGATCCCATCAGCCCCACCCTATTCAACATCGCCACCGCAGATATCGTGAAGATCTTAGAAAAATCAAATTCATTATCTTTATATATGTATGCAGACGACATGGTCATAGGTTCCTCAAACAGACTTGAATTACAAGAAGCACTAAATGACTTACATAACTGGGCAGAAGAAAATGACTTCAGTATAAATAGTAACAAAACAAAATACATGGTGTTCCGGAAAGGTGGAAGATTAGCAACAGAGGATAAAATGACTTTAGGAGGGAAAGAACTGCAGACAGTAAACTACTATAAATATCTAGGAATCACTCTACAAACAACACGCAATTCATTCAGGATACACGTAAAGGAAAGAATAACAGCTGCTATAAGAGGAATATATGACATAAAGAACATAACCAGTCTATCCCTCCAGACGGCTATGATCTTATTTAATGCCAAAATATCGCCAATGCTGACCTACGGATTAGAATTGATATGGGAAAATCTATCTTTTTCAGACCTAAACTCAATGGAGAAAGTAAAAGCCCGATATCTGAAAAGAGCACTTGGAGTGGCAAGAACAACACCTTCCAGGCTTGTTTACGAATTGGCAAGAGAAACCTTCTAGATCGAGGACTTACATTACAAACTATCCCTGCCATCTACTGAGCAAGCGACAAAACTGATCCAGAAAAGAGAGAAGAAGCGCGAAGAAATCCCTCTGGACTTCTATAGCACAGATGCAATGATCGACAGGAGATGGGTAAAAGAAAATCAAGAACTTAGAAATGTAATTACAAGATTGGCAGTTCATGGTTTTCACCATAAAATTTGTAAAAACAAAAAGTTTCATGAACCAAACAATGAATGTGTATGTGCATTGTGTAATAACCACTGTGACAGATACCATATAACCATGTGTCCTAAACGAGAAAGATCGATCGTGGACTATAGCAAAGAGTAACTATATAGGTGCAAATTTTCCTTTTACTTCATCTATGTACATTAGTATGCAATAATAATAATAATTAAACACTGTACTAATATCAGTATGATCCTTCACTGCACTGACAATACTTACGACAAACATTTACCTGCTCTAAAGCACTGTCACAGTTTTGTAACTTAGCCCTAGCGTAAGGTTACCAGACATTTTACCTGAAGTTTGGAAAACGTGTCAGATCCAGACTAAGATCTTCCATTACCGAACCTCACTGTCGGCAGCCCTGAAGACAGTTTTCCGTGATTTCCCATTTTCACACCAGGCAAATGCTGGGGCTGTACCTTAATTAAGGCCATGGCCACTTCCTTCCCATTCCTAGGCCTTTCCTATCCCATCGTCGCCATATGACCTATCTGTGTCGGTGCGATGTAAAGCAAATAGCAAAGAAAAAAAATAATCTTCAATTGCTGATAAGCTACTGTTACTGTTGTTTCTGCTGCTGTTGTCAATGTTGTTATTATTATTATTATTATTATTATTATTATTATTATTATTATTATAATATCATCACCATCACTAAATTAGCTTAAGTTACTACAACACTGAAATACATTTTTCTGGCAAAATCACACATTTTCCTGATTAATGAATCTTCTACAATGTCCTTCTTGAATCATGCATGCTTTGTTGGAAATTCGTAACATGTCATTAGAAAGTTTCTGGATACGAACCAACATGAATTTGACTGTATTAACACATAATAATCATCAAGGAGTTCGCATCATGTTCGCAGCCAAGAAAGCCTCCTTGAGAGAAGCGTTACTGCCTGACAAACAGAAACAAATTTCAACTAGTTTCTGTGCTCTTTGCTGTAATTCCACTCTTCATAGAAGGTGTTGTGAACATATTTGGCTACTTCAAAATATTCACAGTACAGGTTGAACACCTGAAGATAGAGCAAGTGAGTGTGCAGTTTGGGTCACATATCTATCAGCTTGTATTCAGGAGATAGTGGGTTCAAACCCCACTGTTGGCAACCCTGAGGATGGTTTTCAATGGTTTCCCATTTTCACACCAAACAAATGCTGGGGCTGTACCTTAATTAAAGCCACGGTCACTTCTCTCCCATTCCTAACCCTTTAGTATCCCATCAGCACCATAAGACCTATCTGTGTCTGTGTGATGTAAAGCAAAATGTAAAAAGGGAAAAAAAAACACCTGAAGGAATTGTGTGATTTTGTTGGCCAAGAATGCAAAAATATTCTTGAAAAGTGAAAAAACATTGTTCCATCTTCTACACATGTTGGTATAGCTCACATCCCATTCCCTTACCTTATCTTGATTCACAAATGCCTTCAGTAATATTTAATCAAACAGAACACCTTAATCAAAGATAAATGTGAAGAAATTGGCATATCCTTAGATTTATCCCTCTATGGTATTGATTTTAGAAGCATACATTCAGCATTATGAATATTATCAAAGTGAACACTCCATGCATTTAAGTACTTCATTGCTGTGTGCTGGAAAACAAATCAAACAAGTAACAGATAAATAAAATACACAAATGCAAGGGCAATTTAAGGCGATATGGAACGAATGACAAAAAGGATGCAGAAAGTGCTGGACAACCCTGCCAATGAACGCAAACTGGTGACACTCAAACTCTTGAACTCAGAAATCAGGTTCCTTAAAATACTATCTATTAAGAAAGAACAAGAAGATATCTTCCTAGCCAATGTGGCTCTGGCGTCAGTGCGCTGGCCTCTCACCGCTGGGTTCCGTGGTTCAAATCCCGGTCACTTCATGTGAGATATGTGCTGAACAAAGGGGAGGCGGGACAGGTTTTCTCCGGGTACTCTGGTTTTCCCTGTCATCTTTCATTCCAGCAACACTCTCCAATATAATTTCATTTCATCTGTGTTACGGAACCACATTTATTCCATGGACTGCCGTGTCATATCTTACTGGCATATCTATGAACATTACAAGTGACACAACACTGTTTATCTTGTTTGTGTAATCTTGGGTTGTGGTGTAGATCATGGCGTACAATGTATCTCTTGGTCAGTGCAGTGAATTGTAAACTCGTTTTATGTAAATAAATTGGAGCATTTGTGTTAAATTGTGTTAACGTTACATTATAAGCACTTTTCTCAACATCTGGCGACCGTGACAGGACTAGTTTCTGCGTAAATATGGCAGAAATTACGAAATTGAAAAGTGAACGAACACAATTGCGCCGATTGTTTACACGTGCTGGCAATGACTTTGAACAGAAGTTAAATGCAGAACAACCCACAAGAGAAGAGGTCTCCGCAGGATTCAAGATCTTCGAGGACAAAGCTGAACGATTATTCGTGCTCGATGAAAAAATTCGTGATGTTTGGTACGCCGGAGAGCACGAAGAAGAAGAAGAGATCGCTGCCGAATACGAAATCGTGGAGGGATACCGCGAAAGGTGGTTAACCTTAAAGACTAGGTATGAGAATTTTTTGCATGATGACACACTCAGTGACAATGGGGCAAATAGTATTGCTAGTACTAGTTCTAGTAAATCCAGGAGTAAAAGAAATTTAAGATTGCCGAAATTAGAACTTAAACAGTTCGATGGAGATGTGCGCAACTGGATAGCCTTCTGGGGGCAGTTCAGAAAGATACATGAGGATGACGAAATCGAGGAAGAGGATAAATTCCAATACCTTTGCCAGGCTACTGTACCCGGGACGTCAGCTAGAGAACTCGTGGAAAGTTTCCCACCCTCAGCTTCAAATTATCAGAAAGCTATAGAGCAATTAAAATCGAGGTTTGCAAGAGATGAACTTCTGATTGAGATTTACGTTCGTGAACTCTTGCAATTAGTACTTCAAAAGAGTAGCATGCTAAATGATATAAGTCTACGGAGTCTTTTTGATATACTGGAGACCCAGTTAAGGGCACTAGAGTCACTAGGGGTTACTAGTGATAAATATGCGGCAATGCTCTACCCGCTTGTAGAATCAGCACTACCAGATGACATTTTGAAAGCATGGGAGCGGTCTCGTATGTCGCAGGCATGTAAGAAGGGTGACCAATCTAATTATCTCGAGACACTTTTGAGATTTTTGAGACAAGAGGTAGAAAGTGAAGAACGTCTCCTTCTGGCTCATTCTAATTTCCTAGGTGGCTATGGGAGTGCATCGCAAAATAACAAAGAAAAGCTACCGACAGCAGCAGTAATTTTCTCGAGTGAAGAGAAAAGGGGTGATAGGGCATGTATTTGGTGCGATAAAGGGAACCACATGTCTCAGGACTGTTTTAAAGCTAGAGGTCTCACTACAGAGAAAAAACAAGAAGTTTTGAAAAAGAAAGGAGCATGTTTCCATTGCCTCAAGGTGGGCCATAGTGCAAAAAAGTGCAAAGTTGTGCTCAAATGCTTGATTTGTTGCAAGGGGCATCACACTATTATGTGCAAGGGTTTAAAAGATATAATTCCAGTCGATAGCAGCAAGAAAAGTTCAGTTGAGAAAGAAAACGAACCAGGTAGAACAGAGAACTTACTGTCTCATCAAAAGGGTCAGACATTGTTGCAAACTTTGGTAGTTAAAGTGTCGGTGGACAAGGTTGTTAAGTTGGCAAGAGTGTTACTAGACTCGGGATCTCAAAGATCATACATCACGAAGGACAGTGTTCACAAGCTTGGGCTGAAGAAGATAGGGGAAGAGACGTTAATACATAATCTGTTTGGTGGAGTAGAGACAGGGCGAGAAGTGCATGGTATTTATGAAGTTACTCTTAGAAGTTTAGATGAAAAATTTGAGTGCACCATTCCTATGTTGGACCAACAGAAAATTTGTGATTTTGTACCCCGGCTTGAGACACAGCGGTATTACCCAGTGCTCCGAAACCACAACATAATCTTATCAGATGTAGGCTATAATGTTCCTGAGGTAAAGATATTACTTGGAGCAGACGTAATGGGGCAACTGCTAACAGGCTGCAGATTAGTTTTAGATGACACGATGGTTGCTCTCGAAACTAAGCTGGGCTGGACGGTGATGGGGCAGCGTAGAATATTCAGCAACTGCAATACAGTAACTGACCTCTTTTGTATGGCAGGTTTTAATGTAGCTGATTTGTGGCGTCTGGAAGCCATAGGCATTAGCGACCCGGCAGATGTCAAAACCAAAGAAGTTCTAGAAGCAGAGACACTTGAATTCTTCGAGAAGACAGTGAAAGTTGACCAAGAAGGAAGATACGAGGTTTGCCTTCCCTGGAAAGAGGGGCACCCGCAGCTGAGGGACAACTACGATCTAGCGGAGAAGAGATTGTTGAGTGTAAGCAAAAGACTAGAAACCATTGGCAAGTTGGAAGAGTATGATGAAATCTTTCGTGAATGGCTGCGGGAGGGCATAGTGGAAATGATACCCTCTGCCAGCAAGAATGATGGTCACTACCTCCCTCACCAGCCAGTAATAAAGGAATCTAGTATGACCACCAAAATTAGGCCTGTGTTCGATGCCTCAGCCCAAGACAAAAGAGGCAACTCACTTAACAGCTGTCTGGAAAAAGGGCCCAATTTGGTGGAATTAATACCCAAGCTGTTGATACAATTCAGAAAACATGCTATTGGAGTGACAGCTGATATCAGAAAGGCATTTTTACAAATCAAGCTAGCCCAAGGTGACAAGGATTTTTTAAGATTTCTTTGGTGGAAGGACTGTCGTAACAAAGAGGTGGCAATCCTCAGGCACTGCAGAGTTGTCTTTGGAGTGTCGTCTAGTCCATTTCTACTGGGTGCGACTATATCACATCACTTGAGACATGCGCCTGAGGAACTGAATAGTACTGCAGAGCGACTCAGAGACTCTTTCTACGTGGACAACTGTGTTACCAGTGTAGCCAATGAAGAACAGTTGCAGAAATTTGTGAGGGAAGCTACGGCACTGATGTCTACAGCACAATTTGATCTTCGCGGATGGATCAGCAGCCCCGTTCATCAAGAAGACAGAGCTGCGATGCAAGATGGAGTTGTTCCAGCCCTGGGTCTCTTATGGGATGTCACTACAGATGAGCTTCTCTATGATGTCAAAACCATTGCGATGACCACTTGTCGAGTTACCAAGAGGAATCTGTTGTCTGTGGCTCAGCGTGTTTTCGACCCAATTGGCTTCACATGTCCGTCTACCTTACTACCAAAGCTGATGCTGCAAGAAACATGGAACACAAATTTCGATGGGATGAAGAGCTTCCGGATAGCATTACAAGTAAATTCAAGAACTGGGTGGAGCAGATGCAATGGTTAGCTAGATGTCGCCTTCCAAGGAGAATGGTACAAGCGGACTGGGGAGCAGAAGATATCAGTCTTCATGTATTTTGTGATGCGAGCAAACTTGCTTATGCAGCTTGTGTATTCTTAAGGGCAAGGAGAGGCGCAGAGGTATCGGTCCAGTTGGTCCAGGCTAAGGCGAGGATTGCTCCTGTCAAACATGTCACTATACCACGTTTGGAACTGTTGGCAGCAGTTATTGGTACCAGAATTTCTACCCAAGTGAAAGAGGCATTGGGACTACAACGGTGCAGAACATTCTTTTGGAGCGACTCGTCAGTAGCCTTGACTTGGATAAAGCGGGCGGACAACTGGAGTACATTCGTGGGTAACCGTTGTCATGAAATACGACAGTACACCAATACTGAGGATTGGCGCCACCTACCGGGGACTCTGAACGCAGCAGATCTTCCATCAAGGGGATGCAGTCCAAAGGCACTCTTTGAGAGCAAATGGTGGGAAGGACCACGGTGGCTAAAGGATAATCCAGAGCAGTGGCCTTTTTATGAAATTGCCGCACCTGAAGACGAAGTCAATATTGAGAAACGGAAGACAGTTATATCGAGTGTGGCGTGTAGTTCACCTGACTTTTGCTCGCGTCTCTTGTATTTCTCAAGTTATGTCAAGATAGTCAGAATGATTGGTTGGATCATCAGATTTTTCCGCAACCTTACTAAGGCAAAACAAGCAAGAAGAGGTGAACTCACTGGTGAAGAAATGCAACAAGCCGAGAACACCTTGTTGAGAGTTGTGCAGCAGGAATGCTTTCGAGATCACGAGCAGGAACTTGAGAAGAAAGTCAGGGTATTCAAGGACGAAATGGGAGTTCTGAGGGTTGAAACAAAACTTACTTTTGGGGAAGAAAGTGAAGCATTCATGAAACCCATCTTGTTGCCGTCAAACCATGCCATCGTGACCAGAATGGTTTGGGACGAACATCATCGGTCACAGCATGCAGGGCTACTGACGCTGTTAGCTAGACTCAGGGAAAGATTCTGGATTCTTGGAGTTAGGAAAGTGGCAAAAAGAGTTATTGCGAGATGTGTCAAGTGTAAAAGGTACAAGGCTAGTCCTACAGCACCAGCTTTTGCTCCTTTGCCCAAGGATAGAGTAGGCTCAACAGCAGCTTTCGAGGTCTCGGGAGTGGATTATGCTGGACCGCTGTACCTAAAGTCTGGAGAAAAGGCGTGGGTTGTATTATTTACTTGTGCGGTGTATCGTGCGATACATCTGGAGCTGGTGCAGTCTTTGACAACTGATGCTTTCATTCTGGCGTTAAGAAGATTCATTGCCCGGCGTGGAAGAATTTCTGTGCTGTACTCAGACAACGGGACCAATTTCATAGGACTTAATAATGCCCTGAAAGCGTTGGATTGGGATGAGATTGTCACCCACTCGGCTGTGAGAAAGATTACTTGGAAATTTATCCCACCTACAGCAGCCTGGTGGGGAGGATGGTGGGAGAGACTAATCAGAACAGTGAAAGAACTACTGCGTCAAATCTTGGGACGAGCCTCTGTGTACTATGAAGAGTTATATACTGTGTTGTGTGATTGCGAGGCGACGATCAACTCTAGACCACTTACATACATTGCGGACCATTCGTCTGAACTAAAGCCTTTGACACCAGCAACATTTCTGCAGGGTATTGCTACAAATGAGACTCCAGATTTGGATGCAGTTGACAAGGTTGACTATGTTAAACGATGTAGGTACCTCCAGAAACTACGTGAGGACCTACGACAAAGATTCAGGAATGAATATTTGGCGCTCCTAGTTCCCCACGGCCAGAGGAAGACCAACAGCATCAAGGTGGGAGATGTGGTATTGATAGGAGCAGATTCCACAAAACGCATCAACTGGCCCCTCGCGGTCGTCATGGAAGTGTATCCAGGGAAGGATGAAGTAGCAAGAGTAGCCAAACTGAAGACATCTGAGGGAGAGCTGATCAGACCACTCCAGTGTCTCTATCCATTGGAGGTGCACACAACTCCAGAGGATTGGAAGCAGCCTGAAACTGTGACTATCACTTCGCCTGAGACAAAGCCTCCACATGAAGAATTCAAATTGTCAAAAGGGGGGCGGAGAATTAAAGTGCCATCAAGACTTGATTTGTGAATACTCTTGATGTGACCTTGCTTTTGTGTTCATTTATTTATTGTGTTATGTGTTTGTGTTTCAGTTGTGGTACGGAGTATTTTGCAATTGAAAATAACAATTGCAAGGTGGGAGGATGTTACGGAACCACATTTATTCCATGGACTGCCGTGTCATATCTTACTGGCATATCTATAAACATTACAAGTGACACAACACTGTTTATCTTGTTTGTGTAATCTTCGGTTGTGGTGTAGATCATGGCGTACAATGTATCTCTTGGTCAGTGCAGTGAATTGTAAACTCGTTTTATGTAAATAAATTGGAGCATTTGTGTTAAATTGTGTTAACGTTACATTATAAGCACTTTTCTCAACAATCTGCGAATTATTAATCTTTGCCCCAGAGGAGTGCGACAGGTTTCGGCAGCCGGCACAGTTTATATCCTCGCCTGACCCAGTTGAATGACTGGAAACAGATTGTGGCTTTTCATTTTTCAACAAGATATCTTACTCCACATCTACATTTTAATGTGGGAAATTAAATTTATTTCCATAAAATGCCAAAAATTCATAAAATGAACTATTTCACTATGGGAGTGCACACAGGCACTTGGGTTCATGGTCCTGCCCTCAGAACCCGCATGATGTTCTGCGCACAAAATAAATGCCATCAGTTTTAAAAGTGATATCAAAGGAATTAAAATTTTAGAAACAAAGATTAAACAGTAGCAACTTAGGAAACACAAGTAAGGGGATTCCAAAGACATGACCATGCAATTACTTCCATATAATGGATACCTACTGTGAGGCAGCAACTTGTCCAATTGCAAATCTATTTTGGAATTGAAGTTTCCCTTAGTTCAGTGGGCTAGCCCCATTCTACTGGAAACAGGCAAACAAAGAAAAATACGACAATTTTATATTACGATTTATTTGGTAAAGTTGTCGTAACACTTTTGGCTGAGCAAGAGCCCGAACGGTAGATGTCTGCTCTGACAGATAACCAAGATGAAAACCCCAAACACGAACTTTGCATCTTAAGATTTAAAACCCCAGTTTGCACGCATCACCCTTCCAAAAGAAGGGAACCAAATGACCAGTTACGTGCAGAATTTGACCAGATTAGACCTTGCATTTTTTACATGAGGGTGTAAAAGTTTGCACACTCTCGAAACACAGAGCAGAACACCCAGAAAAAAGGGTTCTTTCTGGTGCCAGCGAGATGTGAGAACTAAAAGACCAGTCCTTCCATAGGGTGCCCAAACAATTTTCTTCTGTATTTTACCGCGCCAAACAAATTCCCACCTTTGTGCACATGTGACCCCGAAGATAATTTTATAATGTTATTCTAATTTTAATCATAATGCCACACACTTTATAAATGACACATCCTTCTCCCCTAAAAGTAAGCCCTGGCATGACAAAATTTCTCGCATAGGCCCTATGGATTAAAAAATAACACAGAAAAGAAAAATGAGGGGATGCCCACACTACAGGCTTGATGCTTCTTGCAAAATACAGTCTTCCTAAGATGAAACCAGAAAGGAAAAAGCTTGCACATTCTTATTTAGATTCCTGTTGGTGCTGGACCTAATGTTGCTGATTTGGATGAGAGAATGATACTGCTGCTACTACTAATAATAATGTTTTCATTTCCCCACCCTGAGGGGGTGTGGCGGGTCACCTGGAAGGGAACACCTTCTCTCACGGCAGGGAGAATGATAGCTTGGCTATCTTTTCATTTCGCTCACTCTCCAACACCAGGGTTGCTCATCTGCACTGCAGGTTTTTCCTTATTTGGCAGGATGGTACAGCTCCCAGGGGCTGAAACACAACGACATCAGCAACAGCGATATTGTTCTGATACAGGCCACAGGCCAGAAAATGGCATTATGGAATATTGTCCACTGAGGAGATGCACATAGCAATGAAAGGATTTGAATATCTTACTCCCAGTTATGGAGCATATTCAAATTGTTTGCACTAAATGAAGTCCGAGTTTTTACAGTGTGCTTTATGTCGCACCGAGACAGACGGGTTTTATTGCGACAATGGGATAAGAAAGACCAAGGGGTGGGAAGGAAGCAGCCATAGCCTTAATTAACGTACAGCCCCAGCATTTGCTTGGTGTGAAAAATGAGAAACCACAGAAAACCATCTTCAGGGCTGCAGACAGTGTGGTTCGAACCCACTATCTCCAGAATGCAAGCTCACAGCTGCGTGGCCGCTTGCTCAGGGGATAAAGTCTGGTAATATCTTTCGAAAGGAACTATGCCTTCTACTTGTTGACAGCACATTATGTCCTACCAGAAGACTGGAGAAATCCATTGCTCCAACTGAGCGTACCTTTGCTCCAGAGGAGCCCAGCTGTATCACGGTATAAGGTAACCACAAAGAACTTTACATGACAGGGTAGAAATTCAGTAACTATGCCGTAAGTTTTTATAGCATTATCCACCTTGTAGTGGTGCAATGTGTTCACTGCAACAGCAGGACCCACCCATCAGCCCCCAAGAGTACATTTACTTTTATAACCTAATGTAACTTATCATGCGCAATTTTTCATTGCTGAAGCACGCTAAGACACAATTGGATATGATATAATTTCCAGTAATCAAGTCAAATGCATTCCGTTACCAACCTTTGCACAATAAAAACACAACTAAATGCAATCTGTAATGAAACAACGTACAATACAGAAGAACAATCATTTTATATTGAACTTAATGTAGCAGAGGATAGAGCACGCCCACAGTCCTGAAAAATTTGAGCTCCCTCATATCAGTGGGGAAGTCGTCTTGAATAAGAACTCTGCCAAGTACCCAGCAAAGTGAGCTATTTCCTGCTGAAGCCGGGAATGCTTTAGATGCCTCCACCTGTTTTCAGTATTCTAAGTGTGCACCAGTGATGTGTTGCTTGGCTTGTCACTAGCCGGACCTAACCAATCCAGTCCAATGGTTTTATCATGAACCGAACCTAACCAGTCCATACTCATCACAGTCCAATGGTTTTGTCACTAACCGGATCTCACCAATCCAGACCAATGGTTTAGTCACATGAACCGGACATAAACAATCAAAACCAATGGTTTTGTCACTAGCCGGATCTAACCAGTCCAGATCAGTCACATTGTTAGTGACCCAAATTATACATGAATTCAGCTTTTCACCACTGTCCTACATAGAATTCGCTGCTATTGCCCGACACAATGCTAGAGAAAATAAAGCTGCTTTGCAACCCTAACCTGGGCTTACTCCCTCGACCCCCTTTGCTTGTTTTAAACCTAAGAATTTCATTTTTTGTCCGTATTGAACTGAGAAGGATGATAGGAAAAACTTAAAACGGTCCACCTTTTCAATACAAAAAGTTATATTTTATTTATAACATGTATTTGTACTTGGAACTAGTTTCGACGCTGTGTTTGCGTCATCATCAGCCAAAATGGGAAACAGGCAAGCATGTAGGCATTTATGTTACACAAGGCGTTACATTAAACAATACACATCTTACAAGGAGATAAAAACAGGGACGAATATAGGAAACAAATGAATCGTTGAGAAAACAAAAGTTATACAAATTAAAAATAACCTTAACCACACATCTTGCAGTGCGAAAGTGTTCTTCTTGAATGATTCCTGAATGTAAAACACACGCGCACACATTTCTGAGGAGCCAGCAGGCAGGACAAAGTAAAGTGAAACCTTAAGAGTTCTTCTGAGAAGAGTTCATCATTTTTCTATGTTCCGACTAACTAATGAAGTCTCCCTTGAGTTCCTGATAAACATATACAACAGGAAATTCTCCTTCACTCTCCACACTAGCTATAAAGAACAACGGTAAAATTTTAAATATTGCGCAGAGACGTGAAAGCATGATTTTGAACATGATATAACTCCTTCAGATAACCCAGTTTTTACACAAGGTGTTACATTAATTAAGAGAAGTGTGTGCGCGTGCGTTTTGTATTCAGGAATCATTCAAGGCAAATATTTTCGCACTGCAAGTTGTGTGGTTAAGCTTATTTTTAATATGTATAACTTTGCTTTCTCAACGATGCATGTGTTTCCACATTCGTCCCTGTTTTAATCTCCTCGTAAGTCGTGTATTAATTAATGTAACACCTTGTGTAAAAACTGGGTTATCTGAAGGAGTTATATCATGTTCAAAATCATGCTTTCACGTCTCTGCGCAATATTTAAAATTTTACCGTTGTTCTTTATAGCTAGTGTGGAGAGTGAAGGAGAATTTCCTGTTGTATATGTTTATCAGGAACTCAAGGGAGACTTCATTAGTTAGTCGGAACATAGAAAAATGATGAACTCTTCTCAGAAGAACTCTTAAGGTTTCACTTTACTTTGTCCTGCCTGCTGGCTCCTCAGAAATGTGTGCGCGTGTGTTTTACATTCAGGAATCATTCAAGAAGAACACTTTCGCACTGCAAGATGTGTGGTTAAGGTTATTTTTAATTTGTATAACTTTTGTTTTCTCAACGATTCATTTGTTTCCTATATTCGTCCCTGTTTTTATCTCCTTGTAAGATGTGTATTGTTTAATGTAACGCCTTGTGTAACATAAATGCCTACATGCTTGCCTGTTTCCCATTTTGGCTGATGATGACGCAAACACAGCGTCGAAACTAGTTCCAAGTACAAATACATGTTATAAATAAAATATAACTTTTTGTATTGAAAAGGTGGACCGTTTTAAGTTTTTCCTATCATCCCCTTTGCTTGGTCGCAGTCCAATGGTTTTGTTATTACAGATCTAACCAGTTGTCACTAACTGGACTTGACCAATCCAGATCAATGATTTTGTCACTAGCTGGACTTAACCAGTCCAGACCAACTGCTTTGTCACTGACCCAAATTATACCTTAATTCAGTTTTTCACCCCACTGTCCATCATAGAATGCGCTGCTATCAGCCTACAGAAAGCTAGAGACCTAAAAACCACTTCGCTGCCCTAACCTCGAGGCTTACGCTCCGAGACCCCCTTTCCTTTCTCACAGTCCAATGGTTTTGTCACTAGCCTGAATGATAAATTAATTCAGCTACAGAATGCTAGGAACGTAACAGTGGCTTGGCGGCCCTAACTGGGGGCCTACACTATCTCACGCCCTTTGCAGGGGTAACAGAAATAGGTTTCAGACTCACTCCTGAAATGACAAATTAAGGATGAACGAGCGTTTAAATGGTTACCTAGAAGGACTTTCCACCAATTAAGACAGAAGAATAACTGCATTAAATTAGTTGTAAGTATTTACATATCTCAATATACCACTGTATAATATAAGAAAAGCAAAATCAGAAGGGCAGGAAAACTGTATATCACAGATAGAGCAAAGCATTAGAATTATTTTTCTGTCATAAGTTATGAATGACATTATGGTCCGTATTGACAATTGATCAATACTACTGCTCCCACTCAACAATCAGACTGGTGTTGGTATCCATACCAAGTGCATGCAACTTACGAAGAACATAGGGACATTCACTTCTAAACAAATTAAACAATAGATACTGTACTACATCTGATGAAAAGGAATACCTATTCAAATTATGAATGTTCCCCTTAAAGCTACATAAGTCATTAGTCATATTACTAATGAACAAACATAAATTATCAGTCAAGTTGCTCGTCTCCCAGATCAACTCAAGAACATTGGCTACTGTAGGAACGACAAAATAGTTTGGCATCAACCATAGTAGTTTTGATGTGTTATTTAATTTCAAGTGTGGATATGTTGTTTGGACCTCATCAATGTTTTAAATTAAGACTGTTAATTGTGTCATACCAGAGTGTTTATATTATTATTGGTTATATGTGTGCTTATGTCTTCCAATTGGAGCGTGGCTGAATATGACCCAATATATATGGGGTCGAAACTAATCCCAGTTTTATAAGACAAATATACTGTACATTCTAATGGTATTGAATAGGTGGACCCTTCCTACCCTTTGATAGTTATTTTTCTGTGTTAGCTTAACTCAAGAGTTGATCAATTATATAAAATATGCCTAGGGTAGAGAAAGTGAAATCTGTCTGCAAACGAATAAGGGTAGAAAATCTCCAGGACGAGGAAATTAGACAGAAGTACATGGATATGATTAGTGAGAAGTTTCGAACAGTAGACAGTAAGCAGGTTCAGGATATAGAAAGTGAATGGGTGGCATACAGGGATGCTGTAGTAGAAACAGCAAGGGAATGCCTAGGAACAACTGTGTGTAAAGATGGGAAAAGGCGAACATCTTGGTGGAATGATGAAGTGAGAGCAGCCTGTAAACGTAAAAAGAAGGCTTATCAGAAATGGCTCCAAACAAGGGCCGAGGCAGACAGGGATTTGTACGTAGATGACAGAAACAGAGCGAAACAAATAGTTGTTGAATCCAAAAAGAAGTCATGGGAAGATTTTGGTAATAACCTGGAAAGGCTAGGCCAAGCAGCAGGGAAACCTTTCTGGACAGTAATAAAGAATCTTAGGAAGGGAGGGAAAAAGGAATTGAACGGTGTTTTGAGTAATTCAGGTGAACTCATAACAGATCCCAGGGAATCACTGGAGAGGTGGAGGGAATATTTTGAACATCTTCTCAATGTAAAAGGAAATCATCATGGTGGTGTTGCAAACAGTCAAGCTCATGGGGAGGAGGAAAATGATGTTGGTGAAATTATGCCTGAGGAAGTGGAAAGGATAGTAAATAAACTCCATTGTCATAAGGCAGCAGGAATAGATGAAATTAGACCTGAAATGGTGAAGTATAGTGGGAAGGCAGGGATGAAATGGCTTCATAGAGTAGTCAAATTAGCGTGGAGTATTGGTAAGGTACCTTCAGATTGGACAAAAGCAGTAATTGCACCTATCTATAAGCAAGGGAACAGGAAGGATTGCAACAACTATCGAGGTATCTCATTGATTAGTATACCAGGCAAAGTATTCACAGGCATCTTGGAAGGGAAGGTGCGATCAGTCGTTGAGAGGAAGTTGGATGAAAACCAGTGTGGTTTCAGACCACAGAGAGGCTGTCAGGATCAGATTTTCAGTATGCGCCAGGTAATTGAAAAATGCTACGAGAGGAATAGGCAGTTGTGTTTATGTTTCGTAGATCTAGAGAAAGCATATGACAGGGTACCGAGGGAAAAGATGTTCGCTATACTGGGGGACTATGGAATTAAAGGTAGATTATTAAAATCAATCAAAGGCATTTATGTTGACAATTGGGCTTCAGTGAGAATTGATGGTAGAATGAGTTCTTGGTTCAGGGTACTTACAGGAGTTAGACAAGGCTGTAATCTTTCACCTTTGCTGTTTGTAGTTTACATGGATCATATGCTGAAAGGTATAAAATGGCAGGGAGGGATTCAGTTAGGTGGAAATGTAGTAAACAGCCTGGCCTATGCTGACGACTTGGTCTTAATGGCAGACTGTGCCGAAAGCCTGCAGTCTAACATCTTGGAACTTGAAAATAGGTGCAATGAGTATGGTATGAAAATTAGCCTCTCGAAGACTAAATTGATGTCAGTAGGTAAGAAATCCAACAGAATTGAATGTCAGATTGGTGATACAAAGCTAGAACAGGTCAATAATTTCAAGTATTTAGGTTGTGTGTTTTCCCAGGATGGTAATATAGTAAGTGAGATTGAATCAAGGTGTAGGAAAGCTAATGCAGTGAGCTCGCAGTTGCGATCAGCAGTATTCTGTAAGAAGGAAGTCAGCTCCCAGACAAAACTATCTTTACATCGGTCTGTTTTCAGACCAACTTTGCTTTATGGGAGCGAAAGCTGGGTGGACTCAGGATATCTTATTCATAAGTTAGAAGTAACAGACATGAAAGTAGCAAGAATGATTGCTGGTACAAACAGGTGGGAACAATGGCAGGAGGGAACTCGGAATGAGGAGATAAAGGCTAATTTAGGAATGAACTCGATGGATGAAGCTGTACGCATAAACCGGCTTCGATGGTGGGGTCATGTGAGGCGAATTGAGGAGAATAGGTTACCTAGGAGAATAATGGACTCTGTTGTGGAGGGTAAGAGAAGTAGAGGGAGACCAAGACGACGATGGTTAGACTCTGTTTCTAACGATTTAAAGATAAGAGGTATAGAACTAAATGAGGCCACAACACTAGTTGCAAATCGAGGATTGTGGCGACGTTTAGTAAATTCTCAGAGGCTTGCAGACTGAACGCTGAAAGGCATAACAGTCTATAATGATAATGTATGTATGTATGTATGTTTTGTTCAGTTGCAATTGGTTTCCATATCAAGACATATTTGCCACTATCAGCCAATTAGTTATTCATCTTAATAATTTTCTAGATTACCTGGTAAATAATAATAAATAATAATGTCTGCCTTCGTAGCGTAACGGTTAACACTATTCGCTGCCGTCCTTGGGGCGGCCCCGGATTCCATTCTCGGTACTGCCACAAATGTAAGAATGGCAGAAGGCCTGGTAAGTGGTTAAATGGTACCGGTACATGCAGCTCACCTCCATTGAGGGTGTGCCTAAAAAGAGCTGAACCACCTCAGGATGAGCACATGAGTTTACTTATAATAATAATAATAATTAATCATTTCTAGCCAGGTGCCGTCCTTGTAAGCAGACCCTCCGATGAGGGTGGACAGCTTCTGCCATGTGTGGGTAACTGCGTCTTATTGTGGTGGAGGATAGTGTTATATGTGGTGTGAGAGTTGCAGGGATGTTGGGGACAGCACGAACACCCAGTCCCAAGCCATTGGAATTAACCAATGAAGGTTAACATCCTCGACCCAGCCGGGAATCGAACCCAGGACCCTCTGAACCGAAGGCCAGTACGCTGTCCATTCCGCCAATGAGTCGCACATAATAATAATAATTTAGTGCGGCTATTTCTAGCCGGCTGCAGCCCTTGTAAGGCAGACCCTCCAATGATGGTGGGCGGCATCTGCCATGTGTAGGTAAATGCATGTTATTGTGGTGGAGGATAGTGTTATGTGTGGTGTGTGAGTTACAGGGATGTTGGGGACAGCACAAACACCCAAATCCCGAGCCATTGGAATTAACCAATGAAGGTTAAAATCTCCAAACCGGCCGGGATTGAACCCGGGACCCTCTGAATCGAAGGCCAGTATGCTGACCATTCAGCCAACGAGTCGGACAGTAATAATAATAATAATAATAATAATAATAATAATAAAGTTACTTTTCAAATTCACATATAAGTTCAGTACGATACCAACTTAACTGACCTATAATATAGTTCTAGGCTAAATAATATAAAATAACAATGTAATTGTAATATTTTATACTGGTATGCAAAATTACTTACAAACGGCAACAAAATTCAAACACTCAGTCAATAGCCTAGAGCTTCCAAAGAGTCTTGCATCTTCATCTTCAGCTATCAGGAAAGATAGGGCTGACCAGGAGGTGAGGGGATCAAATGAGGGTTGAGGCTCTGGTCATGGGGGATTTCATCGTTGGACATGTGGGGAAGGTGTGCGGAGGAAAGGGAATCAGGGTAGAGTGTTATCCAGGAATTACGTTGAGGCATATGTTGAGGAAAGTAAAGGGAGGGAGGTGGGGAAGGAGAAGGTGATAGTGTTTCATGTTAGTACCAACAATGTAAGGCAAACTGATACAAGTACCAACATAGGTGAAACCAGCACAGGTGAAATTTAAGGAAGCAGAGATTGTTATCAGTGGAATACTGTGTAGGAGGGATACTGACTGGAGGGTGATTGGCGATTTAAATGAGTCTATGGGGTGGGTATATGGGAAACTGGGAGTGAAATTTCTAGATCCTAATGGGTGGGTAGGAGATAGGGATGTGCGCTCAGATGGCCGTCACTTAAACCGCAGTGGTACGTATAAGTTAGGAAATTTGTTTGGAAGGGTAATAGGGAGGTACATTCAGGGAAATGGGGTTGTCTAGGGAGCGGTGATAAGGGTACAGAGATCTGGAAGTCAAGTAGGGATGACATAAAAATGTTAGTGTTGAACTGTAGAAGTATTGTAAAGAAAGGAATAGAATTAAGTAATTGAATAGATATACATTTACCAGACATCGGTATTGTAAGAGGAGTTGAATCATGGCTGAGAAATGATATAATGGATGCAGAAATTCTCTCACGGAACCAGAGACTGTTATCGTAGAGATAGGGTAGGAATGGTGGGAGGGGGAGTATTCATTCTGGTGAAAGAAGAATTTGTAAGCTACGAAAAAGTTAAAGATGAAAAACATGAAATTCTAGATGTAAAGGCAGGATTCCACTGAGGCAACATTTGGGTGACATGGAGCATGTGGCTGGCAACAAATGTTGCTCTCTGTAGCATGTGGCTTGTTGTCAGTGGGGCAGAAAGGATGTGGTATGCTACATGTGTTGCCGCGTGTAGCATGCGTCACTTGTGGAGACTTGTCGCCAACTACAAACGTTATTCCATCAAGGCAACCAAGACAACAGTTCCTCACTCAACTTTGACTGGCTGGTGACACCTATACTTCCTTGATGTTTCGGTACTTGTTTCGAATTTCTCAACCTATCATCTCACGAATCATCCTGGAAATGTGCAAAGCACGGAGTGATCCAAGCTGATAAGGCATGGAGCCCTTGCCAAACAAACCACGTCGGAATTCTCAAGAGGCGAAAAACATTAGTGATGAGTCTATGGAGTACCGTACTTTGTCAGATGAAGGTCGTGCACCATGGCAGAATCGGTATGCCTAGAGGTACGGGAAGATCTATAAACTTCTTGTTCACTGGAATTTAATGATATTTTTAAAAATTTTAATGTATTAGTTTTAAGCAGAATATCCCGACCCTATTCTGATTATTTTACCCCTTATAGTTCACATTTCTTTTACAATTATACCGGAGTTATCTTTCATTCTCCGAAGGCCTACAGATTACGAGGTGTCGTGTGGTCAGAACGACGAATCCTCTCGGTCGTTATTCTTGGCTTTCTAGGCCCAAGCCGCTATCTCACCGTCAGATAGCTCCTCAATTCTAATCATGTAGGCTGAGTGAACCTTGAACCAGCCCTCAGGTCCAAGTAAAAATCCCTGACCTGGGCGGGAATCGAGCCCGGGGCCTCCGGGTAAGAAGCGGGCACGCTACCCCTACACCACGGGGCCGGCAATAAGTAGACACAGTGAGGAAGAAAAAGACTGTGATGAAAGTGTTGGAAGACTTTGCATAATTAAAGTACCGGCTAAGGATATCCAAGTAAAAAGTAGATTAATTGTTGTATGTTAACAGTGTAGACTGCCTGCTGTCATTTCTTGATGGATACAGTACTTTTGCATCCATCTCTTGGCACAGGCCAGAGTAAAGTGTAGCTTCCACTGAAGTCCCAGTCTCATCCATGGCTGTGACAATATGGAAGCTGCTGGGGTATGGGCGGTGCTGATTAATGACATTCAGAGCACAACCAGTGTGTCTGAGTGACATGAAAGGTGTTGCTCATAGGGTTAGTTGTGCTACAATAGCACTGTCTGGCCCAGTGAGGAAAGCAATGGCAAACTACCTCACTCCTCATCTTGCCTAGTATGCCTCATTTTGGTACTGCCATTTGTTTTTGTGGTTTCCCTATAACTGCATAGCCTTTGGTGATGCTATTTGAGGATCCAACCAGCCTCTGGGCTGATACCTAACAGACAGACAGAACAGTGTAGAAAAGAGAACCATATGTTGTTATGCCATTAAATGACGTACTTACGAGAAATCCATAGGCATGGAAATGCCATAAAATACTGATACATACGTAGAATATATTTTTTTTATTATTTTTTTTTGCAAGGGGCTTTACGTCGCACCGACACAGATAGGTCTTATGGCGACGATGGGATAGGAAAGGCCTAGGAGTTGGAAGGAAGCGGCCGTGGCCTTAATTAAGGTACAGCCCCAGCATTTGCCTGGTGTGAAAATGGGAAACCATGGAAAACCATCTTCAGGGCTGCCGATAGTGGGATTCGAACCTACTATATTATTATTATTGTACAATAATGTTACTGGAGAGCCTCCGTGGCTCAGACGGCAGCGCGTCGGCCTCTCACCGCTGGATACCGTGGTTCAAATCCCGATCACTCTATGTCAGATTTGTGCTGGACAAAGCGGAGGCAGGACAGGTTTTTCTCCGGGTACTCCGGTTTTCCCTGTCTTCTTTCATTCCAGCAACACTCTCCATTATCATTTCATAGCATTTATCACTCATTAATAAATCACCTTGGGAGTGGCGACCCCATTGTAATAACAGCCTATATATGTTTCATTCATCACATCCCTGACCCGGTCAATGACTGGAAAACAGGTTGTAGGTTTTCATTTTCAGTGTTACTGGCTTTACGTCTCATTACTACTTTTACCGTTTTCTGAGTCACCGAGGTGCCGGAATTAAGTGCAGCAGGCTTTATTTTACGTGCCATTAAATCTACCGACACGAGGCCGACATATTTGTGCACCTTCAAATACCACCGGACTGAGCCAGGATCGAACCTGCCAAGTTGGGGTCAGAAGACCAGCGTCTCAACCGTCTGAGCCACTCAGCCCGACAGGCATTGAATAAATCACAATCTTATTTACAAAAGTTCATATGCATTTAACTTATTTCATTGATTAGAGGAAATCTGTGGCTTAAAATCAATTCACCTCACGTTCCTCATTATCACCTGCCGTTTGGAGCATCGATATCAAGAGGAAAGGTACCGGTAAGTAGATTATACGCGAACCGTAGGTTTCCTCTCAATGGAAAAGCACCACCAGTTTTCATTTTCTGAATTATTTTATGCTCTCGGTGGAAAGCTGAACGCATTTTAAATTTTCTTCAGTTTGTGGACACTGCAGTCATTATTTTCTTGGGGCTGTTTTAATAACAATGTTATTTGTTTTACGTCCCACTAACTACTTTTTAAGGTCTTCGGAGACGCCGAGGTGCCGGAATTTAGTCCAGCAGAAGTTCTTTTACGTGCCAGTAAATCTACCGACACGGGGCTGTCGTATTTGAGCACCTTCAAATACCACCGGACTGAGCCAGGATCGAACCTGCCAAGTTGGGGTTAGAAGGCCAGCGCCTTAACCGTCTGAGCCACTCAGCCCAGCTGGGGCTGTTTTAAGGTATGCTTTCTTTGCTACTGTTTTTATAATTACTCAATGTTAAGGGGCCCATAGACGTGCAATATTATTGCGCAAAATGGATTGTGCAATATATTGTTAGCTGCCCATAGACGTGCAATATTATTGCGCAATATCGGGATTTGTGCAATATAACTGATAGTGTGTACTTAATATTGAGGGTTGTACAATATATTGTGCAAAGCGGTCACAGACGTACAATATGCGTTGCAATATATAGTCAGTCCATGCCGTTATTTTGTTTGGTGAACATGTTGAGTGACACTGATCTTTGCTGCCTTTTGCTCGCCGTGGGCGTAGGTGCCAAAAAGAAGCAGCAACGGAAAAGGAGGACATGGGCCAAACAGTGGTTTCTGGACAGAGAAAGGTTCACTCATGAAAATTTACTCACTGAACTGAGAAAATGCGAGCCAAATTATTTTCGAAACTTTCTGCGCATGAATGGTGAATTGTTTGATGAACTTATCGCTTTGGTTACGCCTCAAATCGAGAAAAAGAATACTATTACGCAGAGAATTGATTTTTTTAATAACTTCTTGTTTATCGGCGTTCGGGTATTTTTCGCGATATTTATCAATAAGCACCTCGTACTGTTCACTTTTTTTTTTTAACGCGATTACTGTATTCTTTGCTCTTAACGTCCCATAGAGCCGGAAGGTCATGGTACACTTCGATAAACTCCAAAAGAAACTTTTTCTCCTCCTGTTTGTCTGCCATCGCGATACGTTCTCCCCCACCTGTTGATAACAACTGGCGGGAGGACGGGATATTGCACAATATTGCCAACACACGGCACAGTATTTTGTGGTTTGTGCAATATATTTCAAACTTCTTTGATTTCGTACAATATATTGCACAACCCTTCAATACGAAGTACACACTATCAATGATACGGTATTGCACAAACCCCGATATTGCACAATAATATTGCACGTCTATGGGCCCCTTTACTTTCCGCAATCCCGGAGCATTGTGACAATCCCCAATTAAATTCGCAGTGTTTTCAATAGCCCACTTCATCTTGCCGCACGGAAATTGTAGCACCGATCCACACACTGTCGGATCCCAGGCGACACTGTTCGACAAGCATATTTTTGAAGCATGCGGCACCAGAGAGTGTTCAACAGATGGCGACATATCTCATGCCACACAACCGCACGCTACATGTCGTGCCGTGTTTCTTCAATTGCTCCATGTCGCCCAAATGTTGCCTCAGTGGAATCCGCCTTAAGGCTCATTTCTAAAGATAATAGGCAACTTGATGTCTTTGGAGTGTAGGTACAGTCCGAGAAAGGGTAGCGCTGACACGGATTCAGAATTGTTTGATAAGATAATCACGTATGTGGGAAACGACATGGAAAGAAATGTTATTGTAGCGGGAGATCTGAATTTACCAAATGTCAATTGGGAAGGAAATGCGAATGACATGAAGCATGAACAAAGGACAGCTGATTCAAAAAGTGATGGAACCAACTAGAGGGAAAAATATCCTGGATGTGGTGCTGGTAAAACCAGATGAGCTCTATAGAGAAACTGAAGTAATAGATGGTATTAGTGATCATGAAGTGTTTCTGTCGTAGTATAAAAAAATGTGATAAAAAGGAAGGTCTTAAAAATACGACTATTAGACAGTACCATATGTTAGATAAAACAGGCATGAGGCAGTTTCTAAAAATAAACTATGATCGGTGGAAGGCGCTAAATAGAAATGTAAACAGACTCTGGGGATGGGTTTAAAGAAATTGTTGAGGAATATGAAAACAGGTTTATACCTTTAAAGGTGGTAAGGAATGGAAAAGACCCACCTTATTATAAGAGAGAAATAAAGAGACTAAGAAGGAGGTGCAGATTGGAAAGAAATAGAGTTAGAAATGGCTGTGGAAGTAAGGAGAAATTGAAGGAACTTACTAGAAAATTGAATCTAGCTTAGAGGGCAGCTAAGGATAACATGATTGCAAGCATAATTGGCAGTCATACAAATATTAGTGAAAAATGGAAATGTATGTATAGGAATTTTAAGGCAGAAACAGCTTCGAAGAAGGACATTTCAAGAATAATTAATGAACAAGGGGAGTCTGTATGTGAGGATGTTCAACAGGCAGGAGTATTCAGTCAGCAGTATGTAAAGATTGTTGGTTACAAGAATAATGTCCAGATAGAGGAGCAGGCTAATGCTAAAGAAGTATTAAAATGTACATATGATAACAATGACATTTACAATAAGATACAAAAGTTGAAAACTAGAAAAGCGGCTGGAATTGATAAGATTTCTGGGGATGTACTATAGACAATGGTTTTGGGTTTTAGTACCATATCTGAAGTACTTATTTGATTATTGTTTGGTTGAAGGAGCTATACCAAACGAATGGAGAGTTGCTATAGTAGCCCCTGTGTATAAAGGAAAGGGCGATAGACATAAAGCCGAAAATTACAGGTCAGTAAGTATGACATGCGTTGCATGTAAGCTTTGGGAAGGCATTCTTTCTGATTATATTAGATATATTTGCGAAATTAATAACTGGCTCGATAGAAGGCAGTTCGGGTTTAGGAAATGTTATTCCACTGAAGCTCAACTTGTAGGATTCCAGCAAGATATAGCAGATATCTTGGTTTCAGGAGGTCAAATGGACTGTTATCGTGTTTGACCTGTCTAAAACATTTGAGAGGGTGGGTCATGGGAGACTACTGGCAAAAATGAGTGCAATTGGACCAGACAAAAGAGTGACTGAATGGGTTGCTATATTTCTAGAAAGATCTCAGAGAATTAGAGTAGGCGAAGCTTTATCTGACTGTGTAATACTTAAGAGGGGAATTCCTCAAGGCAGTATTATTGGACCTTATGTTTTCTTGTACATATAAATGATATGAGGAAACACATCAGGGGTAAGGGTTTTTGCGGATGATGTTATTCTGTATAGAGTGGTAAATAAGTTACAAGATTGTGAGCAACTGCAACATGACCTTGATAATGTTGTGAGATGGACAGCAGGCAATGGTATGTTGATAAACGGGGTTAAAAGTCAGGTTGTGAGTTTCACAAATAGGAAAAGTCATCTCAGTTTTAATTACTGCGTTGATGGGGTGGAAGTTTCTTTTGGGGATCATTGTAAGCATCTAGGTGTTAATATAAGGAAAGATCTTAATTGGGGTAATCAAATAAATGGGATTGTAATTAAAGGGTCCAGATCTCTGCACATGGTTATGAGGGTGTTTAGGGGTTGTAGTGAGGATGTACAGGAGATGCATACAAGTCTCTGGTAAGACCCCAACTAGAGTATGGTTCCAGTGTATGGGACCGTCACCAGGATTACTTGATTTAAGAACTGGAAAAAATCGAAAGAAAAGCAGCTCGATTTGTTCTGGGTGATTTCCGACAAAATAGTCGCGTTACAAAAATGTTGCAAAGTTAGGGGTGGGAAGACTTGGGAGAAAGGAGACGAGCTGCTCGACTAAGTGGTATGTTACAAACCATCACTCTCATTTTTTATCCGTATTGAAAACAGCGATCTCACTTAGTTTACAAAAGGAGTACATTTATTGTTCCACCTATTCAATACAATCAGTACCACGTTATATGGTCAATTAGACATAGAAAATCTAAATATTATGGGGACATGTTTCGCCCTTCTTGTTGGGTATCATCAGCCACATTAATTTAATCTTAAAACAAACATTTTTTAGAGGACAATGACACTTTATAATTTGTAAAAATTGAACTATGTTTTCTTATATTAACTTTACAAAATAGTGGTTATAAAATATGCGGTTAGGATATGACATGTACAACACATGCTAAAATTATTGTAAACTTATTTGCTTGCATGTTGTTTAACGGGGCCTAACATCGAGGTCATCGGCCGTAAACTTATTTAAAATCTTGTCTAAAATAAATTTTGTGTCAAATATAGAGTTCTAAAAACTGCACATGTCTAGTACTGAAGTGGATTCTCTTCGTTATAAACGTCAGCATATATTTGCTGGGGCAGTTGTAACGTAAATTTTCAATGGACTAAAATGGTTGAAAACTTGAGGGTGAATCTTGTTTATATTCCGACATTAAAAAGATTGGCTAAGAGAAAAGGCGAATATTTAAATGTTATCCTCATAAAGTTGATTGGTCTAAAATATTATCTGATGTAACCGTTGCAAACAGACGTTAGTGTGCTGGTTGAAGCTGCTTTGAGACGAGTTTTTTCCGAGTATTAGTCAGGTTATGTTTGATTTTCACATGAAAATGTAGTCCTTCTAAAAGATGTGGAGCATCGATGAATAGAATGTGGTTCTACTGCAAAAGAACAAAAAGACGTGTTTGACGTGTGTGTTTAAATCATATGTTAGTGTCCAAGAATTGTGTATTATATAAAGTGGGTAGTTACTCATATGCCGTAGTAAATCTATCTTACTGTATTAGCAGCGTTGGTCTGTCTGGAGTTCCTACGTCGCGTGTTGTAACGATGTGATAGAGGAAGAGGGCGGAGGTGGGCGGAGCATTACATGTCGATGTTAATGTGGGAGGGGGATTGTTTGGAGGGGCAAGTGCAGGCTTAGTATTCGGTGGGATAAGGGGAGTTTTTGATTTAAAGAATTTAAATATTCGTGGGACTTTGTTTTGGATTGACTGTTTTAATAGCTTAGACGTTAACGTATATAAGGGATTCTTGACATCCGTATCATCGTTAAAGTTGCGATCCTTATTAAGTGTTTTGTTCAAATATATATATATATATATATACTCTAATTCATTTAGGAGTTTACCTTTATTTGTATTTCTGATTATTGTGAGATCCTTTTCTATGGAAGTAAAACGGTGACCTGTTTCCTTCATGTGCGTGATCATTGCCGAATATATATTGTGCTTTTCCGCATTGAAGTGTTCCATGTATCTTATAAAGAAGCTTCGTCCAGTCTGTCCAACATATGAAATTCCACACTGGGAACATGTTAACTTGTAGACTCCTGAGCCTGAATATTTATTGTTATTATTATTGATTTTATTATAATTGAAAAATATATTTTGTGTTGTGTTGCTTGTTCTGAAGGCTATGTTCATATTAAATTTTTTGAAAGTGTTCGCAATTTGGTGGACAACTGGGTTACTATATGTAAAAGTGACGTATTCAGTTCTTTTAGGTTTGTCTGGTATAAAGTTTGTGGATAACTTGTTTTAATCTTATGAAGTAAGCGGTTAACCATTTCGATCTTATAACCATAAATTTTGGTAAGATTCCTTATGTAATTTAATTCTGTTTTTAAGCTTGTAGGGGATAATGGGATTCTTAAAGCTCTCTATATCAAACTATAAAATGATGCCTGTTTCTGAGAACCGGGGTGTAGTGAGGAATTATTTATGGTTACGGACTAGTGTGTAGGCTTTCTGTGAATCTGAAATTCAAAGGTGTTATTAGTTATTATTTAGGTGTTATTAACCGTGTTATTATTTAAGGAGCCTTTGTCTGCATCTTAGTGAAATTTACGTTAGGGTTGATATTATTTAAACTTTCTAATACTTCGCTGCTATTAGTGACATTCTTATCAATTATTACGAACGTGTCATCCACGTACCTCAACCAAAAACAAATCCCTTTAATATTTGTTCTGATTTTTGTGTGTTCAATCGTGTCCATATAAATATCAGCTAGGATGCCCGAAATTGGGTCTCCCATCGCTAGACCGTTCTGTTTATAGATTTTCTTATTAAAAGTGAAATAATTGTTGTCTAAACAACATGACACTATTACATTTTGTCTTAGACAACAATTACTTCACTTTTAATAAGAAAATCTATAAACAGAACGGTCTAGCGATGGGAGACCCAATTTCGGGTATCCTAGCTAATATTTACTTGGACACGATTGAACACACAAAAATTAGAACAAATATTACAGGGATTTGTTTATGGTTGAGGTACGTGGATGACACGTTCGTAACAATTGATAAGAATGTCACTAATAGCAGCGAAGTATTAGAAATATTAAATAATATCAACCCTAACGTAAATTTCACTAAGGAAGATGAAGACAAAGGCTCCTTAAATTTCTTAGACATAAAGGTCACCCGAACTAATAACACCTTTGAATTTCAGATTCACAGAAAGCCTACACACTCGTACGTAACCAGGGGCGTATTCTCCTTGAATACAAGGCATTTATTGCATGCGTTATGATAACGCAAATAACTGTCTGAAGTATGATTTTAGGTTGATTCAAATCAAATATTAACGATTTCACCTCTCAGAAGTTCAAAAGTTACGCGCAACTGTACTAGTTCCGTTGCTTGACTACGTGTGGTGCTGGTGTAGTAACGCCATCTATTCCACTCTAGAAAGAAAGAGACAGTAAACGGAGGAGTTAAGGATGTAAGGCATTCAATCTTAAAATTGCATTCGGTGGCAGACATAGTTCTGAAACCTTCCGAATGATGTTGCTGAAATTGAAACTTGGTCAGACTTTGTCACCCCGTACACGTGCTACCATCTGCCATCTGTTAGCAACTTGGAGAAAGTCGGCATGACCAAGTTTACAGCGAACGGGACCCACGGATTACCCCCCAGCGAGAACCCAATGTGACGAAACTGACAAATCCAACTGGGGTGACTTCCCTCCAGTGCTTGATTTCTGGCTGACTAGTGAGTTCATTCATTGTGTGTTTTGCTGATTAGTGAGTTCATTCTGTGTGTGCTGTTCCTGTGCAATTCGTCGTTTTCGGTGTTTTGTTATATTTTATGCATATGTGGTATTAACGATGGATGAGTCTAAAACGGATAACGATTTCCTTGCATAACCTTTTTTTAAATACATTTTTGAACCGATACATTTAATTATACTAGCGGCTGATGTACGACTTTGGAGGCCTAAACCTATACCAGTCCATCGGCTACCTGTATATCTATTAAATTAGGGTATTTCGTATATGAAATGTACATTTTTGCTATACTGTATGCTGTACGAAAAACCTTATTGGAATTTGCATGCTGTTTACTGAGTTGTTGACCAACTAGGTGATGTAGTTGCTGCCGCTCTGCAAGGTTAAATTTATTTGAAATTATTCTGTGCGCCTTGGCTTTTTATGATAAAATATATTTTTCCTCAGTGATGTTTGCTGTTTCTCTTTCTTGCTCCCATAACACATTACTTTTAATGTTTGCCCATTCTTTTGAAATGTAGAGCCGTAACTCTTTTTCAACACCCAAAGCAATTTCCACCATGATTTTGTTTCTTCGACTGCGTAATAGTCACATTCTCGTTGTTTATCTTGACACTGCATGCATAACACATGTCTGCATCACTAACTTGTTTTGTTTTACACTCCACACACTTTACTTCACCACACTTTCCTCCAGCTACTGCTACACACTCAACTTCACGGTTCTCCGCCATCTTGCTACCACTGGATATAACCAAATACAGTAGAGACAATACGTGACACTTCGGGATTTAGTCTTGTTAAAATGGGAGACAAGTCGCAAGTGGCGCTCCTAGTGGCTTGACCTGAAAATTCGCGCTAAATTCAAATATCAATGGAAATGTAGCCTATATATGGAAATGGATAAATAAATTACGTCTAGAAAGAAAGTGTTACTAAGATATTAACTTGAAAGTTGCTAAAGCAATTCTGGATAAATGAATGAAGAATTATTTAACAGGTTATTATTTAAAGACTGAAATTAGACATATAATCAAAATATGAAATGGACTGCTGTGATAGGGCTTGAGATTTCATTTATGCATTACTTTTTTAGCTTTAGAATTCCTGCCTGAACGTGCACGGCTAGATTGTTTCTTTTTACTCATTTAAAAGCATTGTATCATCATATTAAAACACTTGTCAACAAAAATATCGGTACATTGCTTACACACACGATTCAGTGAATTTACATTTAAGAGCTGGACAATTTTCCTTTTAACTTGAAACCTACTAACAGAAAGAAAATCTATAAATTTAGCCTCAAAAACATTCAAACTTTCCCTGTAAGCAATACTTGCCATAATGCCATTACATTAGGGTAAAGCAAATTTGTATCATCATATTGTTTCAACAAAATATGTACATTTCTTAAACCACCCATATTTTCTTCAGTGTTTGACAACGCATTACAGCATTCCAAATGGGGTAACTTGGAACACAACCAGCCACACTCATATGAATATGTATTTTCCTGAATTAAAACAAACCCACAGATCACACCTACAACAACACATCGGTATTGAAGGTTAACTGCTGCACTATACAATAAAATATATGTATTATATTTTAAGCCAGTTAAAATATGGGTCGAGCAGGTCGGAAGATTATGAAGTACTATAAAAATCACTTTGTCACTGGAAGAATATATATGCAAACACAATATTACTTACATTTTCTTGTCACGAGGGAAACTGAAGAAAGACCGCGCATTCTTCTCTACTTCATAGTTACTGCAGCCAAACACAGCACATACCTTTCCCTTCATGTTGAGAGGAGATTTCAAGGAATGACACACGCTACTATATAATTATGTTAACTCACCGAAAACGCATAAATAACACCAAAAACTCCACACACAAATACACAAATACACGTGCTCTTATGACAGAATCAGTAGTTCTCAGGTCAGTCCGCTAGAGAGAGCTCTAATAGCTGTCCCTCGATATCTCTCTGAGCGTCGCGTATTGTCTCTACTGTATTTGACATAACCGAGCATCCTCAGTTTAAGGAATGAACAATACATACAAGCTCCAGTTCATAACGTCCAAGGTAGACTACTAAGAAGAGAATGCAGTTTAGCAATGTTGAAAACGATCATGATCTACCTAACTTATTAACTCTATTAAAACTTGCGTGGCACAAGCTTGCCAAGACAACTGCTGCCTAGTTAGATGGAGTGCCACATGGTCTGTGACGATGTCCTCGGCCGTATTGCTTGGCTTTAGTTATCAGGTCCACCGTCGCTCTTATTAGAGGGGGTCACACGAGTCTGAGAGAATCGTGTTTCAGTCCCCAGTCAAGAACCAAAACCCTTGAACTGCCCGGGAATCGAGCCCAGGTTCTCCAGGTAAGAGGCGGGTACGCTACATGGGACTGGATGCCATTTAAATAATTTTTTAATCAAGTCCCAACGTCATTCACCTGGATGCGAAATTGTTGAAAACAAACCACTGCTCAAAATGTCCGTTCATTAACAGACACTTGGATATCTAGAATGTGACAATAAAATCCTAGCAGTACGGCTGACCACTTGGCAGGACATCTGGCTCAGCAGCAGTCGTAATGGCAGACTCTGCGTGTGAAATTACTAGAAATAATTCGTGTGGTTACTACAACCTGGCAGAACCCTTAATAGGCAGACCCTCCGATGAAGGTGGGCAGTGTCTGTTGTGAGAAGGAAACTGGATATCAGTGTAGTTTTAAAAACGTGTGGGAGTTGCAGGAATGTTGGGAACTGCACATACACGAAGCTGCAGGAATGATCCATATGCGGTAAAATCCGACAACTCGGCCAGGGATCGAACCCAGAACCTCGCAGTTCGAAGATCATAACTTGGCTACTGTGTCAGACGGAGTAGCGTGATTGGAAAGGCCTTGCAGTTGCGGTGCAGTCAGTTGGGTTTCTGATACCGGTAGTGTTTTAATGTGTGATCCATGTGAGTAGATTTACTGGGAACTGCAGACAGGTAAGATTTACCTTACTGCAAACACCAGAGTGCTAATGAATCATATCTCTCTTAAGCCCAGAGAGTTGCAAACATTCCGTATGCGTAGAATATGTAGGCTACCTATTACTTAGTGAATGAGTCCAGCATAATGTTTCATGGGGTATTCACAATGCATTTGTCCGTAGTCGGTGCTTACGTGGCGATATTTATGCCTATTTATTGTAACTTCCTTAGAAGAATATCTGAGACTTCAGATAAGTCAAGTCTTCTTAAAGGATGCCTAGGCGAGTACGAAATAAGAAATAAAAAATATATGACTCAAGAAGGGTCTGAACTCTCACTGTTCCAAGTAGGCTATCCAGGTACAACATTCTTTCTTTCTTTCTTTCTTTCTTTCTTTCTTTCTTTCTTTCTTTCTTTCTTTCTTTCTTTCTTTCTTTCTTAATCCGTTTACCGTCCAGGGTTCGTTTTTCCCTCGGGCTCGGCGAGAGATCCCACCTCTACCGCCTCAAGCGCAGTGTCCTAAAGCGTGAGACTTTGGGTCGGGGGATGAAACTGGGGTGGAAGACTAGTACTTTGCCCAGGCGGCTTCACCTCCTATGCTGAACAGGGGCCTTTTGGGGGAGGGGGTGAGAAGATTGGAAGGTATAGACGAGGAAGAGGGAAGGAAGCGGCCGTGGCCTTAAGTTAGGTACCATCCCGGCATTTGCCTGAAGGAGAATTCGAAAACCACGAAAAACCACTTCGAGGATGGCTGAGGCGGGAATCGACCCCCCTCTACTCAGTTGACCTCCCGAAGCTGAGTGGATCCAGTTCCAGCTTTCGTACCACTTTTCAAATTTCGTGGCAGAGCCGGGAATCGAACCGGGCCTCCGGGAGTGGCAGGTAATCACACTAACCACTACACCACCGAGGCCGACCCACGTACATCTACCATGCATAATTCCGCGCAGCTACTTACAGCGTGCAAGTTTAACCCTTACAATTCTGTATTCACGAGTTTTCGTTTCGAAAAGGTACTGATGTTTTAGAGCCTTATGGCCCGGTTTTATGCCTTTATTGAACGCTCTAACGGTAGTAATTACATGGCGTAAGCTATCACATCTGCTGTACAGCATTTGCGTGCCATAGATTATAAAATACTGCGTAAAACGCGTTTCTATCAATTTCGATATGACGCGTCTATGCAAAACGGCGGTGAATTGACATGTCTGTAATTGGTCCTAACCTATCACGTTTTCTATAATACCACGACCGCCCTTTTGTATATAAAAATCGCCCCTTGGACCAGTTAGGGGTTTATACATCATATAAATACGTAATTAATAGTATGTGTTGTATTAACAAAGACGCACACACGCGATGCTGTCAGTTGTGTACACTATTTTATTTACACACTATATACATATGTTATATTCACATAAATAAACCACCATTTTGAATAGCTGCTTACTACGAAAGTTCAGAAGAAGACTGCAACAGATGCATGTCAACTACCAACCCAACAAAACCATTTCACATACTTGACTTCAAACACTCGGTTAACACGACTTCCGCACAAGTCTCATTAAAACAAATCAACTCTACCATCAACACTGCCTCTTTATATACGTTGCCTGGCAAGGCTTCTAGAAGAATATGACATAACATGTTTTCTCATAAATTCGAGAGTCTCCAATAGCCTGCTTACAATGTAAGGAGCTTTCTACATACTTCTGGTAGCACATAGCATTGTTCTGGACTTATTACAGTGTGTTGCACAATCTTACATTGGTTTATACATCATATATACAGGTAATAATAAATTATATAATATTAATTACGTGTTCTTACATGAAATAAACTTATATTAATCTATATACACAGCAGATGTTTCATGACATAACCTCACAAATAATACTATCATGATTATACCAAATACGGTTCGTTCACAAGTACGTAAATAATAATAATAATAATAATAGTAATAATAATAATAATAATAATAATAATAATAATAATAATAAATGGACTAAACACTTCAGAGCATACCTCACAAGTAACCTAATAATAATAATAATAATAATAATAATAATAATAATAATAAATATTTGCATTATTTACCCATGGGTTAAAGAATATTGTTTCCAAGTTATATTAGTCTATTACACTTGTGTCAACCACGACCTCCCTTTTGTATATAAAAATCGCCTCTTGGACCAATCAGGGGCGCAATTCTCTGCCGACAGCTATACGATTGGTTATGGCTTGTACAGTACAATAATATTTCGCAACAATGATATTGGACTCACTTACTGCCTCTTGTACTGTTTTGCATTGTGCGGGGAAGTCTATATCGTGCTAACTGCACATACAATTGCTGTAAGATGTTGTGTTAGATAGGACTAAGAGACATGTAATTCCTCGCTGGTTGTATATGTTCGGGAAAAAATAGGAGCAGCTGTACCACCCGGTATAAATTGTTGTACATTATTCGGTGAAAGTAGTTGCATTATACTTGAGACAGTACGGTGTATTTATTGTAGAACGCTAGATAAAAATTATTTTGACAAACAGCATATTTGTGACATAAAACAGAAAAATTACCTTTCTAGATTGTTTAGAGCTCGTTAGCCTTTTGACTTAATGACTGCGGCACAACGTGAGGGCATGAAGTCGATTAGTGAGGTCAGGCAGCTATGGGGTATTTTCTTCCATTCTTCGCTCAAACACTGTAGAAGTCCGGCCCTCGTTTTGGACGTCCGTTGCCTCAGTTTTCAATCCACTTCTTCCCAAAAATGCTCTATCGGATTTAAATCTGGGCTCAGGCTCGGCTACGCAAGCACCCCTGATCTTACTCTTCTTGAAAATGTCTTTGCCATGATGAGAGGTGTGCTTGGGATCATTGTCATACAATGTCCAATTTCGGCCCATTGTCTCTTTAACGTAGGGCAACATGCATTCTTTTAGGGTGTCACACTACTTGAAGGCATCCATAGAACCTTCAGTTGGTCCCGACGGACCGATATCTGAACGGGAGAAACATCCCCACACCATGACGTGACCGCTAGCATGCCTTAAGTGGGTACTTGGTAAGGGACAATGTCCCTTTCGTTTACAGGTCTGCATACATATCGAATTCTGTCAGAAGAAAATCAATTTAATTCTCATCACTCCAAAGCACGCGAGACAACCGTCGACTGTTCCAGCCTTTATGCTACTGTATCTGGTAAAGACAAGACGCGCCTTTCTGTTCTTCGGTGATATGAACGTCTTTTTGCTGGGACATCATCCCTGCAAAGTGGACTGTCTGAAGATCGATTTTACGCTACTTTGGGTATGTTGACGTTGTGGTATTGACGACGTTCTTTGTTTACGTCCACAGCAGTCCTGCTCAGATCAGCTTTTGACAATCTTCGAATGAGATGTTTGACTCGGGGCGTGATTTTACTGGGTCTACCCGTTCTCTGTTTGATGTCTGTGGTTCCTGTTGGCTGTTTCTTCTTCCACCAAATGTTCACAGTTTGTCTGGCCAGACCCATACCTCTTGCCACCTGTGCCTGCAATTTGCCCTGCTGTAGGGCGTTTAACACGGATTTTTTAAAGTCTGCTGAATATGTCTTTGGCATATTGGTAGCTGTCTGAATAAAGAAAATAAAACAAAACCCAATGTAAACCAACTGCACGAGGCTACAAGCAGTGTCAATATACCTTTTGAGCTACCAAGTTAAGATTTTTCCTTCTGTACTCACCACAGTTGTGCGCAGCGCTGATCCAAGTGTCCATTCGTCTGCATTTAACTGAGGAGTGTGTACGGGATACGAGGTGAAAGAGTTGCTTGCTCAGCGCGCGCTCTAGGGATTGAAATGTGTTCGTCAAAGTACTTATTGCCGCTACTGTATCTCCAGATGGATGAGTGGAAAATCTCCAGGACGAGCAAATCAGACAGAACTGCATGGATATGTACTGCATACAGAATATATGTTACTTAGGGTACCTAATTTTTAAGGGGATATGGAATCGCCTATCTTCACAATGTTAATTTATAGGAACATTTTCTTGGGAACCATGTTAGGTACATAACACAAATTTTTACTCTGTATGGAAACAGCTAATATATGTATACTGAAACGATAATATGCTTTAAACAGGAATATTGGGGGAAATATAATTTTTTCTTACCTAAGAATGTTTTCATTGCCGTTTTCCAATATATTATGACCAATAACTTTTTGAAGAAACTACAGATCTACATAAAATTGTTTCCATGTATGTAAAACATTTAAGTAAACATATCCTGAAAGTTTCTTTATTTTAGGTTGAGCAGAAGTGAGAAAATGTTCCCTGAATGCAAGAAAAGTAAATTATCAGGAAATTGAGTTTAAAGTTAAAATATTCCTGCTCCATAGTTTGCTTCAACTTCACAACATCTGAAGGCATCCTGCAGTCTTCTTTTGGCACCCCTAATGGTCTGTCTTGCTTTTTTAGCTACGTAGTTGTCAACATTATCACATATGGATTTGGCCTTGTTTTATGACGGGATGACCTTCCTTACGCCAACCCTATATGGAGTGAAGTAATCACTATTGCGGGTTTCTGTGGTGGTTGATACTGTAGTATGTATGTTTCAAAACATTTCGCTTTCCAATGTGACATGTATGCAGTGTGAGACTTATTGGTAGTAGTGAGAGATATATTGTACGTTTCCCTGTTGGCCAGTATGCATTCGATGTTCGCTTGTCTGCACTTATTATTCTTTGAACTTACTGTTTGTGAACCTGCATCCCATGTAAGTTGTGTTTTGAAAAGTATCATTGTTCAGCTGGTAGTTAAAATGCCAAGGGCTAGTGGAAGATTATTCAAAAAGCCATACGCATTGTCAACATACATAAAATTTTGAAAGATAGCCATCCATGACAGATGGTGAACCAAATGGTGCCACGCCACTTCTGAGAAATATCTGAATTTAACATAACGTAAGGGGGGCAAATAAGGCCCACTTACAGATAGACTGCCGTTTGCTCTTAAAGTGACAGAGATACAAGAATTTGTTTCAGACAAAAAATGTTCTTTGATATACCTTCTCACCAGATATCACAAATAAATAATTGTACATGTATCCGTGGTTCTCACATAGCACAATTATGTAATTAATGTAATTGGGCTTTATTTCCTGCTCTAACATGTAATAAGGCCCGCAGTGGAAGAGTACCCTAACCTCATCTCTATGGGCAATTACGAGGTCAAATTGGAAGAGGAAATGGCATGTTTTGTAGGTAAGAAGTTTTAAACGACATGTTCATCAATTCAAAAATATTTATGTTGAAATTTTAAATTTGAAAATATAATATATAAGTTAGGAGATCTGAATTTTCCTCTTTAAAAGTTACAGGAAGCATAATTTCCTCTCATCTTACTCCGAAAAACTAAGCGAATGTGCTTTTAAAAACTAATCATAACCACTAAATACAGAATTCTTGAAATTCAAATAACAAAAACATTCAAAAAACGCTTAATTTTCAGACAGTCATTTTTAACTCTCCCTTTCACTTATTTAAAAAACTAATTTACTTTAAGATAACATTTAATTCTGAAAACAATCTTCCTTGTCGTTTATAGTCAGTCCAACACACACTTTCATCTCTTCTCGTGTCCGACTCGTTGGCTGAATGGTCAGCGTACTGACCTTCGGTTCCGAGGGTCCTGGGTTTGATTCCCGGCCGGGTCGGGGATTTTAACCTTCATTGGTTAATTTCATTGGCCCGGGGGCTGGGTGTTTGTTCTGTCCCCAACATCCCTGCAACTCACACACCACACATAACACTATCCTCCACCACATTAACACGCAGTTACCTACACATGGCAGATGCCGCCCACCCTCGTCGGAGGGTCTGCCTTACAGGGGCTGCAGTCGGCTAGAAATAGCCACACGAAATTATTATATCTCTTCTCTTGATAATTCAGTAACGGTCACTGCGAGCGGCGCAGCTGAAATCTCAAACAGGAGTCAGCGGCTAGCGGCGGGTAGCGTTGTCCTTGAACCAACTTCCCGTCCAAAATGACGCTCCGCTGGTACTATGGCTACATGCATTTGCTAACGCAGGTTTGAGTTTCATCTATGCCGCCACACAACGCAACGCTCCGCTCGCCACTTGCACTGTGGCCGAAGCCTAACGCTTCCCTTGGTTTTTTGACCGATGCCACTACTCACAATTGTTCTCACGACGCTGGGATAACGCCATTTCAGATCTCCTGGCCTTCTGGCTTTTCTAAATTACGTGTCAATACTGGGAATCGAATCTAGGCCGAGGAGCTAGCATGCTACCCTGAGACCACCGCGGTAGTCTTTAATACAAAAGTAATGCGTAAAAACATGTCTTCGACTTCAAATTCAAATCAATACCAATGTGTACACTGGATAAAAATAAAAAATTATTTGCTTATTTAAAATAATTTAGTCTATTTAGTGTATTTGTGCAACTTTACGACCTAAACTAACATTGGGTTAGCATATTTTTGTATTAAATTGAAACTAAATCTTTTGTAGCAGCTGCAGGAAACAACGCCCACATGTTGCAAAGCGTGGGCCTTATTTCCTGCATCGTGATCTTGAGGGTTTTCGATTGCATCATCTTGTGTTCTTAACCAAATTCGATAAAATGTACACCGTTTCATTGCTTATTTAATGCACTATTAGATACATATATTATTTTAATGCTATCCTAGCACCAACATTCCCTTTTTTACTTCCCATTCCAAAGAAAAGTTATTAAAATGGGAACAACTCCCCTTCTCGAGTCTTGACTCTGGCATAGCAACCAAATACTGAGGAGGGCCGAGTTCTCACTTTCTCCAACAGGTAGCAGGCATAAACAGTAAGCAGACGTGTAGGTTCACTACCGATCAAAGAAGCGACAACCGGGCGAGTTGGCCGTGCGCGTAGAGGCGCGCGGCTGTGAGCTTGCATCCGGGAGATAGTAGGTTCGAATCCCACTATCGGCAGCCCTGAAAATGGTTTTCCGTGGTTTCCCATTTTCACACCAGGCAAATGCTGGGGCTGTACCTTAATTAAGGCCACGGCCGCTTCCTTCCAACTCCTAGGCCTTTCCTATCCCATCGTCGCCATAAGACCTATCTGTGTCGGTGCGACGTAAAGCCCATAGCAAAAAAAAAAAAAAAAAAAAAAAAAAGAAGCGACAAATACGAAAATCAAACAGTGGGATACCTGCTGGGCCTTATTACCGCAACCTACCTTAGTTAGAATTGTGATAGAGCAATGTTAAATATACCGTTTTAAAGGGGAGGCTTCAGGGAATAAATATTGTTAATAAAAATGTGTTTGAAAATTTGAATAAAAATCCGATTCTATATCCCCTTAACAGTACGTATTTAAGTTTTTCTCAACACAGGAATTCGTGTGCAATGTCCTTTACACGAATGTCAGATCAGTAGCTTGCTTGCATGATTTAGGTACGGTTATGGTTGTTATTGTTTAAGCCATCAGTTCATATACTAGTTTGATGCAGCTCTCCATGCCACCCTATCCTGTGCTAACCTTTTCATTTCTACATAACTGCTGCATCCTACTTCTGCTCTAATCTGTTTGTCATATTCATGCCTTGGTCTACCTCTACAGTTCTTACCCCTTACACTTCCCTCAAAAACCAACTGAACAAATCCTGGGTGTCTTAAGACGTGCCCTATCATTCTACCTCTTCTCGTCAATTTTAGCCAAAACGATCTCCTCTCACCAATTTGATTCACTATCTCCTCATTCGTGCTTCGATCTATCCATCTCGCCTTCAGCATTCTTCTGTAACACACATTTCAAAATCTTCTATTCTCTTTCTTTTTGAACTAGTTATCGTCCATTTTTCACTTCCATACAATGCCACGCTCCAGATGAAGGTCTTCAAAAAAATCTTTCTAATTCGAAGTGAGCAATATTTTTTTTTTTTTTCTTAAGAAAAGCCTTCCTTGCTTGAGCTAGCCTGCATTTTATGTTCTTATTTCTGCCACCATTAGTTTTTTACTATCGAAGTAACAATATTCATCTACTTCCTTTAAGACTTAAATTTCCTAATCTACTATTACCTGCATCACCTGACTTCGTACGACTGCACTCAATTACTTTTGTTTTGGACGTATCTTTTTTCATCTTGTACTCCTTACCCAAGACCCCGTCCACACCATTCAGCAATTTCTCCAGATCTTCTGCAGTCTCAGATAAAATAACAATATCATCGGCAAATCTCAGGGTTTCGATTTCCTCTCAATAGACTGCGATTCCCTTTCCAAATTCCTGTTCGATTTCCTTTACTGCCTGTTGTATACAAACAGTGAAAAGGAGGGCACAAACTCCAGCCTTGTTTCACACATTTCTGGATTGCTGCTTCTTTTTCAAAGCCTCGATTCTTATCACTGTAAACCAGGCTGCGAAATCTTGCCCCCCCCCCCACCCCACCCACTGACGATTTTATCTCAAAAGTTTTTCCCCACTAAAATTGCCTGCAGGGGATTCTTTCATTATAAAACAATGAGGAAAATGTTGAAAACATACATTACTGAAATTACTGTTTTTTCTGTGCATATTTCCATAAAAACTTTAGCAATAATACACATAATGCAGAAATAATAGGAATGACTGCCAGACCTTGAGCAATAGAGCAACGTAACAGTGACAATTCCGCACATGCAGCCTATTGTTCATGCTTCAGTGTGGCAAGTCCATCTGAAACCCGGCAATAACTTTCCGATATTTATCATTCTTGTTATAACAACAGAATTTAAAAAAAAGATTTAAAATTTACATTCTCTTGGGGATGGGGTAATTTACTTACAGGGGAATTATATATCCCCTTTCCGACCGGGTACTGCCTGAATGACCCTAATGATCCTTCTCCCCCTTAACCCCCCGCCTCCCATACCATTTCATTCTGATTTCGCATCCTGCTGCATACTGATTTTTGTACAGATTTCCCAAAGCTTACATGCAATGCATGTCAAACTGACGGCTGTAATTTTGAATTATCAATTCCAGCCGCTTTTGTAGTTTTCAACTTTTGTATCTTACTGTAAATTTTAATACTTCGTTAGTATGTCACCTCCTCTGTCTGGACATTAGCCTTGTAACCAACAATCTTTACATACTGCTGACTGAATACTTCTGCCTTTTGAAAATCCTCGCATACACACTCCCCTTGTTCATTAATGATTCCTGGAATGTCCTTGGAACCTGTTTCTCCCTTAAAGCACCTATACATACTCTTTCATTTTTCACTAAAATTTGTGTGACCGCCCACCATCATGTTATCCTTAGCTGACTTCTTTGCTAGATTCAATTTCCTAGTACGTTCCTTCAATTTCTCCTTACTTCCACAGCCATTTCTAACTCTATTTCTTTCCAACCTGCACCTCCTTCTTAGTCTATTTACTTCTCTGTTATAATAGGCCTATAGCGGATCTTTACCATTATTTACCACCTTTAAAGGTACAAACCTATTTTCACATTCCTCAACATTTGCTTTAAACCTATCCCAGAGTCTGTTTACATTTTTATTTACCGTTTTCCACTGATCATAATTACTTTTTAAAAACTCCCTTATGTCTGTTTTATCAGCCATATGCCTAATAGTCCTACTTTTAAGACCTTCCTTTCTTTCACATTTATTTTTAACTACGACAAAAACAGCTTCGTGGTCACTAATACCATCTATTACTTCGGTTTCTCTATAGAGCTCATCTGCTTTTACCAGCACCACATCCAGAATATTCTTCCCTCTAGTTGGTTCCATCACTTTCTGAATCAGATGCCCTTCGCATATTAACTTATTTGCCATTTGTTGGTCATGCTTCCTGTCGTTCGCATTACCTTCCCATTGGCATTTGGTAAATCGATATCACCCGCTACAATCACGTTCCTTTCCATATCGTTTCCCACATAGCTGATTATCTTATCAAATAATTCTGAATCAGCGTCAGCGGTACCCTTTCCCGGTCTGTACACTCCAAAGACATGAAGTTGCCTATTATCTTTAGAAATGGGCATTACACCTAGAATTTCATGTTTGCCATCTTTAACTTTTTCGTAGCTTACAAATTCTTCCTTCAACAGAATTAATTCTTCCCCCTCCTACCATTCCTATCCTATCTCTACAGTACACAGTCCAGTTCCGTGAGAAAATGTCTGCATCCATTATATCATTTCTCAGCCATGATTCGACTCCTATTAAAATATCTGTTAAGTATATATGTATTACTTAATTCTATTCCTTTCTTTACAGTACTTCTACAGTTTTCGAGTTCCCTGTACTCTTATCACAGCTCCCTAGGCCACCTTGTTTCCCTGAATGTACCTCCCTATAACCCTTCTAAACTAATTTCCTAGCTTATATGTACCACTGCGGTTTAAGTGAAGGCCATCTGAGCGCAGAACGTAAAAGGGGATCGATGTTTATTAAATACGATACAGAAGAAGAAAAGAAAGTTCCTTGGACACGTACTGAGACATGACTGTCTTATCCAAACCATCATTGAAGGTAAAGTACTGGCAAAGAGACCCAGACCGGGCGCGCGGCTGTGAGCTTGCATCCGGGAGATAGTAGGTTCGAATCCCACTATCGGCAGCCCTGAAGATTGTTTTCCGTGGTTTCCCATTTTCACACCAGGCAAATGCTGGGGCTGTACCTTAATTAAGGCCACGGCCGCTTCCTTCCAACTCCTAGGCCTTTCCTATCCCATCGTCGCCATAAGACCTATCCGTGTCGGCGCGACGTAAAGCCCCTAGCAAAAAAAAAAAAAAAAAAAAAAGAGACCCAGGGTACGACAAACGATGTCATACATCAAGAACTCCGTCGGTGAACTGGCATGTGGTTCATATAGCAACATGAAGAGGCGAGTAGGAGATCATCAGATGTGGCTACAGCGACAAGGCATTGCCTTTAGTAGATGATGAAGTTGATGATGTATATTAAAATTCCATAATGAAAATAAGTTACACGTTTATATTGAATGTACCAAGATTTGTCAATTTATGAACTTTAAAATAGGTAAAAGAACAGGATCTACGAGGTTTTGAAGTTTAAAATGCTTCTACCGAAAATTTAGTAAAAAGTTGATGAGCCCCTTTCTTCCCTGTAGCCTTTAACTGAAATCAGAGGTAAGGCTTTCTGCGGTTGATGTTATAACTTACTGTATAGTGCAGTGGCGTGCGGTGAACACATTCATTACCCCACCTGCAAAAATGTTTTTTTCAATATAAGCAATCGTGGCTCCACTACGCTCTCTATAGTCAACATTACCATTTTATAAGGCTGCATTTTTCGTGGAAAGGTCTACTTGAGAAAGATCTTTCAAGAATATTTTCAACCACACGCTCGCACATACTTCCAAATTGATATTCACGGCAGTTACAACACCACCATAACTAAATCTGTAGCAGATTTTAAACAATGTACTTACAGTTTCATCCGGTGACGCTTCGTGATAGTACAGTCATGGTTTCCACAATAATACACTGGGACTAACTAATCTAAATTGAATCAGCACAATTTAACTGGTATTTTACCGCCGCCGAAGTTTTATAGTTTCACTCCATTACTGCATCAACGACAAACGAGGGAAAATATTCGCCATTACGTAGAACACATGTTATATTCGTGAAGAATGCCACAGAACACGCGAAACCTTCACCTAGAATCCAAGAGAAACACTACAAAAATTCACTATATACCACTATCACAGAAAACCAAATACAAAATTATTTTACTTCGCGCGTAGCCAAGGCCGCACTAGATAGACAGGCCACAAGGCTCGGACCGTGACGTCACGCGAGTGGCTGGCGTTCAGCGTGGTAGTATGATAATAATATTAATGTCTTTGGGTAGTATACGGCCCGCTCTCACTGTCTCCATGATATTCTTAATTTATTGAACCTTAACGATATAACTGAACACGCCTTCAACTGTGGTTTTACTTAGGCTTGTGCACTACACGAGTTTTATGCGGGGGAAAACTAGCGGAACAGTCTATGTACATTTATTTACGTAAAATTAAGGTGACATCTGTCATTGGTAACGGAAAACGGTTTCATGCAAAAGATTAAAACCCATAATACGTATAAAAACAGTTTTAATGTTACTATGCAAATACATGATAGCAATTCACAACAATAGTCTGGAACCTTTCTGAGAAATTAGGCTTCAACTTAAAACTTATCTAACAATTCTTAAGGTTTCAGTTTATCAATCTTCCTTTTCTTTGCCGATTTATGGCTATCCTTACTTGAGGATTTCTTCTTCTTAGCCACGAGTTTGTCTGCGATTTCTATAGTTATTCAATAATATATTACAAAAGATGCATATACATTTGTCAACGTAATCTCTAAAACTACTTCTACAATCACAGCATGTTTCAAACATGACGTTTTCATTTTCCAGAACTTTGTTGACAAGCAAAATCAGAATGTTTCTTTGAGAATCACCATGTAAAAACCTCGATTCAAATTTATCTCTTATAAGTACACTAAATAATTTAAACTGTGTGATCAAAATGTTAAAAATAAAATCTGATGGATATTTCAAAGCTCCCCTGTCAATTATATTGAAATAAAAATTGTCCTCCGGCTTTAACACATCTGACGTTACATTATCATTATTTAACAATAAAACATCTTGACAATTTATACATGTACAATTTTTCATAATTATTTTACAAATAATAATAATAATAATATATCCACCAATATAAACTAGACCTAACAAAAAATTTTCAGATACAATAACATCATTTAACTCAAATACCACATTTTCAAAATGTGAAATGTCTGTTGGTTTGAAGCTTTTACAATCCGAGCTCTTGCAATCCACATACTTATTTAATTAAATATCACTAATAGGGATGGCTGGATGTTTAGCAGAGTATGCATTTATTACCGTCAGGGCTTTCAATTTTCGTTCTGACTCAAGGATTTGCTTCACTGAAATATGGTAGCAGGCACCACTCATTTCCCTGTACTACCCAAATCTTGCTTCCAATTCGTCAGTTTGAAATTTCCCTAACAATACATACTTGAATCCTAAACTTGTTTTCAAGAAATTTATTAACTCTAAAATAGTTTTTGTAGTGTGAACTAAGGCTGTTTGAGTTTCATTAGTAAATTTTCCATGACGACTCTCTGTTTTTTTGTGTAATCTCCCCTTGAACAGACAGATTATCCAATCTAATTAACCATGTTAAAACTTGCGTAGAAATAAAACATTGTAGTCATGAATTGAAAATATTGCGTTACAATGAGGGTTATTTCTAAGAATACAGCTGTGCTTTTAAAACCATCTCCATTTTTTATTTTATCAAAGTGTTTTAAAGCGGCGACATTTTTCTCATCGAAGAGCTTAGAACAAAGGTTTACATTTTGTCGCTCTAATGAATTTGGGTACAACACTTTTTGGTTCAGGGCAGGAGCAAGCTTAACTACATCATTCTCTTCTCCTCTGTGGAGCTGTTTAAGGTGACCAACACTAGCAAAACATTTTTTGTCTGACTCAGGGTTGTCAAAGTCAGGAAACGCGAAAGTTTGTAAGTTATCGGCTTGATTAAGCCAGTTATTTCTTAAGCTTTTAAATAAATGAACAGTATCGAACATTACAAAAAAATCTTTTGTGTTTCTTCAAATGGATTTTGAAAAGTGGTTTGTAAATTGCTTTTGCACAGCTTTTCAAACATTTTTCTATTAACACTGTTATTATCAGAAATTATGCATACTACCTTATAACCTATAGTTGCTTCTACAACCAGGTACACAACACGACGTGGGCATAATTCACAATGTTCACACAAGTTTAACTCATTCAACACCATTGATAGCCTTACTGCTGCGAGGTTCATATCAGCCCACAAGCCACTGGCGAAAAATGAAGCGGATGGCTATTCGTGTGACGTACCGCCGGAAGTGGAGGGGGAGCCTTATGGCCTGTATATCCAAAGACCTTAATATTACTTATCTAGACTCACAGAGCGCGCTGGTGCTATGCGGAAAATTGAATATCTTCGCGCTTCGCCATGTTGCGGGTACTTCAGTTTTGAATGCATGGTTAACACGTGGTGATATTTAGTTTCTTGTGTGTTTTTCATGGTTATTCCTATCGGTTAGCGGATCTGTGATTGTGTTATGTGATAAAGTGATAATTCATAGTATTGGCAACTATTTTAGTGATAAGTGCGAGCTTACATTGATCGGCGATATTAAAGGAGAGCAGGCCCAAGTTTTCATTAGGGACAATTCTTGAGAACTAATCAACTATTCTGAAAAAGCGCACACTTTGTTCTTACAGACTGTGTACCCGTATTAAAATTTCGATAAACACGGGCCAAGAATCCGAAAAATATGATTGATAAAGCTTGGTAAACCCATCTATTTTTAGGTCAAATTATGACTTCAGATTATTAACAATTATCAGAAAAATGATTTATTGATACCATTGTCCATGTTTTCACATCTCCTTTATAATACAAGAATTGTTAAATATGCTGTTCCAGAGAAGTTTGACTAGGCTGACTCCTACTTTGCACTAGAAAACACTAATCGGTAATCAATCTACCTGTTTAACTGTTATATTCATATATGCTTAATATTCAAGCTCCTTTATCTTCTTCCTTTTGTGAATCATAATGTTCCTGGAATAGAAAAGTTAGAACACATTTTCAATTTTAATTTGTGCTCAGAAAATCTCCTTTCAGTTCGAGTTGATAAAATCAGTAGGCCTAATATTAGTATTCAATATGAGAATAGTATGAGAGGGAATTTTGCATCCTAAATGATATATTTTTCCTCTCTTAAATTTAACCAACTGGTAAAAATATATTTAATTCAGAGAAACTTAAACTAAGGTATTATTTTCATTGTTAGATACATTTAGAATTATGAGGTAGAGTAGCACTAGTGAAATGAGTTTTTTTTCAGAAAGAATATTTTCAAAATGTAAAATAATTTAGTGAAATGTGAATGATTGCTGGCTCCACCACTCTGTTCTGAAATATAGCACATGAGGTTCTATTTATGAAGCAGAAGAATATTTTGTGATAAATCAATGGGAGAATGTTCTGTCATTGTACCAGGAATGGTTGAGAAAAAAAAGGAGATGGAAATACCATACATTTCTTTGATTTTGATACATGGCTAATATTTTTAGACATATTGCTTACAGTTTTCCATTGAATAAGCCTGAACTTCTGTCGAAGTGGCTTGTTGCTGTTAAAAGAGGCAAGTTTGTTCCAACTTATTCCCATAGACTATGTTCAATTTACTTCATAGTAGCAAGTTTTTGGCAATCTGAAGGGAACACAATTCTGAAAGATGATGCAGTGCCAACATTGTTTGACTTTCCAAATCATCTAAAAAAGGTACTTGTAGGTCAAGTAATTTGGATTAGATATTGTATTACTTCATTTTATTTTTAATTTTTTATCAGTGATAGGGTTTTGCTTATGTTAGACCCAATAGGCCTATTTATTTTTTCAGACTGAAAAGGTTCCCCAAAGGATTTTAAAAAGGAAGTTAGATTTTGGAGAGACAAATCAACAGAATGACACCATAGATCCCAGTCCATGTAGCAGATCAGTCAGTGCTGTTACACAGTGCATTTCATCTGAGCACAATTATTTTAGTGCAGAAAGCCCCACAAAACATATAAAAATCTCAGTATATCTCAGTAGATTTTAGATAGCTATTTTCCAAACCATATAGAAATCATAATTGAAGGTATACTCGTCCTGATACACTATTTCATATCCTGGAAATAATAAAAAGAAAAATTTCATTCAGATGGGAATTAGTAAAGTAAGTAAAGTTACTTGTGGTGAACACTGGGCATAGCTTTTTTTTTTTTTTTTTTACAGATTTCTGCAGTCATGTACCTTTTCAACAATCTGTTCATAGTACTAAATAATACCTGCTGTGATTACTCATCAGAAAGAAAAGATCTGCCAGGTAACTTTCATAGAAAACATTCTATTTCACAGGTCTTCTTTTTGCCAATATCACAGATTCTTGCTTTTGATACAACTGTTTGTAAATACTGTAAATATTGAAAGAATTGATGGATTATTGATGCATTCCAGTCTCCTATGTCACAAGTAAAAGATTGTTTTTCTCCTCTTGATCTGTAAATCGTACTGAAGTTGTAAACTGCTGTGATTTGAAAATGTCTTGGTATTTTCATGATAGCTTAACTGCCGAGTCTATGATTTAATTGCATGTGTATTAAAAACATGGTCATTTTAGTAGGCCTAATGTGAGTTACATATTCTTTCTTGAAGATTATTAATTCAATGTACTGTTATACAATGTTTTTCTGTTTTTGGGGAGTGTTCTCTAAATTTAAGACATGTGTTTATCTACGTAGGTATATATTTACTACCTCATTACTAGTGTTCAGTTTGTATGCATAAGTACCATTTCCGTGTTATTGCCGTCTTGATTCTTGTATATTTATTGCGTATATTCACGTTAGTCGGTGTAGGCTGTGCCATTTATTATTAATGAATTAGGACCTGGGAATAGCTAAGTTTCCGTGATGCTTGGAATGCAACATTTCCGTACGGATCTTCTGTTTTCTAAAGCGGCACCTTTTTAACATTTTATTTTGGATGTATCTAATGAACATCTTTTCTTACCGTGCCATCCTGTATCGCAGGAATAAAAATAACCTGTCGAGAGGTGTTTTCATTCGTGCGTAATTGAAGTTAATGCATGAATTCCATACTACGATCTCCTCGGCGAGCTGTGGAGTGCCCGCAACATGGCGATACGCGCATGGACAGCGCTTCCCCAGTCACACGCTACTGCGCAGCCAACGGTGTAGGGCCTTGTGTATATCTAGTTGGCCTTGGCTTAGCTCTGTGTTCATGCTGGGCAACCTAAATATTTGTCTGCGGCTATCGGAATACATACTCTACACGTGCCACCAATGAATTGCTGTAAAAACTGTATACATGCCGAAAACCAAGAATAAAATGTATTCTTCTACATTACAATAATTCATTTTATAAACTGCCTCTATTTTTATTAGCAAGATGATGTGCAAGTGGCTATACTGTTAACATGTTGATTCTTTCTTGTAGTCTCTAGTGTGTGGCGCTGAACACTTCAAGTGTCATGTATTAAAACTAACGCACCTTATCCAAGCTAGCTGGCCTGTCGCCGTAAATTGCTGTGAATGTCGATTCGGGGGGGGGGGGGGGGGGGGGCACAACCCGCCCCGCTCCCAAGACAAGGGAACTTCAAGTGCATGCGTCAACCAAGCGACTTAAATTTCCTTGCGGGTAGCTCTCTCACGCACCGGCAAGGAAACCCAGCTCGCTGGAGAATCTGAATTGCGGTAGTGCGAGCTGATTGTCGAGACAGCTGTACTTAGCTTGGCTTAGATATTAGCATTTTTTGAACATTATAAAAATCGTTCTAAGGAATAATAAGAAAATGTTAGTACAAAGTTATTTACCCCAGCAGCGCTGGGATAGATGGGGTTCAGTGCACGCCACTGGTGTAGTGTAATTCATAAGTTACTGCAAAAAGACCTCGACAATGTTGTGAGATGGACTGCAGGCAATGGTATGGTAACAAACGGGGTTAAAAGTCAGGTTGTGAGTTTCACAAATAGGAAAAGTCCTCTCAGTCTTAAATACATTGATGGGCTGAAAGTTCCTTATGGGATCACTGAAAGTACCTACGTGTTTAATATAAGGAAAGATCTTCATTCGGGTAATCACATAAATGGTATTTTAAATAAGAGGTTCAGATCTTTGCGAATGGTTATAAGGGTATTTAGGGGTTGTAGTGAGGATGTAAAGGAGAGGGCATATAAGTCTCTGGTAACACCCCAACTAGAGTGTGGTTCCAGTGCATAGGATTAGTTGATTCGTGAACTGGACAAAATCCAAAGAAAAGCAGTTCGATTTGTTCTGGGTGATTTCCGACAAAGAGTAGCGTTACGACATTGTTACAAAGTTTGGGCTGGAAAGACTTAGGCGGAAGGAGACGAGCTGCCCGACTAAGTGGTATGTTCCGAGCTGTCAGTGGAGAGATGGCGTGGAATGACATTAGTAGACGAATACGTTTGAGTGATGTCTTTAACCCGGCATTACTCGCTAGGTCTTTACGTGCGCCGTTACTCGCTGGTGAGCGCAGCGCTCACCTTTATGTTTAAAGGCTATAATATGTCCATATAAAGATGGAGGTATTTTACTATGTCCATTTGAGATATTTATTTAGGAACACAGCCGCGTGGAGTGGCTATGGAGGCAAGCTCTACATTCGGAAGACGCATGAGTTCGATCCCCACCGTTACCTGTCCTGAGAATGGTTTTCTGTTTAGGCTTCCAGGCAAACACCGGGGCAGTTTCTATTCATAGACTACAGCCAATTCCTTCGACCTATTTAGCCAACTTCGTTCACCATCATTTATTTCATCTTTATTAGTTCTTAAACTGAGGTTGGCGTCAGGAAGGGCATCCAGCCGTGAAACAAGCTATGTACATTGATATCACAGTTTGCTATAAACGAAAGTTCCTGTCATTCCCCAGAACTTGAAGACACTCTGAAACAGAGTTATGATCACTTCCGTAAACCTCATCTGTTTCATTACCATCAGTCTCGATGTTCAAGACCTTTCCTCCTTCGTTTCACACAACCACGAAAGTATCTGATCACTGGATGCCACAATAACATGTAAATATTGTCTAACAACGGCCACAGTATAAACATTTCACATTAAACACAAGCATAAAACAAACCCTGACTTATTACAATGAGCGAAATATAAGTAGCACAGTTCCTCGCTACTGAGCGCACCGCTCACCAAACATACACTGCCGTGCCTAATAATGAATTGCGGGTGTTTGTTTTCAAAGATAATGAAAATGACTGATACATCCCCTTCATAATAATCTGGTACAAAGGTACAGGGACTTTCAAAGGTGGAGGTCTTGTAACATCCCAACAAGAAGCAATATACTACGAAGGTGAGCGCCGCGCTCACCATGCGAGTAACCGCGGGTTAAAAGTAGGAAAGATCACAATATAAATTTGGAATTCAAGAAGACAAATTGGGGCAAACATTCACTTATAGGATGAGGAGTTAGGGATTGGAATAATTAACCAAGGGAGATGTTCAATCAATTTCCAAATTCTTCGCAATTATTTAAGAAAAGGCTGGGTAAACAACAGATAGGGAATCTGCCACCTGGGTGACTGCCCTCAATGCAGATCAGTTCGTTATTGATTGATTGAACTCTTCGTCAACATCCGCCACAGTACACTATCAACCACCACAGATACACGCTGCACTGAATAGTGTACATCACCGGGCGAGTTGGTCGTGCGGTTAGGGGCACGCGGCTGTGAGCTTGCATCCGGGAGATAGTGGGTTCGAATCCCAGTGTGTCGGCAGCCCTGACTATGGTTCTCCGTGGTTTTCCATTTTCACACCAGGCAAATACTGGGGCTGTACCTTAATTAAGGCCACGGCTGCTTCCTTCCAACTCCTAGGCCTTTCCTATCCCATCGTCGCCATAAGACCTGTCTGTGTCGGTGCGACGTAAAGCCACCAGCAAAACAAAAATAGTGTGCATCCTCGCACATACGGTTGGCGTCAGGAAGGGCATTCGGCTGTAAAACTGGGCCAAATTCACATCAAGTGGTATCCCCAGTACACTGGCAAGAAAGGCCAAGGAGAAGAAGAGACTTACTTACTCGAACTAGTTTGATGATGATGCTTGTTGTTTTAAGGGGCCTAACATCGAAGGTCATCGGCCCCGAACTAGTTTAGCTATCTACTTTTATTTCTTCGAATTGACCGCACTTGTGTTATTTCCTGCTTTTTAATAAGATTCGCATAGTCAAGATTACAGCGTGACTTAGAACAATGTGTTCTGGCTTCAGTTACTGTGACGCAAAGGACAGACAATAATTTAAAGTTTACTTAGCCTCTGATATTTTTAACTTGTGGTTTAACTTCGCACTAGCGTTTTGGTGACAATGGTATGGGAAAGGGGGATTTGGGAGGTACAGCCTCGGAATGTGTCTGGTGTGAAAATAGAAAACCACAGTAAACCATCTTCAGGGCTCCCGACGGTGGGGCTCGAATCTACATTCTGCTGAATGTAAGCTAATGGCTACACGACCCGCATCCTAGCCACTGGGCAGCAGGGTGTGCTGACTTGAACAGCTTTGAACTCTTCTTCCAGTCACCTTCATAGAGCAGGCATAAGATTAGTTGGTAACAAACTACATCTGGAATTGTGAATAGGCCGGTCTATTAATTATTACAAGTTCGTCAGGTAAACGTTTTCGGTTTTCAATAACACCTTCCTAGTTCATGCCGTAAATACAGTAAATATATTGTAAAATTCGCTTTTTTTAAATTTAATGCGAATGTTGTTAGCCGAGGGTGGGTGGCGTCTGCCGCGTATGGGAATCTGTGTGGTGTGTGAGCTGCAAAAATATTACGGACAGCACAAATACCCAGTCTCTAAGCCAAGGGAATTAACCGTTTAAGACTAAAATCCCTCGACCCGGCTGTGAATCGAACCGGAAAACCGAAATCTATGACGCTAACCACTCAGCCAAGGAGCCGGACAAATACGTAAACTCATATTCTTCGAGGTGGTGCAGTTCCTTTCAAGTATATATCCAAGAGAGGTGAGCTGCATGTACCTTTTTAACCACATACCAGTCCTTCCTAAATCTTTGGCAGTACTGGGAATCGAATTCAGTACTCCGCGGACGCTAAAGGCGACTATACACTAAAGCAACTTCTACGATCCTAGCTACCTGCCACATGCGATATTGGTTGCAACCCGGATTACGTAGTACGTCTCATTTTAGCGCCGCCTTCTGTTTTTGCGGTTTTCCATAACCACATAACCTCTCGTAGTGCGATTTGAGAATCCACACAGCCTCTGTGCTGATAACTTAACAGAAAGCTCGGATTGCAACCCTGCATAGTGCATGGAAAACTGCTGCTGACCCCTTTACATCTAGTGCGACTGGTTGCTCCAATTTCTGCGTCAGCTTGTGCAGACAGGAGCTGCTGCGGCATACATGTAGTTGGACAGGAGGAGGAAGATGAGATACAGACACATGTGATTTACCTCGCAATGACTTGTTAACAAACTTGTTGCACGTGCCATTTAAGAAATGTTACTCGTAATTACTTTCTGAACAAGGTATGTAGCTCCACTTATTTCAACATTCAATACTAATTTTCGGGATAGTAAGCCAGTAAATCCCACAAAATTCGCTTTTCATCGTATTCTTTGGAGACTTTGTTTTATTTGTATCCCAGCTCATTTTGCCACATGAAAGTGGATAACTGAACCCAGTAAAGATGGGTAAGCTTTTGGCTACGTGCAACCGGCAATCTGGCGCAGCAAGCCGCATACAACTGTGTTGCCACAGCGAGCAAGCTATCGTGCCGCATGCTGTGCGATTGCCTGTGGTTACCTCAGTTGTGAAGCCGCCTTAATAATGCTCTCCGTTACTCTATGGAGGTGGGTGTTAAATTCGTTATAGTAGCCTATCGTCCAGAACTTCTCGGGTTGCAATATTTCTAGCTGCGCAGTAACTGTACCATTCCATTTATTTCTACTTCTTTGAGTGGGGTGCCTACGAACGCTGTTCTCCTATATATTGTTTGCATTTTAAATTGACTGATTTTACCTATTTGGGGAAATGACAGAAATTATCTACACGAGTGAAGGAGAGCCAATGCTTCTGTTACATACCATTAGACATTACTAGAGATCAGTAACGGCGATTAGGGGGCTTTGGGGGGGGGGGGCGAGGGGGTGCAGTACCCCTCCACTTTTTGGAGAACATATTACATTTTAGTCGCATTTTAGCCGGCTCAAACTATGAATTACCGTATAGGAATTATTAAAAAACTTTTTGTACAAGCCTTGTTGTCATATCTGCTAATTCTTTCCTTTATTTTATTTAATTATTAAAAAAAATATTAGAGAAAATACGCAAAAATGTCGTTCGTCGCGGCTAACCGATTTGTATAGCGCCACAGGAAGTAGTGGAGACTTTGCACGTGCTGTGAGGAAAGGTAGCAGGGGTATATATATTTTTCTTTTGCCAAGATGGTGGGCACTGAGGTATGATTCACCCGCTTGCCGCGCGCATTCGTCAGTCTGGCAGTCTCTTCAGTGTCTATTAGTTTCTTAGCGTGTAGTCAAATACTAAATGATTTTAATTGTATTATCACGCCGTACTTCTATTTAATTGTAATAAATGCGTATTATTGTTCCTTTGGTGAAAATTTTATTGTGTAGTATTGGATCAAAATCTTAAAAAAATCTATTATTACCGCACTTAAATTGATAAACTCTCAACCTTTACCTCTCTGTCGAAATTCGCTCAGAGGGCATCAAAAACTTATCATTTTATAGCTTGTTTCTTCGGTTTTGATGTATATAACCTCCCACCCCCACCCCTGTCCGCTGTGTATATGCTTTGCCCCCACGCTTTTAATCCCCAATCGCTGCTACTGCTGGAGATGCGAACATAGGGCACTGTTTAATGTCCGTTGTACCACAACGGCAGATTTGAAAAATATATAACTCAAGATTGTAGACTTAGTTTATTTTTATTTTGCACCCACATGGTAGATTTAGTTCATATTTTTTATCTTCTTCTCTTTGTAACGGGAAAATGTATTTGGGCCGAAAGTCTATAATGTTCTTCAATAAATACAATATAACTCAAGATGAAAAGAATCAGCATCAACACTCTGCTTCCTTTGAAGGTAAGACCTGAAAAGTTGTACCGGTAAATCAAGAGAAGAGCAGAGGATAACCAAACGAACCTCCAGTGAACGTACTGTGCACGACTGTAGGTAGATTATATGACGAAGAAAGTTTGCAAATTCTGCCTAAAAGAAACACACTCATGAAACAAAATCGAAATAGGCCTCCGAATCCCACATGTCTTATAAACCTTCAAATTTCTGATGAGTATTTGGTTACTTAATGCTAGTTGCTTTACGTCGCACCGACACAGATAGGTCTTATGGCGACGATGGGGCAGGGAAGGGCTGGGAGTGGGAAGGAAACGGCCGTGGCCTTAATTAAGGTACAGCCCCAGCATTTGCCTGGTGTGAAAATGGGAAACCACGGAAAACCATCTTCAGGGCTGCCGATAGTGGGATTCGAACCTACTATCTCCCGGATGCAAGCTCACAGCCGCGCGCCTCTACGCGCACGGCCAACTCGCCCGGTGGTTACTTAATGAAACTGGTGCAGAGTTATTAACACTTAATTCGGGTTGAGTCGATAAAAACAGAATTTTAGTGTTTAGAATAGTAAGAATCAGATACTTAGCTGCTAGTTCGATAACCTAATAATAATAATGTTATTTGCTTTACGGCCCACTAACTACTTTCATGGTTTTCGGAGACGCCGAGGTGCCGGAATTTAGTCCCGCAGGAGTTCTTTTACGTGCCAGTAAATCTACCGACACGAGGCTGACGTATTTAAGCTCCTTCAAATACTATCGGACTGAGCCAGGATCGAACCTGCCAAGTTGGGGTCAGAAGGCCAGCGCCTCAACCGTCTGAGCCACTCAGCCCGGCAGTTCGATAATCTTGAATGACAGGACGTTTAAATCGTTACCTACATAGTTTGTGCATTTGTTTTATGTACATGGAGTATTCATACTCCACGTCCTAGGACACGAACCGTATAATGTATGGAGCAGTTAAAGAAGAAGATCACCACTAAACATCCCGATGAATCCAATTGCATCCGTGACCTACTTCGAACTCTCGAATAGGAATGCGTAAGGATTGCTTTTCCAGCGACGCAGGTAAAGGGATGCTGCTCCGTTTCTCTCAAATATTTGGAGGAAATTTTCATCTGAGGGCTTTCACGAAGAACAAATAATGCTGTGGAAGGATGGCACAGCTAATTTCAAAAATTAATGGTTGTGCATCACCCGTCGCTGGAAATTCATTGAGGTATTAACGGATAAGCAGCACATGAATGAGCAAAACAATACTTGTTCAATTTCTTGGAGGCCAATCATAGGGTCGTCCAACTCGTAATAAGAAATACATTCGAAATCAGGAACACATTGAAGAAATGGTATGCAGTTACCAAGATTATAAAGGACATGATCGTGTCGAGAAGTACCCGAGAGATATTGGTTATAGACTGTTATTAATCTCGCTGAACATAACCCGGAATCAGATGGCCATTATTCATATTTTGTAAAGATTTTTAATTTTATTATGTAAATAAATATCGTCACCTAAAATGAATTGAACAGAACATCAAGGTCTTTCTTTCTTCCTTTCTTAATCCGTTTACCGTCCAAGACTGGATTTTCCCTCGGATTCAGAGAGGCATCCCACCTCTACCGCCTCAAGGGCAGTGTCCTGGAGCGTGAGACTTTGGGTCGGGGATACGACTGCGGAGGAGGACCAGTACCTCGCCCAGGCAGTCTCACCTGCTATGCTGAAGAGGGGCCTTGTGTGGGGATGGGAAGATCGGAAAGGATCGACAAGGAAGAGGGATTAGGGGCCCCTTTAAACAACAAGCATCATCATCAGGAAGAGGGAAGGAAGCGACCGTGGCCTTATGTTAGGTAGCATCCCGGCGTTTGCCTGAAGGAGAATTGGGAAACCACGAAAACCCACTTTGTGGACGGCTGAGGTGGGAATCGGACCCCTCTCTACTCAGTTGACCTCCCGAGGTTGAGTGGACCCCGTTCCAGCCCTCGTACCACTTTTCAAATTTCGTAGCAGGGCGGGGAATCGAATCCGTGGATGGCAGCTAATCACATTAACCACTATACCACAGAGGCGGACGTATATCAAGGTATGGACGAAAATTGTTGGCCGAAATGTACAACTGGACAAGAATGCTTGGCCGAAATGGTCTAGACCAACTGACTTGGACAAAGTAAGTCTGGGTGAAATATACAATTGGACGAAAAACTTGGAACGAAATGTCCTCTAGCCGTCTAAATTAAAACAGAACAGTGCATTGGACTTCTGTAACCGGTCGATTCATAAGACGGCTTTACACATTTTAGGCACGGTAGCAAGCTGCAGGTGGGTGGAAACACAAAATGTGTTGGGATATAAATAAAACAAGTGAAAAGTGAGTTTTGTGGGATTTTCAGGATCTCAATTATAAAGGCAATAGGAAGAAGGCGAAGTTGTGGGAAGAAATAACTCGGAAGTGCTGTTGTTGGGTTAAGGATGTAAAAATTCAAGTGAAAAAACTTGAGAACGACCTTCCATCTATACAGGAGGAAAAGGAGTGGGTCAGCTCAGTGGGCACACTTCACTACAGTTTTCTTCTTGAGATTGGCGCACCAAGGAAGGGACTCTCAACTGATGTGTTTTTATAACCCATTATGGCGTGTAAACATTGCTTTCGTACAACAACGTGCCTTACGACCATATTATTTGCTATTGGCCCCTATACGTTACCAACATCTCTGCACAAACCGACGCACATTTTGGAGCAACCAGTCGCATAGGTGTAAAGGGGTCAGGTGCATGCTGCGTTGCAATCCGCGCGACAACCAATATTCGCATCCTGATAACAACTAGACTGGTACAAGCAGTGTAAATCTATGTCAACAAATTGCAAGCTGGCGCGATACACAACACTAGCCTACTACAATCGTTAGACAATATTTTGAAAGCTTCAAACAAATGAAATTCGGGTAACCGAGAGGCATTCACACAGCAATTTCAGACTCTGGAGAGCACTCGGAGACGGAAATAGTCCCCCATATGCAGCAAGTCACAGGACGTTTTATGTCAACTAAGATCTGGAATGAGACTTAAGAACATTCCCCGTACGGTGAACGCTGAGATAGGCTAGGAGGCTAGACCGATTTGCAACTATGGGAATTCTCTGTAAACGAATTGTCTATGGCTGTTATTTGGCGATATACTACTTCATATTATCTGGTATTGTTTTGGCCAGCAATGATTGAACGTATTCATTAACACGCAGTTGACCTGCAGGGACCATCTCCAAATCCCTCTGATATTACACCAATATTGCTGGGATTTGTCAGTTATTACATCCTTTCTGGATTTCTGGCTCCTTGGGTGAATGGTCAGCGACGAGAGCTCCAGTTCAGAGGGTCCACGGTTCGATTCCGGGCCTGTCGGAAATTTTAATCCCGTATAGTTTTTTTCCTGACTCAGGGACTGGGTATTTTTATTTGCCCCAATACTCTCCTCTTCATATACACACAACGCAGTATATTCCCAACCAGCACAGAAATACGCAGTAGTGAATACATCCCTCCAGGAAGGGCATCCGGCTGCAAAAGATGCGCCACAGTTCGTACACCTGTGAACCCACCAGGGTGTGAGGAAGAAAGAAAGATTCTATAATTGTCAGTGTCAGTAAACATTTATTTATTTTTAATTACAATTTGGTTCACGTCGCATCGACCCAAATTGCTCTTATGGCGACAATAGGATAGGAAAGGGCTGGCAGGAGGAAGGAAGTGACCGTGGCATTAATTAAGGCATGTGTCTGGTATAAAAATGGGAAACCACGGAAAACCATCTTCAGGACTGCCGAAAGTGGGGTTCGAACGTCTTACCTCGTGAATGCAAGCTGATAGTGTATCTGCCTTACCCAAACCGCGCAGCCACTTGCTCGGTAGTAAACAAACAAACAAACAAACAAACAAACAAACAAACAAACAAACAAACAAACAACAAATAAACAAATAAACAAACAAACGTTTAGCATACGCTACTGTAATACGATTAGTGCTAGTTGCATATTGCCCTTACTTAATAATATTATTATGCATGTTAGTAGTTTCGAATATCATCGGCCATCATCCCTATGTATTTAATTTAGTTAATTCGTGTTGTATAGGAGTATAACGGTTAATGATGGGTCTAGATTCGCGATTAGGAAGTACGGTAGGGTACTTGAAATAAGGTGCTATTGCAACATTTGTTTGGTGCGAAGATGACAAACATACAGAGAGAAACTATATTGTGAAAAGATCTCCGAATGGTGAAGTTTCCCAGTCATGCTGTGGAACGTGAATTGACAGGTTTGCCTACAAAGGTGGATAAGGAATTTTATCACTGTAAGAATGGATTCTATGCTTCCCTGTAGGGATGCGCACAATAATAGAGAAACATGAAACACTTTATTTCCATCTTATTTCAGTTGAAAGTCGAGATGTTTGAATACTTTCGTACATTGACAGTGCTTAACCATGAATACAAAACAACTGCAGTAGAAACAGATAAATGGCGGTATTTCAAACATGTAGCTGTTGAGATGTCGGGGCGATGAGCGGTACTCTGGTCTTTATCTCGTTTGCATCTGGCCGGTCGGGGCTGTTATGTTCCTAGACCCTAAATCAAACAAAAAGAAACGACTAAATCAACTCTTAGGGCTAACTGATAGTCCATAAATCTTCCGCATTAAGCATTGCGTCTTGACTATAATGAGTTTGAAGGCTGAGAGAACATAGTGTTAACCTTCATTCACACCGTTTTGAGATGCAACTTGAACAATTCAGTCTTCAAATAGACTGAATTTTTACATGCTACTTGACAGGAAAATGGTTTTATTAGTTTTTTTATCTTCACTGAGAAGTAAGAACAATTTCTGTACGCTTTTATGGCTACGTGAGGGTTAACACTAGGTATTGCTATTTGTTTCAACAGCTCAATTATACTCTGTTACTGGTTCAGTCTTCCCCTTAAATATATAACTTATTTATGAGTAATGGAGGGTAAGATATTGAGAATTTATTCGATATAAACCTGGTTGATGATGTCAACAGCTTCACTAAAGCAATTTGGATCCTTTCCCCACGAGACGTGTGTATGGGCAGATATCCTACTGCAGTCACAGGAGAGAAATCGTCTATGTCACTCATGGTAAGGAGAACTCAACCAGGTACATAACTTTATAAATTTCCTTATTGAATTTTGCAATTTTGAAACATCAAACTCCACGAGAAACTAACGGTAAACCTCATGAATCACTCGAATGAGAACTGCTCTAACATGTACAGTTAGTATAATAATTGATAACATAGTCCGAGCTAAAGGGTTTGCCATTTTCGTGAATCTTGACGAAAATTGAACTTCCCTTTGTGTTGTCTTTATCACCAAGTAGAAACTATTCTTTCTTTAGTTTTAGCAGCGAGTTTGTAGTTTTATGTAACTGTTGTTATCGTGATCATAGCCACGGGGATTTTTACAATAGGTGCACAATTTATTGGAATAAAGTTCATTAATGAGGCAAAAACCTCGAGAGTTTTCAGTTGTTTAATGAGCAATTACATGTTGTTAATGAATACAACAATATGAATGTATCGCTGAACTTTGAGATCATTTATCATATTGTAGTAGAACATGTATTATGGTAATTTTAGGTAATATTAAATAAATCTGTGAAAGTCAAGATGAAAAATTAAATTCATATACCTCTATCTAGTTAGTATATTTTGTCTCTGAACCATAAATATATTCTACTGTATGGGTAAAACAGCCTAATAGAGGTGGCAGGAATTACTGTCGTTCTGAAGATTATACTAATATTTCAGTACCGACAGCAGACTAGCTTACTGAGCTCGTAATATTCGCTAAAGATACGTGGAAAATGTTTAAGGAAATATTGCATTTCAATAGAGAGTATAATCTATACAATGTAAAGCACATCTGCATTCCTGAGAGTAGACGCTTTAGTAGTTAATATTGCAGGTTGTAGAGAATATTTTAATATCGCATAGGCAGTGACAGAGAATGAATAGGTTCCTGATTTGTTTATACCTTGAAACTTTACTGAACTGCCTTGTTAGTGCAGTATAAGTATGCTCTCAATGATTTGATGCTAACTGGGAGGTTCTCCTCATTATTTTTGCTTAAACCTATGTACACTCTATATTTAATAAGAAGTCATTTAGAAAACTTACGAATATCTGCAAGTTGCAAATTTCCACTGAGTCTTATTTTTATCTACTGCAGTCCTACTTTAATTTTAGGGAAGTTAAAGAAAATAAACGAGAAGGACCGACAATATCTTTATTGAGATATCACTGATGTTTTACAAACAGTTTATGTATGTATGTATGTATGTATGTATGTATGTATGTATGTATGTATGTATGTATGTATGTATGTATGTATGTATGTATGTATGTATGTTTTGAAGGGGCAGGAGATCAGGTCCCTGTTTTACTGTTTTGCGTATGATGAGATTACTCCTTGTACTGTGAACGTCCTATGAACAACACAATTTCCTCCCGTTTAGTGTAGGAAATTTGGATTCACCAAGATATTTTAAGTCTCTACAGTTACTAACATGACTAGTCCATTTAATCCTTTAGCGGATAATTAAATAATCGAAAGTGAATCACTTGTGTACTATTATTACGATACAGGCTTTGGATGAAATACTGTAAATACTTGAATCAGAGAATCGCAGTGAGTGTGTTGTATGTATTCGTTATGCCATTAGGATGATAGTAATGTCTTTGCACACGTAGTAAGTCTTATTTCCTTAAAACGCTTGTTATTTTCTCAACGGAACTCGAAGGATGATATAGCCGCTATCATCATCTATCCTTTTCGGACTGATGTTTTAGAAAATGTATGCTCTCTTTGAATTAGCGAGTTTCTAAATATTGTATTAATATGTTAGGGTAAAATATACGTGCAATTTAACTTGGATATATGGAAATTAGAAATGTCATTTTATAATAATATATGTGAAAGCCTCAGTACACGCTTACAGTTTGTAAAGCAACAGATCTGAAGTATTTTCAATCTTCACTGTGATACAAAATGTAAAACTCTGGTGAAAATTTACACGGATATATTGAACCCATAATTCTACGGTGAGAAAAATATTTTTTCTCAATATTTATTTCGTATCAACAAGCTACTTTTATTTTTGAGGGCAGCCATGTTGCGCTCCTAAGAGCCCCGATGTCGCGTGGGAAACATCTCACTCGCGGCAAGCTCGTGAAATACCGTGACACCTCGGCGGACCTTGAGTGCCCGATAATTCTTTAAATTCATGGAATTCTATATAACGAGGGATTTTGGCAATACAGTAAATAAAGAAATAAATAAGTTAAATTATTCGTAAACCCTACGTGAAGACAGAGCCCCCAGGGTAAAACATAAATGCAGTTAAGCCTAAGTACATGTTAGTGTGAGATCAGTGAACTAGCTCCACGTGCCAAGGTCAGTGGATGAAGAAAACGCGCGAAACGCACGGGAAGAAATAATTTATTTCCCCTGTTGTGAGTGTGGTAAAATTATAAGATTAACATCTAAAATAATTACAAGCCTGTCCGGAATTCTGGGACAAGTCTCATAAAAATCGGTCTATTAGACGCAAAATTGGCAGATTACGAAATCAAGCTTAATAGTGTGGGTAGCGTCCCTCCTGAGATTATAAAAGGAACCCCCACCGTATATTTTTCAGTGTCGATCTGGGTCTTGAAGCCGCGGGAGCTTACGCCCGTCGTCAGTGGAAAATTGCGCCAGATTGATATACAAATAACTAAATACATGTCCGTGGCTGAGGTCCACATACTCGGTTAGGAAGAGAATGTGATTATAACGTTCTGAACGTTTGCCGACGAACTATGAAAGTGTAGGCGTTTGTTAAAATATACACAGCAGATTTTATTATATCATCTCATGTACGTTTGAAAGTGGTAAAAGAGTTGGGGAAGCTGTTCAGAGTAGTTCTGCTCCCTTTATCTGTTGAACACCTGTTTTATTGGAGTAACAGAGAGAGACAACTCTGGGAACGAGCCAGACAGTCACAGTTGACTGCAGAACGAGGGAAGTTCGTGGTGTAAATTATAGAGAAAAGTGCGTGATTTGTGTGGTAATTTTTGTATCGTGTGAAAAAAGGCAGTGTTTGTAAGAGTGAGATGTTGGAAATGATAATGTTATTTGTGAAAATGTACGGCTAAAAGCACGAGGTCAACTGGCGACGATGTAGTCAGAATACTGGGAATGACGCCATGTGCAGGTCTGTCTATATTTGTATTATGTTGTAGTTAGATTTCATTGTTCTGCCCCAACAAATTTTTCAAGATGATTGTCGGGTTGATATTTGTAATTATCAGGCGAAAGGTGTTGTAATTTTTGGTCAGCGTGTGAAAATTTTAGTGTGTAAATTTCACGTCAAGAAACTGTAAAATGCGACGTTTAAAATTTGGTGTTAATGTTCGATGAGATATGGTCCAAAGCGTGGAATTGTGGAAAGTTATAAGTGTAAATTAGTCGTGGCGAATATCTAAATTTTAAATATCAGTTGAATTCGGAAATGCTTGTAATAATAATAATAATAATAATAATAATAATAATAATAATAATAATAATAATAATAATAATAATAATAATAATAATAATAATAATATAATGTCTACCGCGGGATAAAGAATTTTTTTCTATGTTGAAAGTGCATTTAACCTGTATATTTTTACAAGGATCGCAGGCATTCAAAGAAAATGTCTGTGAAATTCGATAGAGTTACATTTAATCATGGGAAGTAAAATTTTGGGACATCGTGTATATCAATGATACGAAAAATCGCGGTGTGTTCTTGGATTCTCGAGGTCCGAAAGTCGTAATAAGTAAAGTCAGAGATGTGTTTTATAATGGTCGTCGTTTTCACCGGAGGATTGAATGATGAAAAAGGGTCTTGGAAATATAAGAAAAAGGGATTGAGAGCGAAGAATTTATATGTATGTGGAGATGAGAGGGATAGGAATATTGAAGATGAAATGAAGCCTGGATTTTAAGTGATACCGCTGGAATAAGGCGAGGAGAATGAGTTTGAGACAGGCTATATTTTGACGAGGAAGTAATTAGGAAACAGGCTGTATTGAGACAGGCTGTAGTGTTTTCGCTACCAATACGAAATTTGAGACGACTACTGTGTGAAGCATCGTAGATTTCTAGTAAGATCCCAAGTGAAAACGACTCTAGTAAAAGGTTAAAAATCTTGGTAGTAAACGTTCAGTGATTTGATACGTAAGCCCGTATGAATATTAAGATAATGTGACCTCAAGGATAAAAGAGCACTTAGGACACACGGTTGGTGTTGTATTGAATTTCGTTCACTGGATATGTCATTGATAAATAGTTGGAATTGACGATAGGCGATTTGAGAGTTTCTAATGCGGTAGTGATGATTATTATTTTAAAGGCGTCCACTAAATGGTAGACGTGTGTTGGGAATTATCATTGCTTCCCTAAAAATTTCATTGCACAGGCTGAGATTGTGTTTGAGGTGGAGAATTGTTCGTCACGTATATTTATTTTCGAGTTCACGTATTGTAACGATATAGAGACTTACTGTAATTTTCGACTTGCATTCGTTTAATAGTAAAGGACGTTGTTCCGTTGTGTGTTATTAGTCTGACCAGGTTTAGTATTGAAATGTCAGAGTTTGTTCGAAATTGCTAGTTCGCCTGATATGTTAAGGGATGCGTAGTACGACTCACTTTTGACGCCCGACGATAGATTTAGGACGTCACATGTTATCCTTGGAGTTACTGATGATGAGACGTCCTAGTTCACGCCCGACGATAGAATTTGGAAGGTATCATGTACATAGAGATTAGTGTTAGGATGTACAGATTTTAAGTGAGCCCGACGATAGGTCTGGGATGTCAGCTGTACACACTCAAGTCTCAGATTAGATGTTTCTTTTGTTTTTGCGAAGTGGCCTGGACGAAGGTAGTACCTACAGTAAAATATAAATTATGAAGAGGGTCAGATCGGTAATGATGAGGCCAACTAGTGCGTAGCTCCAACAGCTGTTGGTGTTCCTTAAGGTAACGGGGCCGCTATCGGCGAATGAGGGTTGCCCAAATGTTGGATATCGACCTGATGGAGATTAAATATTTTTACTGTAATTCTCCGTGCGTGTTGAGCTTTAATGACTTCGATATGTTATTTTATTTTACGGACTTAATTGTTTTGTCGTTCTGACGTCCGTTTCGTTTTGATAGTGTGCATATTGACACTCAGTGTATTAGTGTGAGACTTGAGTTGCGAATGCGGTTTCGATTCGTCAGCCAGCAACACCATTTATTTTCAATCTTTGTCGTACTTTCATTTTATTCGTAGTTGAATTTAATTAATTAATCACTTTATAAGTAGTGTGTTGGGACAGACAATAAATAGATAGATCTGTAATGGTAGTCATTGGTTTTCAAGGGAAAGAATTCCTTAAAGTTGTAATAATTTTCAATGTGGACTGGTAATTTTATTAAGCGTAACAAAACCATTTCTAACCTGAAAATCGGTTCAATAATAATACTTTTCAAGCGACTTTCCACTTTTTAATTAACTTCAGTGTTTGGCATTTCTTCTAAATGCATGATGAATAAGTGTTTCCTGCATTTCGCAGTTTTGTTCCTTTAGAACGACATAACGTAAGATCATCACGGATCATGTTGTTGTTGGTTCCTTCCGAACAGCTGTTTTGGGTGATGCACATTTAGCATCGGGATTTCCTTATCACTTAAGGGTGTCATGAATGACAAATACATGGTGGAATTTTATTTCAATTGTGAATGATGCTGTTAACTCGTAGTGAACACCATGCTTTCCCATAATATTTCGCAACCTATCTAAAGCAACTGATAGTCAATTTGGTTCGATTAAGGGTCCATTCGGCGGGTGTTCCGTATCCGTAAAGGGTATTCGACTGGTGGATAAACTTAATTGAGAGAAAATCAGGCGTTCTACTTGTTGAAAGTCAGATTTTCCACGGATCGTGTGGATTAACTCTCAGTTCTCGTTTGGACAATAGGTGCCCGGTTTTCAGGTCTTCCCTTTTTCAGTTTTTCAGTTTCGCTCTCCACCAATGTACTAACTTCTCCGAAGCAACTCTTCGATATTGTAAGAAACAAATCAACGCTATGCAATGTGAGTGTGTTTGAAACATTCAAAAATAAATAATTCATTTTTTTAATTTCAAGAATGTATATTAAATGAATAATGTGGTCGTGCTATTTCGATTTAATAAAAGTTAGTAAGCACATTTTGCTCCTCATGTCAAGTAGTTAGGCTCTCTTCTGAACCCCATCGTTTGGTTAAGATCGTGACCGAATTTATTCCCGCAACGACCCATGATTTAAGAGTTCTAGATTGTTCTACTGTAGCAGCCGTGGCCGACCAACGATGGAATGGTAAGTTCAAGAGTTCAATATTTACCTCGCACTGTCAAACTGTATTACGACTAAATTACGTAATATAGGTTCGAACGTAGGAAGTTATTTATATCATCAAGTTTCTCCTGTGTACAATCTATTTGGCAGGTTTTGGAGTGTGTAGTTCCCTTTCAGTGTCTCATTTCCCTTGTTGAAGTCGTCCTTGTTTTCACATAACTTATGACGGTATAATTGGTCGAATTTCATTGTTGTACTTTCGATTTTTGCTTGCGTAAGCCTCCTTCATAAGAAAAATGACTTTCCAAACTTCTGAGTTCAGAATATGATGTTCACGTGGATAATCTTGGTACAATTTCAGTATAAAATAAAACTTTTATTGGGATTTATTGTTTTATCATATTCTACTTTATTCTACTTTAACCCTACACTATTTTCTATGAGGCTGAATAAGATATGTTAGTAATTTTGCGTGGGAAACTTGCTAAGGGTTGGTTTTAATAATTATTTGTGTCAAAAATGTTTCTTAGAACCTCATGAACCATGTTAGGGGATAGTCTACCCCACACAGTTTATACATCATTCTCAAGCAACTTAGATTTAGAGCCATACTTTAAGAAGTGCGGTGTTATTTGTATCCAGCCTAAAATATATTTATTCTCTTTTGAGACATCAAAAGGCTTTCTAACGTTCATATTAACGTTCAGGAGGCTTGACAACTACCTTTGGGACTGAGTACCTATACATTTGAAACTCCATGATTTACGGGAAACTTCTAAAATATACCTATTGGATAGTAACGCTAGTACCTCGGTATTGTCCAAGTATCTTCCGAAAGGAATATTCTTTGATTCATAAACGTGATCAATGCTTTTTACAACATACGTTTAGAAATGGTTTTCATGACTGTCACCCAAGGAAATTTTATCTAAATCACGGTTATCATTTTGTTCAGTGACTTAATATTTACACGAATGTATACTGGAGTGTCATAGAACTGTGGATTGAGGTAGCATGCAGTTTATGTCGAAGGTTAATCTTTGTTAACAAGGAAACGACCATTATTGTTAAGTGTATTGTTTAGAATTTCTTCTTAATTTCCCTCCACTTTTCTTTATTTATAATGTGTTACAGTGGAAGAATAGTTTTCTTGAGGAGGGAGCCCATTAGTAGTGTTTTATGGTGAATCATTGCGAAGTGTACTATTAGCTTCATTGGCAATTAAGAGCGTTTTATTTACTAAATCTACTTTCAGTGAATTATTTATTGATTGAACCATCGATTCACCAGGAAGTGCCCTAGGCATACCCCCACTGTTTTGATCATCGCTAATTGATTGTTTATTCGTAGAATTCATCAGCAATTCCGAATCACTCTTCACTTGGCCTATGCTTCCTTCTGTGACCAAATGATTTATGAAAGTCATACCTGACTCAACAAAGTCACCCGACACCATGCTAACCATTACGCTAGCTCCTTTAAGGGCAACTTTTGTGATATAAGTTATAGTACGATTTGTTAAATCTCGAGTTACTGAAGTTACTACATTCACTAACCTTTCAAAAATTTTCAGGGCTACATTGCCCACATAGCGCCAGCTAGGAAGTCCATCATCGTTGGGATATATCCTTTCTGATGCTGGTTGGTGAAGTAATTTCAGAATTAAATCATATACAAAACTGACGATAGAGCTAAAGAGACTGGCAATGTATTTTAAAGCATCCCATATTTTATCAATGATACGTAAATTAATCAATTTTACCATTAGATTTTGAACCATATTTAAGACATATTTATATACAGTAGGAATAGCTTTTCCTAAAAATTTCCAAATAGATAAATACTGAGGTGCTTGATGTAAAGACCTGCCTACTGCATAGTAGCCGGATGGTGTCATGCTCGTACTGAAACACTGTGAGAAGATATAGCTTACCACATCGGTTATTAAGCTACCGGTATTTCGTATAATAATTTTACAGATTTCTGTCGTGTGCTGAATCATTTTAGGTGATGTGAAGAACTGTAATCCTAGAGTAATTATGTCCTTCAGTTCCAACAAATAATCCCAAAACCCTTCTTTTGAATAGAGTCTCACTGGTACCTCTTCAGTACTTTCAACAACATCGGAAACAGCGTTGTGTAAATACGACGTTATCAAGTCTACGATCAGAACTGCAAAATCCCCCAGTAACCTGAGAAATTTTCCTCTTATGTGGCGCATATTACGGGACGTTAAGCTTTTAACAGATTCATTAATTATAATCCAAAATTCACTAACTATTTGTTGTATGACATTAAAGAGTTTTCGTGTGTTTTCTCTGTATGAATATTTACTGTACTCCCTCTTTAACCTTGTTGCACTAGGTGTGTCGTCCGAAGATACATTATGTAACCATGACATAATAATACGAACCAATTCCGAGCACAAGCTTGGAAGTGACGTGCTAAGTGTACTCCTTGTCATTAAGAGCCATGCTCTTCGAAACCTCTTCGAGAAGACTGCGCCACCTGTGAACAGGTCGTGAATCCAGGTGAGTATTTGATTTACTACGTCAGCACAGGTTTGAGCCAGGATTTCTATGAAGCTTCTCATTCTCTGAATTCTCACATACCTCTCCTTGACGCTGGGATGATCATCTACTTCCTCTGACCAAATAGAATCACTATTGTTGAAGTCCAGATCGGGCAATGCATTCCTCCTCTTTCGTAGAAAGGCTGAGTTCATCTTCGGTTGCTGGGTGAGATATTCAATTATGTGTTCGAAGAGTTCAACTCCACCCTTCACGACAATACCAGTAACTTCACTCACTATCTCGACAAACTTGGGCTCTGTTAGCCAGTGAATAACGTACCGAATCACTTCTTTTATCCTTGCTAGAAATGGCATTGGTGTTTCCTCTGTAAAGGAGCTTCTGCTCATAATATCTTCATTGTTGTGTGATTTAACTTGCAGAGCATTGTGTACCTTTGCCATTGTCCATGTTGCAATTTGTGCGGCTACATTTCCTGTGGCCCTAATTAAATATTCAACAACTTGTCGAACTCCTGGCGAAGTTAACTGTTGTACTACGTACAAGAACTTTTCCCATAGCGTGCCAAACAAGTTCGATATTTCACCGATCGTTCTTCTTGTTCCAGGAACATCTCTTTTAATTCTCCCTGGATCTTCAGAGGAGATGTCATGTATCCAGGTGAGGACTTTTCGCATTAATTCCGAGCAAAGCTGGGCCAGTTTACTGCTTAAACTATTCGAGGTTTTTATAGGGGAGATGTCATCGAATGATTCTTTCTTTGAGGCTTTACGTAAGGTGTTCTTCCCAATGGGTGCAATGCGCAACTCCAAGCTACTGTAATCCACATCGTCGTAGACTTTGGATCCAGAACCACTGATCTGGGAAGAGAGGTACTGCACTACTTCAACAGCTATTTCTGATACATCTCTAACGGTAATTCTAGTCAGTTGACTTAAAATTTCTGTAACTTGCGGTGATGTGGCCATCTGTATTATCTTTACCACGAGCTGCTTAATAAGTTGATATACATCCAGCACAGGATTATCAAAATAGCTTCGCTCTAAGACACCTTGATCTCCGTACCCAGAAGTTTGTCCTCCACCAAAAAAGGCATTGTACAGACTGGTGGCGATCCATTTCACGACTGATAGTATGAAACTCCCTACCTGTTTAACAATGGACTGCAATCCTTCCGATGACACGAGTTTTTCCACTATTGGTTTTCCAATATGCCAGCCATAATAAAGAACTTTCTTTGCAACTTCATATACTTTTTGAGCAATGTTTTGAATGTCACCAAAAGAAAGACTTCGCCTAATCCTCGGACTGTAGTTGGAATCATTGGATGTGAAGCTATGGATCCACGTCAGAAATTTCCTCACCAAGTCGGCACAGGCTTGTGCCAGTGTTTCTATGAAGTCCTTTATGGTGGTGGACCTCACACTTTTTTTCATTTGACGTGAGGTGGGGTCAAGAGACATGGGATGTAACTTCGTCGATTGGACTTCCTTTGCTGCAATATCGTCAGATGTAAAATCTGAACTTCTTCTTTCTCGGAAAAGTGATCTGTACCGTCTAGTGGATCTCAGCTGGTTGGAGAGGTATTCTGTTATGTGTTCCAACAATTCAACTCCCCCTTTGACAACAATTTCTGTCACGTTAGAAACAATTTCTACTATCTTTGGCTGTGTAATAGCGTGGATAAAATAACGTATCGCCTCTCTTATGGCAGAAAAGAAACCAGAAAAGGAATCTGTTTGGAAGAATGCTCTTTCCATGATATCCTGACCCTCGTGCCGTGAACGATTCTGTAAGAAATTGTGTAGGAGTTCCATTAATTTATTAGCAATTTTAGCAGCAATATTTCCGGCGAATGAGATTACAGATTCAGTAATCTTCCGACCAGTGGGCGAAGTTAGCTGTTGCACAAGATATAATATTTTCTCCCAAAATGTTCCGAATAGATTTCTGATCTCTCCAAGTGTTCGTCTAGCTTTTCCTATGAGGCCTGTTGTGGGCAATTCCCTTTTAGCCCGTCCAATATACGACGTGTCGTCGGATGATAAATTGTGAATCCACGTGAGGACAGTTCGTACTAACTCGGAACACAGTTGTGAAAGTAGAACACTTAGGTTTCTTGATTGAGCCCCCTGTACAGCTTGCTTCCCTTGTGGTACCTTTTTGAGGCTAAAGGCGCTTTTTGTGTTTTCAGGGAACATACTTCGCTCTTCCAAATCGTCATAGTAAAGCGAACCACCGCCATGACCGCCACCACTATTGCCAGCACCGCTCACTACTGAACTGAGATATTGGACGACACGGACCACAATATCTGCAATATCCCTCACACTGATTTTCGTGACATCCGATAACATCGTCACTATTTTAGGGGAAGTTAATACATCGATGAATTTGACAATGACACTTTTTAGCATGCTAAATATATCCAATACTCCGTCCCCGAATAATCCCCTTTCCATTATTCCCTCGTCTGTAGAAGTTCCTCCGGTGAAGACGTTGTGTATTTGAGCCATAATCCATCCCACGACCCTTCTAACTATGCCACCTATATATCCAATCGCATTACTGACCATATATCTTACATTTGGAGATGTCAATTTTGCCGTTATATGTTTTATGTTCTCCCAAATATATGAAATAACTTTCTGCACGACTGTATAAATATCGATGAGTGACAGGTCTCTTCGTTTCCTTGAACTGTCGTCTGTGCCGTCTACGAAGATTTTATGAATCCAACTCAGTATTTGTTTAATAATGTCCGCACAAGCTTGAGCCAGCATTTCTATGAAACTTTTCGGTTTCTGAGATCTCACATTTCTTTCCTTGCTGTACGAACTTTCGTCTAATGACTTCGTCCAATATTCTTCTGCATCATTGCCGTTTGCATCTAGGAAATAACTTCTCCTCTTCCGAAAATAAGAAGTGTTCGTCTTTAGTTGCTTGGTGAGATATTCAATTATGTGTTCGAAGAGTTCAACTCCGCCCTTCACGACAATACCAGTAACTTCGCTCATTATCTCGACAAACTTGGGCTCAGTTAGCCAGTGAATAACGTACCGAATCACTTCTTTTATCCTTGCTAGAAATGGCATTGGCGTTTCCTCTGTAAAGGAGCTTCTGCTCATAATATCTTCATTGTTGTGTGATTTAACTTGCAGAGCATTGTGTACCTTTGTCATTGTCCATGTTGTAATTTGTGCGGCTACATTTCCTGTGGCCCTAATTAAATATTCAACAACTTGTCGAACTCCTGGCGAAGTTAACTGTTGTACTACGTACAAGAACTTTTCCCATAGCGTGCCAAACAAGTTCGATATTTCACCGATCGTTCTTCTTGTTCCAGGAACATCTCTTTTAATTCTCCCTGGATCTTCAGAGGAGATGTCATGTATCCAGGTGAGGACTTTTCGCATTAATTCCGAGCAAAGCTGGGCCAGTTTACTGCTTAAACTATTCGAGGTTTTTATAGGGGAGATGTCATCGAATGATTCTTTCTTTGAGGCTTTACGTAAGGTGTTCTTCCCAATGGGTGCAATGCGCAACTCTAAGCTACTGTAATCCACATCGTCGTAGACTTTGGATCCAGAACCACTGATCTGGGAAGAGAGGTACTGCACTACTTCAACAGCTATTTCTGATACATCTCTAACGGTAATTCTAGTCAGTTGACTTAAAATTTCTGTAACTTGCGGTGATGTGGCCATCTGTATTATCTTTACCACGAGCTGCTTAATAAGTTGATATACATCCAGCACAGGATTATCAAAATAGCTTCGCTCTAAGACACCTTGATCTCCGTACCCAGAAGTTTGTCCTCCACCAAAAAAGGCATTGTACAGACTGGTGGCGATCCATTTCACGACTGATAGTACGAAACTCCCTACCTGTTTAACAATGGACTGCAATCCTTCCGATGACACGAGTTTTTCCACTATTGGTTTTCCAATATGCCAGCCATAATAAAGAACTTTCTTTGCAACTTCATATACTTTTTGAGCAATGTTTTGAATGTCACCAAAAGAAAGACTTCGCCTAATCCTCGGACTGTAGTTGGAATCATTGGATGTGAAGCTATGGATCCACGTCAGAAATTTCCTCACCAAGTCGGCACAGGCTTGTGCCAGTGTTTCTATGAAGTCCTTGATGGTGGTGGACCTCACACTTTTTTTCATTTGACGTGAGGTGGGGTCAAGAGACATGGGATGTAACTTCGTCGATTGGACTTCCTTTGCTGCAATATCATCAGATGTAAAATCTGAACTTCTTCTTTCTCGGAAAAGTGATCTGTACGGTCTAGTGGATCTCAGCTGGTTGGAGAGGTATTCTGCTATGTGTTCCAACAATTCAACTCCCCCTTTGACAACAATTTCTGTCACGTTAGAAACAATTTCTACTATCTTTGGCTGTGTAATAGCGTGGATAAAATAACGTATCGCCTCTCTTACGGCAGAAAAGAAACCAGAAAAGGAATCTGTTTGGAAGAATGCTCTTTCCATGATATCCTGACCCTCGTGCCGTGAACGATTCTGTAAGAAATTGTGTAGGAGCTCCATTAATTTATTAGCAATTTTAGCAGCAATATTTCCGGCGAATGAGATTACAGATTCAGTAATCTTCCGACCAGTGGGCGAAGTTAGCTGTTGCACAAGATATAATATTTTCTCCCAAAATGTTCCGAATAGATTTCTGATTTCTCCAAGTGTTCGTCTAGCTTTTCCTATGAGGCCTGTTGTGGGCAATTCCCTTTTAGCCCGTCCAATATACGACGTGTCGTCGGATGATAAATTGTGAATCCACGTGAGGACAGTTCGTACTAACTCGGAACACAGTTGTGAAAGTAGAACACTTAGGTTTCTTGATTGAGCCCCCTGTACAGCTTGCTTCCCTTGTGGTACCTTTTTGAGGCTAAAGGCGCTTTTTGTGTTTTCAGGGAACATACTTCGCTCTTCCAAATCGTCATAGTAAAGCGAACCACCGCCATGACCGCCACCACTATTGCCAGCACCGCTCACTACTGAACTGAGATATTGGACGACACGGACCACAATATCTGCAATATCCCTCACACTGATTTTCGTGACATCCGATAACATCGTCACTATTTTAGGGGAAGTTAATACATCGATGAATTTGACAATGACACTTTTTAGCATGCTAAATATATCCAATACTCCGTCCCCGAATAATCCCCTTTCCATTATTCCCTCGTCTGTAGAAGTTCCTCCGGTGAAGACGTTGTGTATTTGAGCCATAATCCATCCCACGACCCTTCTAACTATGCCACCTATATATCCAATCGCATTACTGACCATATATCTTACATTTGGAGATGTCAACTTTGCCGTTATATGTTTTATGTTCTCCCAAATATATGAAATAACTTTCTGCACGACTGTATAAATATCGATGAGTGACAGGTCTCTTCGTTTCCTTGAACTGTCGTCTGTGCCGTCTACGAAGATTTTATGAATCCAACTCAGTATTTGTTTAATAATGTCCGCACAAGCTTGAGCCAGCATTTCTATGAAACTTTTCGGTTTCTGAGATCTCACATTTCTTTCCTTGCTGTACGTACCTTCGTCTAATGACTTCGTCCAATATTCCTCTGCATCATTGCCGTTCACATCTAGGAAATAACTTCTCCTCTTCCGAAAATAAGAAGTGTTCGTCTTTAGTTGCTGGGTGAGATATTCAATTATGTGTTCGAAGAGTTCAACTCCACCCTTCACGACAATACCAGTAACTTCGCTCACTATCTCGACAAACTTGGGCTCAGTTAGCCAGTGAATAACGTACCGAATCACTTCTTTTATCCTTGCTAGAAATGGCATTGGCGTTTCCTCTGTAAAGGAGCTTCTGCTCATAATATCTTCATTGTTGTGTGATTTAACTTGCAGAGCATTGTGTACCTTTGCCATTGTCCATGTTGCAATTTGTGCGGCTAGATTTCCTGTGGCCCTAATTAAATATTCAACAACTTGTCGAACTCCTGGCGAAGTTAACTGTTGTACTACGTACAAGAACTTTTCCCATAGCGTGCCAAACAAGTTTGATATTTCGCCGATCGTTCTCCTTGTTCCAGGAACATCTCTTTTCGTTCTCCCCTGATCGTCAGCGGATATGTTATGTATCCAGGTGAGGATTGCACGAATCAACTCTGAACAAAGTTTTGCAAGTTTACTGCTTAAGCCACTGGATCCTATACTGGTTGATCTCTCCTTTGGTATTGTTGTGTGTAAACTTCGACGAGTTTTATTGCTAGTAGTAATGGCTGTATTTAGATCTTGGGTTGTATCTAGTATTTGTTGGAAATAGCTTTCCTGGCTTTGAGATTCTGTTGTGTTAGGCACGTTGATTAGGCTATTTTGAGAAATTTCGTTGACGTTCTTTCCTATAATTTGTTCTGAATATAATGGTTGTTGGGATATTCTGTGGATCCATGTATATACCGGTAGCTGTTGTGTGGTGTTAGAATTGCCTACTGTACGTTCGTTGCTTTCTGTGTCTGCCTGTCTTTCTTCAGTTGTTTCTTGCTGAATTTCGTCCGTTGATATACTGGAGAATGGGCGTTTCGCAAGTGGAAGTTCTGAAAATTGGCCTCGTTCTTCTGTCTGCTCATAGTATTCTCCTCTGACCTGAAACAAAAGATACTGAATAACGTATAAGAAGGTATTGGCTATATCTTGAAATGATATCTTTGTAATACAACAAAAATATTCACTAGTTTGGAAAATGCAAATAACTGGATTATTTTAAATATTAATTATTTATTCTCGACATTATTTCCACTTAATCTTCCTCCGTGTACCCTCTATCTAATTCAGAAACAATTATTGAACAATTTTCGCTTTGAGGTTGAAATTCTCTCTTACAATGGAACATCGGCAATGGTTAAGTCGCCGAACGCGATAAAACTTGGAAAACACATTGAGGTGCACGTAAAATATATGTCAGCATCAATTTTGGGTGCCGACATTCATTAGGGCGTTAACTAAGGGGCCTAAAAGTTGCGACATTTCAAGTTCCGCGCGATCAGTAATGAATTCCTGCTGGGCAATGCTAAACCGGCACACTGCCTGCCTGGAGATACACCTCTGCACCTCCTCCTCTCCCCAGTCCCAACTGGTTCACCGCCGCACGTTTCCCTTCTCCCCGCGCTTGCCGGCTGCTTAGTTGTTGAACGGGACCAGCTCTATACTTTGCTTCTTTCCTTACTATAACTATTTAAATCCTTTAAATAACGTTCCGTTTCACACATAATGATAATAAATAACCTAAACTATATACCCATATTTTATTCAAATTTTATATTTTCGTTCCTGCTAATTCCGATGAGTTGTCACATTCGTAGGTACAACCTCGAGTTAAGTACCCTCGGGCGTGGTCAAACGTGGGATGGGGTACCGCGTCCGACCTACGTTTAAATTATGATTTACTTCTAAAACGCCTTAAAGCTGTCGGTAGTGTCCTTTAGAGTGGATATACATCTGAAATTAATGAAATTAAATCACCCACCATTAAATAAATCACCCGCCTTTAAACAACGTTAAATAAATTTTTATTTAAAGAAATTACGTGCCCGGGTAGAGGATCTCAATGAATGTCATGAGATTCGGTACCTCGGAATATCAAAACCTGGTTACAAGTCCAGATCTTCTTTTTTATGTCCCCTCCCCCCACTCATTTTGTGTACGCTATCAGTTGTGTCATAACGAAACGAAATCGCGGTCGACAGCAACAACAATTATAAACTCCGAGTTTGAAACTACTGGTATTTTCCGTATTGCGTACTCTGGTATAAGGAATATAGGTAGAATGTTTTTATTTGTGCTTGTACTGAACGATTTACTTATGTTTTGCAGTGGCAGACACAACACATTTCAATTGCAGCAATGGTTGTCAAATATAAATCAATGTAATGCATAGACAACTTTGATATGAGTATGACATGGAATGTAGTAAAGTTTGACGTAATAAGAAAAGCATTGAAAAATAAAAAGATGTGCATTTATATATGCAGTACGGTAGATATACAGTAATCACAGGCAGACCTGCAGTCTTACAGTACCGGTACTTTTGCGTTATAGCTGACGAAGGTCTGTGTATTCAACAAGTACCGATATTAAAGTATCACACTACAGTCTTCTGGGTACAATGGCAGTTACATACGCAAACATTTAAATGGCTATTATGCGAACTGGTACAACAATAAACAATTACAAGGCAACACAATAAATGACTCCATATACATTACATCGGCCAAACTCCCCGTCAATAACTGATAGTAAACAAAAACAATCTTTGGTCTATTCGAAACATTAAATAGTGAAAAGAAAACTGAAACAAAACACATTTAACAACAGGCACCATATTTTTATCACGGGACATATGCTTTACAACAGTGGTGTTCCTCGGGTGTTCTAATGGTCCAGGATGATCATCAAGGCATTCACTGCGGTACCACGAGTACTTCCACATGTTTTTAAGTCGAGGAAATGTCAGCTGGCCCCATGATATAGGGGTAGCGTGCCTGCCGCTTACCCGGAGGCCCCGGGTTAGATTCCCGGCCAAATCAGGGATTTCTACCTGGACCTGTGTGCTGGCTCGATGTGCACTCAGCCTACGTGATTACAATTGAGGAGCTACCTGACGGTCAGATAGCGGCCCCCGTCTAAAAAGCCAAGAATAACGGTCGAGAGAATTCGTCGTGCTGACCACACGACACTTCGTAATCTGCAGGCCTTCGGGATGAGCAGCGGTCGCTTGGTAGACCAAGACCCTTCAAGGGCTGTATTAGCAATGGGGAGAGTAGATCACCTTCTGCTGACACGGTAGGCATAATCGTGTAGCTGTGCGTAGTACAGGGAATTGATTGGGCCACCGTGCTAATCGACTTTCCTCCTCGGCGCGCTAACGTTGTGCAAGTGTACATTTCCAAATTAAAACCGCTTTGGTGGCTGTTAAAAGCATGTGATGGGCTGTGTAACTGTATTATATCTCTTACGTTTTCCACGAACATTACGGCTTCCACCATAACGTCAGTTTCCCCATCAAGTTTTTTCGTTGTTGTCACGACAGTAATTTTTCGAGATATGATTCCAAATTCGTTTTTTAAAGTCGTTCAACCAGCCTGAGAACGCCTTAAAGTCATGGATCCCTCGAGAACCGGCACTTTGCATTGCCCCCTGTTTGATTGTGACGTCATGGATGGTGGACATACGGAAATCCGCGTCAAATTTTTCCTTGCAATCCATCGCAATAAGATAAAATTTGTCTCAGAGAAAGCTTCCTTCATCCACTACATTTTTCCAGGCGGAGAGATGTGCCTCACTATGCAAACGACGGAATTTCTTTTGCACAGTTGAAAATTACAGATTTTTCCGTTTTCCACCCCTCCAGTGGTTGACTGCTCATGTTTTATACTGTAAGTCTGCGGTGTCCGTCGAATTGGCACTGTCTTGGCTTTGTCCAGGTTCTGGCTCGCTATATTCAATATCCTTTTCGTGTTCCTCCGACTGATCAGACCTGTACGTCAAACTTTTAACGTCCTCCAAATAGAGACTTACCTTCAAGACAGTAACTTATAAGCTCTCAAAAACAAAATAAAAATAATTAAAGTACATGTTATTATATGTATATTTGTTGACAGAAACAGCGGAAAACACAAATGTATGTTTTTAAAAAACGAGAGAGTTATCGGTACCAACATATAAGACGGTCCAGTGCTGAAAACTAAAACCTAAAATGTCACATGCAGCGAAAAAGACCACGCTTCAATCTATGTTATTACGGCCTATGTCACGCAATGTGACATCACCTCGTGAGCGTCAAAACCTATTTGAAAACAGCTGACTGCTTAACACTCACCCTCAACCGCGTCATAAAGCTGCAGCTCCCGAAAGTTCAGCGGACCTTCTTCACCGTGACTTCCGTGATTTGCTTGAAGATGAAAAATCATTTTTGACATGCTCAACGACATTGCGCTTAAGGTATCGTCGCAAACGTTTTCATGAACATTTCAGAAAATGTAAACTGACTAATACAATGTGGAAATTACAAAGGAGAGCTATGAGAAAGGCGGATAGAGTACGCAAAGTGTAACACCGATTCTCTTCGACAGCTAAACAGACGGGCAGGTGCGGGTAGAAGGGAAACGTGAGGTGGTGAACCAGAAGGAGAGGTGGAGGGGAGGAGGTGTGGCACAAGGCAAACTGTGTGCTGGCTAAGCATTGGTCAGCCGGTATTCATCGCTGTTCGCGTGGAATTTGAAATATCGCAATTGGTAGGCCCCTTAGTTAACGCCCTAATGAATGTCGGCACCAAAAGTTGATGCTGACACCTTTTTTACGCGTACCTCAATGTGTTTTCCAAGTTTCATCGCGATCGGCGACTTAACCATTGCCGATGTTCTCTTAGAATATCGTGATGATATACGTCATGATAAACTGAACGATTCCATGTGCTATTTTCTAAATTATATTATCAGCTTGTCGGATTACTTAAGGAGAAATTTGTTCGAAAATTACACGTTGAAAACTTCTCAATATCACGTGTACGAATAATTTGATGTCACTTAACAGTCTTCTACTGTAAATTCCTACAGCTGTATCTTTAGTTGTCATCTGTGAGATTTCTTGTGGATAGCCCTTTATTCATGAGTTTCATTCCTTTGGGTATTAATCCACTTATTAGATCTCCAGTCTTCTGAATTAGGCTGGTGACTAGATACGAGGGCTTTTTTTTAACCTGTGATCGGTCGCGAAATTAAAACAACGGTGAGAATCCAATGAACCGTTACGCAGATGTGTTGCGCAGATGAGCGCGCAGTGAGCACGTAAACATGCCTAGAGCAATAAAGTCTTCCGCCAAGTGTGAAGTGCGTGCTTTAATTCGACTTCTTCATGTTGAGCAGTGTAATGCAATTTTCTCGAATAGTCTGATCCATTCGCTGAACAAGACCATCGGTTGACAGTCGCTTCCTTCCCTGACCGCCTGCATCATGAACGTCTGTACGTCCTGCTTCAAAGTTCCTGCACCATAGCCCCACTTTGCTGTCACTCGTGAAAGTTTCACCGTACACGTTACTGATTCGTCGATGAATTTCGGCTACATTGCACCGAAAGCACACACTTCACACTTGGCGGGAGACTCGATTGCTCTATGCATGTTTACGTGCTCACTGCGCGCTCATAACCGCCAAGTAGGACGTGACGCGGTCGACGGGCATACGAGAGGCACTGCGCAACACATCTGCGTAACGCTTCATCGGATTCTAACTGTTATTTTAATTTCGCGACCGATGGGAGGTTGAAAAAATAGCCCTCGTATTGTGTTACCTGAATGATGTTAGGGGAAATTAATTCTTCCACAAGCATCAATACCACTGAAAGAAAATTTCTTCGGAGTGATTTGAAAAAGTCCTTCCAAGTCATTCCGTTCTCCATTTCGTTGTTCTTCGTTTGTCGAATAAGTTCTGATTTATTTTACTCCAAACTGTAATTTTAATTGTGCGATACTTCTGGTATTTCACGTGGTCGTTCTGAGTTGTTTGATTTCTGAAGTAGTCAATGTTCTTGTAAAAGATTCGTTATGGTTTCGGTATACATAATTTGAGGGTTTTCATTGACCACCCTATGTGTATCTAAGCCATAATTTATTTCTGCTTACTATGCTGCTTGGAAAGTGTCGTTGAACTTCTATACGGTTCTCCTGAAACAGAAAACAAATATGTCAGAATAGGGTATTGCACTGAGTATGCCATTGAAAATTCTATGACCACTGTGGGAAATCGTATTGAGAATATTATATGCAGCATTTTTAACTGAGAAGGAAGTCATAAGGAGATAATAGCCACATTTAGATCAATGTTTAGAATGAGCCCTTCTTTCTTGATATGCTTAATAGTTCATGTTATGTATCATTTCGCCACCTTTGAATTAGCAGTCTTTAATTTCTACTTTACTGTAGAATTGATACTTAATAATGCGCAGTTCAGTGGCGGCTCGTTTGGGAGGCGCTAAGGTGCCACCCCCCATTCGGGAATTTTAATCTTAAATGTTAACAAGGGAAATGTTTTATTATAATGTTATTATCATGGGCGGGAGTTGTACTGTACTGCGGCCCGATGCGCTGCTGGCCCTGCGCAGGAGGGCGCTCTCTCATAGCGGACCAAACACTCCGAGTCTCACTTGACTGGCCTTGAGGGAGTCAATCAGAAGCACAGTAGATATGTGTTGTTCTAACGGAGATTCCGGCGCGTTTCTGCCGCGGCGTATCATTGCAGCCAACCTACCCGAAATATTCGTGATTTGATTTCTATTTAATAGGGGTCAGTTTGTGCCATTTCTCTCCTAAAACTAAAAACTATTTTACTGAGGTACTTACCTGAGTTAAATGTGCCGGTGTATATTTAAAAGAGTCTTGTAATTTTTAGGATTATTAACTAACGAAACGAGTAACGACTGTAACTACTGTCTCCTCGCACTTGACTCATGTTGGCCATACTCAGTGGAGAGCGCGATGTTTAGCTTTGATAATAATAATGTTATTTTTTTACGTCCCACTAGCTACTGTTTTACGGTTTTCGGAGACGCCGAGGTGCCGGAATTTAGTCCCGCAGGAGTTCTGTTACGTGCCAGTAAATCTACCGACACGAGGCTGACGTATTTAAGCACCTTCAAATACCACCGGACTGAGCCAGGATCGAACCTGCCAAGTTGGGGTCAGAAGGCCAGCGCCTTAACCGTCTGAGCCACTCAGCCCAGCTTTAGCTTTGTGTTCATGAATGATCTCGTGAGGTGAGTGTGACAAGGTGAAATTAGGAGAAAGGTTGTGATTTATATATGGGCCTAGTGTTATGTTTGCACTTCGTACAGTATGATTACCGTCGAACATATTAAAGAACTAACCAGAACGTAATCAGAGGATGAAGGTATGTACTATCTTGTACTAAATTGCATTTAATAATAATAATAATAATAATAATAATACCCGTGTGGGGATTTACCGGTTACCTCCATCGGGCGCGTCCCATTGGAATTGGGGAAGCTCGCTGGCTCTGCCGCCAGCAGAGTCAGAGTGTAGTAGGGAAATATAATACCACCGTGAAAAAAAACTGGTCCGTTGCCAGGGTTACGGCGAAGACTGGTAAATGACCAGAAGCCAGAAAACATCTTGAGGCAACCTCTAGGGCGAACAACCCTAGTTGTAAAAGGATGGGTACCCGTCCAAAGCAAAGTCAAGTCAAAAAGCATGATGGCACAACATTTCAAGAAACATACCCCAGGGGGTAAATCTTCGGATAAATCCCTCGTCGTGAATGCCACGGCGCACGAGTCTCGTTCGGATTCTGGGGGAGACTCTACATCATGCAAGAGACGAGCCGGAGCGTCTCGATGTACCCCGAAGAGTCAAAAACTCAGGCCAAAATCTAAAACCTCTCTAGCAACTTTCAACATAAATTAACTTACACAAACTGGCAAGCTGAAAACCCTCACCAAAGCTCTTAACAAAAATCAGATATCCATAATGGCCCTACAGGAAACAAGGTACCCAGATGAAGAGATTTTTGAATCCGAAGGCTACCGATTTTTCAAGAGCAAAGCGCAAAGAGAAATCCTCAATGGAGCTGTGATGCTTGGAACCGCGTTTGCTGTTAGAACCAAGATCCTTAAATCGGTTGCAAATTTCGAACCTGTGAATGACAGATTGTCTATACTCACAATTAAATGCGCGAACAAAACCTACGCCCTAGTTAACGCACATGCTCCTACAAACGATAAGAATTAGTCTGATCCAGACGAAGTTGATAATTTCTGGGACCTACTGGATGAAAAATTAAACAAAATTGCCAAACACCATGTCAAGCTTCTTTTGGGTGACTTCAATGCCCAACTAGGTCGTGAACAGAAGTACAAGAAAGTTATAGGAAATTACCCTGCTCACAAAAGAACCAATCCCAACGGCAAAAGACTGGTGTCCATTTGCGAAAATCACAACCTGCAGGTCATGTCGACCCACTTTCGCCATCTACCCAGAAAGCAAATGACTTGGCGTTTTCCCGTCCAAGCTCTCGGAGAGTTCCAAATCGATCATGTTGCAATCTCCAGGAGAAACAGCCCTGAGATTATGAATGTCAAGGTAAAGAAAGGCATCAATGTGGCCTCAGATCATTATATCTCTCTTATCAAATTCAAACCAATTCCCGCAAACACAAGGAAGACAACTAAACAGATCACACGCTTCGACAATGATAAACTTCGGCAAAGGGTCGAGGAGTTCCAGGAGAAGGCTAGACCAAATGACTGTGACTTTAACAACGCCAAAAGTCTCCTTGTTGAGGCCACGAAAGACGTTGCAGAAATCAAGAGAAGCAAAAAGCATGCCTGATGGAATAATACCTGCGAATCAGTCCTCCAAGAAAGACTCAATGCGTGGAAACAGTACTACTCTACGAAATCAGAAAATGATTGGGAAACCTACAAAATCCAACGTGCCCAAGCAGCTAGGGTGTTCAGAACTGAGAAACGTAAATACGAAAAATCTCTCATTGAAAAGGTAGAACAAAACTTTAGAAAGAATGAAAGCAGAGAGTACTACAGAGCCTTCAAACGCAAACTCACTGGCTATAAACCACCATCTCTATGCTTTGAGCGAAAGGACGGCACACTGGCGACGTCAAATGAAGAAAATTGCAGCATTCTGGCAGATTACTTCAAGAATTTACTTAATTGCTCTAAACCACAAAGCGCCATTGAGACCAAGGAACCCTTACTCAGGTACCCAGATTCCAGACCACCCGACAGAGATGAAATCAAGCGCCAAATTGCCCGTCTCAAAAATAACAAAGCGCCGGGGGAAGACTCAGTAGTAGCAGAACTATGGAAATATGCCCCAGAGGAATCACTTGATATCTTGCAAAAGCAAATAGAAGAAATTTGGAACAAGGAGACCCTACCCGAAGATTGGAAAATAGCTTTGATCCATCCATTACACAAAAAAGGCAGCATGAAGAACATCAACAACTACAGAGGAATATCTTTGCTACCCGTGACTTACAAAATTCTATCACTTGCCATCCTGGAGCGTTTGGAAGCACAAGTCGAACATCAAGTAGGTGAATACCAAGGAGGGTTCAGAAAAGGTCGTTCAACAGCTGAACAGATTCAAAATCTCAAAACGATCATCAGATATTGTACACTAAGGTCCAAGCAGTATGTGTTTGTCTTTGTGGACTTTAAGAAAGCGTACGATTCCATTGACCGGGAAGTCCTGCTAAACATCTTAAATGAATTCGGAGTTGATTTGAAACTGCTGGCGTTAATTAGAGCCACCCTGACCGATACAAAATCCAAGGTGAAGTTTCACGGATGTCTCTCGCATTCCTTTGACATCAAAACAGGAGTCCGACAAGGTGATGGGCTATCCCCGATACTCTTCAACTGTGTTCTTGAAAAGATCATCAGAACCTTGCGGGTGAGATTACAGGAAACCAACTACAGTCATTGAGAATAGGAACCAAATCCAAGGGGATCACAACAGACTGCTTAGCATTTGCCGATGATATTGCTGTTCTCTCAAACGACATAGAAACTGCTAGAACTCAAGTTGAAATTTTAACGGAAATTGCCGAACAAACTGGTTTGCAGATATCGTTTGGGAAAACAGGAGTAATGACTAACATCAAAGAGGCTCCACCAAAACTCCATACAAAATACGGGGACATCACCCGAGTAGACAAATTCAAATACCTGGGTGAGATCATCATGAAAAATGGACTGGACAAAGAAGCACTTCAGGAGCGAGTACGCAAACTGGAAATAGCCTACCAAACATCCCGCACAATCTACAACAAAAAATGCCTTTCCCAAAACACCAAGATACGTCACTATGAAACAGTTCTGAAGCCAGTAGTTCTATATGCAGCCGAAACCCTGTCTCCAAATGCCAACAAAGGACTCCTTGAAGAACTGGAAAAAAAGAGAACGCAAAATTGCGAGACGAATCTTGGGATCAAAGTACAGAAATGGAATCCATCAAAAGAGATCCAACAAGGAAGTCTACAGCAAAATAGAGAAAATTACCGACACAATCAGAAAAAGACGGGCACGATTTTATGGTTATCTGAAAAGAATGGACGGAAGAAAGTTAAATAAAGAAATCTTTCACTTTTTTATTCAAACCCCAAACCACAATTCCCTGGTTTAGAAATACCAAAGAAGACCTGCAAATGCTACATATCTCAGCTGAAGACGCCCTCAATAGAGATCTCTTCCGCAAGAAAATATTGACGAACGGGCTAAACCGAGACGAGCAACCGAAGAGAAGACACGGTGCCCCTTGGACAGAGCAGCGTAAGCAGGCCCACTCACAAAGAATGAGGGAAAATTGGGCTCTAAAGAAGGCCAAGTTCAGTGTCAAATGCAACAAGACTTAACGTGGTCCTTGATGGCCCCAGCGAATTATATAATAATAATAATAATAATAATAATAATAATAATAATAATAATAATAATAATAATAATAATAATAATAATAATAATAATAATTGCGTATGCATTGCACCGTATAGGGTTCGAAGTGTGTATCTTGATAAAATGGTTTGAAGAACTTGAGATTTTTGTGGAATTATGAAACTAAGGCGCGCTCCCCAATGCTGATATCCACGAGCCGCCACTGGCGCAGTTGCAACTCAGACAGCAAGTTGAAATGACGCAATAGTGCTGAACGAGTGTAAAGTGTAGGAGGTGCAAAGGCGAGCGAAACATGGGAGTATCAACAGAGCAACATCGATGTGCTTTAGGCAGGTGGCAATGCAGAATGAACAAAGGAAGCAATGCAAACCGGAGTCAATAACCATAATATCATGCAGATGCTGTTTACATCCGTGGTGGTGATGGTGCTATTGGTGATCGGTGGTACTGAACTAAACCCAGGTCTTGTCTTGGGAAGATATGGAGAAACTTAAGGAGGTCTTGAAAGTGGACAAGACGCGGAATATGATAAAGGGACAAATGAGAGAATCTAAGGAATTGAGGACCTTCTTAGAAGCAGAACTCAGTGATATCTAGGGGAGCCTGTTACAGGAGAAGATCGAGATGGCTGAAATGAAGAATAAGGTACTGGAATTAGAAATAAGGATAAGAAAGATGGAAATAAAAGAACGGATGCGGGAGAAGGCGGAGAGGAGGAGAAATAGAATAATCTATGGATTGATAGAGTCAGATAAAGTGAACCCAAATGATATGCTGGGTAGAGTACTCTCCTAAATCAGAGAGAAACTGGAAGTTGAATATTCTGATAGTGACATCGATTATGTATTCAGATTAGGGAAAAATACGGGAAGGAGGCCGATCAAAGTATGCATGGTATCGAGCTTGAAGGCTCAAAAAATATTGGAGGTTGCGAAGAAACTGAAGGGGTCAAAAATATGGATTAAGAAAGAACTGGTCAAGAGGAAATAATAAATATGAAAACGCTTCACTTTCATTTAAAAAAATTCGCAGCTTATATGCAGCAGATTTGTGGTTGCGGGTGACACGTGTAGCAGACAGTGGATGGTGATCCAACTACGGCCTGATATGTCAGCTATTGGACAACGAGCATGGCACAGCTGAGTCAGGTGTTGCTGATCAAAGCGGAAAAAGAGGCCACGACGACCTAGTTACGAAAGTAAGTCATCAGCACCAATCCAGACAAACAGTGATTCCAAGCGCAGGAAGAAGATAAGGCCAGCGTTAAACTTAAAGGACATTTGGGCTAAGAAAGGGCTGACAGGTACTGAGGAAACTAGGGGTAGAGAAGAAAGAATAATTAGTTCCCCAGGTGGTTCTATTATTCAATTAATTACATCAAGAATGACCAGGAGTAGAGCCGTGAGCTCAACAGATATATTCGCAAATAAATAACTATGTTGGGGCGTGGGAATAATGAATATAGAGGGTATACTGAATAAACTGGGAAATGATGAGGTCAGGGGTTTAATGCGGGAAAATGAGATTACGGCGATGATTGAAACGTGGATGGCGGGTGAATATAAGTTGCAAATACTGGGTTATAAAATGTGGAGTAAGGCGAAGCAAGGAAGGAGTCTAAAAGGGCGCTATCCCGGAGGGATATCAGTGTTCAAAAAAGATCAAATAAGAGACTAGGTAGAGCTGTGGGAATCAGGACTGGATGAGATGATTTGGGTAAAAATAACTAAACAAAAGCAGGAGGAAAGAGAAATTTCCATAGGGTTTTGCTACAACCATCCCTTGGGGTCCTCCTTTGAGAAAATCCTTCTTTGATGATCTTGTTGGTGAAATAAACGAGATCAAATTAAAGAATTAAGAAGCAGGAATAATTGTAATGGGATATCTCAATGCAGGATTGGGAGAAAAAATCCAATGTACCATAGACAAATGATGAAATTCTAATAGAAGCAAGAAGTAACAGAGATAAAGTATGTAACAAGAATGGTGAGAAATAATTACTACACATGTGTGCAATAGAGGCATAGGCCTATATTCTGAGTGGTGGATGGGCGGGGGATACAACAGGACTCTTAACGTATATTGTCGTGTCATGAGGGAGTGTGATAGACCTAGTTTTAGCATTCCGGGTAGCGCTAACTTTTATCAAAGACATTATGGTACAGAATTGGACAGCATCCCATCTTTTTCCGGTTGTTTTTCGATTAATGAGAGATGAAGGAAAACCAAAAGAGAAACCCCACACTAACTATGTACAAAAACAACTGGTTAGGTATAGATGGAGGGAGGAGCGTGGGGACGAATTTAGGAACTATTATAGGAAGAAAACTTTTGAAATTTTGAATTTGGGTACTGAGAACATGATAGAGAATAATAACATAGAAGAAGTAATAAAATAGTTGAATGATCAAAATAACAATAGCACGAAAAAGTGATTGTAAGAAAGAGTAAGGAAAACAAACATAATTCTTGGTACAATGATAAGTGTAAGAAAAAGAATATTGAAGTGGCAAAGGCACTAATAGTATACAGAAAGGAGGGATCGGAAGACTTAAGAATAGTTTTTTGCCGAATGAGGAAAGAGTACAAAGATTTATTGAGTGAAAAGAAGAAGAACTGGCAGGACAATGAGGTAGAATTATTAAATAAGTATTGTAAAGAAAACGAAACAAAGAAAATATGGAACAAAATAAGCAAAATCTGTAAATAATATAAAAGTAATAATCAAGCAATCATAAGCAATGAGGAGGGGTTAATATATTTCAAAGGTTTGTTAGGGGGTAATGATACATGGAAAATCAATGAAACCCATACTTGGTATGCTTAGACATGAAGGGTACACTCTGCCTGCATTAGACGACCCAATAAAAACAGGAGAAGTGGCATACACTTCGAAAAAAGATAAGGGGGATAAAGCATGTGCTATCAGTGGAATCACTTATGAATTTTGGAACGAGTGAGGTAAAAAAAAGCCAGATGCTGGAAATAATGACTAGAATATTCAACAAGATCTTTGATGGCAGAAAAATTCCTAGTTCTTGGCAAGAAGGAATTATATATCCAGTATGCAAAAAGAAATGGGAGAGATCTGATACCAACAACTATGGGGTTATTACCTTGCTTGATACACTAAGTAAGATTTATACCGGGATTGTGGCAATATGAATTATAAAATGGGTAGAAGATTACTCTAAACTCTCAGCGTACCAGCCGAGTTTTAGGAAAGAAATGAGAACCACAGATAATATATTTATAAAAACAATACTAGAAAAATATTTAAAGAGAAAAGGTGGGGGATTATATATCGCAGCGATAGATCTCCAAAAAGCTTTTGATTCAGTGAGCAGGCGGCTATTGTTGCGAAGTTGGCCAGGATAGAGTTGTCAAACAAAATGATCGGGGCCATAGAAGAATTTTACACAGAGGCGATATGCACGATTAACGTAAAGGAAGACTTGGCAGTAGGAGAGATACACTCAAATATTGGACTAAAGCAGGGACGTAAAATATCACCAGTATTGTTCATTCTTTTCATTAATGATGCGTTAGATAATCAAGGGAAGGAGGAAAGAACATGCCCAAGTACGAATAATAAAGAAATTCCTGGCCTAATTCTCTCAGACGACATCCTACTGCTTTCTCTATCACCAGGCGGTATGCAACGAAATAAAACTGCTGATTATTGCAGAATATGGAATTTGAAAATAAATATCAATAAAACAAAAGTAATGTTATGTAAAGAAGGAAATAAATTAAAGGAAAATAAAAGAGGCTGGAGATTAGAGCGTATAGAACTAGAAGTTGTTAATAAAATAGAATATCTAGGAATGACATCGAATGCGAAGTGGAATGAGCAAATAAGACGTGCTAAAATGAATGAGTTGGCCGCTTTATCCACCACAAGATGCTTTGAGAGGAAGATGCCAAATACTGAATACAAGTTACATAAGCACCTTTTAAATGCGCTAGTGATTTCAATAGCACTGTATGGGGCGGAAATATGGGGCTTTGAAGTAGACAGAAAAAATTACATGTAGTAAACAACAAATTCTGCAAAATGATCATGGTGCTCCCGGAGTGCACGGCAAATTGTGGAGTTAGAATATTATGCAAGTATATAAGCAGATATAGCCAGGAAAGCAATAAAATATTGGTTGAGATTAAGAAGGGGAAAGGGGAGGGAATACTGAAATTAGCATGCAAACAACAGTTGGAACACTTAAAGGATGATTACTGGGTAACGAAAGTGAAAAGGATGCACGACAAAATAGGAATGGGAAGCTCCTGGGGTAAAGAGATTCAGTACCGTACAGAGATAATGAATTCAGTAAGAAAGTAATGGTAAGAGTGAAGGATATTGAGAAACAGACGATTATGGCGGAATGTGGAACTAAAAGGACACTGCTGGAATTCTGTAAAATCATACACAATATGGCAATAAGGGGAGAAAGGCTCCCTAACAGAGAAGTGAGAGGAATGGTACAGTGGCTAATGGGATTTATAAAAATAAGGGTCAGAGAGAGAGAGAGAGAGAGAGAGAAATAACAAGAATCAGTGTCTCATCTGTGGAGAAGAATAGGAAGAAGCGCATCTATTAAGAGTTTGTAGGGAAACCGAAGCACTAGGAAGTGAATATAAAACAAAAATAGAAAGAGAGAGATAATTCTACACAATTGCTAAAATAATAAATAAAGAGTCGGTTACACCAGGAAGAATAGCAAATTATTCTTGTATCTTAAAAAGTATGTGTAAAATGGAAATTAAAGGCATCAAAACAAATACTAACGAAATTAATGAAGGATAAAGTTAAGATGGATAAGAGGCCTGCGTATCATAAAATAATGAATAAAGTTACTAGTAGGTAAAAAATTATGTCAAATGTAGTAATATATAAATTGTTATATTGTCTTGTCATTATATTCCAGCCAAAACTCAGATATTAAGTAAGGCCTGTTGTAAGTATGGAAAACATTACTAGTGGGTTAAAAATTATGCCAAATGTAGTAACACTTAAATTATTGTATTGCCGTGTCATTACATTACAGTATATTCATAATTCAGTTGTTAAATAAGGTGTGTTGTAGGTGGTAGGATACTCTCAAAAGACTTGTGACACTAGAGTAAGCATTGGAATGGTGTGATATACCTGAAAAGGTTTTCTAAATGGCTGTGAAGACGCTTTTGTGTTTTGCCTTGAAAAGGTTTGACATAGTGTTTTAGTATCTACTGGAAAGGGGGCATTTACAAATATTTAAAGTATTTCTGCTGCGAAGTAGAAGTGTGTGTTATTATTTGTCAGTTTGCCGAGAGGTGGGCTGTTGTGTATTATATGGTTGATAATGATCATTTATTGCCTTAAGTTTAGTTTGCAAATAAGTTAAGGAAATATAGACGTTGTCCTGGACAATATATAACGTCTAGGACAAAACAAATTACAGAAAATTTAGTGTAGTAATAGCTAAATAATCATAAAAGGAAAATGTAATGCATGTATCAAACTTGAACGAACTGCAATAAAAGAATGCTCTCTCCCTTAGTTCCGGACGATCTGGAACTAGGAGATGGGAGTACTGTATTCTATTCTATTCTATTCTATTCTATTCTATTCTATTCTATTCTATTCTATTCTATTCTATACCTAACAATGTTCATGATCAGCGAGAACATTATGACCACCTACCTAATAGCCGGCATGTCCAACTTTGGCACGGATAACAGCGGCGACGCGTCTTGGCATGGAAGCAATGAGGCCTTGGTAGGTCGCTGGAGGGAGTTGGAACCACATATGCACACACAAGTCACCTAATTCCCGTAAATTCCGGGGAAGGGGACGATGAGCTCTGACATCCCAGATGTGTTCGATCGGGTTAAGATATGGCGAGTTTGAGGACCAGCACATCACTTGAAACTCGCCACTGTGTTCCTCGAACCACTCTATCACACTTCTCGCCTTGTGACATGGCGCATTATCTTGTTGAAAAATACCAATGCCGTTGGGAAACTTGATCGTCACGAAGGGACGTACGTGGTCTGATATTTCTTGACCGTCATGGTGCGTTCCACGAGCTCCACTGGACCCATGGGTGCCCACGTGAGTGTTCCCCAGAGCATAATTGAGCCGCCGCCGGCTTGTCTCCATCCAGCGGTACAGGTGTCAAGGAGTTGTTTCCCTGGAAGACGACGAATTCGCACCCTCCCATCGGCATGATGAAGAAGGTATCGGGATTCATCAGACCATGCAACGCTCTGCCACTGCGTCAACGACCAGTGACGATAGTCAGTGCCCATTTCAGTCGTAGTTACCGATGTCGTGGTGTTAACATTGGCACATGGTCGACTGTGAAGGTTCATCATTAAGAGTGTTCGGTGCACTGTGTGTTCAGACACACTTGTACTCTGCTCAGCATTAAAGTCTGATGTTAGTTCCACCACAGTTCACCGCCTGTCATGTTTTACCAGTCTGCCCAGCGTACGACGTCCGACATCTGTAAGGAGGGATGGCCGCCCAACCCCTCTACGCCTGGACGTGGTTTCACCTTTGTTTCTCCACTTGTTGAGACACTCACCACAACACTCCTCGAACACCCGACAAGTCGTGCAGTTTCCGAAATGCTCGTGCCGAGCCTTCGGGTCATCACAATCTGCCCTCGGTCAAATTTAGATAGATCGCGCGCCTTCCCCATTCTACACAGGAACAGCACGCTCACTGATACTACACGATCCGTGCGTGTGTGTCTGGTCTGACTAGCAGTCATTCCTCGTCAGGTGACGCTGCTATCACCTGGGCGGGTTTATATCAATAGTAGGTAGGTGGTAATAATGTTCTGGTTGATTATTGGGTATTGTCATTTGCCCTCTCGGTTCGGCAGATTCGTTCAGACTCAACAGAGTATCTTATAATCAGACAGCATCTTGGAGTTGGACGTAGTCTTGGCCACAACGGAGGGTTTGTCCTTCGCCCAGGCGGGGCCTCTCCATTAATGAGATATGTTAGGATTTTGGTAGCCATTGTCTTCAATACAGACATTTCCTTATAGTTAAAGTGGAAAACAATCTTGATAATTGGATTTCAACCCACCTCTGCTTAATGGCCTTCGCGAAGCTTCTATAGCCGTATAACACTGACAGAGTAGGAGTCGAATTTGTGATCTTCAAGACCAGAACCTCAATACATACGGTATCCCGGCAAAACATAAAAATGAAAATCAGTTTCCTGTGGTGTTGTTTACTACGTCATTCCCCACCGAACAACCTTATTAGTATTAACCTGGGTAAGTCGAAACTCTTCTGAAATTTCGCCCATGGCGAGATGAACGTATTAGAAGGCCTTATACGAAATATGAGTTGCTCGCACAAAAGGGAAGATTCTTAAAACGTAACAGAAAATCGTGCAACGGGATTCGAAAAGTGTCCACTATAAATGAATAGTTGCGTAGCCGTCCTGGCAGGTTTGCAGCCGGTAATGTAACAAGAACGAAAAGTTTATATCGGTAGGCCGTTATCAAGCAGCGTGATACAGTGTGATACGTACAATCACAATATAAAAATATTAAAATTTCCACCTGTTCAATGCTGCTTGTTTTAATCGTAAAGATTAATTCGATGAATCGCTACTGATCTGATTTGAGGGCAGCCACCCAGGTGGCAGATTCCCTACCTGTTGTTTTCGTAGCCTTTTTTTAAACGATTGCAAATAAATTGGAAATTTAGTGAAAAATCTCCCCTTCTTATAAACGAATATTTGTCCCAATTTTTCCTCTTGAATTCCAACTTTATCTTCATATTGTGACCCTTCCTACTTTTAAAGACACCACTCACACTTATTCGTCTACATATGTCATTTCACGCCATCTCTCCACTGACTACTCGGAACATACTACTTAGCCGAGCAGCTCGTCCCCTTTCTCCCAAGTCTTTCCAGCCCAAAGGTTGAAATATTTTTGTAATGCTACTCTTTTGTCGGAAATCGCCCAGAACAAATCAAGCTGGCTTTCTTTGGATTTTTCCAGTTCTTGAGTCAAGTATTTCTGGTGAGGATCCCATACACTGGAACCATACTCTAGTCGGGGTCTTACCAGAGACTTACATGCCCCCTCCTTTACATCCTTACTATAACCCCTGAATACCCTCATAGCCACGTGCAGAGATCTGTACCCTTTATTTACAATCATATTTATGTGAATACCCCAATGAAGATCTTTCCTTATATTAACACCTAGGTAGGTACTTACAATGATCCCCAAAACTTTCACCCCATCAACGCAGTATTTAAATCTGAGATAACGTTTCCTATTTGTAAAACTCACAACCTGACTTTTAACCCCGTTTATCATCATAACATTGCCTACTGTCCATCTCACAACATTATCGAGATCATTTTGCAGTTGCTCACAATCTTGTAACTTATTTATTACTCTGTAGAGAGTAACATCATCTGCAAAAAGCCTTATCTGTGATTCCACTTCTTTACACAAAACATTGATATATATAAGGAAACATAAAGGTACAATAATACTGCCTTGAGGAATGCCCCTCTTAATTATTATAGGAACAGATAAAGCTTCGTATACACTAATTCTCTGAGTTCTACTTTCTAGAAACATGGCCACCCATTCAGCCACTCTTTTGCCAAGTCCAATTGCACTCATTTTTGCCTGTAGTCTCCCATTATCTACCTTATCAAATGCCTTAGATAGGTCAATCGCGATGCAGTCCATTTGACCTCCTGAATCCAGGATATCTGCTATATATTGCTGGAATCCTACAAGTTGAGCTTCAGTGGAATAACCTTTCCTAAACCCAAACTGCCTTCTATCAAACCAGTTATTAATTTCGCAAACATGTCTAATATAATCAGAACGAATGCTTTCCCAAAGCTTACATGCAATGCATGTCAAAACTGACTGGCCTGTAATTTTCAGCTTTATGTCTATCACCCTTTCCTTTATATACAGGGGCTACTATAGCAACTCTTCATTCATTTGGTATAGCTCCTTCATGCAAAAAATAATCAAATAAGTACCCATATCCCCCGAAACCTTATCAATTCCAGCTGTTTTACTAGTTTTCAACTTTTGTATCTTAATGTAAATGTCATTGTTGTCACGGGTAAATTTTAATACTTCTTTAGTATTGGCCACTTCCTCCATCTGGACATTATCCTTGTAAACAACAATCTTTACATACTGCTGACTGAATACTTCTGTCTTTTGAAGATCCCCGCATACACACTCCCCTTGTTCATTAATGATTCCTGGTATGTCCTTCTTGGAACCTGTTTTGGCCTTAAAGTACCTATACATACCCTTCCATTTTTTATTAAAACTTGTGTGACCACCAATTACGCTTGGCATCATGTTATACTTAGCTGACTTCTTCGCTAGATTTAATTTCCTAGTAAGTTCCTTCAATTTCTCCTTTCTTCTACAGCCATTTCTAACGCTATTCCTTTCCAACCTGCACCTCCTTCTCAGTCTCTTTAATTCTCTGTTATAATATAGTGGATCTTTACCATTATTTACCACCTTTAAAGTTACAAAACTATTTTCACATTCCTCAACAATTGCTTTAAACCCATCTCAGAGTCTGTTTACATTTTTATTTACGGTTTTCCACCGATAATAATTACTTTTGAAAAACTCTCCTATGTCTGTTTTATCAGCCATGTGGTACTGCATTTTAATACCTTCCTTTCTTTCACATTTATTTGTAACTACCACAAAAACCGCTTCGTGATCACTAATACCATCTATTACGTCGGTTTTTCTATAGACTCATCTGGTTTTACCAGCACCACATCCAAAATATTCTTCCCCCTAGTTGGTTCAATCACTCTTTGAATCAGATGTCCTTCCCTTATCAAATTATTTGCCATTTGTTGGCCCTGCTCCCTGTCGTTCGCATTACCTTCCGAATTGACTGGTGAATTGAGATCACTCGCTACAATCACATTCCTTTCCTTATCATTTCCCACATAGCTGATTATCTTATCGAATAATTCTTAATCAGCGTCAGCGCTACCCTTGCCAGTCTGTACACTCCAAAAACATCAAGTTACCTATTATCTTTAGAGATGGGAGTTACATCTAAAATTTCATGTTTGTTATCTTTAACTTTTTCGTAGCTTACAAGTTCTCCTTTCACCAGAATGAATACACCCCCTCCCACCATTCCTATCCTATTTTTACGAGAAAAATTTGCATCCATTACATCATTTCTCAACCATGATTGAACTCCTATTACAATATCTGGTAAGTTTATATATATTAAATTAGTTAATACTATTCTTTTCCTTGCAAATACTTCTACAGTGGAGCACTAACATTTTTATATCATCCCTACTTGACTTCCAGTTCCCTGTTCCCTTATCACCGCTCCCTAGGCCACCCCGTTTCCCTGAATTGAAACATTACATAATACCGGTAACGTATACATGTTTCAGATCTATTGAGGTATCATCAGTACAAATGAGGCATAAACTAGTCTTCAAGTTGTTGGATGAAATGTCTCTTGATAAATTCAATGTTGGATGTCAGTTAACATACGTGGTCGAAACAAACACAGTTAAAATAGTGAAACTGTACAGCTTGTATTGCTCCATATGCTCCAATGCTTCAATACAAGCCGTACATGTTTACTACATTCACAATCTGTGTTTGTCTCGATCACGTATTTTAAGAATACCAACATTGAATTTAACAAGATACATTTATCCAACAATTTGTAATTTACTGTATGTCTCAATTGTACTGATGATGGCTCAATAGAGCTGAAACATGTATACATTATTACGTGATGTTTACTAGTTAATCCTTAATATTTAAACACACAGTATTGAACAAGGGAAATTTTAATATTTCTACATTGTGACTGTACTACAGTCAACACCAAAAACGTATTTCATTTCTTGCAATGATATATATAGTGTTAATATGAAGGCACCCTCTGTCACTATTCAGTGAATACGGTATGTAATACAAGTGACTGCAATCAATTAGTTGACGAAAGTACAAAAGTTTCTTGCACCATGCACTTCGATACAGAGAACTAACATCACATTTATCGTGTTCACATATACGAATATCATGGGTAGGCCGTGCTGTATAAATATAAGAACTCTGGCGGCCGCTCTGATGTATAGTTCATAGCAAACCACGAATACTTCATCATGTTCCGAAATCGTGGTGAACAAACCTTGAAGTTATCTTCTTCTTCCCCTTGCTGGCCTTTTCACGCCGGCACGGGGTTGGCACTCTTATGGGTTTAATATGACAATATTATTGGCTTTACGTCCCACTAACTACTTTTACGGTTTTCGGTGCTAATGTGGATTAAGCTCAGATTTACGGCCAGATGCCTTCCTGACGCCAAAAATGTATGTGTGGGGAATTTACTCACTATTGCGTGTTTTGGTGGTGGTTTGTAGTGTGATATGTTGTTTGCGAATGAAGATGTGTTTTAATACAAGCAGAACCCAGGCTATCTAAACCGAAGGCTTGTACGCTGAACATTCAGCCAAGGAACTAGAACTATATTGGAAGTGAACACAAGATTTCCATTTCCGAATATTGTCTCTCTGAGACTTGAAAATTCAGGTGGTTACAAAATGTCAACAAGTTCGTCATACGCCGGAACAGGGCATTCCATTGACGGAAAAGCCACCTGTTGACAGGCTGAATTACGTCTGCAGCCTCGGGAGGAATTTAAAATAAGTCTGTGGTCATCTCCTGAGGTACACATTCCAAACAGGTGGTGTCCGCATATGTTGTTCAATAAACCAAAATCAGAGCGCATTTGTTTCCAGCAAACGGGAAGAATGCTTTTTGAAACCACGCTTTTAATGCTTGTTTGCCCAATTTCCTATATTTTGACGCTTTGACAAAAATGCTCTCTGCATTAATCATGTTCCTAGACATAAACAATTTAGGAAACAACAGTCCATCCATAGTTATTACTGGCATTATGGTGTAGCTGTGAGTGCTGTTTGCTGTGTGCGTTTCTCCTACAAATGATAATTTGCGTTTACATCGCAGTTCCTTTTCGAAAACATTCTGGTGGTATTATAAATTTCGGACGGTGAATAATAAGCTAGTCGTATTCTTGTTTTCTCAGAAGTTCATTTCCTTCTTTGTGTACTGCCATGTCATCCTGATCTCCAGTTTAAACGCCAGTGAAAGCGGTTTTATATCTTCTATATATTTTACATTTGTAGAGTTGTTTTCCGGACGCAACGAACTAAAACTTTCTACGCACTATGATTAATGAATATTTTTTCTTGCTTCCTTTGTTCAGCCAAAACGCTACCACACTCCTTCTTGCATTCATTCTGTTTCCATGTATTTATTTGACGGGTGTCTGGTTGGTGGTTAATTTTAATGTTTTGTACACATCCGATGATGCATTTTATCTGGCTGTCACTGGAAGTAAGCCCTGTTTCGCTGGTATCAAATTCTGATAGTAAAGAGGACGTATTCGCAGCATTGTCCTCATGCGTTAAATGCTCGTCTTCTTCTTCTTCTTCTTTTTCTTCTTCTCCGCAGACACCTAGGGAGGTTTCTTTGGTGATGTTTGCTCCGAACACATGACTCTCTACAAGCTTAATTATCTGTTCTGCCAGTTTCTTTTCTTCTCCGCTGATGGCATGTAATGCAGAAACACATTTTGCGCGAAAATTATTGTAGATAATAGGACATTCATAGAGTTAACATCTTTCATCAGTGCAAATATTGTGGTGTTTTCTTGCCTTCTTATCTACACAACCTGCTGTTGATAACGGACTGTCAAGTGTGACAAGAAGTTACTAGGTACACCTGCAGTGATCAACGTCAAACACCTCGTATGTTCCCGGTGGACGAATGCTTTGAGTTCAGAGCTACTCCATTACTTGACTTTATATGAATGATAATTTTGAAACGCGAGCTTTTATAGTGTATACTGTGCAGAGTGTATCTAAACATACTCCTGTAACAAATGTCGGGGGTTACCCTGGGATCAAAACAAGAAAAAATCCCTTTGAATATATGTCACACAATTATTACTGAGTTACAGGCGTTGTACATGACTACCACCATATTGACGTTTTTGTCGTTTGTCATCCATTTTGTTCAACCATGAGGCCGCATTTGGGGCAGTTAAAAATCCCCATTGTATGGTCGTCGCTAAGCAACAACAACGCTTTGCACGCAATGTGCGGTGTGGTATTGTCCATGATCAACTGATTGGCTCATACTTGCTACCCAGACGACTGAATGGACCAATATATCTGACCTCGTTGTGGGACATGCTGCCTGTACTACTGGAACACGTGCCCCTTGCAGTTCGCTGCGCCATGTGATTCATGGATGATAGGCTCCAGCCCACTCCAATTTGCATGTACGGTGGTTTTTGGATAACACCTTTCCACGACTGTGAATTGGGAGTCGAGGCCAAGTGCATTGGCTTGCCCAGTCTCCTGACCTTCATCCACTGGAATTTTATCTACAGGGAAAAGTGTGGTGCACGCTATTCTGGTTAACGACATCAACGACCTGGAATAGCGTATCAATAACGCCTGTGAAGCTGTTAGACAAGACCTAGGCCTCCTGGAGCGCCTGAAGCTGGTCATGGCGGACACTTTGTGTATAGCCTGTGATGTGACTGATGTACGTCCTGTAACTCAGTAACAACACATTGTAGGACATACGTCCATTGGGACATTTGTTCTTGTTTTGATTCCGGGAATTGCTCTCCCCCCACCATCACCGCATTTTTGTTTGTTACAAATATTTAGATGCACGCTATGTGCGATGCAATTCCCTGTCTTTAGCCACATTCCTATGCGTTCTAAATTCCGTGATTGTATCTCAAACATTACGAGGGTGGTTTCACCGTGACCCGGTTAATAGTGCCTCCATACAAATATTATACGTATCACGCTGCTTGATGACGGCCTACCAATGTAAACTGATCGTGTTGGTTGCATTATCGGCTGCAAATCGCAGTGCCAATACGACTGGCAATTATTCACTCACAGTATGCGCTTTATGAGCCCCATTCAAAGATTTTGCGGTATGTTTTAAGACCCTTGCGGTTTGTATGAATAACTCGTATTTTATACATGAACTCCTAATACGCTTATCTCTCCATGGGAAAAATTTCAGGTAAGGTTTCGACATGGTCACGTTAGTAGTTCCCTTGTGAGTTTGCACTTATCCGCTACTCCAGCGAATAGTGACATTCAGGTAACTGAATCTTTGTAACATTGTTATCATTCCGTTCACGTTTATACAATAATATCATTTCTTACTTGTTTGTAGATTACTATATACACTGTAAACAAAAGTGACACTGAATGAATTCAGCTGAGAACAAACCACAATTAAAGCGTACAACTAGGGGAGCAAAGGTGGCATTTTCTTGTTAAATTTCTCCAGCCAATGCTGACAACATAAAGAGTTTCAGACTTTTCGATAGCCTACTTATGAAATGATCCACGTATTATCGATGTGATCTCTATTATCCGCACACTTTATCTTGGTGCATTTACACCCTAATGCTGAATCGGTCGACCTCGGCGATCTTCGAGATTCGTACTGGCAACCTTTGAAACACAAACTATGAATCGCTTAAGCATCGTTGTGCGACATCTGGCGTACACTTTACGTACTAGTACTGTTGCTGTTTACACAACAAAGCCAAAGTATAGAATTCGTGCTAGGAACAAGATTCGCATCGAGAAATGTTTTATAATATTATATAATGTGTATGTGACATAGTTGTTGGCTTAAGATGATAACGGTTTAGAAATTTCATATCGATCGATCATATTCTCGATTCAATTCAGATTTCATATTCATTCAGTTGGCAGCACCAGGCAGGACTATCGATACAGGGACAGCTCCCTTCTTACTCCTCACCCCCGTACACAAATGCACCAAGATAAAGCGTGCGGATAATACATCTTTTCAATATAGACATTCGCAGATGACCTCGCGATCATGTAAGATAGAAAGAGTTGACAGCTTCAAGTACCTCGGAGAAATCGTACAGCTGAAAATTAGCAAGAGAGAAGCAAACTACACCAGGCGAAAGAAGATGGCCGTTGTAGGACACATGCTCTATATAAGAGGAAATCGATCTTAAGGCGAGTAAACTAAGACATTACAGTAATCAAAACAGAGTGTCTGTATGATAGTGAATGCCCCCGAATGACAGGAATGTCGGAGCTAAGAGCAGCCGAGAAATTTGAGAGAAAGATCCTCCGCAAGAGAATGGGTCCAAAAATCGTGGATGGCCAGTATAGGTTACGAGGAAGGGGAGAAATATACCAAAAAAGTGAAAGATTGATTGAGTCAATGAGAAAAGAAGACTCATATTTTATGGACATCTATTTAGAATGGACGAAAAGAGGCTGACAAAACAGATTTTTAGAGTAGGCGAAACTTTATCTGACCCTGTAATAATTAAGAGGGGAATTCCTCAAGGCATTACTATTGGACCTCTGTTTTCTTGTATATATTAGTGATATAAGTAAAGAGGTGGAATCAGAGATAAGACTTTTTGCAGATGATGTTATAATGTATAGAGTAACAAATAAGTTACAAGATTGTGAGCAACGGCAAAATGACCTCGAAAATGTTGTGAGATGGACAGCAGGCAATGGTATGATGATAACCGGGGTTCAAAGTCAGGTTGTGAGTTTCACAAATAGGAAAAGTCCTCTCAGTTTTGTTTACTGCGTTGACGGGGTGAGAGTTCCTTATGGGGATCAATATAAGTACAGAGGTGTTAATGTAAGGATAGATCTTCGTTGGGGTAATCACATAAATGGGATTTAAATAAAGGATACAGATCTCTGCACATGGTTATGAGGGTATTTAGGGGTTATAGTAAGCATGTAAAGGAGAGGGCACATACGTCTCTGGTAAGACCCTAACTAGATTATGCTTCCAGTTTATGGAAACCTCACCCGGATTACTTGATCCAAGAACTGGAAAAATACAAAGAAAAGTTGCTCGATTTGTTCTGGGTGATTTCCTTCAAAAGAGTAGCGTTACAAAAATGTTGCAAAGTTAGGGCTGGGAAGGCTAGGAAGAAAGAAGACGAGCTGCTCGACTAATTGGTATGTTCCGAGCTCTCAGCGGAAAGATGGCGTGGAATGACATTAGTAGACGAATAAGTTTGAGTGGTGTCTTTAAAAGTAGGAAAGATCACAATATGAAGATAAAGTTGGAATTCAAGAGGACAAACTGGGGCAAGTATTCGTTTATAGAGAGGGAAGTTAGGGATTGGAATAATTTACCAAGGGAGATGTTGAATAAATTTCCAATTTCTTTGAAATCATTTAAGAAAAGGCTAGGAAAATAAGAGATAGGGAATCAATCAATCAATCAACCAATCAATCAATTGATCAATCAATCAATCAATCAATCAGTCAATCAATCAATCAATCAATCAATCAATTAATCAATCGATCAATCAATCAATCACCCCCATCATCCCCGATCTGCATTTAGGGCTGTCGCCCGGGTGGTAGATTCCCTATCTCTTGTTTTCCTAGTCTTTTCTTATATAATATTGCAAGGATTGGGAAATTTATTGAACAACTCCCTTGGTAAATAATTCCAATCTCTAACACCTCTTCCTATAAACGAGGGTTTTCTTCAATTTGTCCTCTTGAATTCCAAATTTATACTCATATTGTGATCTTTTCTACATTTAAAAACGTTTTCGTCTACTAATATCATTCCACGCCCTCTCTCCACTGACAGCTCGCACCAGCTCACCTCCTTTCTTCCAAGTCTTCCCAGCCCAAACCTTGCAACATTTTCGTAACGCTACTGTTTTTTCGGAAATCACCCAGAACAAATCGAGTTGCTTTTCATTGAATTTTGTCCAGTTCTCGAATCAAGTAATCCTGGTGAGAGTCCCATACACTGGAACCACACTCTAGTTGGGGTCTTACCAGATACCTATACGCCCTCTCCTTTACATCGTTACTAACACCCCTAAATACCCTCATAACCATGTGCAGAGATCTGTACCCTTTATTTACAATCACGTTTATGTGATCATCCCAATGAAGATCTTTCCTTCTATTAACACCTATGCACTTACAGTGATTCCCATGAGGAACTTTAACCCCCACGAACGCAGTAATTAAGACTGAGAGGACTTTTCCTATTTGTGAAACTCACAACCTGACTTTTCACCCCGTTTATCAACATACCATTGCCTGCTGTCCTTCTCACAATATTTTTGAGGTCTTTTTTCAGTTGCTGACAGTCTTGTAACTTTACTCTACACAGCAGAACATCATCCTCAAAAAGCCGTATCTCTGGTTCCAGTTCTTCATCCATATCATTTATATACTCCTATATAAGAAAACATACAGGTGAGACATAAAAAATTCCAGTCTGTCAAACACACAAAAGTTTAATACAAATTAAAACGCTATAAACATACCTGTAAAAACCATGCGTATATATGTTCAGTATTGTTTACGTGGCGTAAACTTGTCAATGATAGAGAGTTAAGTGATAATATGAACAAGTATTGAGTTAGTATGAATAAGTGATAATATGAACAAGTATTAGACTAACTCAATACTTGTTCATATTATCACTTAACTCTCTATCATTGACAAGTTTACACGACGTGAACAATACATGATTTAAGCGATTTGATAGAATATGAGGATGTTCGTGTAGAACGAAACATGCCATTCTTTGTTTAACAGTGTGTATCTTTTACAGGTATGTTTATGGTGTTTTAATTTATATTGAAATTTTGTTTGTTTGACAGACTGGAAACACTTTTATGTGTCATTTTACTAAGTCGACATTGGAAAGTATTCCTTCCTAACAAACGAAACCACATACAGGCTCAATAACACTGCCTTGAGGAATTACCCTCTTAATGATTGCAGGATCAGATAGATATCCACCTACTCTAATTCTCTGAGTTCTATTTTCTACAAATACAGCCACTCATTCAGTCACCCGTTGTCTAGCTCAATTGCAGTCACTTTTGCCAGTAGTCTGCCATGATCTACCCTACCAAATGACTTAGGTCAATCGCGATACAGTCCATGTGACCTCCTGAAACCGATATATCTACTATATCTTGCTGGAATCCTACATGTTGAGCTTCAGTGGAATAAAGTTTCCTAAATACGAACTGCCTTCCATCGAGCCAGTTATTAATTTCGCAAACATGTCTAGTTTGATCAGAAAGAATGCGATCCCAAAATGTACGTGCAACACATGTCAAACTAACTGGCCTGTAATTTTCAGCTGTATGTCAATCACTCCTTCTTCTACACACAGGGGCTACTATAGCAAATCCCCATTCATTTGGTGTAACTCCTTCATACAAACAGTTATCAAATAAGTAGTTCAGATATGATAGTACATCCCAACCCATGGTCTTTAGTATATCCCCAGAAATTTCATAAATTCCAGCTGCTTTTCTAGTTTTCAACTTTTGTATCTCATTGTAAATATCTTTGGTATCATAGGTAACTTTCAAAACATATTTAGCATTAGTCACCTCCTCTATTTGGACGTTTTCCTTGTATCCAAAAATCTTATCATAAGTTACTACTGACTGAATACTTCCTCCTTCTGAAGATCCTCGCATAAACACTCTCTTTATTCATTAATTATTCCTGGACCGTACTTCTTGGAACCTGTTTCTTTAAAGTATCTATACATACCCTTCCATTTTTTACTAAAATTTGTATGGCTGCCAATTATGCTTGCCATCATGTTGTCCTTATTTGACTTCTTTTCAGGATTCAATTTCCTAGGAAGTTTCTTAAAATTCTCCTTACTTCCACAACCATTTCTAACTTTGTTTCTTTCCAAAATGCACCTCCTCCTCAGTCTCTTTACTCCTGTGTTATAATATACCGGGTCTTTACCATTCCTTAAAATATTTTAAGGTGCATACCTCTTTTCGTATTCCTCAACAATTGATTACCCATCCTACAGTCTGTTTACATTTTATTTACCGTTTTCCACCGATCATAATTACTTTTTAAAAACTTCCTCATGCCTGTCTTATGAACCATATGGTCCTCCCTAATAGTCTTACTTTTACGACCATCCTTTCTATCACATTTATTTTTATTACAGTACGACAAAAACAGCTTCGTAATCACTAATACCATCTATAACTTCTGCTTCTCTATAGTGAAACGGTAACGCCCTACGAGCATTCACGTTTCATTCTTTTATTAAGTGGAGCTCGCTAATACCCGGCCGTAAGCTTGCGCCGAGCGCACTGGCATAGTGGGAACTGCGAGCAAGTTCGCGACTTTCTAGAACACCGGCCAAGGACAAGCGACGTCACGCAGAAGGTTCCTTCGTGTTCCATAGTATTGCTGCATGAACGAAATATAATATCAATATTTCAATAGCGTCACCTTGCAGGCAGGAATAATGAACGCTGCTAGCCGAAATTTCATGTCAATCGGTGTGAAGATGGCCAAGATAAAAAAAATTCTTGGGGCCCACATGTGTAGCCACGCCCACCGGCCTTCGGCAATATAAGCAAGTCGCCAGCCTGGGGTAAAGCAGAGAGAGAGAGAGTGTGCGGTATGCAGCGGCAGTGTGCTGAAGGCAGAGAGTGGAGTGAGTCGGCAGTAAGCCGTAAGTTCAGTGAGTGTGTGCAAATAAGCACGTCACGACATAATTCGTCTCTCGGTCCGGCTGTATATTTGAGTTCATTTAAAGACTGTGTTCTCGCATAAACTGTGCCAGCTTTGAGTTCATTTAAAGACTGTGTGAAAACAGCAGTCGTGTTTCTAGCCAGCCTTGATTTCATTTAAAGACTGTGTTTTCGCATAAACTGTGCCAGCTTTGAGTTCATTTAAAGACTATGTTTTCGCATAAACTGTGCTAGCTTTGAGTTCATTTAAAGACTGTGTTCTCGCATAAACTGTGCCAGCTTTGAGTTCATTTAAAGACTGTGTTCTCGCATAAACTGTGCCAGCTTTGAGTTCATTTAAAGACTGTGTTTTCGCATAAACTGTGCCAGCTTTGAGTTCATTTAAAGACTATGTTTTCGCATAAACTGTGCTAGCTTTGAGTTCATTTAAAGACTGTGTTCTCGCATAAACTGTGCCAGCTTTGAGTTCATTTAAAGACTGTGTTTTCGCATAAACTGTGCCAGCTTTGAGTTCATTTAAAGACTGTGTTTTCGCATAAACTGTGCTAGCTTTGAGTTCATTTAAAGACTGTGTTCTCGCATAAACTGTGCCAGCTTTGAGTTCATTCAAAGACTGTGTGAAAACAGCGGTAGTGTTTCTAGCTAGCCTTGATTTCATTTAAAGACTGTGTGAAAACAGCGGTAGTGTTTCTAGCCAGCCTTGATTTCATTTAAAAACTGTGTTCTCGCACAAACTGTGCCAGCCTTGATCTCATTTAAAGACTGTGTGAAAACAGCGACAGTGTTCCTAGCATAGACTGTGTCGACCTTCATTTCATTTAAAGACTGTGTCTATCCGTTGAACTGTGTTACGACATAATGGAACTTGGACTGTCATTTATTTCAACAAGTGTATTGTGCTGATGGAGTACAGTGCAGAGACTGTACCCGGTAAATTTAATTTTCTTTATAAAGTGCTTAATCACTGCACCTCGGAAGGTCCTAGATTGTTTTCGTTTATTATTCCAAATACGATAATTCCTTCGATCTTATCCTCGTGGAACTGTGACTCTAACTTTATCCATGCTGCTAAAGTGCGTTCAACATCATTGACTGTGGGAACTATTTCGGCGTGCTTCGCCTTAGAGAAGTGTCACACCAGTGCCCCATGACGTCCAATGTGGAAGCTCCACATTTCCCCGTTCCTGCCTCAGGTTCGAGTCTTCAACACTAATACAGAGAAAACACCAACGACGGAAGACAACGCCGACGCCGACCGCAAGACGACGCAGCCGCCGCAGGACGACGTCCTCTCCACGCCGTCAGGGACAACCCCACGATTCAGCTGTAAAAGGTGACATAATTCTTTGCATACCTATTAAATAAACTGAAGGATCCACTTAATCATGAAATTTTTTTTTCACTACCCTTCTCTCTCACTCTCTTAGCATGGGCCGTACACGCCTTGTCGTTCCTCATGCTCTCCGATAAACTGAAGTACGGGCGTTCCTGTTACAGAGAGAAGGTAGTGAATAGTGGCACCCGTGACGTTGGGGCCAGATTAAAGAGAGTAAAGTGATAAAAATTAACTTTGAAATCAGTGATATCTTAACTTACCAATTCAAATAAAAGTGCATAGTACGTACGTTAATTCCAGTTCAGTGAATGTGTTAAAATTTTACGAAGATTAATTCAATGACTTTGACGAAATTTTAAACTTTTGGCACAGAACTCTGATTAAGTTTATGGCACAAGTGATTATTTTTTTCTCTTGTTATGTAAAACATTTCAGGCATAATATTTATGCACAGTCTCATATAAATTTTTGATATTTATGTCAGTGAAACATTGAACTTTACCATTGGACAATAATGGTGATATTTAATTTTATGCACAAGTGTTTGATATTTTGTGTTGGTGAGATTTTGAACTTTACCATTGGACAATAACGGTGATTTTACGTATGAGGTGAATGATTGTATTTTCTGCATTCTGTGAAAATAACGACATTAATATGGAAAATATACTAGCTGCCATTGAGGCTTTAAAAATCAGTCTAAATGACAGGATTACGGAAAGTAACACTAATCTCGGGCGTAGGATTGCTGAATCTAATAACACTTTAGGAGCTCAACTTAAAGAATCTAACGCGGCCCTGGAAGCCACTAAGGCTAGTATAGGTCAACTTAGGGAGTCTAATGAAGTAACTAATCGTAGTATCACTCAACTAAAGGAGGCTAATGAAGTAACTAATCGTAATATCACTCAACTAAGGGAGGCTAATGATGCCAACATTGTAAAATTGACAGAATCTGTTGATCAAAAATTTGCAGAAGTTAATAATAATTTGGAACGTAGGCTCAATAGTGCAGGTGCCGAAATTGAAAAACGATTTAAAGAATCTAACAAAAGAATGGATTCTAAGTTTACGGAAATAAATGAAAGATTAACACGTGACTTAGAAACCATTAAGCAAGATATAAAATCACAAGTGGCGGAGGACTTAAAACTTGCTTTCCCGTCTTCTTCTCAGGAAGTCCTTAAAGAAGTAGAAAGCTTAAAGGAAGAATTTCAAGAGTCCCATGCTCAATTATCTCTTGCGCAAACTAAAATCGCGTCTATTCAAGACAAACTTCATGAATCTGTTAAAAATAATTTCATGAAGTTGGGAAACGAAATTACTCTTCTGAAAAGTCAGCAAGAGGAGGCCGATAAACGTGTTAAGACTCAGTTAGATAATGCTCACACGCAGATTACTCGTATCTGTCGCGACGTAGCAGAAGTCAAGACCGACATAGAAAAGGAGGTCAAGGAAATTGAGAATTCCGTACAGGGGAAAATTAAAACCCTAAAACTTGAACTCCAAGGAGGTATAGAAGCTCTCAACAGCAAAGTATCGCAAATCGAACAGGAGGTTTCATCATCTAGCCTTCACAACACTAGTGGAGAATCCATGAATGTTTCCACAGTTTTTAAAATAACTGAGGAAAAACCAGCCAAATTTTCGGGGAAGGAAGAGTATACTGCTAAGGAGTTTCTCCTCAACTTCGAAGAATTCTTTCAAGAAAATCACGTTAAGACCGACCGTCGTTTACGAATAGCGTCTCGATTGTTAGAAGGCAAGGCGTTAATGTGGTTTACCGCTTTTAAATTCAGTATTAACACTTACGAAGAGTTTAAGGAAGCCTTACTTAGACGATTTTGGAGTGCTGAGGCTCAGCACCTGATAAAACTTCAATTATACTCTAGAAAGTATAACACGTCTGTCAATTCCTCGCGATATTCAGATTATCTCATATCTCAGCTTAAAAAGATGCAGTTTTTCGACCCTCCTTTACCGGAGCAAGAACTTATTCAGGTCATAACGCTGCAATTTCCACCAAATGTTCAGGAAATATTGGTGGCGGCAAACGTCCAGGACTTGGAGCAGCTCGATGACGTCCTGAGGAGACTCGATACTGCGCACACTCAGAGCGCAGCAAAAGCAGGTCGAACCAAAGAAACTTCAACCAACTTTACGGAAATGAAGACTCCGGTTCAAGTAAATCCAGAACCGCGAGAAGAAAGAGAAACTCGCCGAGATATTCCGTTTCGGTACAGAAGATCTAGGAATCGTCCCTACGAAGGGAGGGCTAAGTTTCAACCTGGACCTTCATGGAGGCAGGCAGCTAACCAACCCAATGATAATAGGAACTCCCAGCGGGAAGAATTAGAGAAACGTTGGAGAGAGACTACGGAATATGTAAGGAATAAGAACAGGGAAAAGGGCTTACCTGGAGCAGCTTCTTTGGAATACCAGGCAGAGATGCAGAGAAGAAATGAGAGAACAGAAATGGATCCATGAGCTACGGGTACCAAAAAAAACTTTGTCGAAGCAATAAAGAGATTGCCTGAAAACCCGGAGGGAGGAGAGGTAGTATGTAGTGCACTCATTAACCATTGGTATTTAGAGGATGCAGATTTACTATATGAGGATTCAACACCACGACAGCCTCAGATACAACGCGGCTTACCGATCATTATCATTAAGTTAGGCAATATGATTGTCCACTCTTTAGTAGACTCAGGATCGCAAGCCTCACTAATTTCGCAGAAATTAATAGATGTGGCGCAGGAGACGACCTACATCTCCATCTTGCCGGTTGCTCAAGTTAAGGTTAAAGGCATAGTTCCTGACAAAGCTATTAAATTCAAATTTCAAGCGTTTCTTGAGTTAGAAATTGGTGGTGTTAAGTTCCAACATCTGTTTTTGATTTTGACGCAAATGAAATTTGACTTAATTCTTGGATCAGACTTTCTCATTCAACATGGGGGAATCATTGATTATCCCGCTAATGTAATTAAATTTTTTCACGTCGAATCTGTAGGGCTACAGTTGGTTACTTATAATGACGTGAAGAATCCGGAATGTGAGACCCCGGTGGACATAGCAGAAGGCAAGATGAGCGAGGCTCCGCCTGTCGAAGAAAGCGTCCACGAAGAGGGGCGACCCGAGGAAGTGGGACCCGTAGAGGACCAGATGGCGTCCATTATCGATGATGAGTTTAACGAGGACCACTACAACTTCACGCTTTACGCCAATGTAGCTGAAAGCCCAGATTACGATGATGATGAAGTAATAAAGGCAATCCAAGAGCTTTTCAAGAAGTTTCCAGATGTATTTTCCGAGAAACCTGGAGTCATTAAGGGTTTCAAGCACCACTTAGATGTTACTGACACATCACCTTATAAGAAACGGCCTTATCCGATACCCATGAAGTACTTGGAAGAAGCACGGGTCATCATTAAACAGATGGAGAATGATGGAATCATATCAAAATGCGTCACACTTTACATTAATCCTCTGGCTATAGTGAGAAGACTGTTGAAGTTTTTGAAATACTTTACTAGGAGATGAGCGAAAGAAAATCGCCCAGCAATTTTCTTTTTCCCGAGCAGGGGGGAGATGAAACGGTAACGCCCTACGAGCATTCACGTTTCATTCTTTTATTAAGTGGAGCTCGCTAATACCCGGCCGTAAGCTTGCGCCGAGCGCACTGGCATAGTGGGAACTGCGAGCAAGTTCGCGACTTTCTAGAACACCGGCCAAGGACAAGCGACGTCACGCAGAAGGTTCCTTCGTGTTCCATAGTATTGCTGCATGAACGAAATATAATATCAATATTTCAATAGCGTCACCTTGCAGGCAGGAATAATGAACGCTGCTAGCCGAAATTTCATGTCAATCGGTGTGAAGATGGCCAAGATAAAAAAAATTCTTGGGGCCCACATGTGTAGCCACGCCCACCGGCCTTCGGCAATATAAGCAAGTCGCCAGCCTGGGGTAAAGCAGAGAGAGAGAGAGTGTGCGGTATGCAGCGGCAGTGTGCTGAAGGCAGAGAGTGGAGTGAGTCGGCAGTAAGCCGTAAGTTCAGTGAGTGTGTGCAAATAAGCACGTCACGACATAATTCGTCTCTCGGTCCGGCTGTATATTTGAGTTCATTTAAAGACTGTGTTCTCGCATAAACTGTGCCAGCTTTGAGTTCATTTAAAGACTGTGTGAAAACAGCAGTCGTGTTTCTAGCCAGCCTTGATTTCATTTAAAGACTGTGTTTTCGCATAAACTGTGCCAGCTTTGAGTTCATTTAAAGACTATGTTTTCGCATAAACTGTGCTAGCTTTGAGTTCATTTAAAGACTGTGTTCTCGCATAAACTGTGCCAGCTTTGAGTTCATTTAAAGACTGTGTTCTCGCATAAACTGTGCCAGCTTTGAGTTCATTTAAAGACTGTGTTTTCGCATAAACTGTGCCAGCTTTGAGTTCATTTAAAGACTATGTTTTCGCATAAACTGTGCTAGCTTTGAGTTCATTTAAAGACTGTGTTCTCGCATAAACTGTGCCAGCTTTGAGTTCATTTAAAGACTGTGTTTTCGCATAAACTGTGCCAGCTTTGAGTTCATTTAAAGACTGTGTTTTCGCATAAACTGTGCTAGCTTTGAGTTCATTTAAAGACTGTGTTCTCGCATAAACTGTGCCAGCTTTGAGTTCATTCAAAGACTGTGTGAAAACAGCGGTAGTGTTTCTAGCTAGCCTTGATTTCATTTAAAGACTGTGTGAAAACAGCGGTAGTGTTTCTAGCCAGCCTTAATTTCATTTAAAAACTGTGTTCTCGCACAAACTGTGCCAGCCTTGATCTCATTTAAAGACTGTGTGAAAACAGCGACAGTGTTCCTAGCATAGACTGTGTCGACCTTCATTTCATTTAAAGACTGTGTCTATCCGTTGAACTGTGTTACGACATAATGGAACTTGGACTGTCATTTATTTCAACAAGTGTATTGTGCTGATGGAGTACAGTGCAGAGACTGTACCCGGTAAATTTAATTTTCTTTATAAAGTGCTTAATCACTGCACCTCGGAAGGTCCTAGATTGTTTTCGTTTATTATTCCAAATACGATAATTCCTTCGATCTTATCCTCGTGGAACTGTGACTCTAACTTTATCCATGCTGCTAAAGTGCGTTCAACATCATTGACTGTGGGAACTATTTCGGCGTGCTTCGCCTTAGAGAAGTGTCACACCAGTGCCCCATGACGTCCAATGTGGAAGCTCCACATTTCCCCGTTCCTGCCTCAGGTTCGAGTCTTCAACACTAATACAGAGAAAACACCAACGACGGAAGACAACGCCGACGCCGACCGCAAGACGACGCAGCCGCCGCAGGACGACGTCCTCTCCACGCCGTCAGGGACAACCCCACGATTCAGCTGTAAAAGGTGACATAATTCTTTGCATACCTATTAAATAAACTGAAGGATCCACTTAATCATGAAATTTTTTTTTCACTACCCTTCTCTCTCACTCTCTTAGCATGGGCCGTACACGCCTTGTCGTTCCTCATGCTCTCCGATAAACTGAAGTACGGGCGTTCCTGTTACAATAGAGATCATCTGGGTTTACCAGCACCATGTCCAGAATAGCTAGTTCCATCAATTTATGATTCAGCTGTCCTTCCCAGATTAGGGTTGGGCACCATGTCCCTGTTTCGGCACAAGGTGCCGGTGCACAGTTATGTTCCGCTGTTCCAGAACACCGAGTGTCAATTGTTCCGAAACATTCTCAAGCGAGCCGGAGACACTGACTCGCTGTCCCATCAGAAGCGCCACTATGCACTGCCCTTCGCCTACTAGCTGAACTGTGCAGCGAGCGCTCGGGACGCGGGACTGTAACTGCGCAGTGTAGAGAGAACTTCGAGAGGCAACATTACATGCTTCGCGCCAGTGGGAACTGGGAGTGTGCCTGTACGGCCATGGTCCAGCATAAAGCTGCAGGGAACGTGAACGAACAGTCGGAACACTGAAATTCGCGACCAATAATCACGTTAAAGGCTGCTTTTAGGTTAAGATTTTTCCGGTCAATATAAAATACACATAACACGGTTACAATGGCAGTGCAGGTGTTTAAAAGTAACCAATTCAAGAATATTTTCACCAGTTGAATGTATTGGCCTGTATTGTGAGTAATTAGTGAGTAATTAATATCTCGAAAATTTCCCTCAACACTTTCTCGGGGATTGACGTTAAACATTAATTTGGACTTTAAGGAAACTTTTAAGCCCAAGAAAAATATGGGTCGTCGCTTTGGAATTAAAAATATAACTGGATGAATACATTGTTGTACTTTCGTGCTGTTAGGCCGGGCGCACATTGAGAAGCAGTTGGCCGCAGAGCAGGGAAGAGCAGAGCAGAACAGCGCGAAGCTTACGAAATTGCGAAGTGGACGTGAGCGCACATTGCCACGCAGGGTCTCGTTGGTTTTCAGAAATAACATGTTTTCTTTAGACTCTGTGATCTGGGGCATCCAGTATAAATAGGCTCTTTTTTTCTTTTTCTTCAAGCATTCGCGATTTTTCTCATTTTGTTAGTCATCTTCACAATTTCCCTTGTGCTGATGGCAACGCGGTTATTCAGCTTAAGACAATCGCAATAAAAACAACCACCTTCGCCAGTTTACAAGACTGAACAATATTTCTCCGCCTCTGTGGTGTAGTGGTTAGCGTGATTAGTTGCCACCCCCGGAGGCCCGGGTTCGAATCCCGGCTCTGCCACGAAATTCGAAACGTGGTACGAGGGCTGGAACGGGGTCCACTCCGCCTCGGGAGGTCAACTGAGTAGAGGTGGGTTCGATTCCCTCCTCAGCCATCCTGGAAGTGGTTTTCCGTGGTTTCCCACTTCTCCAGGCGAATGCCGGGATGGTACCTAACTTAAGGCCACGGCCGCTTCCTTCCCGCTTCCTTGCCTATCCCTTCCAATCTTCCCATCCCTCCACAAGGCCCCTGTTCAGCATAGCAGGTGAGGCCGCCTGGGCGAGGTACTGGTCATACTCCCCAGTTGTATCCCTCGATCAAGAGTCTGAAGCTCCAGGACACTGGCCTTGAGGCGGTAGAGGTGGGATCCCTCGCTAAGTCCGAAGGAAAAACCGAACCTGGAGGGTAAACAGATGATGTTGATGATGATGATGAACAATATTTCTATGTTACCGATGTTCGGCGTTCATATGGACTAAACAAAGAATTTAATTCATGATTATTTTTTTATATTTTTTACGTCGCACCGACACAGATAGGTCTTATGGCAAAGATGAAATAGGAAAGGGCTAGGAATGGGAAGGAAGCGACCGAGACCTTAATTAAGGTACAGCCCCCCCAGCATTAGCCTGGTGTGAAAATGGGAAACCACGGAAAACTATCTTCACGGTTGCCGACAGTGGGGTTCGAACCCCCTATCTCCCGAATGCAAGCTCATAGCAAGGCGATCCTAACCGCACGACCAACTTGCATGGTAAATTCATTAATAGGATCACGGTGGGGGAGAGAGAAAAATATGTATTTACAAATGTACTGCTAGATTTTCATCTAGTTGTCACAAGACACAAGATACTAAAATCAATCAACATTGACAATCTGTTGTGAACGCGTTTGCATTTATATTTGACAAGACATGATAAATGATTTTCCGTATTTATCTCTTCGCATAAATGTGATGATGGATGACGGCGACGGAGTCGGCGATGATGCTCTCCATAATCAGCATTAGATCTTTGTCTTAAATTCTATATGTTGCGAGAACTTGGGTCACGTATTGTTTCATAGATATATGAGGATTACATTCTTTTGTTTGCTGTTTGTTTAACGTCGCACTAACATATCGAAGGTTTTCGGCGACGGAAGAAGGGTGGAAGATTGGGAAGGTAGCGGGCGTGGCCTTAATTAAGGTACAGCCCCAGCATTTGCCTAGTGTGAAAATAGGAAACCACGGAAAACCATCTTCATGGCTGCCGACAGTGGGGTTCGAACCCACTATCTTCCGAATGCAAGCTCACAGAGGCGTGACCCTAACCGCACGGCCACTTGCTCGGTGGATTACATTTTAGGCCTTTCTCTAAACTACCTTGTTACGCAGCGTGAATAAAATGATTTATAGCCTGGACTGTAGTGCCTTATTCCCCGAATTTACATACCGATTTTCATTAAATTATGTTCAGCCATTTACTCACGAAAATACGTACGTACATACATACATACATACATATATACGTACATACTGCGTTGCTGTCCACATGATTCACATACTACCTACAAAACATGGTGAGACTGAATGGCTGTGGTCATTTTCTCCTCCATTTCTTAACTAACTGCGTGACACGTGCGCAGGAAACTGTTATTTCGAAGACTGCGCGTGGTAGGCGGAAGTAGGTGCAGAACCGACCTGCTCTGCTCTGTCCTGCCCTGTCTGTCAACTTGCGATGGTGCAATGATTTGTGTGGATTACAAAAATCTGCTCTGCGCTGCACTGCTTTAGTTGCTTCGCCTGCGTCCCAATCTGCCTTATGCTCTCTGCACTTCGAATTCCTTCCCTCTCAACTTCCATTTACTTTCTTCAATATCTCGAAAATTTCCCTCAACACTTTCTCGGGGATTGATGTTAAAAATTAATTTGGACTTTAAGGAAACTTTTAAGCCCAAGAAAAATACGGGTCATCGCTTTGGAATTAAAGATATAACTGGATGAAAAAATGTTGACACTCCAATACAGGGCGGCACACAGCCGGTATCGACAGGCAGACAGCCAAGGCCAACAATCTATCTAGTGCGGCCTTGGCACAGCACGCTCGGTTCAGGCACATTCCAGCTGAAGCGGAGCATGTCCTGTTGCCTCTCGAAGTTCTCTCTAGGACGCAGTTACAGTCCTGTGTCCTGTGTCCCGTGTCTCGGCACTCTGCACCGAAACATTCCGCCTCAAGTTCCTAATGTTGCGGAACAAGTGAATGTTCCGGTCTGCACAACCCTATCCCAGATTAACTTATTTGCAACTTTTTGGCCATGCTTCCTGTCGTTCGCATTACCTTCCCAATTGACATTTGGTAAATTGAGATCACGCGCTGCAATCACGTTCCTTTCCATATCGTTTCCCACATAGCTGATTATCTTATCAAATAATTCCGAGTCACCGCCTGTGTCACTCTTTCCAGGTATTTACACTCCAAAAACATCGAGTTGCCTATTATCTTTAGAGATGAGCCTTACACCTAAGATTTCATGTTTGTCACCTTTACCTTTTTGTAGCGTACAAATTCTTCATTTGCCAGAATGAATACTCCCCCCTCTTACTATTCCTATCTTATCTCTACTATAAATACTCCAGTTCCGTGAAAAAATTTCTGCATCCACTTATTTCTCAGCCATGATTCAACTCCTATTACAATATCTGGTAAGTATATATCTATTAAATTACTTAATTCTCTTCTTTTTTTTACAATAATTCTACAGTTCAAGACTAGCATCTTTATGTCATCCCTACTTAAGTTCCAGATCCTTGTACCCTTATCACAGCTCTCTAGACAACCCCGTTTCCTTGAATGTACCTCCCTACAACTCTTCTAAAGAAACTTCCTAACTTATACGTACAACTGCAGTTCAAGTGAAGACCATCTGAGCGCAGATACCTATCTCCTAACCACCCATTCAAATCTAGAAATTTCACTCCCATTTTCCAACACATCCACTCCATAATCTTATTTAATCCCTGATCACCTTCCAGTCAGTATCCCTCCTATACAGTATTTCACGGATATCAATCTCAGCTTCATTGAACTTCACCCGTGCTGCATTTACCAGATCCCAAACATCCCCGGCTATGTTGGTAACTTCACCTGCTTGCCTTACTTTGTTGGTACCAACGTGAAAGATTACCACCTTCTCGTTTACCTCCTCCTTCTCTTGTACTTTCCTCAATATCTGCCTTTACCTAATTCCTGGAAAATACTTTACCCTGGTTCCCTTTCCTCCACACACTTTCTCCACATGTCTAACAATGGAATCTCCCACGAACAGAGCTTGAACCCTATCCACATCATTCGATCCCCCTTCCTCTTGGTCACTCCTTTCTTTTCTGGCGGCTGCAGAGGCTACTTTCTCCTCCCTTTTCTCCCTGCCATGACCCTGTGCCACCTTTTCTTTTCTTATACTCTACTCTGCATTTCCCTTTCGTACCTTTTCCTTTCCTCCTACTTACACGCTCCTCAGCAACAGTTCCCTGTTCCTCGTCTTCCCTCTGTCGTTCTACCTGAAGTGCCCCATACCGATTCCTCACAGGCACCTGTCCTGAATTCTGCTTTTGAATAGAGCCCTTAGCCTGCAATATACATCCTCTTAAAACATTAGACCACTCTCCCTTTCATTCCCACTGTTCTTGTACACCTACCGTATCCCGTACATGGTCTGAGGGAGTCCTACCTTCCGCCCCGTCCTCTGAGAGAATCCTAATTATCTCCATGAAACTCTCCAACTCCTTCCCATGACACTTGCATTTCACTGCGGTATTTTTCCCGCCAAGAAGACTGCTGCACAGCCAGATGGACTGCATATATTGGAATGGAAAATAGTCAGTGTGACGGTATTCTCAGTCGTATTACTTGACTTTCATGACAGGGTCCGCTCATCTCATATCAGACAGAACCTCAGTTTGAGGGAACCCTATTCCAGGTGGAATCGAACCGAGGGCATCTAGGTAAGAGACAGACTCGCTATTCGTACGTTACTGGTCTGACCTGAATTTTGATATTGCTGTATGTAAATATCCTTTAAATAGATTAAAGGTATGCAACTTCATTTTATTTCTTACATTCTTCTTCTTTCTGGCCTTGCCCCAATTTCGTGGGGTTGGCACTTTGTGTGGATTAAGCCCAGTTTCACGGCCGGATGGATGTGTTCATTATTGCGTGCCTCTGTGGTGGTTTGTAGTGTGATATGTTGCGTGTAAATGAAGATGTATATTAAGACGGGCTCAAACCCCTAATTCTCGAGCTAGAGGAATTAGCCAGACGTGGTTAAAATTGTCGTCCCGGCCGGTAATCAAATCCGGGTCCCTCAGAACAGGAGGCAACTACACTGACTATTCACGTAATTTGCCGGACTTTAAGTTATTTATTGCAGTGTATGCAGCAATTCGAGGGAGTCCTTAAGATTGTTATACGTGGTTTCCAATTTTCACATCAGGCAAATGTTGGGACTCTGTTTGAGTTAAGTCCATGGCCGCTTTTTCCTCATGCTAAGCCCTTCCTCCTCTTTGCGTCACCGACAATCATCCCTGTATTAGTGCGACGTTAAACCACTAAGAAATGAAAATCTTCTCGAAAGAAACCGTTTGTATTATGCCAGTTTCATTTATATAGACTTTAAAATGGAATTGTAGACATAATGCATTAAAAATGTACACTATTTAAGTTGGACAGACCACATAACCAAATTTGTCAACGTGCATTCAATTCATTACACTCACTATACGAAATGAGGGACTTCCTACCTGTCAACACAAGGAAATTGCTCGTTCAAGGGACTAATACTCCCAATATTTGATTACGGTGTTGTAACCTACTAAACTTCAATGGGTGCATAATGCCTGTGTTCTATTCATTCTAAATGTTCCACTCCACTGTCACTTCGGCCCAATGATCTATCAGCTACTCTGGTTAAGATTAGTTGATAGAGGTAAGTACCATGCTGTATCTCTCCTTCATACAATACCGCAAACAGAAAAACCAGATTACCTCACAATAGAGTTGAAATATCTCTCCCCCGCACGTACATCAACACGATCCTTGCTGGCCATCCCCACACATCACAGCAGTATGTACTACAACGCATTTGTACCGGGGACCATATGTTCATGGATATAGGTAACATAAAGCTATTCGGAAGAAAGTGCTGGACGTTTTACACTCAGAAGAGTTAGAATTTCGGATGAGAAAGGAATCAGGTAACGTTTGGGCATAGGTTTTGGCCACCCCTGAGCATGGAGATGAGACAAGCAGGGCAACGTCACATGTGTTGGTCTTCCAGGAGGTATGACTTGTGACACCACGCAATCACAGTATGCTCTTAAGTCACTCCAACTCGACTGGCATTTTCTCGGGAACTGAGATATTGCTATGATTAAATATTCTGTCTATACTGTATTTTCCTAATCAAAGGAAACAATTAATCAACTGTAATTTCATTGTGAAGAAATGTGCTTGATACGTATGGCATTTAAGTGTTCGATCAGCATTGATAATAACTCCATGGGAACGGTTTTTCAAACACCCTTGCATCTCTCATGATCGTAGGTATGTAATGACAAAAATTATTTTTGGTTGTTGATGATATAATAATAATAATTGTACCAGGAGATACACCTCATCGCCGCGCATTTGAAATAAGCGCCTTAATGAACTCCTCTATCGGTCAAAAGGTGAAACTGAAACTACACGAACTTGGAACTTTAATCAGAAAGTGCCACTACTAAAATATTGAGTAATTTTGTTACTGTGAAGTTTCCTAAACTGACTGAATTTCTCCTTGTTTTGTTTTGCTATACATCAAGAAGTTTGAACATTTTTCCCCAGATGTCACTAACAAAAAACTCTGATCATGCACCCTGGTGCAAGGTGGAAGAACTCATGACTTAAAGAAGTTTCATATTCCTAGGTTTTCCATAATTGAATCCATGTTCATTTATTTTTGGGTTGGCAATACTTCCTTTTCTTTCCGCCAGTTTTGAATCCAGCCAATCACGAATGTTTGTAATTAATTTTCAACCAATCCCGCATTTCTTGTTCACTTTGAATCTGGCAATAAAAATTAAGAGGGTGTGTCCTGATTAGTCTTGAATGCTCCCGAACCTTCCCTGAGGGATTATAAACTGTGGCTTTTCACGTTTCCTGGTCAATTGATCACCGTCTTTATAAGTGTGTGTGTTAAGGCAGGAGGCGGGGCCGCCTCTTTCTTCGGACAGCAGAACATCTATAAGGTAGTGGCCACATAACTTCATTCTTTCTTGCTACCTCCGCAGCTTTATTCGAGGGGAAGGTCCTAATCTTTAATTATGTAACCATACTTTTCTAAAACGTAACTTTTCTTTCGGCTAATGTAAAAACTTCATAAAATCTTTAATTGTAAATCGGGGATAGAGAGTGAGTTACCCTCTCGAGCTCCCCTTCATCTTGATTTGAGGTGTCTGCGATTTTGCAACCTTTTTTTCTGTAATGCATTATCGTTATTTCCATGCGCGCCACCTCAAGTAGCTTGGGATTAGCCCCTGTTTCATCGGCCGAGAGCCCTGTAGGTTTTAATTTTTCATTATCTAGGAGTGCAGTGTACGCCTCCATTCAGTTTGTGTTCGGGTCATTTATTTAACCTGTTCTTTTTTGCAAAGGCCCTGTAGGTTGGGTACTAGATACCACTGTATAAAATTATTTTCAATTTGTAAGTTGTGCCTTCAGAGGCCAGAGATTGTAAGTTGATGTCGCCTTGAGTAGGCTGGAAGAAACTGACAGCCTGTAAGCTCTTTTCGAAGTTTTGTAATAGTAACGAGTGCTTCTGGAAGGCTAGATATTGTATTTTGGGAGCAAGTGCTCTTGAATTAGGCGATCTCCGCCCTTGACTAAAGTATTCCTCATTTTTAATTAAAGTTTTGTAAACTGGATCCGGTATCTCTGAAATTGTAAAACTAGGGGCTTGAACCCCAGAATCTGTAAAAATCACTAATCTTGGATTTTTCTAGTCTTGTTTCAAGATTGTCATTGTACCTGATGTTTCATTGTTATGGAAAATTGTTAAGTTTGAAGTTCTAAAAAAATATAACCTTCAGTTCAAGTTTTAAATTAATTTTGATATTGTAGATAGACCCATTCACCTCATTAATAATAATAATAATAATAATAATAATAATAATAATAATAATAATAATAATAATAATACGGCATTTGGAAAGTAACCTTAACAGTTATTTAAAATTCAACGCCTTATTTATTTCGCGTGTGTTGGGTTGTGCTTCAGAAATATCCGCCTGTTTTGGGTATTTTTTTAAGGAATATATCACAGCTCATGTTGAAAGGTAATTCTGACGATGGTATTTTATCTTTTAGACTGTGGGGAACATAATTGTTACGTCACTGCCATGCTTATATTACAAAGGACGTTGTGTACAGGGACGCAGGTGAGTTTCATTATATTAGTGTTAATCCAGGGTAATGCCACTGTGGGTGCAAGTGGTGTTCTACTGCCACAAATGATAATGGAGGTAAGATCCACTTACTTAATTTCGGATAGGAGCTTGACATAGCCTAGAAGTACTGCTTGAGATTTATAAGGGTTGATTTTTATACAGAACGATGAAGACCATGACGCTATGGAAAAGAGGTCTTCGTTTAAACGATCTACAGCTAAGTAAATGTGAACCGGAGCCACATGCATATAAATCTGCAGGTCATCTTTAGCATGAATATGATGTTCTCAATACTTCAAACTGTGAGAGATATCGTTGACATATAGGGAAAATAGAAGGGGATCCAGCACAGAGCCCTGTGGTACACCACACTTCAGAGTACTATGCTATCCGATGTATTCTGACCATCAGAAATACTTAATCGCCGTTCGTGAAGTTGGCTTGCGAATAACTAAGTAGTATTTTCTGAAGCTCTTTCCCTACTTCATGTAAATGGTCAACATGAGGTGGTTTATAAATGACATCGACCTAGCATTGGGCCTCACGTAGTACTACCTCAATAAAAATATACTCCGGTTTACTGTCATTCTCATTTGGCGATTTACATATTACTAGAGGACAGAGACTACTTGAAATGAAAGCTATTACTCCTCCACCACGTTTGCATTTGCGATCAGTTCGTATTAGAGTGTATCCTGGAAGTTGACCAAGTGGCTGCTGGTCGCGTGGTTTAACCAATATTCTGATCCCAGAATTACTTGGAATTTTTGTGATGCAAATAATTATTTCTGTTCGTCCATGCGATTTTCGGCAAGTATGCTTGGTATATTTAAATGGCGTACATGCAGGGATCCTGGATGAGCAGATAATTAATTGCAGAGAAAGTCTGCTCTTGTGGGGTGGGACTGAGGAGAGTTGTCACAGCTTTTTTTCTGACAGGCTATCGGGGAAATAGCTGGGGGTTTAACTGAGAGGTGTCAACTTGTAACTGTTTATTACCATTGGTTGCAGACTATGTCAAAACAGTAAAATTCATAATCATATCTACATTTTACTTATGAAGTATATACTGTAAGCTATCACTTCGTAAGCTATTCTCAAGGTATTCGCATACAGTTCCCAAGACGCTAAGGGTTGTTACTTATGATACTACTCAAAATGAAACCAGAACTGAGAACGCCGATGTGAAATTAATGAATGTTACTTAGGCGTTATTGATTCTTGAACAGGGAACTATTATGGTTTTCGTGATATATATCGGAGTTGAAACGTTCAATTTGTATAGGTACTGACTGACTACGGGTTAAATTCCCAGAACTGTATTATTTATAAGAACTAACTTAAATCTAGTTATACTTAAAATTAAATTTTAAACACTTAAAACTTATGAAAGTGATAAAACTATCGAAATGATAAGCCAATTGACTTAGAATTAATGCCAAGTAAGTAAAGCAAGATCTGCACCAGTAAATAGTCAAGTGCTCCAAAATGGTGAGTTGTCACGCGTGCTAGATAAGTTCCCATGTTATTTATTTAACAGTTGATAGTGACTTAGTACTCAAAGCAATTCAATGAATTCGGTTAAAATCCTCCACTGTTGAAATATAATGCTTCCCATTGTCAGGTCGGACGACAATGCGTCCGTCTTATGCCCGCACATTGTCAATTCGGTACATTGTTATCCCTGCCTGCAAGATGCTGAGCCTTGTTGCAGACGTTGCAGTTAAATCTTCTCTAATAGTGATTCCCGTCCGCGACAGCTTTCTTTTATTCCTCAACAATTCCTCTCTCTTCCTGTGGCTGATGAAATTCACTATGATAGGACGCTTAGAGTTCGTGTTCCTTACACATTCACGATGAGATCGATCAATGTCATTAGAACTGATGTCAATTCCTAATTTACTTTTGATAATGTCAGTCACTAGGAGTTCAGTATTTTCCCCTGAATTCTCTGCTACACCAAATATCCGGAGGCTGTTGCGTCTTTAATATTGCTCAAGCTCATCCGTTGCGAGCTGAAGTTCACATTTTAGCGAATTCAGTTCAGTTTCTCTCTTTCTAATGTCACAATTAAGTCTAATAATAATGCCATTATTAACGTCCATTGTAGCTTTTAGTTAGACAGAATGCAGTTCGGGTTTAGAAAAGGTTACTTGTATGATTCCAGCAAGATATAGCAGATATCTTGGATTCAGGAGGTCAAATGGATTGTATCCCGATTGACCTGTCTAAGGCATTTGATAGGGTGGATCATGGAGGACTACTGGCAAAAATGAGTGCAATAGGACTAGACAAAAGAGTGACTGAATGGGTGGCTACGTTTCTAGAAAATAGATCTCAGATAATTAGGGTAGGCAAAGCTCTATCTGACCCTGTAATAATTAAGAGGAGGAATTCCTCAAGGCAGTATTATTGGATCTTTATGTTCTCTTATATATATTATTGATATGAGTAAAGAAGTGGAATCAATCAATCAATCAATCAATCAATCAATCAATCAATCAATCAATCAATCAATCAATCAATCAATCAATCAATCAATCAATTCAATCAATCACTACTGATCTGCATTTAGGGCAGTCACCCAGGTGGCAGATTCCCTATCTGTTATTTTCCTAGCCTTTTCTTAAACGATTGCAAAGAAATTGGAAATTTATTGAACATCTTCCTTGGTAAGTTATTCGAATCCCTAAGCCCCTTCCTATGAACAAATATTTCCAATCCCTAAATCCCTAATCAAAGATAAGGCTTTTTTGCGGATGATGTTACTCTGTATAGAGTAATAAATAAGTTACATGATTGTGAGCAACTGAAAAATGACCTCGATAATGTTGTGAGATGGACAGTAGACAATGGTACGTTGATAAACGGAATTAAACGTTAGGTTGTGAGTTTCACAAATAGGAAAAGTCCTCTCAGTTTTAATTACTGTGTTGGTGGAGTAAAAGTTCCTTACCGGAATGATTGTGAGTACCTAGGTGTTAATATAAGGAAATATCTTGATTGGGGTAATCGCATGAGTGGGATTGTAAATAAGGTTACAGATCTGTGCACATGGTTATGAGGATATTTAGGGGTTGTAGTGTGGATGTAAAGGAAAGGGCATATAAGTCTCTGGTAAGACCCCAAATAGAGTATGGTTCCAGTGTATGGGACACTCACCGGGATTATTTGATTCGAGAACTGGGAAAAATCCAACGAAAAGCAGCTCGATTTGTTCCGACAAAAGAGTAGCGTTACAAAAATGTTGCAAAGTTTGGTCTGGGAAAACTTGGGAGAAAGGAGACAAGCTGATCGACTAAGCGGTATGTTCTGAGCTGTCAGTGGGGAGATAGCGTGGAATGACATTACTAGACGAATAATTTTGAGTGATCTTGAAAAGTAGGAAAGATCACAATATGAAGATAAAGTTGGAATTCAAGGGGACAAATTGGGGAAAATATTCGTTTATAGGAAGCGGAGTTAGGGATTGGAATATCTTACCGAGGGAGATGTTAATAAATTTCAAAATTCTTTGCAATCATTTAGAAAAAGGCTAGGAAAACATCAGATAAGGAATCTGCCAACTGGGCGATTGCCCTAAATGCAGATCAGCAGTGATTTATTGAATGATTACAGCTTTTTGGACACTCCCCGTTTTGGCTGATAGGATGTCTCGAAAATGCAAGGCCTCTCTTACCTGCTTGAGTACTTTTGCCGCCAGTGTCGCTTCCGCAGCTGGCTCACCGCTTGTCTGCTTCGTTTTTCCGCTCGGCCCATGTTACTTTCTTACGATGACACCAATATTCGACACGTTCAATGATTATTCGGAGCACCACACACACACTCAAAATACTTAAGAGGGTGAGAGAGACTCAGATCCATCTACAAAGATATAAGACGTAGGGCTACTTTGTCCACGATTTGGCCTGAAGCTAGGGCACGAGGCAAAACTATGTATTATATTAGAGTTATGACTAGAATTATTTATTTCAGTAGCAATAGGATAGTACATTTTCTTGGACTTTGTACACTTCTACGGTGATTTGAGGTTTGTAAATTGTTAGTCAGTGCATGTTCTGATTTCCATTTACCGGACTGAATGGTCCAGACGGTAAAGCGCTGGATTTCTAATCCGGTGTTGGCGGGTTCAATTCCAGCTCAGTCCATTGCGGTTTATAAATCGTTATATAGGCTTGACACGTATCGGCTCGTAAAAAATACTCTTGCAGGACGAAATACACTACACCTGCACATCGGCGTCTTCGAAAGCCATAGAAGAAGTTAGTTGGACATAATATTATTATTGTGTGTAATATATTTCTGGTAACGGTATCGGAAAATAAATTGACTTTAGGAGAGAACCGTTTGGATGTGTCAGGTAGAACAATGGGGAATTTATGGTATGCTACAAGGAGAAAGTTACGGAACTGCGGAACACTGTCATAGACAAATGTACTGCAGGCATGTTATGTAACGGTACAGCATGCATGTCCTAGACAGCTGTGCTACTGAATATTTAAGAAAATGGTACTGTAGATTTTTCCTAGACATTGGAACTGCAAAAGGTCTAGGCATCATTACTAAGGGCATGTTGAAGATAATTACAAGGCAGAAATGTCCCAGGCTACGGTACTCCAGGCATGTTCTAGTCAACGGTACTCTAGGCATTATTTGGACAACGATAATGAAGGCATGTTCCAGATAACGGTACTGCAAGTATCAGTTCAGCTTTAGCCACGGTCGAGCGCGGACGTATTGCGTGGAGGGTCCCGGGAGTGGGAGTAGGGAGAAAGAGTGTGGAGTGCTGGAAGGTTGTGTAGAGTTGTAACGACAATGATTGGTGTTGAACAATACAGAGCAACTATAGGAAGATGGCAGGGGAGAAAGAAGAAAGAAGAAGCGAAAACAGGTGGGTGTAAAATGGAAATGGAGATTAAAGGAGAAGTATTGCTTGCAGCGGCGGTGGTTATGATGTTGCTATGGATTGGGGGGGTCGAGCGGAACCCAGGTCCGACATCTAGTAGAAATGAGGAATGGCCAGATTATGAAGAATTCAGAAGCCTTGTAAAAGAAGTGGTTGAAGAAGCCTGCCCCTTTGAGCAACTGAAAAATTTGATTCAAGAACAAATCAGGGAGTTCGAGAAAATGAAGGCATGGCTACGGGAAAGGACAGACGATATAACATCTCAAGTGAGGACTAATGCAGAAGAAGTGGCAACACTGAAAAAGAAAATAGGACGATTAGAAGAGGAGACGCAGGAACTGAAAGCAGAAGTGGAAGCTAACACTTTAAATCGTAGGAAGAAGTGCCTATTTATATATGGGGTGCCGGAGGAGCGGAGAGAAAACAGAGTGATTACAACCTATAAAGTGGTGGACTTAATACAGGGGAAAATGAAAGTTAATTTCAGTGAAGTGGACATTGACGATGTGCAGAGCGTGGGAAGAATTAGGGGCAACAGGCCTATCAAAGTTCAACTGTTTTCCACGCTGATGGCTGATGCTGTGATAGGCAATGCGGGTAATGTGCAGAGGGAAAAAATATGGATTAAGAGAGATGTGGGAAGAGAGGCGATTAGGAATGAAAAAATACTTGAAAGCACAGGATTCTAGCTATAAATCAGGGGCTGAGAGCAACTATCAAAGGCCAAGAACTAGTGGTGTCAGGCAGCAACTGGAAGAGAAACTGGACTGTGAATAGTTTGATGGACTTAGAAAGGAAGATAAAACAAGATGAAGAAAAAGAGAGAAGTGCTGCGATCAGTGGGGAAGATAGGCAAAATTCCAAAAGTAACAGTGTACTGTGTGACCAGAAGCAGGGGGAGGTACCAAGTGAAAATGTGACCAGAAACAGTGAAGAGGAAAGGCAGGAAAGTCAAGGCAGTAAAGTAAGGGAAGCGCAGGGGGGAAAAGGCAAGTTCAGAGGCAACCTGAGGGAGTCTTGATCTGAGTAGGAGCAGAGAGAGGAGCAGAAGCTTAAGGGACTTGAAGGGAGCTGAAGTTGGTGGCAAAGGAAGTCAACAGAGTGAAGATAGCGATGAAACGGCGGCCAAGAGAGGTGGTAAAGAAGCAGGAAGGAATAAAAAATTGACAGACATGTGAGGTACAGGTGGGAATGAAGGGGGTGTGATTACTCGAAGTAAAAAACATTAGAGTATTGAATAGTGATGTCAGAAGTTGTAATTAGATGTATAAAGTGTAGTTGGTGGAGGGTTATTTATTGATGAAATATATGATTGTGAAGATTGAAATGTGGTGATGGAGAAAGGACGGTAGAAGGTTGTAGTAATTGGATGTATAATGAGAAGTTGGTGGAGGGTTATTTATTGGAATGTGGTGCTGGAGAAGTAGTTAAGAAGTGGTGGTGTGTTTATTGTTGTATTAAATCATTAAAGAGTGAAGTTAAAGTATTACCTGAGAGGTGATGATAGAGGTAAATAATGAAGTGTGTGTGGTATGATGAAATGGGGTGTTAGAGAATGTAGGGTGAGGTGATGGTGTATGTACTGTGTATTATGTACATTTATTTGTTGTGGAATTGAGGAGATGGAGGGGTGTGTGGTGTATTCATTGCTGTAAGGTGGAGGTGGAGAAAAAATGGTGAAGGTGTGACTTTTGGCTATATTGTATTTGGGAGAAGTGGTACATAGGGGTCTGTATGTATTTGTGAGAGTTTGGCAAATTGTGTTTTGTGGATGAGATGGCAAATTCAATGTAGAGTACGGAGTGGTATTGGAATTAGATCAAGTATGGTTAAGCAAGGATGAAGCAAAGATGAAGTTGCAACAGGAGATGGAGAATGTAAACACAGACACGGCTGGTGAGGTAAGGTAGTCTGGACTCAGCAATTCGGAGTAGGTCAAGCAGAAGAACAATGGCGGTGATGGAATGTGTCGTGTCGACAAGGACAGGTGTAGTCTTGCTCCGGGATTACATATGTGGTATGCTATGTTTATATTTAAGAATGTGCTGGCCTTTCTTTGTGTATTTTTTCTTCTTCTTTCTATGGACAACGGTTCATTGAGGGAAATGACCCATGGGCCATTTGTTGTTTATATGTAGTTTAGTAAGTATAGAGAAATGATGGTGTAGATATTTAGGCTGGACATGACATGAAAACACTGGGGATGACTACTGGATGACCCTATCAGGAGGAGGCACATATCCGGAGTATCCGAAGGACTTCATGGCATGTCCAAGGGGTACGTTTAGAAATGGAATGGTAAGAGGGGAAACATGTAAGGGTGGTCGTAATGGTAAAGGTTGGGTATTTTTGAAGTGATTATTTAAGGCTGAATTTTATGCTGGAAGGTGGTGTAGGAGAAGTATTGAGAAATGATGGTGTAGATGGCAAGGAAAGAGGGACAAGGGTGAGGAGGACTCACCCGTAAGAAGTCGGAGTGGGGAAGGGGCATGACATGAAAACACTGAGGATGACTACTGGGTGACCCTATCAGAGGGAGTCACATATCCGGAGTATCCGACGGACTTCATGGCATGTCCAAGGGGTACGTTTGGAAATGGAATGGTGAGAGGGAAAACATTGTCATCTGGTTGGATCTTGGGGCCTTCAGGAGGTCTCCACGGGCAGGGGCGGTCGGGTGATCATCGGGAAGGCGGCCTTCTTCTCACCAGGGGTGATGACTCGGCCGGACAGTAGGTTTCTTTTTATGTGATGTTCTTTTCTTTTTGTCTTGCCTGTATATTAACTATGTCTGTTTGTTTTAAAGTTAGTAGAAGTTGTGTGTGTGGCTAAAGTTGAACGCTCATTCAATGGATCAATTGGGTATTTGTTTACTGTGATCTAGAGAAAAATAATAATAATAAAGAATAAAGAATAAAGAATAAAGAATAAAGAATAAAGAATAAAGAATAAAGAATAAAGAATAAGGGATAAAGAGTAAAGGTACTGCAAGTATGTCCCAGCTCTCCCAGAAGTCAAGCCTCAGTTCATCGCCGTGGGAGGAGGGGAACGGCACGAAGTAGGGAAATGCCTGTAAGGGTGGTATACCGTGTGCCTTAGGATCGACACTGTAGCTGTGAAGGCCTTATTGGATACGTGAAAAATGAAGGCTGACGAAGCTCTGGTGAAGTCCTAAACGGCAGCAAGAGTGAAGAAGATGGCCTTCGGTATGGCGGAGTTGGCGGAAGAGGCGACCCTACTGACAAGGGCTAAGAGTTCAGGATCCCTATTGACTTGTGGATAGAAATGGGAACTTCAAAGGCTAAGAGAAGGAACACTGACAGGAAATCAGAAAGTCTGCATGCTTAGAATGTAGCCCCCTCCCTAGAGTTTGGGTGCCGTGGGCCAATAACCTGCACACCCGTGACTACTCTATTACAGAAACATTAACGAACAGAAGCCGGACGGGTAAAATGGATTTGACCTTTCGCATGAAATCGGACACCCGAATTAAAATACGGAACGTACAGACAATGTGGCAGACAGGAAGATAGGCTTAGGTATCAAGGGAGATGAAGTTTTATATATACTGTACATCCTGGAATAAGCGAGATGAGGTGAAATGAATTTCGTGAAGTAAAGACTCAGGATGGAGCCACGCTGCTGTTCTCGGCCAGGGTAGAAGACGAACAACACAGCGAGGGTGTTGGATTTCTTCGCACAAAAACGGCAAGAAGGAACCAGTTTCAGAGAGGATCATGATAGCTCGTTTCGCATCAAGAGCTGGGCCAATTACAACTGTAGGGAGTTACTCGCCCACGAAGGTGGGGAAGAAGAAGATCAAGGGTGATTTCACAGCCAGCTACACTAAGCTCTTACAAATATGAAGAAAAGGGGTATATTGGTCATGTTGGGAGACGTGGATGCCAAAGTACGGGACGAAAACCAAGGTCTGGAAAACATCATGGGTAAACATGGCATCGGAAACCAGTTATGATAATGACGAGCGACTTATTGAACTTCGCAGCAGCCATGGGCTAGTGATAGTAGGCACTCACAAGAACTACCATAAAGTAACCTGGGTCTCCTCAGATTATCATACGGAGAACTAGATTGACCAGTTTACTATCAGTAAGACTTGGCGCACCTCACTGATAGATGTGAGGAACAAGAGAGGGCAGACGTGGGAAGTGACAACCATGTAGTGGTGGCTACTCTCCAACTGAAGACCCCATCAACAGAGGAGGACATCACTAAACTGCCAGACAAGGAAGTACTACAACATTTTTCACTTGAGCTGAGAAATCGCTTCCAGCAGTTGGCAGTAGAGGAGGAGGAACAGAATATTGATCAGCATTGGAAGTGCAGCGGGAACACCTACATCAGCAACTGTGAAAACGTTTTGGGTAATGCAGAGCGAGGTAAGGAGGAGTGGGTCAAATCTGAGACATGGAGGGTGGTGAATCAGTGAAGAAATGCAAAACAACACTCAACAACGCAGGAACGCGAGATGAGAAGGCGCAAGCCAGAACGAACTTCAAGTTCAATCGGACGGTAAAGATCGACTTCAATCAATCAATCAATCAATCAATCAATCAATCAATCAATCAATCAATCAATGATCTGCATTTAAGGCTGTCGCCCAGATGGATGATTCCCTATCAGTTGTTTACCTAGCCTTATTTTAAGAGTTTTCAAAGAACTTTGAAATTTATCGCACATTTTCCTTGATAAATTATTTCAGTCCCTTACTTCTCATCCTACAGATTAATATTTGCCTCTTGAATTCCAGCTTTATCTTCATATTAGGATGTTCCTACTTTTAAAACCTCCAAACTAGATTATTCGTTCACTAATGTCAATCACTTCATTGACAGCTCGGAACACACCACCTAGTCGAGCTTATCGTCTTCTTACTTCCAAGTCTTCCCAGCCCAATGTTTGCAATATTTTCGTAACACTACTGTTTTGTTGGAAGTCACCCAGAACAGATCGTGCTGCTCTTCTTTGGATAACTTTCAGTTCTCGTAACTGGTAGTAGTGGTGTGGGTCCTATACCCTGGAACCATAATCTAATTGGGGTCTTACTAGAGACTTGCACGCCCTCTCATTTTCGTCCTTACTTTTTGTAGTCGCTCACAATCCTGTAACTTATTTACTACTCTCTACTCATCCGCAAATAGCCTTACCTCTGCTTCCGTGTCTACTCATATCAACCATTTATATATATATATATATATAATAAAACTTAATGGTCCAATAATACCGCTCTGTAGCCGCACCCTCTTAATCATTATAAGACCAGATAACACTTCACCTACTTTAATTCTCTGAGTTCCATTTTCTAGAAATGTATCCACCCATTCAATCATTCCTTTGTCTAGTCCAGTAGCCCTCATTTTCACCAGTAATCTCCTATTACCTACCCTGTCAAAACCCTTGGCTAGGTCCATAGCGATACAGTCCGTTTGACCTTCTGAATCTAAAATATCTGCTATATCTTGCTGGAATAACCTTTCCTACCAGTTAGTATTTTCGCAAATATGTCTAAAATAATCAAGAAGAATGTTTCCCCAGAGCATACAAGCAACACATGCCAAGCTCACCGGCCTGTAATTACCCGCTCCATGTTTATCTCCTTTCCCTTGTACACTGGGGCTATTATTGCAATTCTCCATTCATTTGGTGTCGCTCCTTCATTCAAACAGTAATCAGATAAGAATTTCAGACATGGCACTATATCCCAACCAATTGCCTTTAAAAATCCCTGGAAATCTTATCAATCCCAGCTGCTTTCCTAGTTTTCGTCTTTTGTATCTTTTTGTAAATGTCTTTATTATCAGAGGTAAATGTCAGTAATTCGCCAGTATTAGTTACCTCCTCTATCTCGACATTATCTTTATATCCAACTACCTTTACATACTGCTGAATGAATACTTCTTCCTTCTTTCGGCGTGATAAGACAGCATTCATTAATAACCTTGCAACACAAACAGAGACGGCAGCGCAAACCAGAGATAGTAAGACCCTCCATCACATTGCAAATAGACTGTCAGGATGTTCTCCAGATCCGACGAGGCGATGACAGCCAAAGATGGGGAATTGTTGTCTATCCAGAATGATCGGCTGGAACGACGGAGGAAATACATTTTAGAGGTCGTCAACCGTGCAGCAATTGCACAGGAAGAAGAATAATATTAAGAAGAGTCGCTGTAGGATGAGCACGAAAAATCTGTCATCACATTGGAACCAACATGGAGACTAGAGATTGTAAGGACCATGAAACAACTTATGAAGGCTAAAGTGCAGGACTAGACAATAAGTTATCGTCCCGGAAGCACTGTAGGTGGATATGGAAGCTTCAGCAGATATCGTGCTTCCATTGTATAGGGAGATTAGGGAACAAGAGAAGTTATCAGCAGATTGGAAGAAGGGGCTTTTGATCAAGATCGCGATGAAAGGAGACTTGTCGGAATGTGACAACTGGAGAGAGATTACTCTCACCGGGCGAGTTGGCCATGCGGTTAGGGGCGTGCAGCTGCGATCTTGCATCCGGGAGATAGTGGGTTCGAACCCCACTGTCGGCAGCCCTGAAGATGGTTTTCCGTGGTTTCCCATTTTCACACCAGGCAAATGCTGGGGGCTGTACTTTAATTAAGGCCACGGCCGATTCCTTCCCAATTCTAGACCTTTCCTATCCCATCATCGCCATAAGACCTATATGTGCTGGTGCGACGTAAAGCAAATTGAAAAAAAAAAGAAGAGAGAGATTACTCTCCTTGCGGTGTCAACTAAGGTTCTCTCACGCGTGATTCTGAACCGCATAAAGCAGCGAGTCAACCAAAAGCTGAGGAGAGAATAAGTGGAATTCAGGGAAGGCTTTTCGTACAGCGACCAGATCAGCACCGTACGCATAATTTTGGTACAGTCTACCGAGCTCCAATCTTCGCTGCATGTGCTATTTGTTGACTTCGAGAAGGCGTTGGATAATCTCATAAGGAAAAAGATGTGGAGAGCCATCGAAAGGTTTGGGATTCAAGGGAAAATCATTAATATTGTCAAGTAATGTACAACAATTTAATGTGTCAAGGCAAGAACCAGGGTATGCTTTTAGAACACATCCAAGTTAATGCAGGGGTTAAGCAAGATTGTCTGTTATCGCCGGTACTGTTTTTTCAGATATTAGATCTGATGATGAGGAAGGCGATGAACTGACGGAGAGACATACAGTAAGGACTGACAGACAGCCTAGAGGACTTAGAATTTGCGGATGACATGCTTGCTATCTGATAGCTTTAAAGACATGTAAGCAAAGCTGAATGATCTGAAATTCGAAGAAGCAGAGGTGGGACTGAATATTAATGCAAAGGATTCCAAGGAGGTGCTATTAAGAACCGCAACAATGCACAAGAGACAGAACAAGTCAAACAGTTCTGCTACCTGGGGAGTGATTTGCGACGATGGGGCCAATCTGGAGATTTAAAGAGCTAAACACAACCACTAAACCGCGTATCTTTAGTACGAATGTTGCTCTATGATCTTGAAACCTGAAACAAATAAAATACTGATCAGGAGTCTTCAGACTTTTTTGAACTGAATTCTGACGAACATCCTGAGGATATGGGGGTCGCAGGTCATCTCCAACAAGGAGCTATGGAGCAGAACTAAACAAACACCCATTTTCACTGAGGTGTGCCGCAGGAATCGGAGGTGGATTGGACACACGCTGTGAAGCGATACGAGCAACATTGCCAGACAACCACAGGATTGGAAGGACAAAATGGGACACTGTATTTCCTTGAGAGGGAATCCTTGTGGAGGAAGTACTCAGGAGAGGTTATGCTTGAGACTGAGACCCACTCTTCAGATTTACACTACAGCATTTAATTCATCTACGTAGGCTTCCCACTTTCCATATTAATTCTGTAAATACAAAACTAAAATCCAAACTCATGTTATCACTATACTCCTTCCAAGTACGTTTTTGACAAAGAAATGGGAATGACGAATTTAATTAAGCACGTTAGCCCGCGCCCTGTATTTCTTTTCATCCTGCAGTCCTCAAGATGTACCTAACAGACTTTGATCTGATTTTTATTTCAGGTGTCATATTTCTTGTTTACAGCTCTCGGGGATATGAAACAAAGCATTTAATGAACCTATACAGAATATACAGCGTTGATCGTTATTTATAATTTATGAAACAAGTTCATTGCTGTACATCTGACCTGTTACGAACAGTGAAAACTACGTTCAGAACAGGAGCCATATCCACGTGGCAACGAGCAGAATATCGTGATCTGAAACCATATTTCGTTCCTCTACACATAGATTTCGAAATTGCCTGTTATGGAGGTTCTCGCTTCTGTAGCACAAATCACATGTAGTTTCAAAATGGTTAAATTTGACAACTAAACTTAATGGGCTCCAGTGAACTTACCTGCTATTGGACCCACTACTCAACGGACCATTCTATCATTTACACTTGACTCTCTGGAAAGGCAGAAAACTTCCTCGGCTTGTTTCTCTGTGGATAGGAAGCGTGAAATAATACTCACAAGAATACAGCTGAAGGATTCATTAAGCTCCTTAATTAGAGTTATTTTTTTTGCAAGAAGGAATCGGGTAATTTGTTTATATTTATCAAGGGTTCCGAATATAATATTTTATTTAATTTTAATTTCGTGTGGCTATTTTTAGTCCAATGCAGCCCTTGTAAAGCAGACCCTCCGATGAGGGTGGGTGGCATCTGCCATGTGTAGGTGTGTTATTGTGGTGGAGGATAGTGTTATGTGTGGGGTGTGAGTTCCAGGGATGTTGCGGACAGCACAAACAACCAGCCCCGGAGCTATGGAGTTATCCAATGAAAGTTAAACTCCCCGACCTTGCCGGGAATCGAACCCGGGACCCTCTGAACCGAAGGCCAGTATAATGACCATTCAGCCAACGAGTCAGACATAATATTTACTATATACAGTATATATACGTATATTACAATATGCTTTATTTCGCACCAACACAGATAGGTCTTATGGCGACGACGGGATAGGAAAGGTCTAGGAGTGGAAAGGAATCGACCGTTAAGGTACAGCAGCTCCAGCATTTGCCTGGTGTGAAATTGGGAAACCACGCAAAATCATCTTCAGGACTGTTGATAGTGGGGTTCGAACCCACTATATCCCGAATGCAAGCTGACAGCTACGTGACACAAAATGCACAGCCACATGCTTGGTAAAATTTGCTATAAATCGTCCCGCACAACCTTGGGTATGGTCGGCAAAGGCCCATGTAAAATGATTTTTGAATTTTATTTATAATGTTGTATGTTTCGTGGTGTGGGTCATTGTAGTCACGTCGTAGTTCGTGAACCGTGGGCAACAGCTGAGTGGCTGAGATTCGAGATACCAGTTGCTATGGAATGGGAGTGGGTATATCGGACATGTTCTGAGTCATGCCCCACCCTTGGTGCTCGGGTGGCTACGACTGTACAATCCTGCTTCACAGGAATTACCGAACTCGTAACATTTCAAGCAAGCCTATAGGAGTAACGGAGGCTCACTCCCATTTGACAGGCGACGGATTCCTTGGAAGAAACTTAGCGAACGAAATGGAATTTGTGGGGGAGCTATCAATATTCACGTGGCATATGGAAGACAGAAAGTAGAACTGGCTGAGTCAGCAAAGAGAATGCCTCTGGATGTATTAGGAGTTAATTATATTCAGGTAAAGTGGTGATGGTGGTTGTGATTATTGTTTTAAGAGGAAGTACAACTGGGCACTATTCTCTATAGAACAATAATCGGAGAGAAACAATGGAAAGGATGTGACACTTAGAAAAATGAAGGTATTCGCCAAAGAAAGACAAGGGCCTTGAAGGATGTGACTCCCTAAACCTCCACACGTAATACTGTCGTGGTCGGAAAACAACAAGGGTTGATCAAGGGAGGTCTGATAGCATGCATGAAAGTGAGGAACCTGGCACAAGTTAAGGGGAAGCAATACCAAGACTCAGCCAACGGCCCCGTGATGGCCAGCGCACGCTCCCAAGTCAATAGATCCTGGGGCCCCTTTTAATCACCTCTTACGACAGGCAGGGGATACCGTGGGTGTTATTCTACCACCCCAACCCACAGGGGGTAGGGTAAGGGGAGATAACGAAGAAGAGATAAGAGATTATAAAGTGTTCTTGGGAAGGGCAGAGTGAGGGGTAGAACAGTTCATCAAGAATACGCAACATTGTTTTTGTTAGGCACGTAAATGAGCGAATAATATGGGGAGATTTGGTAGTTGGAGGGTGGAGATGAGGAGGAAATTGATAAGTTTTATGAAGAACTGAGTCAGGGTCAACAGCAAGGATAGGATAGTGCTAATGGGAGATTTCAATGGGAGAGTTGCAAATGTGGTAAGGTGATGGGTAAATGTATGCGGAAAATATGGAAGCTATTAGGAATGGGAAGCGTGTACTGAACTTCGGTGCTAGTATGGAATTAACAGTTACGAATACTGTTTTCAAGCACAAGGCAATTCTCCCCTACACATGGCAGGGTAGGGACACCAGATCCTTAATAGACTATATCATAACCAATTTTGAATTCAGGAAATCTTTTTGGAATGTGCGCGTATACCAGGGATTTTTTGATGAACTGTAGTGAACTAAGTATCTCTAGGCCTAGGACAGAGAAAGTGAAATATGACTCCAGATGAATAAGGGTAGAACATCTCCACGCTGAGGAAATTACACAGAAGTACATGGACATGATTAGCGAAATGTTCAAAACAATGGACAGTAAGCAGGGTTAGGACATAGAAAGAGAATGGGTGGCATACAGGGATGCTGTAGTAGAAACAGCAAGGGAAAACCTAGGAACAACTGTGTGTAAAGATGGGAAAAGGGATCATCATGGTGGAATGATTAAGCAAGGGCAGCTTGTAAACGGAAAAAGAAGACGACTCAGAAATGGCTCCAAACAAGGACTGATGCAGACAGGGAATTGAACGTAGATGAGAGAAACAGCGAAGCAAATAACTGTCGAATCCAAGAAGAAGTCGTGGGAAGAATTCGATAATAATATGGAAAGGCTAGGTCAAGCGCCTGGGAAACATTTCGGGACAGAAATGAAGGATCTTAGAAAGGGAGGGAAAAAGGATATGGGTAAAGGATTTGGGTAAGTCAGGTGAACTCATAATAGATCCCAAGGAGTCACTGGACAGGTGGAAGGAATAGTTTGAAAATCTTATCAACTTAAAAGGAAATATTTATGGTGGCGTTGCAAACAACCGAGCTCATTGGGGGAGTCCGGCTTGAGTTGTGGCAGAGAGCGGTTCGCTGTACTCTGCCTTCATTGCGTGTGACGTTGGTGCGTTAAGATTTTCCAGTAAAATAAAGTGACAATGGCAACCAATAGCATTAGGAGGAATACAATAAAATGTGCATTTACCGACAAGACAAATAAACCAGGGCCAGCAGAAATTCATGAGTGGATTCAGCAAACCTTAAAACTTAAAGTTGATCAACTGGAAGCCATGCAACTCGACAATCTGGAAACCGCTGTCTACATCAAGCTAACCAGTAAACTACTGATGTAGAAGATATTACTAACTACAAACGGAAAATCACAGGTACAGAAATTTAATGGTTCCTTCTCTGATGTTATTATAACATGTGTAGATGTTGATGGTAAATTGGTCAGAATAATGAACCTACCAATAGAAATGCCGAACGAGAAAATAATGTCATTTTTAGCAAGTATGGGAAAGTAAGGGAAATCAGAAATGAAAGATGGTCTTCAACCTACATTTATAAAATTTACAGTGGTATCAGAGCTATGCGAATAATACTTAAAACTGCCATACCACCAATCGTAGCCATAGAGAGATATAAAGCGTAGGTAATATATGAAGGACAACCTAAATCTTGTTTTTACTGCAACGCTACGGATCACTTTAGACAAGATTGTCCCCTAAGATGAGGCGAGAACGACAACAAAGCAGCGCCCAGATTACTCAGTGAGATAGTTGCGAACGGGGAATGTTACACTGTTTCACCCGATGTATTAGAGCTGCATACTACCAAATACAGGTAGAGACAATACGCGACACTCAGCGAGATATCGAGGGACAGCTATTAGAGCTCTCTCTAGCGGGTAGACCTGAGAACTACTGATTTTGTCATAAGAACACGTGTATTTGTGTGTGAAGTTTTTGGTGTTATTTATGCGTTTTCAGTGAGTTGACATAATTAAATAGTAGCGTGTGTCATTCCTTGATATCTCCTCTCAACATGAGGGGAAAGGTATGTGCTGTGTTTGGCTGCAGTAACTATGAAGTAGAGAAGAATGCGCGGTCTTCCTTTCGCTTCCCTCGTGACAAGAAAATGTAAGTAATATTATGTTTGCATATATATTCTTCCAGTGACAAAGAGATTTTTATACTACTTCATATTCTTCTGACCTGCTCGACCCATATTTTAACTGGCTTAAAATATAATACGTATATTTTATTGTATAGTGCAGCAGTTAACCTTCAATACCGATGTGTTGTTGTAGGTGTGATCTGTGGGTTTTGAAATGTCACAGAAGTGATTTGGGTAAGGTGCACAAGAAAGAAGGGACGTTACGCTTATATAGAGATTATAAGATCTGTTCAGATCATTTCCAGGCCGGCGACTTTAAAAATCCTCGACTATACAGCCAAGAGTATGTTATATTTTTACTCTAATTGTACGTAAATATTCCTCAAAGCATCACTATCGACAACATTTTCATATTTTTCTTTCTTTTATCCCTCTTCTCAGATTAAAGCCGGGATTTTATAGATTTTCTTTCTGTTAGCAGGCTTCATGTTAAAAGGAAAATTGTCCAGCTTTTAAATGTTAATTCGTTGCATCATGTGTGTAAGGAATGTGCCGATATTTTTATTGACAAGTGTCTTAATGTGATGATACAATATTTTTAAATGAGTTAAAAGACAAATCTAACCGTAAAAGTTCAGGCAGGAATGCTAAAGCAATAAAAGTAATGGATAAATGAAAGATCAACCCATTTCACAGCAGTCCATTTCACATCTTGTTTATCTAATTTCAGTCTTTAAATAATAACCTTTTAGATAATTCTTCATTCATTTATCCAGAATTGCTTTAGCAACTTCGAAGTTAATATCTCAATAATACTTTCTTTCTAGACGTAATTTATTTATCCATTTTCGTATATGCATTTCCATTGATATTTGAATTTAGCGCGATTTTTCAGATCAAGTCACTAGGAGCGCCACCGGCGAATTGTCTCCCATTTTAACAAGGCTAAATCTGTAAGTGTCACGTATTGTCTCTACTGTATGTGATACTACTGTATACTCGCGCGCATACCTCACACAGACAAAGCTGCCGCAGTACAAACACAGGCTGCAGAACAACACGAAGTGGATGAGTCACTTACTCACTCCAATGCCTTATCGCCGACACAAGTCAGCCAGGCAGCCTCACTGAACGACATATCCACACAGCAACAAATACAGCTATCAAAACAAGATGAACACGAGCAACAACAAACATCCGATAATAGTCAACACAAAAATGAAGGTCATATAGGAACAGAAATTTCTCTAATACACAACCTAGAGCAGGAAATTGTAAACACACCTGTCAACACCGAAGGGGAGAATATAATAAATGCTAGGACACTAGAGAAGCCAGGAGAGAGGGACACAAGTATTCAACCACTGAACAAGAGCGTTATTCAAGACACTACGACTAATCGCATGCAATGGACCGATGTGATCGAAGCGGTAACCTCAAATCTTATGGAAACACAAGAGACGAGGTAAGAGGATCAAGAAATATTGAAAACAAATGAAACATCAACCTAAGAAGTTGCCATTTCGAAAAGCAAAACAAAAGTAAAAACACATCGACCCTCGAGGGAGGAAACACAGAAGCCATACAACGGCAGAGACCCGCGACTTCAGGGGAGTAGAGTAGGAGATAGACGAGAGAGTCCCTCCCCCACCTCCGTTGAATTTATTAGGAGAAGAAACATGCATACTTTCACGAGGATGCTGTTAACATACACACTGATGACACTAAATATAAATTGTATTCAGACTGCAAGTAAACAGTCGCTTCTTAAACATATTATTCGTGACCAGGACGTGGACATAGTTATGTTGCAAGAAGTGACAACCGAAGACCTTGCTCCCATTCCTGGATACGATAAAATTATTAATGTTAACGAGCACAAACACGGTACAGCCATATACATTAAGGACAATATACCATACCCGGACACAGCACTTCTGCCAAATTTTCGAGGAATCAGCATACGTATTCGGGACTTATTTATTGTAAACATCTACGCCCCATCAAGCTCACAAGCAAGAAGGCAAAGACGGCTGTTCTATACCACAGAAATCCTTCCACTTATTTACAGACATTGTTTTGAGGTATTGGGCAAAATATACAGCACATACAGGTGATTTTAACGCAGTATTATCGCCCAAAGACCAAACAGGACAGTTCCAGGGATGTTCCGGGCTATCTGATTTAATAAAATAGCTACGCCTAAAAAACATATAGGAAGTGAAGCAACAGAGGTCAGCTGGATATACGTATTATTACCAAGGTGACGCTTCTCGAGTAGATAGTATATATGTCAGAGGCGGACTGAAAGACCAAGTGAGGGAAACAGATGTATGCGCAGTGGAATTTTCAAACCATTGTGCGTTTATCTGTAAGATCCGACAACCAGAGTGGGAACCAAACGCAGACGAGGAATTTGGAGTTAAATTAATCTATTTTGAAGAACATGGACTTACAAGAAAGATTATTCCCTGAATGGCAAAAATGGAAAACATATATACCCCAATATATAGATACTCATGATTGGTGGCTGTTATATGCTAAACCTCGCACGATCTGGCTATTGAAGACATACAGTGCCGAGAGGAGAAGGCAGTTAAAGCAAACGACAGAATTATATTGTAAATGCTTAATACAGTTATATAAGGAGTATCCTACCACCCTGATACATATCAAAGGATAAAGAAATAAAGAGCGCAGCTACTAACGATACAGCGAAGAGAAATGGAAAGTCTGAAAATTCAAGCGCAAGATCATAAAAATCTAGTCTCCTTCCAGTCACCACCTTATAAGGAATTGCAGGAAAGGACGTCAAAAATACATCCATCACATCGCAACAACCAATGGACAAATAACGAATAGCCCTGAAATAATAAAAGAAATGGTGGAGAGTTTTTTCAGTCCTTGTATAAAGGAGAGTCGCCCAACATCATAAATCACCAACACCCATTCTTTGTTGGCATAAGAGGAAGAATTCAGCATAGGAACAAGAAAGTTTGGCCCAAGATATAACCTTAGTAGAAATCCATCAGGCAATACTGCAAAACGCACCGAACAAATCTCCTGGTCCCGATGGTCTAGGGAGAGCTTTTTACATGACATTCTCCCGTCATTAGAGATGAAATTGTTGCAGCAATGAATGATGCCTGTAATCCAGATAGACAAGATGAAAGAAGGCCCTGTGGTCCTTCTTCCCAAGATGACAAATCCAACCAAATTATCTGACTATCGGCCCATAACGCTCTTAAATTTTGATCTAAGCTATTAACTAAATGTGTGAAAAAGAGACTAACAGCGTATATGGAGGACGCCACATCCGAACACCAGTCTGTTGCGATACGAGGAATATGTATAATCAATTATCTATGTGTAATTCGGAATATTATAAGCGAGTCATTGGTCAACAATAAAAAGAAACTTCCAATATCACTAGATTTTGACCACGCATTTGACAGGGTAAACTACAAATGCATATAATTGAAACACTAAATGCCCTCGGCTTTGACACCCGATTCACGACTATCATGGGTAAAATTCCTAATGGAGCCTCTTCAAAGATTAACATAAATGGTTATTTAACAAGGCCAATCCACATCCACAGAGAGGGTACGACAAGGGTGCCCGCTGTCTATGTTGATCTTTGTTCTCTCCCTATAACCCCTTCTTAGCAATCTACAACAAACTTTAAATCCTAATAATCTACATATTGTCGCATTCGCAGATGACGTTGCTCTAATATTAGATCAAACCATTGATATCCAGCATTTGTTCAAGGTAATCGAGGTACGGGGGATATTCCGGGGCTCAGCTGTACCCAAAGAAGACAAAGGCGATGTGGATTGGGGAAACGGGCCGTGTCCAATGGGCACTTGCAGAATGTGTAACATTAACACAAGAAATTAAAATTCCGAGAATAACCTGCTTTAACAGTGTGCACAAGATGTTCAAAAAGAACTGGGCCGATACTTTGTATTCTGTAAGGGACATATTGCAACAGGATATGTGTAGATCTTTCTTCTTGCAACAAAGAATAATGTATGTGAATATGTACAGCTTAAGCAAAATATGGTATCTGAGCCAAATCTTTCCCATGCCAAGGATGATTGGTAAACGTATAATTTCGGTTGTTGGTTGGTTCATTTGGCAAGGATCATTAATACGTCTTGACAGAAGTACACTTACCTTACCTAAATCCTAGGGTGGGTTGGGATTAATCGACGTAAAAGAGAAAGCAAGAACCGTGTCTCTAACAAGAAACTTAAAGCTGTTTCACAGAGCGGGGTATCATAAATCGAAGAATTTATTCACGAGATGGTGCAGTCTTCAACAGGCCATTAACCCACCAGCTTATTATGACATCCATCATCATACACCTCACGCAAGATATCTGAGAGTCGAGTTAAGTTATATGCCAGAGGACGTCGTCACATCTCCAGATGTCTCAACGAAAAAGGTTTGTAATTGTATACTGTCTCAACAGTATTTATCCCCTAACATAACGAAAGCAGCTATGATAATCAACTGGAATTGCGTATGGAGGAATATCTCTAATCGCATACTTCCAGACACAGTAAAAGAAAGTTGGTATAAAGTAATCCATGGCATAATAATAATAATTTCGTGTGGCTATTTCTAGCCGGGTGCAGCCCTTGTATGGCAGACCCTCCGATGAGGGTGGGCGGCATCTGCCATGTGTAGGTAACTGCGTGTTATTGTGGTGGAGGATAGTGTTGTGTGTGGTGTATGAGTTGCAGGGATGTTGGGGACAGCACAAACACCCAGCCCCCGAGCCACTGGAATTAACCAATTAAGGTTAAAATCCCCGACCCGGCCGGGAATCGAACCCGGGACCCTCTGAACCGAAGGCCAGTACGCTGACCGTTCAGCCAACGAGTCGGACATCCATGGCATTATGCCGATAAACAGCATACTTCATCATATTCATATGATGGAGACGGATTGGTGCAACTTCTGTCAACATAAAGATATAATCCAACGCAGACTTACAACTTGTGCGAAGATTCGATCGACATGGAATAAATTTAAACAGATGCTGAAGTGCATCATCCGACGTCCGAACACATATATCGCACCTGAATGGTGATCCACCCTATATTTAGTTTACAACCACCGCAACTGAACAGTGCTGTCGTGTTACCGCTAGGTTGTTATGTCGACTGTGTGCTGAAATCTTCTGAGCCTTACAGTGAACTCAAAAGAATGTCCGAGATAAGTGACTATGTTTTAATGTGCATTCAGTGTCCGAAAAGGAAGAGATGGTTGGGAGAACATGTAGAGCAGCTAAGTAGTGTTCTGTAAGTGTGGAGTGCTGGAAGTGCCAAGCGTAAATTAAAAAAATCAAGATAGACTGTATAAAAGTGTGATATACGTTTGTGTGATTCATTCATTTGTTATTTTTTAATTCTTGTCATCTACAGATGTGCATTATTGTGATATTCTGATACATCAAATAAATCATGAACATTAGGCAACAAGAAGTTGTAAAGACGGTTTCTGATGTGTTTTCCTCTGTCTCATTGTGTGTTCATTTGTTAAAGAGTTGAAATAATTTTATGCATTAACTAATATATGTAAATAAATCAGATATGAAAAAATTGGGGAGGAGGGCAATGATGTTGGTGAATTTGCGCTTGAGGAAGTGAAAAGGATGGTAAATAACCTGCAATGTCATAATACAACAGGAATAGACGAAATTAGACTTGAAATGGTAAAATATACTGGGAAGACAGCAATGAAATGGCTTCATAGAGTAGTAAGATAAGCATGGAATGTTACATTATGATTGGACGAAAGCAGTTATTGCACCTATCTATTAGGCTAGGTAGGCGGAAGGATTGAACGAACTATTGAGCGAGCAAGGTGTTCACTGGCATGTTGGAAGGGAGGGTGCGATCAGTGGTTGAGAGTAAGTTGCATGACAACCAGTGGTTTCAGACCACAAGTATTAGATTTTTAATATGCGCCAGGTAATTGAAAAATGCTGTGAGAGGAATAGACAGTTATGTTTGTTTGGTAGATATACAGAAAGCATATGGCAGAGTACCGAGGGAAAAAATGTTCGCCGTACTGAGGAACCGTGGAATGAAGGGCAGGTAATTAAAAGCAATCAAAGGCATTTATGTTGTCAATTGGGCTGCGCTGAGAATTAATTGTAGATTGAGTTCATGGTTCAAGGTCCTTACAGGGGTTAGACAAGGCTGTAATCTTTCACGTGTGTTTTTCGTTGTTAACATGGATCATCTAGTGAAAGGTGTAACGTTGCAGGGAGGGGTTCAGCTAGGTGGAAGTGTAATAAGCAGGTTGGCCTATGACGAGGAGTTGCTCTTAATGGCAGACTGTGCTGAAAGCCTGTAGTTTAATATCTTGGAACTTGAAAATATGTACAATGAGTGTGATATGAAAATTAGTCTTTCCAAGTCTAAAGTGATGTCAGAAGGTAAAAAAAATTCCTAAGAGGACTGAATGTCAGGTTGGGAATACAAATCTGGAACAGGTAGATAATTTCAAGTATTTAGGATGTGTATTCTCTCAGGATGGTAGCATAGGAAGTGAGATTGAACCAAGGTGCAGCAAAGCTAATGCACTCAGTTTGCAGTTGCAACCAACAGTATTCCTTAAGAAGGAAGTCAGTCCACGTACGAAACTATCTTTACACCGGTATGTTTCCAGACCAACTTCGCTCTAGGGGAGTGAAAGGTGGATATCTTATTCATAAAATTAGAAGTAACCGACGTGAAAGTAGCGATAATGATTGCTGGTGTAAACAGGTTGGAACAATGGCAGGAGGGTACTCGAAATGAGGAGATAAAGGCTAAGCTATGGATGAACTCGACTGATGAATGTGTACGCAAAAACTGGCTTCGGACCGATGACCTTACATGTTAGGGTCTTTTAAACAACAAACATCATCATCTGCATCAAAACGGGCTTCGGTGTTGGAGAAAGGTGGAGAAAGGAGGATAGGTTACCTAGGAGAATACGTAATGGACTCGGTCACGGGGGGTAAGAGAAGTAGGTTGAGACCAATACGAGATGATTAGACTTAGTTTATAATGAGTTAAAGATAAGAGGTAGAGAACTATACTAGGCCACAGAACTAGTTATAAGTAGAGGATTGTTGTGGCGTTTAGTAAATTGACAGAAATTTGCAGACTGAACACTGAAAGGCATAACAGTCTATAATAAAGATTTATGTATTCCACTCATATGCTGAAGTTGAATCATAATTTAATTAAATCATTTAATATTTCGAATATTGTATTCTCAATATCTTGCTGAACAGCAGAATCGAGTAGACCAGGTCTACACAAAGGAGAAAGCGGCTATATCTGCTGCATTGTTTGCTATTCTAAGCGAAAAAAAGGAACACCTGTGAAACCAGTTAATGAAATTGCTTGCAGATGGGTACCTCGAAAATGTTTAAGACGCAGTTTGTGGGTCGGAGAATGTTGGAATCCTCCCTTTTAGTGAAGAAATATACCGTGTTGTGTAATACCATTACACGCAGGAACATATTTTAAGAACATTTTACAATTGAAAACTGAAGCTCGTCCGCACTGGATCTAATGAAAAAACACTTCTTTTTATAGCCTACATCACTTCATATTTTACTAACACAGCAGCCGTTACTACATTCAATTGTTATTTTCTTAAGTGTCCAGCAGATTGACCTGCCGACAGTGTGTCGACAGTAAGTCTAACGTAAGCTCCTCCCACCTTGAGTAGCAGAAGGCTACTCAACTATACCAACAAATACAAACCTCTTGCTTACAAGTCAAGTCTGTCAGGAACTCTCACTGCTCGGCCACTTCGAGTAACAACTGGATCACCATTGTTGTCATACTTTTGTACACCTGAAGGATCACAGTTTCCAGAGAGCACAACTGGGTCATCAGAAGACACTTCCAATGGATACATCCTTTGTATTGGACGTAATAACTCACCCTGACCAGTTCTGAATTTCACTGTTCTGACGACACCATCCTTACCTGGTATAACTTCAACTATGTATCCCAAAGGCTAGTCTATACGTTTGATATTATCACACCCAATCAACATAACGTTCCTCAAGGCTACAACGCGGGTGCTCTATTTTTCACTATGTAACACCAACTGCCCCAAATATTTACTTCTGAATCTTTTCCTCAAATCCCTTTTCAAAGTTTGTCTGTACCTAAAACTCCTTTTGAGGCTCTGTGTGTCAGTTGCATCAAGATTAGGAACACCAATCTCCCTTATATCTTGCAGGAATAAAGAAAGGGTAGAGGCACTAGTTCAGAACCTTCTTTCATGATATAAGTCAATGGTTGAGAATTAATCAAACTCTCACAGTCACATAATGTAGGCATAGTCATCATCTCCTCGTAAGTAAGACATGGCCTGCCCAATATCCTCTTCAATAAGTCTTTGAGAAAGCGTACCAAGCGCTCCCACCATCTACCCCACCAAGGTGCTCAGGGGTGATTAAAACTCCATTCAATGCGCCTAACAGTGCTGTACTTGATATACCCTCTCAGTTCAGAGTTCGAAGCAAATTTGAAGCCCCGGTGAAGTTCTTCCCATTGTCACTGTAGATAAGAGAACATCTTCCTCTGCGAACCACAAATCGACGGAGTGCTTGCAAGAATGCTTCTGTTGAGACTTGCGATACCAATTCCAGATGGACAGCTCTAAACACCGCACAAGTATACAAGCATACCCACACTTCAATTCCACCTTGTAGATATAAGGGCACGGTTAAATCCAGTCCAACTATCTCGAACACGGAACTCAATTGGATGGACAACCGGCCTTATAGCGTTCCGAACGTTTAGAATCCAGTAGCGTTCGCTGAGGTCATTTAGCAGCATTCGCAATCCTACGTGTCCTTGTACCTTGTGTTCTACTACCTCGTGTTGTGGTGGAAGTACTTCAGGCTGACAAAAGTCTTTATGGTCATCTCTGCATGTGATCTTTGTCTTCAGTCTAATTATTCCTTCATTGTCTTGAAGTACTCTGAGCGTTCGCAGTCTGTCGCCCATCAACCCAGAAAAGGAGTCTTCTTGAATAAACCAAACAACCCGTTTCTCTTCAGTGGCAAACTCTTCCACAGTTAATTCCCTTCTCTGACGCAGATGTATAGGTAAACGGCTATTATGTATAAACTTTATCAACCACTCCAACATGGGGTCAGTTCTTACAAAATTAGAGAAATATTTGAAAAACCAGTCCTTTTAATTCTCCGAAACCAAACAGTTAACATTTACAACAGCTGTGGATCTAACCATTTCCATGTTGATCTCGTCTTCTTATGGATCATTGCGAGCAAACCACTTTCTTGGTGATTACTTCAACCATGGAGGTCCCTCCCACCATGTAGAAGTACCGGTAACTAACTCCTTAGTTTTGCAGCCCCTGGAAGGTTAATCTACTGGGTTAAGTTCCCCTGGAACATACTTCCAAGATTCAAAGTCAATGATGTTCCTAATTTCATTAACTCGATTTCTGACGAAGACCGTCCATTTTTCTCCCCTGGCAATCCACGCAATTACTGTCGTAGAATCACTTCAGAGCAAAGTCTTCACATTTTCCATCGTAATCCATCCAGAACTGAGTTCGCAAGCCTTGATCCTATAGTTGCAGCCATACGCTCCAAGCGAAGCGCAGAAATCTTCTTTATATGAGAGACTCGTGTCTTGGCAGCCATGAGATGAAGTAGAACATTGTCGCTTATCTCTTGCCCGACGAAAACTACTGCTGCACATGCCCTCTGACTGGCATCACAAAAGGTGTTTAAAATGCATTCCTCTATATTCACAGGTTTCTGTACGCATCGGGGGATGCCAATTTCTTCTAATTGAGGGAATTCTTCATATCACAACAGAAATTCGTTCTTGATAGTATTGTCAACTTCTGTATCCCAATCAAGTTCCATCTTCCACATTTTCTGCAGAAGCAGCTGAAGACACAACATTAGAGGACAACTAAAACCTATAGGGTCAAACACTTTGGGCGAGGTCGACAGGATTGTTCTCTTGGTAATGGTGTCAAAATGGAAATCTCTAATCCAACTCATGTTAACTTTGATTTCGTCACCTTTTTGATTCCATAACAAACCCAATACTCCAAAATAAGAGAATAAGAGTTCTCGTGAGCACTCTGATATTTTTCATATGACCATTCACACCCCCTATGTTAAAATTCATCTTTGCCGTGACTTTGACCACTCTTGCTTGCTAGAGTACCCTAACCTCCATTTTCTCACAACTGTTCCACCATAAAATACATAGAAAGTTCCTGTCTTCAGAGTGAATTCTAATCTTTAGAAATGCTCGTTTAATATCAGCAAACACTCCTACCTTCAGTTCTCTAAATCTTTACAGAACATCCGGGATGAGTTCAGGCAGAATTGGATCAGTTTCAAGACATTGATTTAAAGATGGAGAACTGCCTAGTTTGTCTGAAGCATCAAAAACAGGCCTGATTCTTGTAGTTGCACTGGTTTCCTTTACAACTCGCCTGTGAGGTAAGTAGTGACAACAATGAACAATTTCACATTCAGACACTTCTTCTGTAATTCCTTCAGCCAACCAATCGTCAAACACTTCATTGTAATCTCGAAAAAGATCTTCAGATAACTTCTTCCTCATCGAGCCCAGTCTTCTTTCAACGAGATTCATATTTGATGGCAAGGTAGCCGAACTTGAAATCGACCTTCTTCAGTGCGATGAACACTTTGGAGGAAATGATCTTTCGCTGCAATTTCTCGTTCCTTTTTCGTCAATTTCTCTATAGGATCCGAAATGCCTAATACATCCAACCTCCACAGATTAGTAATACTTGCCTCTTTAATAAAAATGGAAGTTACAAGCAAGCCTTCATTTTTCTTTACTTCTCTTGGTATTAGGAATATTTCCCATCAAACTCCAGCCTAACAATGTCTCTACTGCAACTAAACCACACGACAGCAATTCTCTTATTTTTGTTAGAAGTTTCCTAGCCAAGTCTGCCCCAATAAGTATTTCCATAGGCCAGAAACTTGCCTCATCATCAGTGATATCTATCTTCAATTTTTTCAGCCCGTTCTTCCATTCCCCTTCCGTAACATGTGAAATGTTGCCACAGATCACTTCTTGGTCTAAAGGCGGGATTCCACTGAGGCAACATTTGGGCGACATGGAGCATGCGACAGTGAAGCATGCTGCAGTCGACTTTCAATTGAAGAAACACGGCACGACATGTAGCGTGCGGCTGTGTGGCATGAGACATGTTGCCATCTGTCGAACACTCTCTGGTGCCGCATGCCTCATAAATATGCTTGTCGCACAGTGTCGCCCGGGATCCAACAGTGTGTGGATCGGTGCTACAATTTCCGTGCGACAAGATGAAGTGAGCTATTGAAAACACTGCGAATTTAATTGGGGATTATCACAATGCTCCGGAATTGTGGAATGTAACATTGAGTGATTATAAAAACAGTAGAAAAGAAAGCACATGTCAAAACGGCCCCCAGAAAAATATGACTGCAGAGTCCACGAACTGAAGAAAATTTTAAAAATGCGTTCAGCTTTCCACCGAGAGCATAAAAAATTCAGAAAATGAAAACTGGTGTTGCTTCTCTATTGAGAGGAAATCTGTGGTTCGCGTATAATCTACTTACCTTTCTTCTTGACATCGATGCTCCAAACGTCAGGTTACAATGAGGAACGTGAGATGAATTGATTTTATGCTACTGTTTTCCTCCAATAAATGAAATAAGTTAACTGCTTATGAACTTTTGTAAATAAGATTGTGATTTATTCAATGCCCACCGGGCTGAGTGGCTCAGACGGTTGAGGCGCTGGTCTTCTGACCCCAACTTGGCAGGTTCGATCCCAGCTCAGTCCGGTGGTATTTGAAGGTGCTCACATACGTCAGCCTCGTGTCGGTGGCACGTGAAGGAATTTCTGCGAGCCTAAATTGCGGCACCTCGGCATCTTAGAAAACCATAAAAGTAGATAGTGGGACGTAAAGCCATTATTATTATTATTATTATTATTATTATTATTATTATTATTATTATTATTATTATTATTATTATTATTATTATTATTATTATTAAGTTCCTGGTTTTATCCTTATTAGTACTGGCAATAGTTTGCATTAGAAATAAATAAATTAGAGATAACTATTAAAATAGAATTTAATGACATCATAGTACTAACTACAACAACAATAATAAACTTGGAAGGTTCGATTCTAACTCAGTCCGGTGGTATTTGAAGGTGTTCTAGTAGACCTACGTCAGCCTCGTGTCGGTAGATTTACTGGCACGTAAAATAACGCCTGCTGCACTAAATTCCGGCACCTCGGCGACTCAGAAAACCGTAAAAGTAGTTAGTGGGACTTGAAGCCAATAACATTATTGTACAATAATAATAATAATAATAATAATAATAATAATAATAATAATAATAATAATAATAATAATAAAATTCTACATATCAGTATATTATGGCATTTCCATGCCTATGGATTTCTCGTAAACACGTCGTTTAATAGCATAACAACAAATGGTTCTCTTTTCTACACTGTTAACACACAACAATCTACTTTTTATTCGGATACTCTTCGCCGCTACTCTAATTACGCAGTCTTCCAACACTGTTTCACCATAGTCTTTTTCTTCCTCACTATGTCTACTTATTGCCGGCCCCGTGGTGTAGGGGTAGCGTGCCTACCTCTTACCCGGAGGCTCCGGGCTCGATTCCCGGCCAGGTCAGGGATTTTTACTTGGGCCTGAGGGCTGGTTCGAGGTCCACTCAGCCGAGGTGCCGCAATTTAGGCCCGCAGAAATTCCTTCAAGTGCCACCGACACGAGGAGCTATCTGACGGTGAGATAGCGGCCACGGTCTAGAAATCCAAGAATAGCGACCGAGAGGATTCGTCGTGCTGACCACACGACACCTCGTAATCGGCACGCCTTCGGGCTGAGCAGCGGTCGCTTCGTAGGCCAAGGTCCTTCAAGGGCTGTAGTGCCATGGTATTTTTGTCTACTTATTGTCATAGTTGCCACGAGTTATCTTTCATTAGTCTAGTATAACTGTATTAGAAATGTGAACTATAAGGGGGTAAAATAATCAAAATAGGGTTAGGATATTCTGCTTAAAACTAATACATTTTAAATTTTAAAATATCATTAAATTCCAGTGAACAATAAGTTTCTAAATCATCCCGTACCTCTAGGCATACATATTCTGTAATGGTACACGACCTTCATCTGACAAAGTATTCCAAAAAATCATCACTAATGGCTTTCGCCTCTTGAAAATTCCGACGTGGTTTGTTTGCCAAGGGCTCCATGTCTTATCAGCTTGGATCACTCCGCGCCATGCACATTTCCGGGATGATTCGTGAGATGATAGATTGAGAAATTGGAAGCAAGGAAGTATAGCTGTCACCAGCCGGTCGAAGTCGAGTGAGGAACTGTTGTCTTGGTTGCCTTGATGGAATAACGTTTGTAGTTGGCGACAAGTCTCCACGAGGGACGCATGCTACACCCGGCAACACATGTAGCATACCACATCTTTTGTGCCCGACTGACAACAAGCCGCATGCTACAAAGAGCAACATTTGTTGCCAGCCGCATGCTCCATGTCGCCCAAATGTTGCCTCAGTGGAATCCCGCCTTAAAGCTTCAAAATTACACCAAATTCATCGTTCAGGTCCCCTACACGCACCCTGTAAACTTCATGTTCATTCCATTGTGTTGTCAAATCACCAAAAAGCCCGGCTCCACTGCTAAATGGTTAGCGTGCTGGCCTCTGGACACAGGGGCCCCGGGTTCGATTCCCGACAGGGTCGGGAATTTTAACCATCATTGGTTAATTTCTCTGGCACGGGGCTGGGTGTATGTGTCGTCTTCATAATCATTTCATCCTCATCACGACGCGCAGGTCGCCTACGGGAGTCAAATCGAAATACCTGCTCCTGGCCAGCCGACCATGTCTTCGGACACTCCAGGCACTAAAAGCCATACGCCATTTCATTTTACCACCAAAAGGAGAATGTGAGGTGGTTTCCTTTCGCAGTGAAGTGTAACCCATCTTTAAAGCCGTCCTTCGAAAAATGTATGATTTTGGGAGCCTGTATCCACTAACAGTCTTTATATCAGATCTCATATTTATACGAAGGGTTTGTAACAACACCTTAGGCGATGTGGAAACATTTGCCAACGTGACTTCCTGAGTTTTATTTTCTCCACTGTTGCTAGCTTCTTTGGGGACAGCATGTCGTTTCTCTAACAACTTTCTGCACATTACAACAACATGCTTCCCACCACAAATTATAAATTTTATGTTTTTTGCCTTAGAATTATTTACCATATTCTGACTTAAGACACATACAACGACAGCACTTTTCCCTTTACAGATTCTGTTTACTTTCCATTGACATTTTTCTAGCGGAGAGCCATCTGCACTGGTGTGATGACCGTCACAAAAACACACATTTGTCATCCTTGCGTTGATTTGATGTTAATAACCCCATACCTGTAGGAATGTTGTCGTCTGATTCCTTCCCCCGTGTGCTTCAATTTTTCTTTTGTTCCTTCACACTTTAAGTCAAAACCAGATGTAGCAAGGTTTATTCTCCGTTCACCCTCCACCTCCGACTTCAGGAACGTCATTAATCCCTCCAGACGGTCTTTCGCATTCGTAGCAGAGGTAAATTGCGTTGCCATGTTCCTAATAAGTCTTCGGGGAAACACGGTTCAACAAGAGTAAATAACATAGAGGCACACCTGTTCGTTGTGACACCAAGCGATTCAAGTGATCTCAACTGTGCTTCCAACTGATCATAAAGTTGAGACAATGCAGTTCTGGATTTGGATTGCGAGGCCTTGAGTAAAACTAACCTCAACAGCTCACGTACATAAACCTCCACAAGAAGATCTTCTTGGCCAAAACGGTATTCTAGGCTTTCAATTGCTTTGCTGTAATTTATTCGTGTCGGGGGAAACTCCCACTACCTGCCTAGCACGTGATCCTTTTACTGTTGCCTGTATTAAATACTGAAATTTATCCCCCACAGGTATTTCAGGATCTTCATTTATTTTAGAGAACTGGCTTCAGAATAATAGGCACTCTTTTAAATTCCCTACAAAAGTGCGGTATTCTAATTTCGGCAACTTGGATTTCTTGGTTTGTTGGTTGCTAGACCTACTACTAACACTACCCGCTTCATATTCGTTTTGTTGAACCTGTATTCCCGAAATACGCAGTTTAAGGTCCAGATACTTTTTCTGATATTCATCAGCCCCTTGTATTTCCTTGTTAATATCAGCCTCGTCATCATCTAATGACATCCAGTTTGTTCAAAATCGCTATCTTACTTTCTAACAGGGTGGATAATGATTGAACTTCCGTAATATTTACATTTTCTTCTTCAGTCAAATCACTAACCTGTTTAGTAATTTTGGTAAACTAAATCCTTGTCGCTCTCTTTCGCTTCAGTAATTTATCGAGGCTTTCGCCCTTCACATTCACATGGGTACAATAATTGTTCCTTCTTCAAGTCGTAAATATCCTGTCATAGTCGCCACTAAATGTTGTGTAATACCGTTACACGCAGCAACATATTTTAAGGATGTTTAACTATTCAAAACTGAAGCTCGTGTACAGTGACTTTGATGAAAAAACACTTCTACAGCCGACATCACTTCATATTTTACAAACACAGCAAACAGTAATACATTCAATTGTTTTTTCTTAAGTGCCCAGCAATGGAACTGACGGCAAATGGCCGCCAGTCAGTCGACAACAAAGTTTGACGTAACATACTGCTCCATAATCCAAAAATCTATTTAGAATGTAACTTGTTTGGCACATAGCCGAGAGTATTTCTATCTGCAAGCCAAAGTTAATAAGAAGCTCCAGGCCTCAAGAGGTATATTTAAGTGTGTGAATGTTTACGCCACCAAGAAAGTGTAATTATAAGATTATTTTGTTCTGCAGTTAAGAAGTGCGACATAATATCTGGGCACGATGTTTGAAGGGTAATTAGCTTATGAAGAGCCATGTCTCCACCAATGATTATGCTCAGTTGGAAAGCCAGCATCTCTAGCTATAGCCCGACAACGTAATTTCCATTGCAGCAGACTTTCGCAGAGCTAGCATGTCCAAATCACCGCACTCCTCCTGACAGCCTTTCCAGAGGCCATTGATGGTGCGTGGACGTCATCTTCCTAAGGCCCTTTTTAGGAGTCGAAATGTACAGAAGTCCATGGGTGACCCCTCCGGTGCCTTCACTGGAATGTCAGTAAAAGGAATTGCACGGATTCTAGTTTCCATCTCCATTCTCTCTAAGAACAGATGAGTCGAACGACGAGTGTGCCATTACCTGATTTTTCGTTCTCCCGTACAGTGCTGGGATGTTTGTGTTATAAATGGGTGTTAAAACCTCTTACAGATAGTATGTAGAGTTTACCTTCACGTTATTAGCGACACGGCGAATGGTTAACTTGCCATTGTAGCAGTATCCAGCGATTATCATGAAACTCCTCAGAAAACATTCCTGGCAATCTTGATACAATGTTTGATAGTTACAAACAAGTCTCTAGGGCGGTAGTAAATCGAGCGGGGTTTGTTACAGTCACTAAGGTACAATATATGTAGTGACGGTTACTAACTTTTTGGTAGTTGCTACGATTGGAAATCGTGGGATCTGGTAAATGCAGCACGGGTGAAGTTTAAGGAAGCGCAGATTGTTATCAGTGGAATACTGTGTAGGAGGGATACTGACTGGAGGGTGATTGGGGATTTAAATGAGACTATGGAGTGGGTATGTGGGAAACTGGGAGTGAGATTTCTATATACTAATGGGTGGGTAGGAGATAGGGATCTGCGCTCAGATGACCTTCACTTAAACCGCTGTGGTACGTATAAGTTAGGAAGATTTTTGAGAAGGCTTATAGGGAGGTACATTCAGGGGAACGGGGTGACCTACAGTAGGTAGCGGTGATAAGGGTACTGGGAAATGGAAGTCAAATAGGGATGACCTAAAAATGTTAGTACTCAACTGTAGAAGTATTGCAAAGAAAGGAATCGAATTAAGTAATTTAATAGATATAGCTGTGAACTTGCATCCGGGAGATAGTGGGTTCGAACCCCACTGTCAGCAGCCCTGAATATGGTTTTCCGTGGTTTCCCTTTTTCACACCAGGCAAATGCTGGGGCTGTACCTTAATTAAGACCACGGCCACTTCCTTCCCACTCCTAGAACTTTCCTATCCCATCGTCATCATAAGACCTATCTGTGTCGGTGCGACGTAAAACAACTAGCAAAAAGAAAATATATATACTTACCAGATATTGTAATAGGAGTTGAATCATGGCTGAGAAATGATATAATGGATGCAGAAATATTCTCACGGAACTGGAGTGTGTATCGTAGAGATAGGATAGGAATGGTAGGAGGGAAGAATTCATTCTGATAAAATAAGAATTTGTAAGCCACGAAAAAGTTAAAGATGACAAACATGAAATTCTAGGTGTAAGGCTCATCTCTAAAGATAATAGGCAACTTGATATCTTTGGAGTGTACAGACCGGGAAAGGGTAGCGCTGACGCTGATTCAGAATTATTTGATAAGATAACCAGCTATGTTGGAAACGATATGGAACGAAATGTGATAGTAGCAGGTGATCTCAATTTACCAAATGTCAACTGGGAAGGTAATGTGAATGACAGGAAGCATGAACAGCAAATGGCAAATAAGTTAATATGGGAAGGACATCTGATTCAGAAAGTGATTGAACCAACTAGAGGGAAGAATATTCTGGATGTGGTGCTGGTAAAACCAGATGAGCTCTATAGAGAAACCGAAGTAATAGATGGTATTAGTGATCACGAAGTTGTTTTTGTCGTAGTTAAAAATAAATGTGAAAGAAAGGAAGGTGTTAAAATTAGGACTATTAGTCAGTACCATATGGCTGATAAAACAAGCATGGGGAAGTTTTTAAAAAGTAACTATGAAATGAAATGTCGTATGGCTTTTAGTGCCGGGATATCCCAGGACGGGTTCGGCTCGCCAGGTGCAGGTCTTTCTATTTGACTCCCGTAGGCGACCTGCGCGTCGTGATGAGGATGAAATGATTATGAAGACAACACATACACCCAGCCCCCGTGCCATTGAAATTAACCAATTAAGGTTAAAATCCCCGATCCGGCCGGGAATCGAACCCGGGACCCTCTGAACCGAAGGCCAGTACGCTGACCGTTCAGCCAACGAGTCGGACAAAGTAACTATGATCGGTGGAAAACGGTAAATAAAAATGTAAACACATTCTGGGGTGGGTTTATAGCAATTGTTGAGGAATGTGAAAATAGGTTTGTACCTTTAAAGGTGGTAAGGAATGGTAAAGATCCAGTATATTATAACATAGAAGTAAAGAGTATAAGAAAGAGGTGCAGGTTGGAAAAAAATAGAGTTAGAAATGGTCGTGAAAGGAGGAATTGAAGGAACTTACTAGGAAACTGAATCTAACAAAGAAGTCAGCTAAGGATAAATTGATGGCAAGCATAATTGGTGGTCATACAAATTTTAGTGAGAAATGGAAGGGTATGTATTGCACCCATTATTTGAGCCTGTTGGCAAATTTAATTAATTTTATTTGAAATCAGATGGGAGATATTCATATATGGCATCTAAAGAGTAAAGGGACCGTGTCGGTAAGACGTATGTCAGTCATCGCTCCGTATAGACCTCGTGCGCATGATGTGTGCTACGCTCTGGCGGCTAGTCACTTAAACAGTCAGGGGGAGTCGCAGTCGAGTGCCTGTGCCTGTCTTGTTTATACTGTTTGTACTGTTCTCGAAACAGTAGAATAAAATGTTCTGTGGTTGATTGCAACTTCACGTATATTAACTGTCCTTCTGGCACTAAGTTTTTTGTGTTTCTAAATAAAAAGCAGCATGAAATTAGAAGAAATGCCTGGATTGCGGCACTGAAACAAGGGGCTAGTGATGGAAACCCACGAATAACTCGCGTGTTTGTAGTCGGCATTTTGTGAGTGGAATGCCTTCGAGAGATCCCGACAGTCCTGGTTATGCACCGAGAATGTTTATAAAACCGTTTGTTTCGATCGAACGTCAGCAAGAAGAGCACCGACTGACGACTAAATACAAGAGGCGAAAACGGAGACATGAAAATGTTGAAACTAGTACCACAGAAGATTTTCGAAATCATACAGTGATTCAAGCACGCAGACTGAAGTAATGATCACCAATGGTAACAAAACCAGTGTGAACGTCTTATTTTCTGCTCTGAAAAATAATTGCGAAGTGGAGGTTCAAACAAATTTGCCAATGCCTCGAATGCATATTCAGACGACGACTGACACTTATTTTAAGAGAGATTGTGGTGTTCACGTGGACTTCCTTGACACCAGACATACATACATTCCATGGATACAGGTCAGTGAAAGACGAGGAACAAACAGCATCTTCTTGAAAGGGCAGGTGTTAAGTTTGCAGTGTTTCATATTCTCTTATCCTTATTACCCTCTGTTCATCAGAACTGTAGTCCGACTCGTTGGCTGACCGGTCAGCGTACTGGCCTTCGGTTCAGAGGGTCCCGAGTTCGATTCCCCGCCTGGTCGGGGATTTTAACTTTAATTGGTTAATTCCTATGGCACGAGGGCTGGATGTATGTGTTGTCTTCATCATCATTTCATCCTCATCACGACGCGCAGGTCGCCTACGGGAGTCAAATTGAAAAACATGCACCTGGCGAGCCGAACCCGTCCTGGGATATCCCGGCACTAAAAGCCATACGACATTTCATTTTTCATCAGAACTGTACATTTACTGAAGAAAGCATGCTGCTTCTATTGCTAATGAAATGTAAAATCGGTATTAGTTTCGCCACTCTAGGCGTAATTTTTAACTGTCATAGGACTACAGCATCTGCTATTTTTAAATTCGCTCTCCATCATATTTTTGAGAAAACAAAGGAGTGGATTTTCTGGCCACAATGATCCACTAACAAAAGCACAATGCCTAATGCTCTTAAAACACACTTGAAAATTGCTCGTGCATTATAGATTGCAGTGAAGTGCCCTGTGAAAGACCTAACAGTGCTCGTCAAAGAATTTTAATGTTTTCTCATTACAAGAATTAATTTACAGACAAATTTCTTGTTGCCAGTAGTCCATCAGGTTACATTTCTTTTACAAGTAGTACTCCTCAAGTGCCTTCCGTTCATTAGCTCTGCCATATCTCACTGCAAGAGCGTTTGAATTCTTAGATGAAAGAAACGCTAATGTCAGCCTTTCGTAATCTCCACTCTGTAGGGTTCTGATCTGGTGTACATTCTGGCTGGCCGAAATGCTTAACTTACTTTGCTGGAACCAGGAAGGACATAAAGATTGTTCCTTTGTCTCAACTGCAATTGCACGCTTCTGTCAATTTGTTACTGTAACATTTTCACAACAAAATTTCAATAAATCATTTGGCAACATGCACTCATAATTTGTGGAAGCTAGTGATATGTTACCACCGGGCAAATTATTCACAAGATAGCATCTAAATAGTTTATTAACTGTTTGTTTGCCCAACTGGTTAAGACACTGAAATAAGAGGTCCATTAGTTCTACGGCGCTTTCAAGATTTTCGAGAAAGCACAGTCTATGACCTTAACTTTTATTTGAGTATTCAACATTTTCACTTTCCGACGCGTAATAAATTGGTCGCTTATTTGGTGGTCCATTTAGTATTTCTTCTACATTTCCTCCTTTAAAATACTCCGCAATAATTTTTTTAGGTTCCTCCCATTGTTGCAGAGAGGAAGTCTGGGAAGAATCTCTCTCAGTATTGATATAAATACACAATGCAGCAATATGTTTACAGCACTGTGAAAGTCCGGCTTTGCAATCGCACTCATCTAATTTATCCTTTCTGCCGCTATCAGTCTGTAAAAAGATGAATCTTGTGTAAATTATTTGTAAAAACAATTAAGACTACAACAGATACAAATACTGTGCTACGTTATTATACAGAAAAGAGAACACATTTGCTTACTTTAATTTTAACAGTATAAGGCGCCCGATGGATGATTGTTTCTCTCAAACACAAGCAGGTTATTTCTTCTCCCAACGTTTCTCTTGCTTGTAGTATGTGATGACTGTCACAGTTTTTTTTTGCACCCTTCTTTAAAGCAAAAGCTCTGAAATACGATGCATCCCACTGAACTTATCGAACTTATACACAAACATCTAGAGACGACATTTGAACATTTGAACATTCAATTCTTCCCTGCGCTTGTAGTTACACAAGCTACTACCGTCCCCCTGAAAGACTACACAAGTCACCGCTACGAGCGCCAGCAACTAAAATCACATGATGCGCACGAGCTCTATAGTGGGTAGATACAGTGGAAAGAAAGTGTATCTGTGTAAGTATAAATACGGTGCTAAGTAGAGACATCAAGTATATAAGACAGTGTTTTTCAGATCATCAGGGAACTAAATGATGTAAAAACATACGGTAGTTTATGAAATAGCAAGCATTATGCTAATAAGAGATTATGAGTTGCATAATAATTACGACACATTTGTAGTACAAGCTTTGTTACGTTCAGTAGTAACGAAACCAAGACATTTTAACAAGCAGGGAATCACTTCCGTTTAAAGAACACTTTCCTTATTATGTTTGTAGTGGGCCAGCTGGCGAGCGGCTGTTTGGGGAATCTTCACTTTCACCAGTATACTCGGTCAATGACAAACACAACCCCTCGCAGATTAAGGGAAATTCTTTGTCAAGACTGGATGGGAGGCGTACAACGGCAGGAGTTGAGTGCGTGTGTGAAAGAAGCAGACATCCGAGACAAATAATATAACAACAATCCTTCGCGATTGAGCACGAAGTTGGTTGTGCAAGTATAAGATGATCAGTGTTTTGATGTATTATAGCAGTAGTACAGTGAAAATACCGTGTGTTAAGTGTAAATAATAAAGCGTCATATTTCTGTGTTAGGTATAAGAAGTGTATAAGCAATGTGGATTACATCAAGAAAAATGAAGAATTGTAACTACAGTAGAATGGAGTACTAACTTTACCATGGCGGAGTCCTGTGGCAGGGTTGAAGTTGGTTGCAAATGTGAGTAATATCTCATATAATTATGTAGAATCTAAAACATATCTTTACTGTAATGTAGCTGTAGATACGTGAGTCGTAGTGTTAAGATACGAGGGCGCAGTCAAATTATTTAGGGAATTTTTGTCGCGTTAATGTGCATAGATATTATTATTATTATTATTATTATTATTATTATTATTATTATTATTATTATTACCATAAGTATGTTACTACTCCAGGTTATTTGTGTAAATTTTGACGATTATGTGAAGTATAATTTCAGTTTAGTGTGGTGTCGTAAGCATATCTATTTTGAACTATTTAAAAGGACCGTTGTTGGATTAATTTTATTTATTCATTAATTAAGTAATTAGCGTCAAATTTTTCTTTATGTGGATCAGTAAAACGAGTTAGGAGTGAGTTATCTAAATTCAATATAATGACTAGGAGTTAATTTGACCTATTGTCATGATGTCAGTAAATGTGACAGTAGAAATTATATATTTGTTTTGTGGAAGCGGAATCTGAATAAACGATTGGGTGATTATTATTATTAAATTTATAGCCTACAGTAAGAATTATTTTCATTATGTTGAAATGAGATGTTGGGTGACAATAGCAGTCAGATATTTTGTTGATATCCAGATTAAACAGCATATTGCGATACGTGATGTTTTTCTCATGGAATAATTGAGAAATTTATGCGCCAGCTGGTGACTGGCAAATGAAGTAAACTCAGCGATGCAGCCGACACGAATTGAGTACCGGTATTTGGAAGCCGAAAGAACATAGTGTTGAAAGGAAGATATGCCAATGAACGAGTTGATTATACTGAGTAGTAGAAAGGACCTAATGACGCATTTGTAGGCTAATTGTGACGCAACATCGCTTAATCTATATATATAAAGTAGCTTGTCCTGACTGACTGACTGACTGACTGACTGATTCATCATCGCCGAGCCAAAACTACTGGACATAAAGAAATGAAATTTTGGAGATATATTCATATTAAGATGTAGGTGCTCGCTAAGAGAGGATTTTTGGATATTCCGTCGCTAAGGGGGTGAAAAGGGGGGTGAAATTTTAAAATGAGTGTGTCTATATCTCAAAACTTTAAAAGTTTACAGATGTGAAAATTGGTATTTAGAATCTTCTTTAAAAATAAGGAAACACGTATTTTTTTGTTTTGAGACAATCCCAATAGGAGGGGCACAAAAGGGTGAAAAAGGGGTTGAATGCCTTTAATCGGGATACCGGTACTTATATCTCAGAAACTAAAGATATTACAGACATGAAAATTGGTACTTTTGATCTCTTTTAAAAACAAAGAAACACGTATTTTTTTGTTTGGGGGAAATCCAATTAATGGGAGGGTGAAAAGGGGGTGAATTTTTAAAATGGGTGCATCTATATCTCAAAACTCTTAAAGTTTACAGATGTAAAAATTGGTACTTAGAATCTTCATTAAAAACAAAGAAACACGTATTTTTTTGTTTTCGGAAAATCCCAATAGGAGGGGTGAAAAGGGGTGAAAACGTGGTTGAATGACTTTCATGAGGATACTTATATCTCAGAAACTGAAGATATTACAGACCTGAAAATTGGTGTTTAGGATCTCCTTTAAAAATAAAGAAATACATATTTTTTGTTTTTGGAAAATCCAATTAATGGGGGGTGTGAAAAGGGGGTGAATTTTTAAAATGAGTCTATCTATATCTCAAAACTTTTAAAGTTTAAAGACGTAAAAATTGGCATTTAGAATCTCCTTTAAAGTAAAGAAACACGTATTTTTTGTTTTCGGAAAATCCCAATTGGAAGGGTGGAAAAGGGTGAAAAAGCGGTTGAATGCCTTTAATGAGGCTACTTATATTTCAGAACCTGAAGATATTACAGACCTGAAAATTGGTATTTGGGATTTACTTTAAAAATAAAGAAACAGGTATTTTTTTGATTTTGGAAAATCCAAATAATGGAGGGTGAAAAGGGGGGTGAATTTTTAAAATGTGTGTGTCTACATCTTAAAACTTTAAAAGTTTACAGATGTAAAAAAAATGGTATTTAGAATCTTCTTTAAAAATACAAGAACACGTATTTTTGCTTTCTTTAAATCCCAATAGGAGGGGTGTAAATGGGTGAATAATGGGATGAATGCCTTTAATGAGGATACATATATCTCAGAAACTGAAAATATTACGGAACTGAAAATTTGTATATGGGAGCTCCTTTAAAAATAAGGAAACACGTATTTTTTTGTTTTTGGAAAATCCAATTAATGGGGGTTAAACAGGAGTGAAAAACTGGGATGAATTTTTTGAAAGACTATATCTACAGAATATCTGAGTAACGTAAAATGTTATAGACGTAAAAAGTGGGTATTTTGAATCTCCTGTAAATGTAAAGAAAGATAGGTGATTTGTTTTCGGAAACTCCACGTAAGGGGAAATAAAAAGGGGTGAAATTTTAAAAAGCGAATTTCTACAGTATATCTCAAAAACTTAACATGTTACAGAAGTGAAAAATGGTATTTTTATCTCTATTAAAAATAAAGAAACGTGTATTTTCAGCTTTCGGAAATACCACTTGGGTGGAAAGGGGGGGGGGGGTAAAAGTGACTGAAAATGGTTTTGATTTCTTTTAATTAGGCTACTGATATCTCAAAAATGAAGATATTACAGACGTGAAATTAGACATTTGGAATCTGCTTTAAAAGTAAAGAAACACGTATTCTCGGAAAATCCAATGAAGGGGGGTGGGGGGGGGTTGAAAGAATTGAAAAATTAATTGAATTAATTGTATGAGAATACATACATCTAATAGAAACTAAAGTTGTTACGGACGTGAAAATTGGTATTTGAATCTCCTTAAACAAAGAAAAACGCGTTTGGGGGGCGGGAGTGAAAAGGAGTTGAATTCCTTTCATGAAGACACATAAATCAAAAACTGAAGAAGTTAGAGTCGTGATAATTACTATTTAGAAGATCCTTTACTATTAAGGAAACAAGTATATTTTGCCGGAAAATTCACTTACGGGGTGGGGGGGGAGGGGAGTGTGAAAGGAAGTGAAAATAAAGTGAATTATTTTTATGGGGATACTTATATCTCAAAACTGAATGTAACAGATGTGAACATTGGTGTTTGGAATATCTTTTAAACATAAAGAAACACGTCTTTTATTTTTTTTGGGGGGGGGGGTAAATAAACTTAACGGCGGTGGGGTGTAAAAGGAGGTGAGATCAATTGATTTTACTGTTCATAATGTACTTAAGGAGCCTCCGTTGCTCAGGCGGCAGCGCGCCGGCCTCTCGCAGCTGGGTTCCGTGGTTCAAATCCCGGTCACTCCATGTGACATTCGTGCTGGACAAAACGGAGGCGGGACAGGTTTTTCTCCGGATACTTCGATTTTCTCTCTCATCATTCATTCCAGCAACACTGTCCAATATTTCATTTCATTTGTCATTCAACGATCATTGCCCCAGAGGTGTGCTTCGGCAGCCGGCACAATTCCTATTGTCGCTGCTAGATGGGGCTTTATTCATTCCATTCCTGACCCTGTCGAATGACTGGAAACAGGCTATATAGTTTCGATGTACTTATTCTGATCATAAACCGATCATTTTTAATCTTTCCTGGGCTGGTTTTCAACAGCCATCTTTTCCTTCGGAGAACGTTCTTAGATTACAGTAGATCCTCCTGGCATGTAAATAAAAATTTAAACACATTTGAAATAAACGGTAGGAATGAGATGGACCGTCAAATTGTTCACCTCTATAATAAGGTCAACAATGCACGGAAGTATGTCATTGGTATCGCCAGAAATCCCGCACACTTGCCTACGCGCGACGATGGTGCTGGTCACATTGTAACAATGACACTGGCAGCAGATGTAATTTACCGCCAAGTAGCGATCTTGCAGCTTGCTGTGGGGTTCAGAACATCTTTTAATAATAATAATAATAATAATAATAATAATAATAATAATAATAATAATAATAATAATAATAATGTTCTGGACCGCTGTCAAATGTGCGGACCCCCCTGGAGAATGGTCCTGGACGGGTAATGACTAAGAATGCAGTCCGGCCGCGGGTTCAGTACCGCCAAGGCACCTAAGACGACACCACGCCGGATCTCCTGAAGGATTTGATCCATATTAAAAACGCTTATAGGAAAAGATGGCAAAGATTTAGGGACCCAACTGACGGGGTGGAATATCTGGACCTAGCCCGGGAAGTACGAAATCGATTGCTGGAAAGAAAGATTGAAAAATGTGAGGAAACATACCGTAATCTATTAGAAAACGAGTCAGATCGCGAATTTTGGCGGATTCTCGCAGAAAACGAGTCAGATCGCGAATTTCGGCGGATTATATATCTAAAACAATTAGCATTCAATTATAAATTTCAGTATAATACCGTAGCGAAGCACGGGTATCTTGCTAGTCTATCTATATACACAAAGTAGCTTGTCCTGACTGACTGACTGATTCATCATCGCCGAGCCAAAACTACTGGACATAAAGAAATGAAATTTTGGCCATAGATTCATATTACGATGTAGGTGCTCGCTAAGAGAGGATTTTTGGATATTCCGTCGCTAACGGGGTGAAAAGGGGGATGAAATTTTAAAATGAGTGTGTCTATATCTCAAAATTTTAAAAGTTTACAGATGTGAAAATTGGTATTTAGAATCTTCTTTGAAAATAAGGAAACACGTACTTTTTGTTTTCAGACAATCCCAATAGGAGGGGTGTAAAAGGGTGAATAATGGGTTGAATGCCTTTAATGAGGATACATATATCCCAGAAACTGAAGATATTACAGAACTGAAAATTTGTAAATGGGATCTCCTTTAAAAATATAGAAACACGTATATTTTTGCTTTTGGAAAATTCAATTAATGGCGGTTAAACACGAGTGGCAAATTGGGGTGAATTTTTTGAAAGACTATATCTACAGAATATCTTGGAAACGTAAAATGTTACAGACGTAAATAGTGGGTATTTGGAATCTCCTGTAAGTGTAAAGAAACATAGGTGATTTGTCTTTGGAAACTCCACTTAAGGGGAACAAAAATGGGGTGAAATTTTAAAATGAGAATTTCTACAGTATATCTCAAAAAACTTAACATGTACAGAAGTGAAAAATGGTCATTTTTTTATCCTATTAAAAACAAAGAAAAGTGTATTTTCAGTTTTCGGAAATACAACTTGGGTAGTGGGGGGTGGGGGTGGGGGTGGGGGGTAAAATTGACTGAAAATGGTGTTGAATTCTTTTAATTAGGCTACTGATATCTCAAAAATGAAGATGTTACACACGTGAAATTTTATTTTTGGAATCTGCTTTAAAAGTAAACAAACACGTATTCTCGGAAAATCCAATGAAGGAGATTTGGAGTGTTAAAGGATAGAAAATATTGACTTAATTGTATGACAATACATACATCTAATAAAAACTAAAGTTGTTACAGACGTGAAAATTGGTATTTTGATCTCCTTTAAAAACAAAGAAAAGCGCGTTTTGGGGGGTAAACAATCTTGGGGGGGGGGGCGGGAGTGAAAAGGAGTTGAATTCCTTTAATGAGGACACATAAATCAAAAACTGAAGAGGTTAGAGTGGTGATAATTGGTATTTAGAAGATCCTTTACTATTAAAGGAACAAGTATTTTTTGCTTTAATATCACTTTGTGAGGGAGGGGGGGGGAGTATGGAAGGAAGTTAAAAACGTGAATTATTTTTAAGGGGATACTTATATCTCAAAACTGAAGGTAATAAACGTGAACATTGGTATTTGGAATCTCCTTTAAACATAAAGAAACACGCCTTCTTTTAATTTTTTGGAGGGTGGGGGTAAATAAACTTAATGGCGGTGGGGTGTAAAAGGAGGTGAGACCAATTGATTTTACTGTTCATAATGTACTTATAAGGAGCCTCCGTTGCTCAGTCGGCAGCGCGCCGGCCTCTCACAGCTGGGTTCCGTGTTTCAAATCCCGGTCACTCCATGTGACATTCGTGCTGGACAAAATGGAGGCGGGACAGGTTTTTCTCCGGATACTCCGGCTTTCCCTGTCATCATTCATTCCAGCAACACTGTCCAATATTTCATTTCATTTGTCACTCATCGATCATTGCCCCAGAGGGGAGCTTCGGCAGCCGGCACAGTTCCTATTGTCGCCGCTAGATTGGGCTTTATTCATTCCATCACTGATCCTATCGAATGATAGGAAACAGGCTGTAGACTTGCGATGTACTTATTCTGATCATAAACCGATCATTTTTAATCTTTCCTGGGTTCTTTTTCAACAGCCATATTTTCCTTCGGAGAACGTTCTTAGATTAGAGTAGATTCTCCTGGCATATAAATAAAAATTTTAACACATTTGAAATAAACGATAGGAATGAGATTGGCCGTCAAATTGTTCACCCCTATAATAAGGTCAATAATACACGGAGGTATGTCATTCGTATCGCCAGAAATTCCGCACACTTGCCTACGCGCAACAATAGTGCTGGTCACATTGTTAGCAATGACAATGGCAACAGATGTATTTTACCGCCAAGTAGCGGTCTTGCATATTGCTGTGGGGTCCAGAACATCAATAATAATAATAATAATAATAATAATAATAATAATAATAATAATAATAATAATAATAATAATAATAATAATAATAATATCCCGGACCGTCGTCAACATGTGCGGACCTTGCTGGAAACGGGTCCTGGACGGGTAATGACTACGATTGCAGTCCGGCCGCCGGTTTAGTACCGCCAAGGCACCTAAGTGGACACCACGCCGGATCTCCTCAAGGATTTGATCCACATTAAAAATGCTTATAGGAAAGCATGGTTAAGATTTAGGAACCCAACTGACCGGGTGGAATACCTGGACCTAGCCCGGGAAATACGAAATCGATTGCTGGAAAGAAAGATTGAAAAATGGGAGGAACGTTGCCGTAATCTCTCAGTAAACGAGTCAGATCACGAATATCGGCGGGTTGTATATAAAACGATAAGCATTCAATTATAAATTTCAGTATATTACCGTAGCGAAGCACGGGTATCTTGCTAGTATATATATAAAATAACTTGTCCTGACTGACTGACTGATTCATCATCGCCGAGCCAAAACTACTGGACATAAAGAAATGAAATTTAGCAGATATATTCATGTTAAGATGTAGGTGCTCGCTAAGAGAGGATTTTTTGATATTCCGTCGTTAAGGGGGTGAAAAGGGGGGTGAAATTTTAAAATGAGTGTATCTATATCTCAAAATTTTAAAAGTTTACAGATGTAAAAATTGGTATTTAGAATCTTCTTTAAAAATAAGGAAACACGTATTTTTTTGTTTTCGGAAAATCCCAATGGAGGGGTGAAAAAGGGTGAAAAAGGGGTTGAATGCCTTCAAACAGGATGCCGGTACTAATATCTCAGAAACTGTAGATATTACAGACCTGAAAATTGGTACTTTTGATCTCTTTTAAAAACAAAAAAACGTATCTTTTTTTGTTTTTGGAAAATACAATTAATGGGAGGGTGAAGATTGGGTGAATTTTTAAAATGAATGCATCTATATCTCAAAACTTTGAAAGTTTACAGATGTAAAAATTAGTATTTAGAATCTTCATTAAAAATAAATAAACACTAATTTTTTTGTTTTCGGAGAATCCCAATAAGAGGGGTGAAAATGGGTGAAAAAGGGGTTGAATACCTTTAATGAGGATACTTATATCTCAGAAACTGAAGATATTACAGATCTGAAAATTGGTGTTTGGGATCTCCTTTAAAAATAAACGAACACATATTTTTTTGTTTTTGGAAAATCCAATTAATGCGGGGGGTGAAAAGGGGGTGAATTTTTAAAATGAGGGTATCTATATCTCAAAACGTTTAAAGTTTATAGATGTAAAAACTGGTATTTAAAATCTCCTTTAAAAATTAAGAAACATGTATTTTTCGTTTTTGGAAAATCCCAATAGTAAGGGTGCAAAAGAGTGAAAAAAATGGTTGAATGCCTTTAATGAGGCTACTTATATTTCAGAACCTGAAGATATTACAGACCTGAAAATTGGTATTTGGGATCTACTTTAAAAATAAAGAAATAGGTATTTTTTCGTTTTTGGAAAATCCAAATAATGGGGGCTGAAAAGTGGGGTGCATTTTTAAAATGAGTGTGTCTACATCTTAAACCCTTAAAAGTTTACAGATGTAAAAATTGGTATTTAAAATCTCCTTTAATAAAGGAACACGTATTCTTTTGTTTTCTGTAAATCCCAATAGGAGGGGTGTAAAAGGGTGAATAATGGGTTGAATGCCTTTAATGAGGATACATATATATCAGAAACTGAAGATATTACAGAACTGAAAATTTGTATATGGCATCTCCTCTAAAAATAATGAAAGACGCATTTTTCTGTTTTCGGAAAATCCAATTAATGGCGGTTAAACAGGAGTGACAAATTGGGGTGAATTTTTTGAAAGACTATATCTACAGAATATCTGAGAAACGTAAAATGTTATAGACGTAAAAACTGGGTATTTGGAATCTCCTGTAAATGTATAGAAACATAGGTGATTTCTTTTTGGAAACTCCACTTAAGGGGAACTAAAAAGGGGTGAAATTTTAAAATGAGAATTTCTACAGTATATCTAAAAAAACTTCACATGTTACAGATGTGAAAAATGGTATTTTTTATCTCTATTAAAAATAAAGAAACGTGTATTTTTAGTTTTCGGAAATACCACTTGGGTGGAGGGGGGGGGTAAAAGTGACTGATAATGGTGTTGAATTAATTAATTAGGCTACTGATATCTCAAAAATGAAGATGTTACATACGTGAAATTTGATATTTGGAATCAGCTTTAAAAGTAAAGAAACACGTATTCTCGGAAAATCCAATGAAGGGAGGGGGGGTGAAAGAATTGAAAAATTAATTGACTTAATTGTATGAGAATACATACATCTAATAAAAACTAAAGTTGTTGCAGACGTGAAAATTGGTATTTGGATCTCCTATAAAACAAAGAAAAACGCGTTTTTGAGGAGAGCCTGAAATCATCTTGGGGGGTGGGAGTGAAAAGGATTTAAATTCCTTTCATGAGGACACATAAATCAAAAACTGAAGAAATTTAGTCGTGATAATTAGTATATAAAAGATCCATTACTATTAAAGAAATAAGTAATTTTTGCCGGAAAACTCACTTGGGGGGGGGGAGTGTGATAGGAAGTGAAAAGAAGTTAATTATTTTTATGGGGATACTTAGACTATATCTCAAAACTGAAGGTAATAGACGTGAACATTGGTGTTTGGAATCTCTAAACACAAAGAAACACGCCTTCTTTTAATTTGGGGGGGGGGGGTTAATAAACTTAACGGCGGTGGGGTGTAAATGGAGGTGAGACCAATTGATTTGACTGTTCATAATGTACTTATAAGGAGCCTCCGTTGCTCAGGCGGCAGCGCGCCGGCCTTTCACAGCTGGGTTCCGTGGTTCAAATCCCGGTCACTCCATGTAACATTCGTCCTGGACAAAACGGAGGCAGGACAGGTTTTTCTCCGGTTACTTCGGTTTTCCCTCTCATCATTCATTCCAGCAACACTGTCCAATATTTCATTTCATTTGTCATTCATCGATTATTTCCCCAGAGGAGTGCTTCGGCAGCCGACACAATTCCTATTGTCGCCGATAGATGGGTCTTTATTCATTCCATTCCTGACCCTGTCGAATGACTGGAAACAGGCTGTATATTTTCGATGTACTTATTCTGATCATAAACCGATCATTTTTAATCTTTCCTGGGTTCGTTTTCGACAGCCATCTTTTCCTTCGGAGAACGTTCTTAGATTACAGTAGATTCTCCTGGCATATAAATAAAAATTTAAACACATTTGAAATAAAGGATAGGAATGAGATTGACCGTCAAATTGTTCACCTCTATAATAAGGTCAATAATGCATGGAAGTACGTCAATCGCATCGCCAGTAATGCCGCACACTTGCCTCCGCGCGACAATGGTGCTGGTCACATTGTCAACAATGACAATGGCAGCAGATATAATTTACTGCCAAGTAGCGGTCTTGCATTTTGCTGTGGCGTCCAGAACATCTATAATAATAATAATAATAATAATAATAATAATAATAATAATAATAATAATAATAATAATAATAATAATAATAATAATAATGTTCTGGACCGTCGTCAAATGTGCGGACCACGTTGGAAATGGGTCCTGGACAGGTAATGACTAGGAATGGAGTCCGGGCGCGAGTTCAGTACCGCCAAGGCATCCAAGACGACACCACACCGGATCTCCTGAAGGATTTGATCCATATTTAAAATGCTTATAGGAAAAGATGGCAAAGATTTAGGTACACAACTGGCCGGGTGGAATACCTGGAAATAGCCCGGGAAGTACGAAATCGATTGCAGGAAAGAAAGATTGAAAAATGGGAGGAAACTTGCCGTAATCTATTAGAAGACGAGTCAGATCGTGAATTTTGGCGGATTCTCGCAGAAAACGAGTCAGATCCCGAATTTCGGCGTATTATATATCTAAAACAATAATCATTCAATTACAAATGTCAGTATAATACCGTAGCGAAGCACGGGTATCTTGCTAGTGATATATAAAATTTAATTGATAATTTTAGATTGCCACAGAAATATCGTATTAATGTGTGGAACACCCAATTGGTTTGTTAAGATTGTTAGACACAGTTTACTTTTGCGAAATTATTTTTTACGTGACATTATTTTTTTTTTTACTAGGGGCTTTACGTCGCACCGACACAGATAGGTCTTATGGCGACGATGGGATAGGAAAGGCCTAGGAGTTGGAAGGAAGCGGCCGTGGCCTTAATTAAGGTACAGCCCCAGCATTTGTCTGGTGTGAAAATGGGAAACCACGGAAAACCATCTTCAGGGCTGCCGATAGTGGGATTCGAACCTACTATCTCCCGGATGCAAGCTCACAGCCGCGCGCCTCTACGCGCACGGCCAACTCGAACGGTGACATTATTTATTATTATTATTATTATTATTATTATTATTATTATTATTATTATTATTAAAATCTTTTATTTTTATTTTGCAAATTTTGTGCTACGGTCCCATAAGCTGCCACGAACTCATTTCATGAATATATAATTGGATTTTACAGTTTACTAGGTTGAATAAGCCACGAGATTAATTGGTTTATGGTCGTGGTTAACGGTTATTTCAGTGATTTATTACTGTGTGGACACTGAAATTAACCAATAATCGTCAGCATTAAATTAGATAACCTGATATTATGATTTTCTTGGATAGTTTTTGTGTGGATATGGCATGTTGTACATATTTGCGAATAGTAAGTGATAGTTTGTTGTTCCCAATTATTTTTTTGTTGACTTCGTAGGCTATCCATTTGACGGTATCTCTTGTTGTAAATAGTAGAGTACTTTTATGATTGTTTTAAGTGGGAGACTTATTATCCCCGATTTATTTGAGGTAAAATCAAGTGTAGGACTCCCCTATAATCGTAAGGAAATGCTTTAGATTCAAGGCAACAACAACAACAAATATATTTAAATAAGTTGCTGAACTATAATTGATGTGAACGAAAATTTATATATATTTAAAATTGTATGTTATGAACCATGAATGTATATTTAGGCAGTTCAGTAACCATTAGTAAAGAAATAATTATTAATTGCAGAAATATTCTTTAGGCAATAGACTTTTCTTTTATTTACACAGTGAAGAATGTTTTTCTTTCTGAGATGAAACTTGTCATGGTGACTCTTATTGGAAACAAATGTTTATTAAATTATTCAGACAAGAGTTAATGGTTATTACCAGTGGTGTGATGTTATAATTGGTTTGTGAATGTTCTGAATACCAAATTTTTTTACATACAACGGTAGTAAATTACAGTGGACACCAGTGGCTAGATATTATTATTATTATTATTATTATTATTATTATTATTATTATTATTATTATTATTATTATTAGCGTATTCTCCCAATAATGGAAGACGTTAAGCAAACAACTCAATCAGGCTTTCTTTGGGTTCTTCTTGTTCTTCCAATAGGCTTTCATTCTCTCTGAGAAGGCTTGTTTACGTTCTTCCGACCATTTCGGTCTGCACTGTTTTTGCTTTGGTTGCTCTGATGTAACTTCCCACTTGTTGACTTTGTGTCTGAAGGTGTTATTATTATTAATAATGTGTTATCAGGTTATCACTATGCTTACCTATTGTTCAAAGAGGCCTATTATAATGTTGGAAACAAGTTACTAATCATTTTGAAGCAATTAATTATGCATTTAAAAATATAATTACAACTTTAATTAATTATAACATTAACATACTTATTTTTTATGTAACTTCTGAGCGATTTAATTATTGGTTTAATCTAGTCTCGATTGATGATTGATAGTCGATAGCCACTGCAAATTCATACAGTTAAATTTATTATTATTATTATTATTATTATTATTATTATTATTATTATTATTACCACAAATATTACCAGACACGCGTGTATATCAGCGTAAGTATTTACTGAATTTGAATAACAGATTTGGTAATTAATAAATAATTTCTTACAAGGTCATTAACATGTTAATTATTTTATAGGTCAATTAATGATGTCATGACAAATCTTATTTCAATGAATACTACTCTTGGATGCTATGAAAATGTAATAATACAGTTTTTGGTTCTGAATTATCATTATATTCACTGACAATGGATTAATTACACTTCTTTATTTTTCTTGGATTATGATAAATAAAAGTTTATACATAATTTTCAAAATCAGCCTGTATCAAGAGTTTTTATTTCGTTAGATAGTTATCCTAGTTGAGTGTTCCCTTATGAATCCACTAATCGACGACAGGGACTGATCACCTTTGAGATGGATCTCAAAGCTTCGGTAAGTATATTCTTTTTAGGGGCAGCCGGGGCAAGAGTGAACTTCAAATCAACACCGAAGCAGCTCTAGAAGGGTATGTATAGGCTAATACAGTAGAGCCAATACGCGGCACTTACGGATTTAGCTTTGTTAAAATGGGAGACAATTCGACAGTGGCGCTCCTAGTGACTTGAGCTGAAAAGTCGCGCTAAATTCAAATATCAATGGAAATGCATATACGAAAATGGGTAAATAAATTACGTCTAGAAAGAAAGTGTTATTGAGATATTAAGTTCGAAGTTGCTAAAGCAATTCTGGATACATGAATGAAGAATTATTTAAAAGGTTATTATTTAAAGACTGAAATTAGACATATAAACAAGATGTGAAATGGACTGCTGTGAAATGGCTTGATCTTTCATTTATGCATTACTTTTTTGCTTTAGCATTCCTGCCTGAACTTTTACGGTTAGATTTGTCTTTTTTCTCATTTAAAAAACATTTTATCATCGCATTAAGATACTTGTCAATAAAAATATCGGTACATTCCTTACACACGTGATACAATGAATTAACATTTAAAAGCAGGATAAATTTCCTCTTAATTCTTATATAAGCGTAACGTCCCTTCTTTCTTGTACACCTTATCCAAATCACTTCTGTGACATTTCAAAACCCACAGATCACACCTACAACAACACATCGGTATTGAAGGTTAACTGCTGCACTATACAATAAAATATGCATATTATATTTTAAGCCAGTTAAAATATGGGTCGAGCAGGTCAGAAGAATATGAAGTAGTATAAAAATCTCTTTGTCACTGGAAGAATATATATGCAAACATAATATTACTTACATTTTCTTGTCACGAGGAAAGCGAAAGAAAGACCGCGCATTCTTCTCTACTTCATAGCTACTGCAGCCAAACACAGCACATACCTTTCCCCTTATGTTGAGAGGAGATATCAAGGAATGACACGCGCTACTATTTTATTATGTCAACTCACTGAAAACGCATAAATAACACCAAAAACTTCACACACAAGTACACGTGCTCTTATGACAGAATCAGTATTTCTCAGGTCCATCCGCTAGAGAGAGCTCTAATAGCTGTCCCTCGATATATCGCTGAGTGTCGCGTATTGTCTCTACTGTATTTGGTACAGGTACTTTAAGGCAGAAACCGGTTCCAAGAATGACATTCCAGGAATCATTAATGAACGAGGGGAGTGTGTATGCGAGGATCTTCGAAAGGCACAAGTATTCAGTCGGCAGTATGTAAAGATTGTTGGTTACAAGGATAATGTCCAGATAGGGGAGGTGAGTAATACTAAAGAAGTATTAAAATTTGCCTACGATAACAATACATTTACAGTAAGATACAAAAGTTGAAAACTAGAAAAGCGGCTGGAATTGATAAGATTTCTGGGGATATACTAAAGGCAATGGGTTGGAATATAGTACCATATCTGAAGTACTTATTTGATTATGAAGGTGCTATACGAAATGAATGGAGAGTTGCTATAGTAACCCCTGTGTATAAAGGAAATGGTGATAGACATAAAGCAGAAAATTACAGGACAGTCAGTTTGACATGCATTGCATGTAAGGTTTGGGAAAGCATTCCTTCTTATTATATTAGACATATTTGCGAAATTAATAACTAGTTTGGCAGAAGGCAGTTTGGGTTTAGGAAAGGTTATTCCACTGAAGCTCAACTTCTAGGATTCCAGCAAGATATAGCAGATATCCTGGATTCAGGAGGTCAAATGGACTGTATTGCGATTGACCTATCTAAGGCATTTGATAGGCTAGATCATGGGAGACTACTGGCAAAAATGAATGCTATTGGACTAGAAATGGGTGGCTATATTTCTAGAAAATAGAACTCAGAGAATTAGAGTAGGCGAATCTTTATCTGACCCTTTAATAATTAAGAGGAGAATTCCTCAAGGCAGTATATTTGGACCTCTATGTTTTCATATGTATATCAATGATATGTGTGAAGAAGTGGAATCAGAGATGCGGCTGTTTGCAGATGATGTTATTCTGTACAGAGTAATAAATATGTTACAAGATCGTGAGCAACTGCAAAATGACCTCGATAATGTTGTGAAATGGACAGTAGGCAATGGTATGATGATAAACGGGGTTAAAAGTCAGGTTGTGAGTTTTTACAAATATGAAAAGACCTCTCAGTTTTAATTACTGCGTTGATGGGGTGAAAGTTCCTTTTGGGGATCATTGTAAGTACTTAGGTGTTAATACAAGGAAAGATCTTCATTGGGGTGATCACATAATATGATTGTTAATAAAGGGTACAGATCTCTGCACATGGTTATGAGGGTATTTAGGTGTTGTAGTAAGGATGTAAAGGAGAGGGCATATAAGTCTCTGGTAAGCCCCCAACTAGAGTCTGATTTCAGTGTATGGGACCCTCACCAGGATTACTTGATTCAAGAACTGAAAAAAAAAATCCAAAGAAAAGCAGCGCGATTTGTTCTGAGTGATTTCCGACAAAAGAGTAGCGTTACAAAAATGTTGCAAAGTTTGGGCTGGGAAGACAGGAGACGAGCTGTTCGAGTAAGTGGTATGTTCCGAGCTGTCATTTGAGGGATGGCGTGGAATTACATCAGTAGACGAATATGTTTGAATGATGTCTTTAAAAGTAGGAAATATCACAATTTCAAGATAAAGCTGGAAGTCAGGAGGACAAATTGGGGCAAATATTCGTCTATAGGAAGGGGAGTTCGGGATTGGAATAACTTACCAAGGGAGATGTTCAATAAAATTCCAATTTCTTTGCGATCATTTAAGAAACGTCTAGGAATACAACAAATGCAGATCAGTAATTGATTGATTGATTGATTGATTGATTGATTGATTGATTGATTGATTGATTGATTGATTGATTGAGAATGGTGCTGCGAAACAATTGTGTGGATAATTATGTATTTTATTAGGCCAGGTTGCAGACTATGAACCCACATTCTATTAATGATGATGTTGTGGAGGAAGACTATCGGAATGATACGGGTGCAACACCCACAACGCGGACTTTTTCATTCAAATTCAGTGACAGCGTCCGTTTCTGGGTGTTTACTCCGAAATATCATACGAGATGGTTGGGTCGGTCGGTGGCTGAAGATGCCACAAAGAGAATGCAAGCGGGCGAGTTGGCCGTGCGGTTAGGAGCGTGGAGCTGTGAGCTCGCATCCGGGAGATAGTGGGTTCGAACCCCACCGTCGGTAGCCCTGAAGATGGTTTTCCGTGGTTTCCCATTTTCACACCAGGCAAATGCTGGGGCTGTACCTTATTTAAGGCCACGGCCGCTTCCTTCCCATTCCTAGATCTTTCTTGTCCCATCGTCGCCATAAGACCTATCTATGTCGTTGCGACGTATAGCAACTAGCAAAAAAAAAAAAAAAAAAAAAAAAAGAGAATGCAACAAAGTGAACTTAGTCTCTTTCAAGTGACTTCTTGTTGCATGTGCAACAACATACCAGTTAACTTTTCTGCAAACTCTCGCGTAAAACAGTAACGCACTGTTTATGTGCATTATTTGTCAGTCAATTAATCGTAGGCTAATTGCCCGAACATTTATAGATTTCAAGTCGAATGAACGCTTTAGCTAGTGACTTCGAAGGTTAAGAACGGAGATAGCTAGCGAGGTATTGTTATTTCGTTTTGAACTTTGTGTTGGGAAATAAAGGACTGCCGAGACTAGTTACGAGTAAATAACGGGGTTTCTTACAGTGGATTTTCTTTCATTGGCAATGAAACAGACGTGCGCAGAGGAAATGTGTTACTAACAAGTTGAGGAGTGTAAAAATGAATGCGCTAGTTGTGATCTGTGTTATTATTTGAAGAAATATGTTCGAGTGTTACCTCCCAGAAGATCACAGTAAGTTGCACCATGGTGATCGTGGGCTAAATGTCCGCCTCGGTAGCGTAACGGTTAGCGCTATTAGCTGCCGTCCTCGGTGGACCGGATTCGATTCCCGGTACTGCCAGAAATTTAAAATAGCAGAAGGACAAGTAAGCGGTAAAAATGGTGAATGCAGCTCACCTCTATTGGGGGTGTGCCTGAAAATAGCACGAGGACAGGAGTTTACTTTACTCTTGGATAAATTCCATGAGGGCCCACGGCTGACCTCAACCACTGTAAGTCTTATAATTAGGGCTCGGAAATTCACGCATTTTGCATGTTTTTTTCTTAGGGGTTAAAATGTATGCTTATACATTATGGAATTTTCAGTCATTTGAACATACTTTTATGGTGCATATAACTGCATATTTTAGTGATTTTGATAAATGCATCATATTTTAATATTTTAGCGCTTATATGGCATATTTTAATCAGTTTAATGATTTTACAGTATTTTCAATCAGTTTTTTCATCTGGTTGATGTTGGCAGTAATGTTGCGCATGATGATGCAACTTGTCATGTGGTGAGGAGTTATGATGTCACGCAGTGAATCCCCTGTTTCATCATCTACCCTCTACACTTTAGCAGTCGACTGGCTGTCTATTGAGTCATGTAACGGTGTTGTGAACTGGTTGTGACCAAACTATGTTTCGCGTATAAAGTGTCGATTAAAAAGTTCTTTAAGTGCTGAAAATAAGAGCAACTACGAGTTGTATATTAACTAATTTACAGAAAAACTTCAGGTGACTTTATATCTACAGCTAATAGGGTACTGTTCTGTGGAGCGTGTGAGAAAACTATAGGGAGTGAGAAAAGATTTCAAATAGTTCAATGCATAAACTCAGCAAAACATAAGGAGAATTTAACTAGCAAACTCGCAGATAAAGAGCCCGTTCAGAAAGTAGGAAGTAGGATTAGGGAAACAACTTGTGCCAAGCATTTTTAGCTGCTGATATTCCCCTGTATAAAATTAATAACCCCACATTAAAACATTTTCTTGCCAAATACACTCGAGAACATGTGCCTCAAGCAAGTACATTGCTTAAGACTTAAGACTTAAAATTTACAAGTTGAATTAGCGGATCAGTTTGTGTGGTTGTCTATTAATGAAACCACTGATTCTGAGTGCCGATTTATTGCTAATGTAATTGTGAGCGCCTTAACTAAGGAACAAAGGACGATACCATATCTTCTTAATATGTGTGAATTCCCGGCCACTAACAATGTAACTGTAACGTAGTGTGTGATGGACTCATTCAACTTATTATGGCCATCTGGAATCAAATACGACTGGCTACTTTTATTTGTTACCGATGCAGGTACTTATATGTTAAAATCTGGACAAACACTGAAAGGCATTTTTCCTAATTTAATTCATATAACTTGTTTGCCACATGCTCTTAATCGTATTGCTGAGACAGTGCACAATTCTTTCCCATTGGTAGATCGATTTGCCTCTTTCTGTGGAGCAGTTCTCATGATTTAAATATGCCCCAATAATACCTTGTGATGTGGAAAGAAGTTCTTCACGTTACAAAGTGTTTTGTGAGACAACAGGAGATGTTTTTCAGTTGAAAATGTGTGTATAGTGATGGTTGTGAACTGCAATTCATCACTCAGCATTGACAGCGGGACCATTTCTGCTTCAACCTCCAACGAATAAATGTAAGTTATTATACTATTATCAATACTAACCTGACTTGTCTACCGCCATTTTTTCATTTTAATAGTGCATATTTATTAGCATATTTTCAATTTTTAAGAGCATATTTGCATGCATATTTCTTAGTATTTTAGGGCATGAACTTCGGGCCTTACTTATAATGTAAGATGCCGCCTACATACAGTATTCTTTCTTGTAAATAAATTATATTAAGTTGATTTAACTGAAGTTAACTTAAGTTGATTTAACCTAGGACAGTTTATGTTGTGGTTAAGTTTCGTGCAAGCATGAATTTCCACATTCATGTGATTTCTATTATGATTCATCCGAAATCAATTAATGATAAAGTAAATTAATTACATTCAATTAATGCTTAATTAAGTAGAGTTTTTTATGGTCAGTTTCCTTGTTTGTTATTGATCGATCATGGTAAACAGAGATGTCTAACGCAAGGTTGTTGTTTATTTTGGGAGTAATAAAAATAATAATATTTGAATAATAAATCAACGTTCCTGGATCAAAATATGTTTACCACGTTTAAATGGTAAAGTGATATGTTCATTAAAGAAATTATTAACGTTATTGGGATCAAAGTTAATTAAATAAGCTGAGAAAGAATTATGTGAGTTGACGTAAATGTTGAATTTGAGGCGAAATTTCCAGCTGCTTGTGCGCTGTTGAGATTCAACAAGAGCCAAGTGGTCTGAATGTGAAGAAGAACTATTGAGATGATTGTGTGTGTCGCTGAGTTATTTTGAGATATTGAGCCGTGAGGATAGGCTTCGAACGACGATTATTCCCCATGTAATGGGTTGATTTATGATTAATTTGCCTCCGAATTAGAGAGCGCGATATTATACGTAGCGAGACGAGGAAGTCTCCCGCTTATAGAGAAGATTTAAATAGGGACAAACGTGAGATACACGACGAAGGATGTTGGTGTTAAGAGAATATGTGCTCTCCAATCGACCACTATTGTGAAGAAATGTGACTGCCACACATGCAGTAAATGTCACACGTGAGTTACAAAGAATTACTCAACTCTATTCATGAATATTATTCGCTTACATTTACGTAGGAACCTTGCTAGGATGACCTGATGCCCAATGTGATAAAAGAGGAACTTCAAATAAATATTTGGAAAACGTTTTTCATTAATTATGGTACAATTTGTGCTTATTTCCATGTGTTAAAAACGGATAAACATGATAATCAGCTGATCATGATACCAGTCTTTCGAGACATGGTCCAAATTCGCTCCAGCGAGAGTCTCTCTGTTCGTTGAAAACAATTCTTAGATTAAATTACATGAACAATATACAAGATTTATAACAGAAAGTAAAAATCCAATTAATCAAGTATGATAAATGATAACGTGGAATCCTGATATTTGTGCATGGTAATCAGATAAGTGTTTATGTGTATTCATTTCCAGTACACCGAAGACTATTGCATGCCGTTCCAAGTTCTATCTTACGAAAAGTGAAACTGAGCAAGTGGCCGTGCGGTTATGATCGCGCAGCTGTAGTCTTGCATTCGGGAGATAGTGGGTTCGAATCCCACTGTCGGCAGCCCTAAAGATGGTTTTCCGTGGTTTCCCATTTTCATACCAGGAAACTTAACTTCATTAAGGCCGCGGCCACTTCCTTCCAACTCCTAGCCCTTTCCTGTCACATCGTCGCCATCTGTGTTGTTGCGACGTAAAACAAATTATAAACTGAATTTTCGTTGTAAGTGATGCCTGCGCTGCGGGCCAGTATTTCTCCCCTGAACATTGTCCAATTACGGTATTTCTTATTTGTTATGGTCCAAACAAGCTGTGTGGGACATGGAAAGCGAACGACGGTGTGGATCAGTGAATGGGATTATGCTTCAATTCTGAAATATATGTTTTGTGCTCGACATTCAATTAGATTATACACTGTTTCTTACTTCGATTCTTCACAATGAGTTTCTTTATTTTGTGGTCATGTTATTATGGACGATATGGCGATAATTTAAGGAGTTATCTTGTAATAATAATAATAATAATAATAATAATAATAATAATAATAATAATAATAATAATAATAATAATAATAATAATAATAATAATAATAATAATTTTTTGTCCCACTGACTAGTTTTACGGTTTTCGGAGACGCCAAGGTGCCGGAATTTTGTCCTCCAAGAAATTTTTTATGTCCCGGTAAATCTACCGACACGAGGCTGACATATTTGAGCACCTTCAAATTCCACCGGACTGAGCCAGGATCCAACCCTAAAACCTGAGCGCAGAAGCTCAGTGACCAACCGCCTGAGGTACTCAGCCCGGCAATAATAATAATAATAATAATAATAATAATAATAATAATAATAATAATAATAATAATAATAATAACTTAAAATAAAGCACTACAACACAGTAGTGAAACCAGAATGCCTGTATGCCAGCGAATGTCTAGCACTGAACTACAAGCTTGATAAATTAGAAATATTAGAAAGAAGAATTATACGGAAAATATTAGGTCCTCTAAGAATTGCAGAGTTTTGGAAATTAAGAAGTAACAATGAAATTTACCAGAACATAGAAAACATATCAGAAACAATAAGAAAAAGGTGATTGCTATTTCTTGGACACATTTACAGAATGAATGACAATAGACTAACTAAACGAATCTTCAAGTACCTTTGGGAAAAGAAATCAACTACCACCTGGATTCAGGAAGTCAAGAAAGACCTGGAAAGGAACAACATACGAGAAGAAGAATTATTGGAAAGAAAGATTTTTAGGAAGAAAGTCTTACAAATGGAAGGATTACAAGGGAGCAAGGAAAAGAAAACAGGCACAAAGTGGACTGAAGACAGGAAAAAGAAGCACAGTGAAAAAAATGAAAGAATACTGGAAGAAAAGGAAAGAACAACTAAGGAGGAGGAATTGAAATTGTAACGTGGTCCTTAGTAGGCCGGAACGCAATAATAATAATAATAATAATAATAATAATAATGGCGAATGAGACCAAATGAGGATTTGTACAGCAAGACAGAACCTCTCACAGCGTCAATTAAGAAGAGACGGCTATTATTTTATGGTCATCTCTTGAGGATGACTGATGATCGACTAACTAAAAGAATATGGAATTTTATTCGATCTAGGGCAACAAGGCCGAGATGGTTCCAGGAATGCGAAAAAGATCTAAGGCAGATTGGCATTTCAGACCAAGAAATTCATGACAGGAACGCATTCAGAAGATTGGTGAACAACTATCAAGGTTTCCAAATGGCATCAACTTCCAGAAGACGGAAAGGACCTTTGTCTGAAGAGCATAAACAGGCACTCGTCGCTGGGCTCAGAAGATACTGGCAGGAAGTCAAAGCCGGAACAAGAACAAGACCTAGACACTGGAATGAAGTTGGTTGTTACCACGCAGTCCATAGAGGCTCAACTCGATGTATATAAAAAAATAATAATAATGTAATCAACGTCCGTTTAATATGTAAATACTAGCTGATACTAGAAAGACTGACTTTGTGGTTTTCCTAACTGAGGTCAACATCAGAGAGAGAGAGCCATCTCCGTACAGGCAATGAAGGCCCTTGGAGGGGTGGAAGTTAAAGGCTTCCACTACCCGTAACCTCGGCACGTGATGGGGTAGAGTGGTTAGCTCTACGCCCGGCCTTCTTTGACCCCCAGAAATTAACCTGGTACTCATTTTTGATGTAGGCTGAGTGAACCTCAGGACCATGTGCACCTCCGGAAGTGGAAATCTAGTTTCTTAAATGTTACGACTCCCTGATGGGGAATCGAACCCACGTTCTTCCGTGCGAACCGAGTACGACTTTGCCGCCTCGGCCAGGCAACATAGGTCATTACAAAAACGTCAGTAGGAACGTAGCGACTAGAAGCAATGTTATATAAAACACTCGAACAAATTAAAAAACTGTACATTTTCTATCTTTTAACGAACAGTACTACGGTGCCGATCTAACAGTCCAAAGTTCCAGAGGACCAGGCCGCAGAGAGCCGTGAACACTCCTCTGCCATTATTCCTTTAAATATGCACACTGCTCATTCCAATCAGTGCCTCGATTAGGGATTGAATAGCTCGAATGCTATGATGAACCAGTATGTTACGTACCAGTAGTATCAGAAAAGTTATGAACCACAGGAATGGCATGCTAAAGAAGATAGTTATCTAACTCCCCAACTACTTCCCGCCAATATTTAGGCAGGCTGTTACACTCGGTACGACCGGCGAGTTGGCGGTGTGGTTACGGACGCGCAGCTGTGACCTTGCATTCGGGAGATAGTGGATTCGAACCCCACTGTCGGCAGCCCTGAAAAATGGTATTCCGTGTTTTCTCATTTTCACACCAGACAAATGTTGGTTCCAAGGCCGCTTCCTTCACACTCCTAGCCCTTTCCTATCCCATCGTCGCCATAAGACCCATCTGTTTCGGTGCGGCGTAAAGCAAATTTTATAAAACTCGGTACGCATCAGTAATCCTATTTATCGGAGATGAGTGGCAGCAGAACACACAAAGCACATCACAACAAGCAATGGTCAATGTAATGTTATTGTTGATCAATTTTATGAGCTTCCTCTATTGTAGCCCTTCACATCTAGCTTTCTTTCGAGTCTGCGATATTAGGACGTCTTATAAAATGATTTATAGCGTAGATTGTAGTTCCTCATTCTACGACTTTACATACCGATTTTTATTAAGTTCGGTTTACCTATTTTCTCGTGACTCGGCGCTGATATGGACTTAGTAACAAAAATCCAAATTCATGAATATCTCTGTGATCATAGCCGGGATGGTAACTATGTATAAAACATAAAAGATCGGAAATGTAATGCTATATAACTTTAGTTATGTAGTATTTATCGATACGACCACTAATAACATAAATATTTGAGAATAAAATTGTAGGCCTTCTCCTAAACTACAATTTCACTCAGCATGAATAAAATTATTTATGGCCTAGATTATAGCGAACTATTCTCCGACTTTGTATACCGATTTTCATTAAGATAGGACCGCTAATAACTACCGTTTTTTCTCAGCGTGAATACAATTATTTACAGCCTAGATTGTAGGGACTTGTTCCCTCATTTTGCCTACTGGTTTTAATTAAGATACGCCCACTAATAACATAAATATTTGAGTATTACATTTTAGGCCTGCCCCTAAACTACCATTTAACTCAGCGTGAATACAATTATTTACAGCCTAGATTGTAGGGACTTGTTCCCTCATTTTGCCTACTGGTTTTAATTAAGATACGCCCACTAATAACATAAATATTTGAGTATTACATTTTAGGCCTGCCCCTAAACGACCATTTAACTCAGCGTGAATACAATTATTTACATCCTAGATTTTAGCGACTGATTCCCCGACTCTGCATACAGATTTTCATTAAATTCTCTCCAGTCGTTTTCTCGTGATGCGTGTACATACATACATACATACATACATACACACATACAGACAGACAGAAATTACGGAAAGTTAAAAAGTGCATTTCCTTGTTACTGTGGACATGACCGATACAGAAATACCATCCTTTTTAAATTCTGAGCAATGTACAGACAAAACTCTTATTTTATATATATAGATTTTAAGAGATGTCAAGGTGCCAGAATTTTACCCTTCAGTATCATCAACAGTTGGACTTACTGAAATTGTATATTTGTGACTTATTACTGCTATTTGTGTTTGCTATTTGTTAACAATTTTGTAGAGTTACCGTTAGCGATATGAGAAACGTCTTGTTGCCTGTGGAAGAATAAAGCTAACGGAAATAGTCAGGATACATTTTTACCAATCCTTGTACACCGTTATTGGTCACCAGATTGAATATTTGACCGTTTAGATAGGAGTTCCAAGAACCCTGTTATAATCATGTGTTTCTCTCGGAATGGTACAGCGACTATTTCAAGAAAGGAATGCCAAAGGTTTCACAGAAAGTGTTTTAAAACAGAGTTATTATTCATTAAAAGATCCGGCTCCTTGGCTTAATGGCCAGCGTAGTGGCCTTCGGTTCAGTGGATCCCGAGTTCGATTCCCGGCAGTGTCGATTATTTTAACTGCGTATAATTAATTTCTCTGGCTTGGGGATTGGGTGTTTTTGTTTGTCTTAATACACTGCCTTCGCATACACACATCACATTACCAACCATACACAAATCCATACCAAGTACTCACCTTAAGAAATTGGGGAAAAGCCTAAGAAGAAGAAGAAGAAGAAGAAGAAGAAGTTATTTTTCTGCATTTGTAACCCTCACAAATTCTTCTCTTGATTTCATTTTGTGCTGTCGGTAGTGCGAGATTGATGACTGTCCTCGGCTCACTGACACGCCCGCTACTCGCGCCGCTGTCATCAACCAGCTGCTAAAGAAACGCAAGCGCCTGTAAGCCCAAGTGCAATCATATCTTGAATACTTATTAACTGCACTTCCGACCCGGTGAGAAAAGCAACTCCTCATTTTTCTTGTAAGCCTCTTCAGTACAGCCTGGTGTGCAAACTATCTTCAGAGCTGCCGACAGTGGGGTGTGAACCCACTATCTCCCGGATGCAAGCTCACAGCTGCGCGCCCCTAACCGCACGGCCAACTTGCCCGGTGACAGGAACTTGGACATTTTTCTTCGTATGCCTATCTTTACATCGGTCTGTTTTCAGACCAACTTTGCTTTTCGGGAGTGAAAGCTGGGTGGACTCAGGATATCTTATTCATAAGTTAGAAGTAACAGACATGAAAGTAGCAAGAATGATTGCTGATACAAACAGGTGGGAACAATGGCAGGAGGGTAGTCGGAATGAGGAGATAAAGGCTAATTTAGGAATGAACTCGATGGATGAAGCTGTACGCATAAACCGGCTTCGGTGGTGGGGTCATGTGAGGCGAATGGAGGACGATAGGTTACCTAGGAGAATAATGGACTCTGTTATGGAGGGTAAGAGAAGTAGAGGGAGACCAAGACGACGATGGTTAGACTCGGTTTCTAACGATTTAAAGATAAGAGGTATGGAACTACTATCTGCGCACTTTTTAGCGATAGATTTACACCCTAGTGCTGAAGCGGTCGACCTCGGCAATCTTCGAGATTCGTACCGGCAATCTTTGGAACACAAACTATGAATCGCTTATGCATCGCTGTGCGACGTCTGGCGTACACTTTACGTACTAGTACTGTTGTTATTTACACAGCAAAGCCAAACTACAGAATTCACTCTAGGAATAAGATTCGCATCGAGAAATGTTATATAATGTGTGTGTGACACAGTTGTTGGCTTAAAATAACAAAGATTTAGAAAATTCATATCGATCGATCACATTATCGATTCATTCCAGATTTCATTTCCATTTAGTTGGCAGTACTAACGGAACTGGAAGCACTCCCTCCTTACTCCTCAAACCCGTACACAAATCTATCGCTAAAAAGTGCACAGATAGTAAATGAGGCCACAACACTAGTTGCAAATCGAGGATTGTGGCGACGTTTAGTAAATTCTCAGAGGCTTGCAGACTGAACGCTGAAAGGCATAACAGTCTATAATGATAATGTATGTATGTATGTATGTATGTATGTATGTATGTATGTATGTATGTATGTATGTATGTATGCCTCCTTAAGAAAACTTAAAAAAAACATTTTTTTAGCAGCAAGTTAGTCAAATAAATGAAATTGTAAGTTTATAGAAATAAATGTTTAAAAATAAGTGTTTTTAGTTTTAGTGGGAAATGTTACCCACAAGACACAGGACTCCCACTGAGAGGGAGTATCTCAGGTATTTTAGCTTATTCAACTTGAAAATTTAATTTTAAATACTGACCACGGATATGTTAGATTCTGGGCTGATGGTACGGTGGTTTTATTGAATGGGAACATTTTTTGATGTTTAAATGTAACTTTTAAACTTTTTACTGATGATGGAATTTAGATTCCGAAAACCGGTCATAATAATAATTATTTTTTTTTTTTTTGCTAGGGGCTTTACGTCGCACCGACACAGATAGGTCTTATGGCGACGATGGGATAGGAAAGACCTAGGAGTTGGAAGGAAGCGGCCGTGGCCTTAATTAAGGTACAGCCCCAGCATTTACCTGGTGTGAAAATGGGAAACCACGGAAAACCATCTTCAGGGCTGCCGATAGTAGGATTCGAACCTACTATCTCCCGGATGCAAGCTCACAGCCGCGCGCCTCTACGCGCACGGCCAACTCGCCCGGTAATAATTATTAATTTTTGCTGATACAGACTGTATTTGTTTACTATTGTATTGTTAATCATCAGCACTGTTCAAATATGGCCCTTATCAGTCTATGATGACTACGGATTAGCTGATTATTTAAATAAAATAGTTTCTCCTCCATGACGAAAATTATATTTTTATTGTGGTTCCTGAAGTTCTCATAACACTCTTTTAATTTGTGTGGTAGAATATTTAGGTGTAAAATGTAGAAAGTTACGCTTGGCTGTATTAAAACTTGGTTGATATAATGCAGAGCGTTTCCGTATCATTTTGCTCATCCCATATTTGTGATTGACTTCTTCAAATCTAATTTTTATTCTTAAAAATATATTTACATAACCTAATAGTAAATAGCTCTCATTAATTTGATGTTTGCGTACAATGGTGTGCCATTTTAGAAACTAGGACACATTACTGCTCCAAACAGCAGCTCCCACATCACCGGTAGTTCAAGTTTCCGGGGGTTGCAGTCATAAGTGCAGACATTTACGAGATATTAACATAAATCATTGACACTGAGCGCAGGTTATGAAGTACTTACAGTATTACACATTGGACAGCAACCACAATCGTCCAGGGTCTTGCCGTTCTCGCAGGGTAGAAGTGGTGGGCATTTTACGTCATTACACGGTGCACACTCCGAACTTCCAGTCACACTTGAACAAACACATAGCATTATATGAGATACCCGTATTTCTTGGTTTGGAATGTAACTCTTAAGATATCATGATGTGCGATCGGTAGAATGTATAAACAAGCGTTTCTCCTTTCGTATTGTTTGTGTTATAAACCAAGCAATGAAACAAATATAAGAAATTGTTGCGATATTTTGGGCTATATAATATAGTGTCACTGTACTTATATTTTCTGCTTCTATTGTAGCAACGTAACTTTCGAACTCGTCTTATTGCAGGTCACTTTTGTCGTCATGATAATTATCAGGCACGCCGGTATGCCTAGAAGTTACACGAGTCATTACTAGGAACAACTGACGAAGTTTAAGAGGGGTCTTATTATCGAGAGGCGAGAGTCCGCCTCTGTGGTGTAGTGGTTAGTGAGATTAGCTGCCACTCCCGGAGGCCCGGGTTCGATTCCCGGCTCTGCCACGAAATTTGAAAAGTGGTACGAGGGCTGGAACGGGGTCCACTCAACCTTGGGAGGTCAACTGAGTGGAGGTGGGTTCGATTCCCACCTCAGCCATCCTGGAAGTGGTTTTCCGTGGTTTCCCACTTCTCCTCCAGGCAAATGCCAGGATGATACCTAACTTCAGGCCACGACCGCTTCCTTCCCTCCTCCTTGTCTATTCCTTCCAAATCCCCCCCCCCCCACAAGGCCCCTGTTCAGCATAGCAAGTGAGGCCGCCTGGGTGACGTACTGGTAATTCTCCCCAGTTGTATCCCCCGACCCAGAGTCTGAAGCTCCAGGACACTGCCCTTGAGGCGGTAGAGGTGGGATCCCTCGCTGAGTCCGAGGGAAAAACCGATCCTGGAGGGTAAGCAGATAAAGAAGAAGAAGAGAGGCAGGGCGTACATTACGTCATTTGCCCGTCATTTGTGTCATCCGAACTTCACAATCAGACCTTATTAGGGCAATGGTTACATGAACAAAACACTGCAACGGACGGCCCTCCGTTGACTGAATAGAAGAAACCCATTTCTTGGCTCCTCCCGGTTATCTCCGGTACTATTGACTGAGAGCAAGTCTGTTCGGAGGTGCACTGGAGGGAGTGAGAGAAAGGAGGCGAATGTTCTGAAGTTGATGATTTGTACACCATTAATCAGAGATCCCCATTCAATGCAGTGACCAAAAACGCGATTTGGATAATCCAACATGAATTCCCAAGAATAGAACAATGGACTTTTATCTTTCTTTCTTTCTTTCTTTCTTTCTTTCTTTCATTCTTAATTCGTTTACCCTCCAAGGTTGGGATCCCACCTCTATCGCCCAAAAGGCAATGTCCTGGAGCGTGAAACTTTGGGTCAGGCGGATACAACTGCGTAGGTGGACCAGTACCTCGCCCAGGCGGCCTCATCTGCTATGCTGAACAGGGGGCCTTGTGGAGGGATAGGAAGATCGGAAGGGATAGACAAGGAAGAGGGAAGGAAGCGGCCGTGGCCTGAAGTTAGGTACCATCCCGGCATTTGCCTGGAGGAGAAGTGGGAAACCACGGAAAAAACTTCCAGGATGGCTGAGCTGAGGTGGGAATCGAACCCACCTCTACTCAGTTGACCTCCCGAGGCTGAGTGGACCCCGTTCCAGCCCTCGTGCCACTTTTCAAAGTTCGTGGCAAAGCCGGGAATCGAACCCGGCCTCCAGGATTGGCAGCTAATCACATTAACCACTTCACCACTTTACTCCTGTTCAACATAACAGCTGAGGCCGCCTGAGTGAGGTACTGGTCATCCTCCTCAGTTGTATCCCCAGACCCAGAGTCTGAAGCTCCAGGACACTGCCCTTGAGGCGGTAGAGGTGGGATTCCTCGCTGAGTCGGAGGAAAAAAGCGACCCTGGAGGGTAAACTGATTAAGAAAGGAAGAAAGAATACGGAATTAAAATATTATCTGTAGTTATAGTCTCCAATCCACACGAGAGGCATTTGGACAGTAAACAGTTGAACTTTTATTTATTGACAAGATGATATGCCTCACAACATTATGAATCTTAAAGCACAAGTCAACCTGAACATACTTCATCTTGAACATTAAGCAAACGTGTTAATGTATATTCTACAATTTGAATCTCAATGTTATTTTAATTCAGTGTTTTTACTGAAGATGACTCGGAGCCAGGCGAAACGTGTCTGGTTAATTACCACTAAACTTATAAGATGATATCGATTGCATTGAATGGAAGAATTAATACACACTATTTGTATTAATGTAAGATTTCAACCGTCAATACGGATAAAATGAGACTTATAGTCTGCATCCCAGCCCTAATAATAATGCTAATCAAACTCTGAACTTAGCTCAATGATAAATGGTGTCCCCAATGTCCTATCAACAACGATACTGCTATGAGTTCACAGTGTAGCCGACCCCTGGAAAACCGACATTAACATTTATTCTCAACATCTTGTAGGAAATGCGAAATATATATCCGTTTACAAAAAGAGCCAGTGATATATGTACATTAGACTTACCTGGCAGAAAGGACCGCTAGGTACGCGATGAATTTGGACGGCCCCATCTTTGCCGGCCGGGTCTGCTCTAACACCGAACGGCGCTAGCTTCATATTTATAAACCCTTCACGACCATTGTTCACACAGTTTACATACCTTATCGTTTGCTCCTGTGACTAAAGAATAGCTAATAAAAGCTAAATATCCAAAAGTTTCTGCTGGAATAATGACTTACTTTAATTGTAAATGTCAAATAAGCTAAATAATGTTCATGTGCTTAATCAGTTAGCAGTGTTGCTAGGCGGCATCACGCACAACTGGGCTTTATACCTTGATAATTAGTAGCTAACTTTATTTAAATCTACAGCACATGCAAGTTACTTCAAAATAAATAACCGAATCACTTGGCTGCGTGATTCGAGCCGTGTAGCTGTTAGGTTGCGTTCGGGAGATGGTAGGTTCGAATACCACCACCGGAATCACTGAATATGGTTCTCCGTAGTTTCCCATTTTTAAATCGGGCAAATACCGGGGCTGTACCTCAACTAAAGCCACGGCCGCTTCTTTCCAGAACTGTCCTATCCCATCGTCGCCAAAATCCTATCTTTGGTGCTACGTTAAAATACTAGTAACCGGGCGAGTTAGCCGTGCGGTCAGGGGCGCGCGGCTGTGAGCTTGCATCCGGGAGATAATGGGTTCGAATCCCACTGTCGGCAGGCCTGAAGATGGTTTTCCGTTGTTTCCCATTTTCACACCAGGCAAATGCTGGGGCTGTAGTTTAATGAAGGCCTCGGCCGCTTCCTTCCAACTCCTAGACCTTTCCTATCCCATCGTCGCCATAAAACGTATCTGTGTCGGTGCGACGTAAAGCCACTAGCAAAAAAATACTAGTAATTGATCACGTAGTCGCGCGGTTCGCATTCGGGAGATAGTGGGTTCGAACCCCACTCTCGGTAGGCCTGAAGATGGTTTTCCGTGGTCTCCTATTTTCACACCAGACAAGTGCTTGGGTTGTACCTTAATTAAGGCCACGGACAATACCTTCCCACTCCTAACCCTTTCCTATGCCATCGTAGCCATAAGACCTACCTGTGTCGGTGCGACGTAAAGTAACTATAAACAAATAGCCTACTAGCACAAAATGGGACGAAATTGAGAAAAGCGTATTATTGATGTTGTCCGCCTTCTTGGATGAATGATGTGGGTAACGGCCTAGGACGTAAGCAGGAACATTTTTCACGATGGAGGGAGGGGTAGGATTTTTCGGGTGGGGGTGGGGAGACTTAAATAAATGGAAGTAATTAAAATCGTTTTATTTTCATAGAAAAATAGATGTTACAGAACAAAATGTTTGAATTATTTTGAGCAGCACCTTTTAAAAATAAATTCGTAGCGGTTTGGTGGGCGGAGCGCATGGTAGCACGTGCTAGCATCGCGAGACAAAAATTTCTGTCATTTGTTTAAAAACAGGAGGTTGCAAGATTTTTCACTATGATTCTTTTTAAATGTCAACGGGTTTGATACACATTTTGCAAAAATCTTCCAGCGATATAATAACATGAAAATATTTCTGTATGTTCATAAAAAAATGTTTTAATTAAAAACATGTCACCCGTGTTGTGTCATATTAACAAGTAATAATTTGTTTTTGTTTATATATTATACATGAATTTAATTCATTTAAAACTTACATTTGCAGGGTAATGATTTGTTTATACACTATATAAACATTCATTTCTCCTTCATTCGGAAAGGTCCATTTGGGACCATGCTTGTTCAACCGCTGGGCTCAGTATTGTCGCATCTTCTCCCAGTGTAACTCCATTTTTTCCTCTGACCAGGTTTACCCTTTTTCATCCTGAAAACCTCGGACTTCCTTCAGGATCTGTCTCACAGTCTGACTGTTTTGTCTCCGTTAGACCTGTGGTACGGACTTTCTCGTTTTGCCAGAAGATGAACAGGCAGTTGATCAGTCTATTGGGAGATAATCTTTCCACATGACCATGGAAAGCTACCCTCCTTTTCCTGGCAGAGTCAGAGAGCCTCTCTATTGGGGGCAGAACTCTGAATAGTGACGTCTCCGATCTTCCAATCCCGGGAATTCTCTCTCTGACCTCCAGTTTCTCAATTAACCCTCTTCTATTCAGTGACAGACAGTGAGTGAATGGAATTCAGAGCTTCCGGCCGGATGACTGTTGCGTAGTGTTTCAGCTTCAGATTTCGTGAGAGACATCGCTTAGGTATTTTGAGTCAGCCGATAGGCCAGTTCCAAATTGTTAACTCTCGCAGAGAGTTTGTTGTCCGCCTCTGTGGTGCAGTGGTTAGTGTGATTAGCTGCCACCCCCGGAGGCCCGGGTTCGATTCCCGGCTCTGCCACGAAATTTGAAAAGTGGTACGAGGGCTGGAACGGGGTCCACTCAGCCTCGGGAGGTCAACTGAGTAGAGGTGGGTTCGATTCCCACCTCAGTCATCCTGGAACTGGTTTTCTGTGGTTCCCACTTCTCCTCCAGGCAAATGTCGACATGGTACCTATCTTAAGGCCACGGCCGCCTCCTTCCTTCTTCCTTGCCTATCCCTTCCGATCTTCCCATCCCCTCGCAAGGCCCCTGTTCAGCATAGCAGGTGAGACCGCCTGGGCGAGCTACTGGTCATCCTCCCCAGTTGTATCCCCCAACCCAATGTCTCACGCTCCAGGACAATGCCCTTGAGGCGGTAGAGGTGGGATCCCTCGCCAAGTTAACGTAAAATTAAGAGAGCTAACTCTCCGGACGAACCATTTCTTTGTTTCTGATAAGTTCCTCGTGAGGAGTAGTTTTGACAGTAATTAGGTATATGCTAGTGAGTATGAGGAACAAGGATAGAACGGCATTTTGAGTTCCTCTGGGGCGGGTTGGAAACAGTAGTGAGTGATGAATGAGGGATACCATATCCAAGAAGTTGCTATTAATGTTCAATATGGTTGTCGTAGAGAATAGCCGTGGAGCTCACGGGTCATTTAGCTGATACATACTATTAAGGCATGGATATCAAGAGTTGAAGAGTTCTGACTGAGAGAGATACAAAATTGTGTTATTTAGGCAAATTATCTTAGGGACAATATGCAAATTTCCCTTGATTGTTGATTTTTACCTGAATCTGTCTGGAGTGTTCTCTTTTGTGCGAAACCAGTGTGAAGTGCTTTGGCACCGGGTGCTTGAAAGAGTGGTCAGAATGTTTACAGTGAGCGAAAAATATGAAGGGTTGAGATAGGAATAATGGTAGCCCTATAACCAAGGAACTGAGATACGCGATATGAGAAATGATGGGAAGGCCGACCGCCCAAAACATCGAAGATGATATATGAAATGAGGAATTCGGATGTTATAATGCCTCAAGATAATCGACGTGAAGAACAAGAGAATGAAGAGCAAATGAATAGGATTTCTTGGTATCTCTGCGGTGATATGAAATAAATAAATGAATTGAGCGATAATAAGTGTATCCTAGGAAGGGAAATAGCGGCTGTAATTAGAAGGTTACGGTCCGCCTTGGCTCATGAGTGGAGAGGGCGAGAGGTGACCATTCTCCCGGCGTAAAGAAGGAACATTTTTTCTTGTTCCGGTCCTCCTTCGCGCAGACTGCTATGTTATTGAAGTTAAAAGCTATGGACCCTTGGATTTCACACTGTTTCCTTTAAATAGTTCGGTTTAAGAACACTTGTGTTAAATGATAATATAATGATAATTTAGATAATAGTTAATATATAGACTATACGCCCACGTACAGGTGTACAAGGCAACGGATAGCTAGGGATTTACATGTAGCCTATCTCTCACGAGGGAACATCGGCAAAGGTTAAGTTTCCGATCGCGATGAAACTTCGAAAACACATTGAGGTGCACGTAAAAAAGATGTCAGCATCAATTTTTGTTGCCGACATTCATTAGGGCGTTAACTAAGGGGCCTAAAATTTGCGAAATTTGAAGTTCCGCGCGAAGAGAGATGAATCCCTGCTGGCCAATGCTAAGCCTGACTCGTGCCACACCTCTGCACCTCTTCCCTTACCCCAACCTTCTGGTTCCCCGCCGCACGTTCCCTTCTTCCCCTGCCTGCCAGTCTACTTAATCGCTGAACAGGACCGCTGCTACACTTTGCGTACTCTTCCTCATAGCTCTCCTTTGTAATTCCCACATTGTATTTGTTAGTTAATTTTTTTAATGTTTATGAAAACGTTCGCGAAGATTCTTTAAGCCTAATGTCGCTGAGCGTGTCAAAAATGATTTTTCATCTTCAAGCAAATCACTGAAGTCACGGTGAACTTTCGGAAGCTGCAACTTTACGACGCGTTTGGGGGTGAGTGTTAAGCAGTCAGCTGTTTTCAAATAGGTTTTGACGCTCACGAGGTGATGTCACATTGCGTGGCATAGGCCGTAATAACGTAGATTGAAGCGTGGTCTTTTGCGCTGCGTGTTGAATTTTAGGTTTTAATTTTCAGTACTGGATCACTTTTTTGCTAGTGGCTTTACGTCGCACCGACACAGATAAGTCTTATGGCGACGATGGGATAGGAAAGGCCAAGGAGTTGGAAGGAAGCTGCCGTGGCCTTAATTAAGGAACAGCCCCAGCATTTTCCTTGCGTGAAAATGGGAAACCACGAAAAACCATCTTCAGGGCTGCCGACAGTGGGATTCGAACCCACTATCTCCCGGGTGTAAGCTCACAGCCGCGCGCCTCTAACCACACGGCCAACTCGCCCGGTGGGGATCATTTTTGATACGGCACCCAAAATTGATGCTGACATCTTTTTTACTTGTACCTCAATGTGTTTTCCAAGTTTCATCGCGATCGGAGACTTAACCATTGCCGACGTTCCCTCGTCAGTCAAAAGGAGTCCCGTTCGAACCCAAGCCAGAATGAGCCGGCATGCGCAAGCTTGCACCAAGCTGTCGTCGGGGGCAGAAGAAAGTGATATCCATGTTTCTCTTACAGGAATTGTACATAAAGTGTATATATGATTTTGTTCAGTGCGTTGTTTTATGTCTTTGAGTTCAAACAGAACCGATGTTCATCGTTGTCTGTCTTGGTGACAGGGTATGCGGTGAGTCCGGGGAGTTTTACTCATTGTTGTGTGTTCTTTTAATGTAAACATTTCTCTCGTGCAGCCGGCCCCGTGGTGTAGGGGTAACGTGCCTGCCTCTTACCCGGAGGCCCCGGGTTCGATTCCCGGCCAGGTCAGGGATATTTACCTGGACCTGAGGGCTGGTTCCAGGTCCACTCAGCCTACGTGATTAGAATTGAGGAGCTATCTGACAGTGAGATAGCGGCCCTGGTCTAGAAAGCCAAGAATAACGGCCGAGAGGACTCGTCGTGCCGACCACACGACACCTCATAATCTGCAGGCCTTCGGGCTGAGCAGCGGTCGCTTGGCAGGACAAGGCCCTTCAAGGGCTGTAGTGACATGGGGTTTGTTTGTTTGTTTGTTTGTTTGTTTGTTTGTTTGTTAACTATGTAGCGTAGGGACCGGTTAATTACGTGCTAAGGATAGAATGTATTATGTAGGGGACATCTTCTCAAATTACATGGTGGTGATCGACCGAAAGAAAGTAAATTAAGGATAGGAAGAGAGATGATGTGTAATTGCCAGACTTCGATTATACTTCATTGCCAAATGAAGCCTGTGCTGAGTGAGATCACTGAACGCCTTTAAGGCGAGTCAATTTAATTTGCGTACTGTTGTTTTCTTCTTTCCTTTGTGTGCGGAGATTTTATTGTGATAGTGCTCTTTTTTATGTCACAATTCAGGAATAAATTGGTATTCGTGACCTATTACATGATTCTTGTCATTTCTAGTAGTGCTAAGCAGTATCCAGTAAATAGTTGAACACATAAATCCTACTTTCACATTAGATAAGACTCCATCCTGAGTATTTTTCTTTCCCTAATTTTTTCGAACGTTACTACCCCCCCCCCTACCCAAGTGCTCGAGTATTCCAAGGCTAGCACAGACAGTAGGATGAGGGCGTTTCGAAGCCCGTGTTGGCAATTCCGGCCGCTCCTCGATATAATCTCATCCGTGGTTGTTCGTCAGGTTACGCTGACGCATTATTATGTTTTGGGTCTCCCATCGAAGCCCGTAAGGGTGTACTATGTACTTGTTGTTTTATTTGTTTTTTCTGGCGTATTTTCCTTTGTTTCTTAATAATCGGTCTACTGTATCAGATGGGTTTATTTGGGGATTTGTTTTATTGTCTGTGTTTTTCAAATCTGCTCTCCTGATTGGTAGGGTTAACATGGGTATGTGTATCATTGTATTCATGCCTGCTAGTTCGTGTGTGTCCGGGTGGTTAGATTCGTTGTCTTTTATGTTTGAAATCTGAGTGGTATTAGATTTTCGGTCCGACTCAAATACTTGAGAAGTATAACGATGGGGGATAGGTAAGTCTCTTAATGCATGAAGATCCCCCGCGTGCTGTTGATTGGATGTGGGGTGGCAGAAAGAAACTGGCCATCCTACATTCAAGGAATGCCCCATGAATGATTTACAACATTCGGGTATATTGTGGAACAGAGAGTATGATCATCATCATCATCATCTGTTTACCCTCCAGGTTCGGTTTTTCCCTCGGACTCAGCGAGGGATCCCACCCCTACCGCCTCAAAGGCAGTGTCCTGGAGCTCCAGACTCTTGGTCGGGGATACAACTGGGGAGGATGACCAGTAGCTCGCCCAGGCGGCCTCACCTGCTATGCTGAACAGGGGCCTTGGGGGGGATGGGAAGATTGGAAGGGATAGGCAAGGAAGAGGGAAGGAAGCGGCCGTGGCCTTAAGTTAGGTACCATCCCGGCATTTGCCTGGAGGTGAAGTGGGAAACCACGGAAAACCACTTCCAGGATGGCTGAGGTGGGAATCGAACCCAACTCTACTCAGTTGACCTCCAGAGGCTGAGAGGACCCCGTTCCAGCCCTCGTACCACTTTTCAAATTTCGTGGCAGAGCCGGGAATCGAACCCGGACCTCCGGGGATGGCAGCTAATCACGCTAACCACTACACCACAGAGGCGGACAGAGAGTATGATTCCTGACGTAAAATAATATTGGATTGGGACTGGGAGTAGAGGTTCAGATTTTTGGTTTGCCATATATTCTTTTTTCTTCTTTTTAAATGCTATTTGTTCAGGGCGTCGACCCATGTGGATCTTTTGCCCCTACTGACACCATATTGTATGAACCTGCGTGTAATTGGAATGGCGGTAGTGTAGAATGTTGTGTGTGAGGAAAGGCAGATTAAGGACGTCACAAACACCCAGTCCCCAGGCCAAGGATATTATTCATTACAATTAAAAAACCTTGACCCGGCCGGAAATCGAACCTGGGGCCGCCGGGGACAAAAAGACGCGTTGCCTCCTACACCGCGGAGCCGGACTTGCGACATGTACTTGAGAAATATGACGATGCCTTTTGATCCTTAGCGAGTAACAGCGTAATCGTGACGCATCAGAGGACCATGTCTTATCGAAGCACAACGAACTTGGTCAGCGTTTAGGAAGTTGATCGCCTGCTGTTAGCTGGGGGAGTGTTGGTGGAAAAGATCTGGCCACCCTACATTAGTAGAATGCCTCATGAAATGTCCCTTGGGATAATGATCGGGTTTACGACATCCAGAACCAGATAAGATACTAATGTATGATCCAGGGAAGCCGTATGACTAAGTGCCAAGAGAACAGTTTTTCACCATACACAGGGATTGTGGTATCAAAAGATTAAGATGATTATTATTATTATTGTTGTTATTATTATTATTAGTAGTAGTAGTAGTAGTATCGGCAATAAAAGAGAACACTTGACTTTATATCTCGTAAACAGTTTAGATTTTGTCGGTAGTCTAATTTCAATGACATTCATTGGTAAAAAGGTTTAGTCTAATGTACAGAAACCTGAAGAGGTATACTGCGAGTATGATCAAATGAAAATCAGTATCTTCAAGCCGAAAGTGATGCTGATAAGGAAAGGCCTTATGAAGACTGAATGTCAGGTAAAACTCTGAAATTTGGTTTTGGTGGGTGGTATCATGTAGTTACAGTCGTCGTCTAATTTTTCTCTGGATGGCATTACAGCCAGATAATTGGAAAAGAAGGTGTAGGAAAGTCTACCCTTTGTACTCGCACATCGGAGCAACGGCATTTTGAAGGAAGGAAATCAGTTCGGAAACCAAATTAGTCTAGTATCACTCTTAGCGGGATCGAAATGTGGCTGGAATCGGGATATGAACGGGAGGTAGAAGTCTTTAAGTTAATGAGAACAGTCACTAGTGTTTGTAAAGAAGACGTGATACAAGTAAATCAGAGTCTAACTTTTATCACCTTTTCGTCTTGATTTTTGAGGTATCTTTTGTGTTTTAAGTTAACTGTAAAGGACAGCAATCGTACAATAAATAAATAATTTCTCTCCAGTCATCTACGATTGGCAGGGAGAAGTATTATGTTGAATGTTCGATGGATAACTTAGGGACAAGATTGTTGGATGAAGTTATGTTAAGTTTTGGATCACGTGAGGTGAATGGTGGGCTATATATTGTGACCGTATCAGAATTATGAATATTTATTCTGAAATTAATATATGGGAAGAAGACATGCTTCCAGCTTCTTTGTCCGTATGGGAGATAGGTTGCATCATATTGCGCAACATACCCGACTGGCTGGCGCCGAACTCAAGAGTTTCGTAGCTAAAGGAACCCCCAAAGTGGGAGCGCACGACGAGGAAGGACAAGGGAAGAAAAATATATCTAGTTAACTCCGCCCCTAAAACAAATGCCGGATCACAGTAGAGCCAACGTGAGAAGGTGATTTTGGAAGAATATTTGGTAAAACGTCGCCTAAATTATACACAGAACACATGTCAAAGTAAAATCGAGAATATTTGGTCCTTGGCAAAATGATAAGTCAGATTAATATAACACTATTTATGAAACTACGCCACCAAGCATTATGTAATCGGCTGGAGCGTATCCACGCTAGCAGTGAACCAATGCGCCCAATAGGGATTCCCCGCTGGAGCCCTGATTTAGATCGCAGATTATAATTGATCTACCGATCGGTTTGGGTTCAGCATCACAGCAAGTAATATTGATTGTTGGGTCACACATTCTATCGCATCGCTATTACCGTAGCCCTTGTAGATCTTGAGATCTAGAAATTGGAGTGGAGACCTTCCCTCAGTTCACCTCCCACCCTGGGTGAAACCATATAAGCATCCGCCTGTGCGGGTGGAAGAATAGTAGTCGCCAAGTCTTTGGAGCAGTTCCATGGCCGATCTGTTGTCGGACTTTGCTTTGTTTGTATGTAAAACCGCCCAAATTAACGAGAGTGCGGTAATTAAGTACCCTTTATAGCACATTAATAGTGCAAAACTTTGAAAAAACGGTAGTGCCGTTCAAATTACGGGCCGATCGCGACGCGACGCGCCGGGCGTATGAACAGACTGCCGTGCATTCGCATCGCGAGATCGTGACGCGTTATCGTGCCGTATATCGGGAGAGAGAAATGATTCTCTATGTAATGCCTTGTGATAGAGACGAAGCTCGTGGTGTGCTCGTGAATAAACTGTGAAATCGTGTGGATAAACACGCGGGTAGAGAAGGAGGAAGTTCCATGTAAAATAATAGGATTATAATTTGAAGTTTAAACTCTACTGGAAATATTACGTAGAAATAGTCTTTGTGTGCAGAAAAACATACATCTCAGACACGGTTTGAACATAGGAATCCACTATCACATTCTTTTAAAATTGCTTAAACTGTAGAAGTGATCGTACCAGTGTCTACCATGGATTAACTTTGTTTGATTAAAGTAGGAATGCTTTTGCCTAAATCATATTAACTAATAAGTCCCCTACTGAGGGCAAATGCAATTTAGAATTGTCAGTATTGACTAAATATAATTGTGACATGTAGAGAAGGGTTCTCTGTGAACGTGGTGCGGTTAGTATTGTTCCAGTGCTCATGAATTCAAGGACCATCAAGACTTCAAGAATCGACGCAGGAAGCTTGGAACGCATGGCCTACAACAGCCTCAATACGGAGTAAACTACGCTGCGAGTTTTGAGTACAAATTTATGATTTTGTGAATGCGGGTATTCTTTTGTTGTAAATATGTAGATAATGTCAGGATAGAAGTAGTATAATTTGATGAATATTAGATTTCAGATGAGGTTAGTTTAGAGTGGCCAGTAGGATTTCATTTTAATTATGTGAGATTATCTAGGAAGGAAACTAGTGAGGCTAATTTCAAGCACTTTATTCAGATTCATTTAATTCTATAAGCATGTGTTTGGTTATTTTATGGCCAAGAGTGCTTTAGGAAAGGGGCGAATTTCTTAACGTTGGAGTTAACGTAGTAGCCTTCTACTAATTTAAATATGCAATGAGTCAGAATAGCATGACGACAGGGTCTTCACAATTTCCTGTTGATATTATTTTAAATGTGGGACTAGAAAAGGCACTCTATTCAAAATGTTAAATTTTTGTAGTTTAGATTGCATGTTTAGAGTAAGAAATGTCTGTACAACCAGTGTGTGCAGAAAACGGCGTGCCTGGGATTCGAAAGACATCCTCCCAAATGTAACTAGGCCCATGTTTTATTATTATTTGAGATTACATGCTTGGATTTTATTTAAAGACAACTTATTTTTCAGTTATGTACACATCTTTTGTTTGAGGTAATGATAATTTTTAGCTTGTGTGCTAGGAAAACCGTAGGGAAATCTTCGATACGAAGAGCTGTCTATGAACCCCAAACTTCTGTGAATATGAGATGAAATAAAATGATATGGCGGCAAGATATTGTGAGATATTTGAAGAGTGTAATGAACGCACGAGTTGATTTAAGCATTGAGAGTGATACGTCAGTTTGTTGTATTGAAATAATTAGCCGCAGAGATGCATTGAGAATATGTCTATGTTTAGGGAAACATGGTTTGCAGGAACGAACCTTCTCCCCTTGTCGTGGGCGCGGCCCAGACTAAGATTTATGGCTGACGGCTTGGCCTTGAGCGAGAAATCGCTGTTAAAGGGATTGCCAGGCGAACAGAAGTCTCAGTGTTGTATACGATGCTGGGTTTCCACACACAAATTCAGCTCATTGTAGAAGGGGCATTAATGTTTGGCTTCCTTATTTGAGTAACAAAGATATGATTAAATTAATGTCGGAGTAATTAATTATTACCCCTGTTGAGGCGATAGCCAGGGAATTTCAGGATCCCCTACTGATGGTGAAAACGAGGCCACTAGTTCGAGTCCCGGGGCACATGAGGATTACCAGTTTACTACAAGAATACAGCCAGTGTTTTTGTCATATGTCATTCTTTTTCAGGAGTTATAGATTTCAGTGTATTTTATATGTAAATATTGTTTCGTTTGAATAAGACTTCGAGAGCTTCATTTGTTGTGTTTGTTGACGTGAAGATGGTCTGCCCCTCTCGACCTTGTACTGTTGGGCATCATATGTGGTGAGATATGTGTTCATCCTAGTTCAGTCTATTATTAGTATTATTGGATTATGTGTCGTCATTATACGGGAAGTCTTTTTTAGGTTTTTCTTCATCTCACGTTTTGTGTATAATTTAGTTGCGTTATATTTAAATTAGGCGACCACTCTGAGACTGATCCCAGATTAAAGAAGTGTTGTTTTGATTATGTAAATAGGGGATATTCCCGGGGAATACCTTCGCATTCGCAAAATCTTTAATTATGTGTCAAGAGATGATGTGTTTGAATGTTATTCTGATAGGATTTAAAAATTCGTACTCAACAATTATTAATTACAAGAAGGGTTGATCAACATCTAATAATTGAAAGATGAGTTTCTCAACTATTTAACTAACATGTTAATGAACAATTTTATCAAAAATCTAAGTGATAATTGAAACTAATGAACGGTTTAATCCAGTTGTTGACACTCGTGAAAGTTGCAGTCAGTTTTCCCTTGATTTTGACAACGGGAGTTGGATCCCCAGGGCTTTATTAAGTGTTAAATGATTCCTTAGTATTAATTTCTTTTTAATTATCAGGGTTATACAATTTTGATACTGTGCTTTAACAAGAGTGATTAAATCTGTTAAAAAAATGTTATGCTTATCATTTGCCAAGAAAATGCATCCTAGTCTCCTCCGTTCGTTTATGCCTTAAGTTAGAGATTTAAGTTAGTTATATTTTTTGTAGCCGAGGACAGTCTGTGCCCTGAGAGGCCGGCGTTCATATCTCGGAACGGAGGAGGTGCGGTTGACCTCGCACTGTCGTAAGGGCATTAGTTAGCTCATGTGTTCGGATTACATTTTACAATCCAGATGAGGTGACATTTGTCACTAGACAGAAAAGGTCCCTCGACTATCGATTTCCGTGGCGGGTGGCCCCACGTGTACATGACCCGTTCGTGGTAAATTTCGTTGTCACATGGTCCCATGAGCTATGGGGGTTGATGGGAAAGGTCCCAATATTATGGACTTGGCTGTAGAGATTAGGGGAGGAAAGGGGAACTTCAATGTCGATGATTAGACACCTGTTAATGATTTTAAGGTAAGTCGAGGGGTGTGCAGTCATAGTTACAAACAAAGGATTGCGGGAATGCATATTCGTTACCAGAGACTTGCAGACTGAAAGGAGGTAAGTACAAGGTGTGTCAAAATTTAATACTCAAACTTGTAAGGATGATAGAAGAGGCAAAACCTGGGGTAAATAGGGGATCCAGAATTTGGCGCAACTCACTCACTGAACACAACTCACCTCAGCATGGAGAATATTTAGTTTCAATACTAAACAGAAAACACATTCTCAGATTCAGAAAAATTCATTCAAGTATGAGAGAAGTACATTCAGATTCCTAGTGACATGATTTTTAGAGAGCTGGGATGAGTGGAAGAGCTCAGCCGAGACTGAAGGGTTCTCTCCTTACTCAGTCCTGCGGTATTCGGACGTATTCAAATACTCCAGCCTCTTTTCGGTAGTTTCACTGCGACGTGCATGTATTTAAATTAATTAAAGCTAGGTTTTGAGAAGGGATCAGCCGTTATGGGTCCCATTCCGAATTTCACCACGTGTTGTCGGATAACTACTGGAATTAAAGGCTAAGTGTTCCCCGCTGATGGCCCTTCAAATTAATCTTAACTTCGTGACACAGCCCACAGAAGAATTCTGATCACTCTGTATTTCTACCAGACACGATTACGATATCTGAACCTTTCGGTCCTTCCTATCTGCTTCTAAAACTCTTTCGAATATTAGCGTCATTAGTTAATACAATATTAAACTTCTTTAGAATATGTCCCAATAATAATAATATATCATTAAGAATTTAGTGAATCCTGCCTCAACGGCCACCTTCACTTAGCGTTCACCTCAATAAACGGCCATTTTCTCTGGAACCCATTAATTATTCATAAAGCCTATGTTAACAACCCTCCTGTAATCGGTATCATCACACCGTAGTCAGCGCTCAGACACATTTCTCAAACTGGCCTGAATGAAACGGCCGGTCATAACGCTCCGAATACTTTGTTCTTCCGTGAGAAAACTACGTAGCAACGAATTCAAACATTTTCACTTCTGCCCAACCTAATAGTACTGTAGTTTCTCTTTTCTGGGGCACAATAAATACTTCCCTTCGTCCTCATCATCTCTTCCCCATAACCTGTCAGTAAGCAAAGTTAATAAGAGGTCAAAACGGCAACGAATAGGGCGGCGTGATTGAAAAATCCGACAGTAAATGAAGTCATTTAAAAATTCTCTTTGGTTGGAATGATGCTTGGATATGGTGTAGGTCTGCTACTGCTACCCTTATTGCCGGTATGGTGAGAATACAGTGCCGCATCTGAATAACCTTTTAGAATATTTTGAAATCTGTGCCGCTAAGAAAGATTTTTTAAATGAAGAGAATTCAGAACATGCTATTCTCTAGTGTAGTACTATAATACTGTTCACTTATTGTTCAGTAAAGGCGTACTCGCTTGTTTTACTGTAATTTAAAGCGATTAAATAAGGCGTTAACCAGTCATTGTCTCTTTTAATATGCTGTATCTAATCTCCTATTCCAAAATTTCACAACATTAATTTAGCGGCCACCTGTATTAACGGACATTTATTCGGAAGAACGACTGTAGCCGCCTTAGGCAGGTTTCGCTGTAATAATGTTGTTATTTTGTAAGTGGAAGATGATATAAAAAGCTGTAACCTACAAACGATTGCCGCTCTGACTTGAAAAAGTTGGGGTTCAGATGGATTACAGTATGAAAATGAACCTCGGAAGATGAAAGGGAGAGAGTGAAGTGAAATACAGAAGACGTGACAGTTTACTCAGATAACGATGAGACGAGAGAAAGGAGTCCTCGACACTATGAAATTATCCACTTACCGTTTTCAGTAGTTGTGAGCTCCAAGCGCCTTTAACATAGACGTGGTCATTCCAAGGAGACAGGCTGTTCAGTTCTCAGCCTGGTCTGGTGGATGAAGATTCCATTAACTTAAATGATTAAATTTCGAATTTTAGATCAATTCATGAGAACAGAACTACAAATAACAATTATGTGTGGTCAAGTTTCCTTCACAGTAACGCTTAGTTCTCTATAGCTTCTGCAGTTATCAATCGTGTATCCTTTCGTTTATTGAGTAGTTTCCAAGAACCGAGTGCAGTGGCCACGCGAGTTAACGCGCTACGGCTGTGGAGCCCAGCTCTGAATTCAGGAGGCGAGTGGATTCAATCAATGAATACTGATCTGCATTTAGGGCAGTCGCCCAGGTGGTAGATTCCCTACCTGTTGTTTTCCTAGCCTTTTCTTAAATGATTTCAAAGAAATTGGAAATTTATTGAACATCTCCCTTGGTAAGCTATTCCAATCCCTAACACCCCTTCCTATAAACGAATATCTGCCCCTATTTGCCCTCTTGAATTCGAACTTTCTCTTCATATTGTGATCTTTCCTACTTTTAAAGACACCACTCAAACTTATTCGTCTACTGATGTCATTCCACGCCATCTCTCCACTGACAGCTCGGAACATACCACTTAGTCGAATAGCTCGTCTCCTCTCGCCCAAGTCTTCCCAGCCCAAACCTTGCAACATTTTTGTAATGCTACTGTTTTGTTGGAAAATACCCAGAACAAATCGAGCTGCTTTTCTTTGGATTTTTTCAGTTCTTGAATCAAGTAATTCTGGTGAGGGTCCCATACACCGTAACCGTACTCTAGTTGGGGTCTTACCAGATACTTATATGCCCTCTCCTTTACATCCTTACTACAACCCCTAAATACCCTCATAACCATGTGCAGAGATCTGTAACCTTTATTTACAATCATATTTATGTGATTACCCCAATGAAGATCTTTCCTTATATTAAAACCTAGGTACTTACCAGTGGCGTGCGGTGGTTTCGAAAAGTGGGTATGCTGTCCAAGGTAGGACGTACTAATTACTGGGCGTAGGAAGTATAATTTAAAGTGCATCATTATATAAGGAATATAACCAAGCTCTAACCATATAGACTTACCTATGTGTAATCTCATGAAAATTGAAGAACTTCTAACCAGAGCGTACGGTATCATGTCAAATCCTTGGCTCTTCAGGAAACACAAAATAACTAGTGACATCACATCTATAGATTTAAAAAATCAATATAATTTTTAAAGCTGCAATTAACTTATTGAGATGTATAGAAATAGTTTATTAATGGTCAATGACATTGCATAATCCGTTTAAAAAAAAGGAAGACAAACGTGTCATTCTTGCATTTTTGTATAAAAATTGTTATTTTATTCAGTTTCCTACATCAAAGTACATAGATTAGTAGAAATCACGTCTATTTCATGTATCACCCCTCACTATTCAGTTAAAAAAACTCTTCGATCTCTTATGTATGTATCAGAAAACTCTCTGTCATGTTACACTTTTCACCCTTCAGCATAGAAGCCAACTTGAAATACCTCTGACACTAATGCTACAGCATCATGCATATTACATTGTACACATAGGCCTATCAAAAATTGATAGTAACTTATTTGCTACGTGTTTGTGAGACGTTCTTCTATTGTCCACTGTATGCTCTACTACTAACAAAACTGTGCATTAAGTCCCTCCACAAGATTTTTGGTTGCTTTGAGTCTACTTGAAGGTGAAACCTAGTCGTCTCTCTTGTTTTGTGAATGTTGTGATGACATTATCATAAAATGTGTCTGTGCTTTTCAGTTGGTGCAATACTTCCTTTTCTATGGACAGAACTGCTAAGCCTGATAGCCGCTCTTGACTCTGTGTTGACCTCTGATAAGTCTTAATCCTCCTGAGGGCTGAATACGATCTTTCAACTGACGCTGTTGTGCTTGGAACAGTTACTATAAGTACACCCAATTTGTACACTTCAGGCAGGGCTGTATCTAATTGTTTGCTTTTCAGGGAACACACTAACTGATGAGGGTGTTGACCATAAAATTCACCAAACGAATACAGCACGGTAAGTTCATTCTTCAATCGGACAAAATCAAACAAGTCTTTATAGGACAGTTTAAGACTTTCAAAAGCAGAATGAGGAAAAGTAGCTTTGTACGCTTCATACTTCAGAGGATCCAACAAGGAAGTAAACTGTAATTGGTTTAATGACCCAAATCGTTCGTCTAATTGTACAATAATGTTGTCAAAAACAGAGCGGTAAAGGAATTTCCTTGACATTATTGGATCTTCTTCCCGACATTATCGTTTAGTTGGTAGAGAGTCTTCGACACCATGATAGACCAGAGTCTCGGCCCAAATTACGTCGCACATTTTCCTGAGGTTTAGTATCTCTCTTTTGATTTTCTGAACTTTTTGGGAGCAATAAAGGACGTCTAAATGCTTGGATTGAAGGATATTGAAAAGGATATCAGTGAAGGTGAAAATGTTGCTAAAAATCAGTAAAAAAAAAAAAAGGAAGTTTCAGTGCTGGTTAGAAATTTCATGAAACATTATGCCGCTACAACTGTTTCACTGTCCCAGTTTGAGCTTTCATCTAAAACGTTCCGAAATAATTCAAGGAATGAAGTGCGATGTTCTTTCACTGTGTGAAAAATCTCACCGTGTTGAAGCATTTCTAGGCATCCTCTTTGCGGTAAATTCTTTCAGTTGATGAGATCGTTTAGAGGACTTGTGAAAAAATGATCCTAATTCCGTTAAGGTCTGAAAAAATATTCTACATTCCTTGATACAGGAAAATGACTGTGACAAAAACAGATTAAGCTTGTGAATAAATAAATATGGATAAATATGGCCTTCGGAAAGAGTTCTTGTACTTGTGTGGTCGGCCATCACAGCTGCTCCGTCGAACGTTTGTGCAACCAACATGTAGTTTAAGTCAAACTCAGTAACAATGTTTTTCACATGTACAAACAAACCACTGGCTGTTCGATCTGCGCTGACATCAGTGAGAGAAATGAACCTTTCGTGAACTTTACCACTTTCAGAATCAACGTATCTCAGAATGGTTGACAGTTGAGACAAATTCATAATGTCTGAAGTCTCGTCAAGAAGAAGGGCAACGAAAATAGCGTGTTTTATTTCTGACTTCACTTTTCCAAAACTACATCACTGACTGCCCTTATTAAGTCATTTTGTATCCTGTTTGAATTCCCGCGGAACACGATGTTTCTAGGTGTGTACTTAACGTCGCATCGTAAGTGGCGAGTAAGTTCAATGCACCCAAATAAGCACCCCTGTTCAAAGAATCTTCACCCTCAGAATGTCCACGGAATGGTGATTCTTGAGTAGCTAAAAAACACACAACATCAATCAATCGCTTGAGCACCTTCCTGTTTTTCCGAACGGTCTCATTATATTGCACAGTGCTTGCACGCAATTGAGCATCAAGCTGAATATCAATTCTAGATTTTCCAAGTGTAATAGTGCAGAAATGTGTGACTGCGATTTCTCATGCTTTTGAATGGCATTGTGCAAGTTACTCAGATTATCATAACCAGTGTCAGACCAAACAGTCCGGTCTCTTGCAAAGAGTAAACATGGCCAGCAAACAGTTTATTAAATTTGGAACTTCCAGCAATCCATTCTATTTCACTGTACTGTGAAGTTTGGAAATGACGAAGGTACTCTTGACTTTTGTTTTTATGCGTCCCTTTAATGTTGGGCATATCTGGAGAAGATTTTCCAGATTGAACAATTTCTAGTTTCTCACATGGCAAATATTACGATAGTTGAAACTAATAAGAAATTACCGTACCGTATATTTCACGTAAATACACAATTATGCTCTCACGACACAGCACTGTCCACGTTTCATGTTATTATTATGAAAATTATTAGAACGTACGCCCCTACAAACATGCCACATGGTCCACAACAACGCTGGTACCTTCTATATAGTAGGCACGTTTTTCTCACACTGTTACATTTAAGAAAAATAATTTTCAATTCTAAAATGAACTGGGTATTCGTACTTTTAAAACGTTCTTCACTGCTGTCAGTTATCACTCGCAAGAGCTGTTTCAGCAATAAGCCAAATTACAATAAATAAACGTATCATAAACCAGCACAACGTTGCTTCACACTGCTACACTATGCGATCAAGCCGGGCAGCGTTGAGCTGTCGGCTTACCAAGCTCGCTTACTGGCGCGGTTACTACGCATGTGTCACTTTGAACTCAACGCTGGGCGAGCCAAGCGGTAGGTGTGTCGCGTACCCCCGCTAATGCAGAAATTCGTACTGCAGAATACCTTCCTGCATACTGCAGAATACCATACTGCAGCAAATGCTCTTAGTTAAAAAAAATAGTATTGCCAACTGACAAGATAAAATTATTTGTTGCACTTACAGTTGCATTATTGCTTACTTTGCTTCTCAAGTCCAACGGGTAAGCCCGGCTTAGCCTGCATACCCACAATGCACGCCACTGGTACTTACAATGATTCCTAAAGGGAACTTTCACCCCATCAACGCAGTATTTAAAACTCAGAGGACTTTTCCTATTTGTGAAACTCACAACCTAACTTTTCTCCCCGTTTATCATCATACCATTGCCTACTGTCCATCTCACAATATTATTGAGGTCATTTTGCAGTTGCACAAAACCTTGTAATTTATTTATTATTCTGTACAGAATAACATCATCTGCAAACAGCCTTGTCTCTGATTTCACTCATTTACACATATCATTGATATATATATATAGGAAAACATAACGGTCCAATAATGCTGCCTTGAGGAATTCCCCTCTTAATTATTACAGGGATAGATAAAGCTTCGCCCACTCTAATTCTCTGAGTTCTATTTTCTAGAAACTTAGCCACCCATTCAGTCACTCTGTTGTCTAGTCCAATTGCACTCATTTTTGCCAGAAGTCTCCCATGATCTACCCTATCAAATGCCTTAGATAGGTGAATCGCGATACAGTCCAGTTGACCTCCTGAATCCAGGATATCTGCTATATCTTGCTGGAATCCTACAAGTTGAGCTTCAGTTGAATAACCTTTCCGAAACCCGAACTGCCTTCTATCAAACCAGTTATTAATTTCGCTAACATGTCTAATAGAATCAGAAAGAATGCTTTCCCAAAGCTATGCAATGCATGTCAAACTTACTGGCCTGTAATTGTCAGCTTTATTTCTATCACCCTTTTCTTTATACAGAGGGTCTACTATAGCAACTCTCCATTCATTTGGTATAACTCCTTCAAACCCCACCTTCGGCCGCCCTGATAAAAGTTTAATGTGCTGGAACACTTCCTATTCATAGACCACAACCACTTCGTTACCCAATGTCATTCACCCATCATGCATTCCATCTTCATTAGTTCCCCACCTGAGGAAAGGCGTCCGGCCGTAAAATGCGTGATACAATTTCACCTCACCTCATCCCCGATTCCGTATCAGGAAACATGCATCGAGTACTTCCCGTGAGAAAGTTTGAAAAATAGTAAATATACATTTTTTGACAGTGGTGCCTGACAGTGACAGTGCATGACACATCGAAGGTTTTCGGCTACGTAACGATGGGAAAGGGCTGGGGCTGGGAAGGTATCGATCGAGGCCTTAATTAAGGTACAGACCCAGCATTTTCCTGGTGTTGAAAATATACTCCTGTGGTTGCTTCAGATATTATCAAAGGCTTGTCACAATTTAAGGTACATCATGTGGGGCCCAAGTACGAGTAAGAGAATTAGCAATATTTTGAGAATGAGCTACAAGTTCGAGAAAGATCTGCCGTGAAGCTGGAATCTTGAGCTTCGCGTTTTTCTAAAACTATATTTGGAGGATTTTTACCACACTGTATTAACATTTATAAACAAGAATAACTTTAGTCTTCAAAATGCATGTGTTTATGTTATAGTAAAATGCTTTCGTTTAATTAATATTTAAATTCTTACTGATTATTATTTAACTTCTAGGAAAGCATACTCTTCCATAAACTATTGTGAAGAATTACGATCTATTAAGTATTTTGAATAAATAAACTCATTACTTTAGTTAAGTTCAGGAGTTACATTATAGAAGAATTTGATTTGATAATCTGCCTAAAACTGCAAGCGGCCACTAAAATCCAGAATGTCAATAAATTTATCAGTTAATAGCCTTCAGCAGTTACGAACAGAGGAAGTGAAATATAAATAGGAGAGAACGTACTTTGTGATTTGCGGGACCTTGAGTGCGTTAAAATGAGGATGAATGCAAATTGTGTTCCATTCTCTTTTTTACCCAACGAGTTGGCTAAGCGGATTGGGTCACATAGCTGTGAGCTTACATTCGGGACATGGTGGTTCGAGCCCCTCTATCGGTGGAATTAAAATGGTTTTACCGTGGCTTCCCATTTTCACACAGAAAAATGCTGGGATTGTATTTTAATTAAGGCAACGGTTGCTTCCTTGCCAGTCCTAGCCCTTTCCTATCTTATGGTCACCAAAACACCTAATTGAATCGATGCTCGGTGTAACATTTCTAACGAATAGCTGGACACAAACGAGCTACCGAACTGGCATCTTATGCTAAGAGTAGGCTATATTGCCTTGCTAGAAGGGGTCAGCACATTGTGTGTACTTTATTAAACTAACTTTTCGATTGTACCAGTGTGTGGTGCATCGTAGAAAAACTCAATTTGCACTCAACAGAACAAATGGGAACAGGCTTGTATTTTAGTGTTACAGCTATGTATCACCATTAAATATACTTTGTTATTATGTATTATATTCGTTATGACCAAGCAAGTGGCCACGTGGTTTGGGTCACGTAGCTATCAGCTTGCATTCAGGGTTCGAACCCCACTGTCGGCAGCCGTGAAGATGGTCTTCCGTGATTTCAAATTTTCACACCAGGCAAATGCCGGGGCTGTACCTTAAATAAGGCTACGGTCACTTTCTTCCTACTCTTTCCTATCTCATCGTTGCAATAAGGCCTATCTGTGTTGGTGTGCCGAAAAACAAATTTTAAATAAGTATCATGGTGTGCTTTGCGCAGACCCAGCACATGGCTTATGGGATGTAATACTCAGGTAAAGTATTGCTGCGGGAGTTTCCCAGTTACTTATTGTGTCAAGTGGGCTGGTTTGTTCAAGGTTCATAGCAGTTTTTATTCTTCCACCTCTGGTTTTCCTAAGAATTCAGACAATCAAAGCATCCCATGATGAACTTCGTTTTAATCTCATTTTCTTCTTTCTCTTCTTTTATATAATCCCCTAATCAATGCGAAACACACATAGAAGGAGGTAAAATTATGACAGAGGATCACGAAGACCTTTCCTTGACGGACAATACAACCGAAAATAGTCTTCAACGCCAGTATATTTAGTTATGCAGATGAATCCTCTGCAGGTTGGCAGAAATATACTTGACTCGGCACGAGAGATGTTGTGGTCATTATTTAGAACCAGATTAGTCCTGAGGGCATCACTGGTGCCACCATCCTATTATTTAATATTTTGAGTTAAATAACGTTTCATCCATGGTTGATTCTGATCAAACACAAAACGTTCTCCATTCACATGTATATTCGTTATTTTATGTGCGATAGTACATTGTACTGTCAACAGATTTGTTTCACAAATAATCCGGTTTAATCTCAATATTTCACTGTAGTACATAACTCTGGCATCAACTCTTGCTGACCATTTACATTTCCGTCTGTGAATTTCGTATCTTAGGAATAGCGTAGAAACCATGGAGATTATCGTACACGCAAGTGGGTCTCGATAAGCGTTCAGCCTAAGATTTTATCAAATGAGGTAAGATCATACTGCCTGACTTTTTAACAAACTACTGCTATTATTAATGATCTTCAAAATCGTCCACGAGTAGAATTTTGTTTCACATCAGGGACATTCCTGGTCAAGCTGAACAAAGAAACAGCAAAAATGAATTTTGTTTGTTATTTGGAAATGTTTGCAGCAGATATAGAAAATGATCAAAATCAGGATCGTGTAGACCTAGAATATATTTACCGTCAAACTGAAATAGCACTGATAGAAAATGTCGTTAAAATTATCTCTAATATTACTTTTCGTAACTTGCGAGGCCCACATTGCAGTTATCCGTTGAGATAGGAAATTTAATGAGGTTTGATTTTCACACATATAATATAAGCTTTTCAATTACAGTATGTGTAAATCATGAGCAATGATCACACTAATACTGAAATAATCATTAAATTGTTAATTTTATTTTAAATCCAAAATTGAAATATATCTGAATTCATCAGTGCTTTTAGTTTTGGCAGTTGAATAAAATTTATGGGGCCGTGAATGATAAGAGAATACAAAAAATGAGATTTAATTTTAAAAACATTAATGATTTAATCCCTAGGTTCGGATTATCACGGAAGCAACAGTGAGATTGAGCTCACAGATGAAGCATGCAGTGGGTGTTCAACAAGTGCACAGACTGCAGTTCATGTAGGGCTGTATAAAGTTCAGGCGCGAGTTTTGAAAACTGAAAAACTGAATTCGCTTTCAAAGGATTAAAGGAAGACCCCGAAAATTTTGTAAACGCAGTCCGTCTCCTGCTGTGAAGACGAAACCGCTGTGACTTACAAAAAAAATTAATGTAGGGAAGGAGGTTAAATTTAATAAATGTTGTTGTTTGAGTCATCAGTCCACAGACTGGTTTGATGCAGCTCTCCATGCTATCCTATCCTGTGCTAAGTTTTTCATTTCTACGTAACTGCTGCATCCTACATTTTCTCTAATCTGCTTGTCATATTCATACCTTGGTCAACACCTATCGTTCTTACTCCCTACCTCTCCTTCAAAAACCAACTGAACAAGTCCTTGGTGTCTTAAGATGTGTCCTATCATTCTATCTCTTCTTCTCGTCGAATTGAGCCAAATCGGTCTCCTCTCACCAATTCGCTTCAGTATTACTTCATTCGTGATTCGATCTATCCACCTCACCTTCAGCATTATTCTGTAACACCACATTTCGAAAGCTTCTATTCTATTCTATTCCTTTCTGAACTAGTTATCGTCCACGTTTCACTTCAAGGCATTGTCACGCCCCAGAAGAAAATCTTCAAACCATCGAATTCCTATATGTTAATAAATAACTATATTCTTACGGTACTTATTATACAGGCTACTATACAGGGTATATTTGCCCGACTCCTTGCCTGAATGGTAAGCGTTGGGGCCTTCAGTTCAGAGAGCTCCGTGTTCGATTACCGGCCGCGTCGGCGATTTTAATCGCGTCTGATTAATTCTTCTGGCACGGGGGTCGTCTGTGTTTGTCGAAACTCTCTCCTCTTCATGTTTAAACAACACGCCACACTACCAACCACCAGAGAAACACGCTATAGTGATTACATCCCTCCAAATATGATTGTTGTCGGGAAGGGCATCCGACCATAAAACAGGGTTAACTCCACATGTGCGACACAGTTCGCACCCGCGAACCTACAGGTGTGTGAAAAGCGGTAGAAGAAGAGGAAGAAAACATATTATATCTTAATTACTATTACACCATTTGAGGGCTTGTAGGGTCCATCGAGTAAATTACGATCTGAATAAGAACAAATGTCCGCTTCAAGCAAAACACCACCCCATGTTCTACGTCGCTGAGCGGACATTGTTGCCGCACTTTTGCGTTGACTTGCAAGAACAGCTCGACGTGGCGCCCACCCACTTGTACCTGTGTATCAGATTCCGGTACACTGGGTCACTGCCATAACCCGGAAAAGCAGATCTTCCTCTGATTCCACACTAAGTATTGAACATATTTTAGAATATGTTTTCAGATTTTCAGTGGAGTTATCTGCATTTCAACGAGGATTCGAATATTTGGCTATCAACGAATGAGATTCGATTACCGGCCGCGTCGGCGATTTTAATCGCGTCTGATTAATTCTTCTGGCACGGGGGTCGTCTGTGATCCCTTGTGCTGAGTAATCGAGCAGGAGAGACTAATATGGTTTAAATCTATATATATATAAAGTAACTTGTCCTGACTGACTGACTGATTCATCATCGCCGAGCCAAAACTACTTGACATAAAGAAATGAAATTTTGAGGATACATTCATAATAAGATGTAGGTGCTCGCTAAGAGAGGATTTTTGGATATTCCGTCTCTAAGGGGGTGAAAAAGGGGGTGAAATTTTAAAATGAATGTATCTATATCTCAACACTTTAAAGGTTTACAGATGTAAAAATTGGTATTTAGAATCTCCTTTAAAAATAAGGAAACACGTATGTTTTTGTTTTCGGAAAATTCCAATGGGAGGGGTGAAAAAGGGTGAAATAGTGGTTGAATGCCTTTAATGAGGATACCGGTACGTATATCTCAGAAACTGAACATATTACAGACCTGAAAATTGGTACTTTTGATCTCTTTTAAAAATAAAGAAACACGTATTTTTTTGTTTTTGGAAAATCCAATTAATGAGAGGGTAAAAAGGGGGTGAATTTTTAAAATGAGTGAATCTATATCTCCAAACTTTTAAAGTTTGCAGATGTAAAAATTGGTATTTAGAATCTTCATTAAAAATAAAGAAACACGTATTTTTTTGTTTTCGGAAAATCGCAATAGGAATCGTGAACAGGGGTGAAAAAGGGGTTGAATGCCTTTAATGAGGCTACTTATATCTCAGAACCTGAAGATATTACAGACCTGAAAATTGGTGTTTGGGATCTCTTTTAAAAATAAAGAAACACGTGTTTTTTTGTTTTTGGAAAATCCAATTAATGGGGGGTGAAAAGGGGGTGATTTTTTAAAATGAGTGTATCTATATCTCAAAACTTTTAAAGTGTATGGATGTAAAAATTGGTATTTAGAATCTCCTTTAAAAATAAAGAAACACGTATTCTTTTGTTTTCGGAAAATCCCGATAGGAAGGGTGTAAAAAGGTGAATAATGGGTTGAATGGCTTTAATGAGGCTACTTATATTTCAGAACCTGAAGATATTACAGACCTGAAAATTGGTATTTTGTAACTACTTTAAAAGTAAAGAAACGCGTATTTTTTCGTTTTTGTAAAATCCAAATATTGGGGGGGTGAAAAGGGGGGTGAATTTTTTAAAATGAGTGTGTGTACATCTTAAAACTTTAAAATTTACAGATGTAAAAATTGGTAGTTAGAATCTCCTCTAAAAATAAAGGAACACGTATTTTTTTGTTTCCTGTAAATCCTAAAAGGAGGGGTGTAAAAGGGTGAAAAATGGGTTGAATGCCTTTAATGAGGATACTTATATTTCAGAACCTGAAGATATTACAGAACTGAAAATTTGTATATGGGACCTCCTTTAAAAATGAAGAAACACGTATTTTTTAATTTTTGGAAAATCCAATTAATGGCTGTTAAACAGGAGTGAAAAATTGGGGTGAATTTTTTGAAAGACTATATCTACAGAATATCCTGGAAACGTAAAATGTTACAGACGTAAAAAGTGGGTGTTTGGAATCTCCTGTAAATGTAAGGAAACATAGGTGATTTGTTTTTGGAAACTCCACTTAAGGGGAACTCAAAAGGGGTGAAATTTTAAAATGAGAATTTTTACAGTATATCTAAAAAAACTTAACATGTTACAGAAGTGAAAAAATGGTATTTTTTTATCTCTATTAAACATAACGAATCGTGTATTTTTAGTTTTCGGAAATACCACTTGGGTGGTGGGGGGTGGGTAGAAGTGACTGAAAATGGTGTTGAATTCTTTTAATTAGGCTACTGATATCTCAAAAATGAAGATATTACAGACGTGAAATTTGATATTTGCAATCTGCTTTAAAAGTAAAGAAAGACGTGCTCTCGGAAAATCCAATGAGAGGGGGGAGGGTGAAAGAATTGAAAATTTAATTGACTTAATTGTATGAGAATGCATACATCTAATAAAAACTAAAGTTGTTACAGACGTGAAAATTCGTATTTCGATCTCCTTTAAAAACAAAGAAAAACGCGTTTTGGTGGGGAAACCATCTTGGAGGGTGGGAGTGTAAAGAGTTGAATTCCTTTCATAAGGACACATAAATCAAAAACTGAAGAAGTTAGAGTCGTGATAATTGGTATTTAGAAGATCTTTTACTATTAAAGAAACAAGTATTTTTTGCGGGAAAATTCACTTGGGGGGGGGGGGGGAGTAGTGTGAAATGAAGTGAAAAAAGTAAATTATTTTTATGGGGATACTTATATCTCAAAACTGAAGGCAATAGACGTGAACATTGGTGTTTGGAATCACCTTTAAACATAAAGAAACAAGCCCTCTTTTAATTTTTTTTTGGGGGGGGGGAGGTGGCGGTAAATAAACTTAACGGCGGTGGGGTGTAGAAGGAGGTGAGACCTATTGATTTTACTGTTCTTAATGTACTTATAAGTATCCTCCGTTGTTCAGGCGGCAGCGCGCCGGCCTCTCACAGCTGGGTTCCGTGATTAAAATCCCGGTCACTCCATGTGACATTCGTGCTGGAAAAAACGGAGGCGGGACAGGTTTTTCTCCGGATACTCCGGTTTTCCCTGTCATCAGCCATTCCAGCAACACATAATAGTAATAGTAGTAATAATAATAATAATAATAATAATAATAATAATAATGTTCCGGACAGTCGTAAAATATGCGGACCGCGCTGGAAACGGCTCCTGGACGGATAATGACTAAGAATGCATTCCGGCCGCGGGTTCAGTGCCGCCAAAGCACCCAATATGACACCACGCCGGATCTTCTGAAGGATTTTATACATATTAAAATGATTATAGGAAAAGATGGCAAAGATTTACGGACCCAACTGACCGGGAGGAATACCTGAGCCTAGCCCGGGAAGTACGAAATCGATTCCTGGAAAGGAAGATTGAAAAATGGGAGGAAACGTGCCGTAATCTAATAGAAAACGAGCCAGATCGGGAATTTTGGTGGATTCTCGCAGAAAACGAGTCAGATCGCGAATTTCGGCGGATTATATATCTAAAACAATAAGCATTCAATTGTAAATTTCAGTATAATACCGTAGCGAAGCACGGGTATCTTGCTAGTCTATATATATAAAATAACTTGTCCTGACTGACTGACTGACTGATTCATCATCGCCGAGCCAAAACTACTGGACATAAAGAAATGAAATTTTGGGGATATATTCATATTAAAATGTAGGTGCTCGCTAAGAGAGGATTTTTGGATATTCCGTCGCTAACGGGGTGAAAAGGGGGGTGAAATTTTAAAATGAGTGTATCTATATCTCAAAACTTTAAAAGTTTACAGGTGTAAAAATTGGTATTTAGAATCTTCTTTAAAAATAAGGAAACACGTATTTTTTGTTTTCAGAAAATCCCAATAGGAGGGATGAAAAAGGGTGAAAATGGGGGAAAATGGGTTGAATGCCTTTAATCAGGATACCGGTACTTATATCTCAGAAACTGAAGATATTACAGACCTGAAAATTGGTACTTTGGATCTCTTTTAAAAATAAAGAAGCACGTATTTTTTTGTTTTTGTAAAATCCAATTAATGGGAGGGTGAAAAGGGGGTGAATTTTTAACATGAGTGAATCTATATCTCCAAACTTTTAAAGTTTGCAGATGTAAAAATTGGTATTTAGAATCTTCATTAAAAATAAAGAAACACGTATTTTTTTGTTTTCGGAAAATCGCAATAGGAGGAGTGAAAAGGGGTGAAAAAGGGGTTGAATGCCTTTAATGAGGCTACTTATATCTCAGAAACTGAAGATATTATAGACCTGAAAATTGGTGTTTGGGATCTCCTTTGAAAATAAAGAAACACGTATTTTTTTGTTTCTGGAAAACCCAATTAAGGGGGGTGAAAAGGGGGTTATATTTTAAAATGATTGTATCTATATCTCAAAACTTTTAAAAGTTATAGATGTAAAAATTGGTATTTAGAATCTCCATTAAAAATAAAGAAACACGTATATTTCGCTTTCGGAAAATCGTAATAGGAAGGGTGGTAAAGGTTGAAAAAGGGGTCGAATGCATTTCATGAGTCTACTTATATTTCACAACCTGAAGATATTACAGACCTGAAAATTGGTGTTTGGGATCTCCTTTTAAAATGAAGAAACACGTATTTTTGTCTGTGGAAAATATAATTAATTGGGGGGGGGTTGAAAAGGGGGTGATTTTTTAAAATGAGTGTATCTATATCTCAAAACTTTTTAAGTTTGTACATGTAAAAATTGGTGTTTAGAATCTCCTTTAAAAATAAAAAAACACGTATTCTTTTGTTTTCGGAAAATCCCAATAGGAAGGGTTTAAAAGGGTGAATAATGGGTTGAATGCCTTTCATGAGGCTACTTATATTTCAGAACCTGAAGATATTACAGACCTGAAAATTGGTATTTTGGATCTACTTTAAAAGTAAAGAAACACGCATTTTTTCGTTTTTGGAAAATCCAAATATTGGGGGTGAAAAGAGGGGGTGAATTTTTTAAAATGAGTGTGTCTACATCTTAAAACTTTAAAATTTACAGATGTAAAAATTGGTAGTTAGAATCTCCTCTAAAAATAAAGGAACACGTATTTTTTTTGTTTCCCGTAAATCCTAATAGGAGGGGTGTAAAAGGGTGAAAAATGGGTTGAATGCCTTTAATGAGGATACACATATCTCATAAACGAAAGATATTACAGAACTGATAATTTGCATATGGGATCTCCTTTAAAAATAAAGAAACACGTATGTTTTAGTTTTTGGAAAAGCCAATTAATGGCGGATAAACAGGAGTGACAAATTGGGGTGAATTTTTTGAAAGACTATCTATAGAATATCTTGGAAACGTAAAATGTTACAGACGTAAAGAGTGGGTGTAAATCTCCTGTAAATGTAAAAAAATATAGGTGATTTGTTTTTGGAAACTCCACTTAAAGGGAACTCAAAAGGGGTGAAATTTTAAAAAGAGAATTTTTACAGTATATCTAAAAAAACTTAGCATGTTACAGAAGAGAAAAATGGTATTTTTTTTATCTCTATTAAACATAAAGAAACGTGTACTTTTAGTTTTCGGAAATACCACTTGGTTGGAGGGAGGGGGGGGGGGGGTAAAAGTGACTGAAAATGGTGATGAATTCTTTTAATTAGGCTACTAATATCTCAAAAATGAAGATGTTACAGACGTGAAATTTGATATTTGCAATCTGCTTTAAAAGTAAAGAAACACGTATTCTCGGAAAATCCGAAGAAGGGGCGGCGGGGGGGGGGGGGGGGGTGAAAGAATTGAAAAATTAATTGACTTAATTGTATGAGAATACATACATCTAATAAAAACTAAAGTTGTTACAGACGTGAAAATTCGTATTTGGACCTCCTTTAAAAACAAAGAAGAACGCGTTTTGGTGGGGAAACCATCTTGGAGGGCGGGAGTGTAAAGGAGTTGAATTCCTTTCATGAGGACACATAAATCAAAAACTGAAGAAGTCAGAGTCGTGATAATTGGTATTTAGAAGATCCTTTACTATTAAAGAAACAAGTACGTTTTGCGGGAAAATTCACTTAGGGGGGGGGGGGGGGGAAGGAGTGTGAAAGGAAGTGAAAGAAATTGAATTATTTTTATGGGGATATTTACATCTCAAAACCGAAGGTAATAGACGTGAACATTGGTGTCTGGAATCTCCCTTAAACATAAAGAAACAAGCATTCATTTAAATTTGTTGGGGGGGGGGCGGTAATTAAACTTAACGGCGGTGGGGGGTGGGGTGTAGAAGGAGGTGAGACCAATTGATTTTACTGTTATTAATGTACTTATCAGGATCCTCCGTTTCTCAGGCGGCAGCGCGCCGGCCTCTCACAGCTGGGTTCCGTGGTTCAAATCCCGGTCACTCCATGTGGCATTCGTGCTGGACAAAACGGAGGCGGGACAGGTTTTTCTCCGGATACTCCGGTTTTCCCTGTCATCAGCCATTCCAGCAACACATAATAATAATAATAATAATAATAATAATAATAATAATATTCCGGACCGTCATCAAATGCGCGGACCGCGCTGGAAACGGCTCCTGGACGGGTAATGACTAAGAATGCAGTCCGGACGCGGGTTCAGCACCGCCAAGGCACCCAATATGACACCACGCCGGATCTCCTGAAGGATTTTATCCATATTAAAAATATTATAGGAAAAGATGGCAAAGATTTACGAACCCAACTGACCGGGAGGAATACCTGAGTCTAGCCCGGGAAGTACGAAATCGATTGCTGGAAAGGAAGATTTAAAAATGGAAGGAAACATGCCGTAAAATCATAGAAAACCAGTCAGATCGGGAATTTTGGTGGATTCTCGCAGAAAACGAGTCAGATCGCGAATTTCGGCGGATTATATATCTAAAACAATAAGCATTCAATTATAAATTTCAGTATAATACCGTAGCGAAGCACGGGTATCTTGCTAGTACTTAATAAATTAATTTCTTGTGGCTATTTCTAGCCGAGTACAGCCCTTGTAAGGCAGACCTTCCGACAAGGGTGGGCGGCATCTGCCATGTGTAGGGAGCTGCATGTTATTGTGGTGGAGGATAGTGTTATGTGTGGTGTGTGAGTTGCAGGGATGTTGGGGACAGCACAAACACTCAGCCCCCGGGCCATTCGAATTAACCAATGAAGATTAAAATCCCCGACCCGGCTGGGAATCGAACCCGGGACCCTCTGAACCGAAGGCCAGTACGCTGACCATTCAGCCAACTAGTCGGATTGTTTAAATACTAATACCATAATGGAGTCGATGGCCACGGCGGTGTGCAGCAGGAAGAGGACAAATTGGGGCAAATATTCATTTATAGGAAGGGGAGTTAGAGATTGGAATAACTTACCAAGGGAGATGTTCAATAAATTTCCAATTTCTTTGAAATCATTTAAGAAAAGGCTAGGAGAACAAGAGATGGGGAATCTGCCACCTGGGCGACTGCCCTAAATGCAGAGCAGTATTGATTGATTGATTGATTGATTGACTGATTGATTGATTGATTGACTCATAATCAGGCTCAGTATTAGCTGGACTCTCACGTGTACTAGAATGTTATAAGACAGTCGTCACAGATATGTCTGTATAGCCAACTTCGGAAGAGAAAAGTAATTAGAACACTAATAGGAGGGGACTGCGAATAAACACCATTCAGTCAATATTAATAACTACAGAAATAACAGAAGTTACCAAGGTGATAAAATTATGAAATGAACTACCCCAAAATACCGACCGCTTAAGACACAAATTTTACAAGATATGTGACTCAGAAATCAAGTAAAGTTTACCCTAGAAGTTTCAAGTTAGATCAGCAAAGATATTATTAGTAAAACAGTTTGATAAAAACAAACCAAAGCCCATGGCGCAACAGCCCCGAAGGGCCATGGCCTACCAAGCGGCCGCTGTTCAGGCCGAAGGCCTGCAGATTACGAGGTGCCGTGTGGTCAGCACGACAGATCTTCTCGTCCGTTATTCTTGGCTTTCTAGATCGCGGCCGCCATCTCACCGTCAGATAGCCCCTCAATTAAAACAGATTGATGGAGATAGTAAAAGATGTGATAGAAAAAGTAGGCTATGTGGGAGAAAAGAGGAGCAAGAGAGGGAGGATGTGAGAATTAACTATAAGCCGATTGCTACTATGAAAGCAAGAGGAATGACGATATTTCAGTCTAAGATTAAAAGCGAACAGTGTCATATTCTTGGTACATCATACACGAGTTCGATGTGACGTCGTGTACCATCTGTCAACTTGATTGTATTACAATGATCCATCCAGGTGTTTCTCAGTCCATGAACACTAATAGCTGCCTTCAGTATTGCTGGACAAATCGCCGTTATATCCTCCCGTATCGTGATTGGTGTTATCTTTGGTTGACTACTGCGTTTGAAAACCTCCTGGTTGGTGGGAAAGGACAAACTTGATAACGATAGGCCAAGGTTTCCAAGGACATTCGGTGAGTCCTGTCACCTTAGCCGCTAATGTATTGCATATATTCCCTGAAATGCCGTCCGTGTCCTCGCCCTGTTCCAGCTAGACCAAATATTCGTAAACTCCACCTGAGTTGATACTGTTCCAGGCATGGAAAATGAGAAGTCCCTAGTTCGTTGCTTTCCTTTTTCTACCTGGTGGACTATAAAGGATAGGGCGACCAGGAACATGGATAACTACTGTATGAGGATGCTGTGGACTGAAGAATGTGGAGTTATTGGGAATTACCAAGAGGCTGAAAATGGTAGTGCGAACCTCTGAGATATGGTTCTTGTACATTTCCACCTATTCTTTGTATTTTCCAAGATGTTGAGTGGGGGGCTGTGTGGAGGTTCTCGAGCACACGACAATTTGTTCAGTTTGACAGGGTGTGTTTTCCTACTGAAAGAGGGAATTTCCTGCAGACAACATCGTTGGTATGAAGGGACGTGTCCTTCCACTGAATAAAATGGCTTCTACTTCCTCTTTCAGATATATCTTTTTCACAGCTCTCGAGCTGTTCATTTAGTCCATTCACCAACAATAATCATTGAACTGAAGACTACGCTCAACTTGCTTCACCACAATCTGAGTCAGCTGTCTCGCCACTTGCACTCATTATACTGTCCTCGAAGCGTTCAGAGGAAAGCCTTTCTCATCGCACCACTGCTTGCCTTGGGGTAATTTCTTCCAGTAGATTCGCATAAAACATCCCTCACGTGTCTCTTCGTTGTAGAATAGAAACAACCACTATGTGTCACAAAGGGGCACATAATCCAACACTATCGTAGTTGCGAAGCCAGAACATGAGTAGAAAATCTAATTATTTTCTTGTTTTACCTTCTCATTTCACACTACCAGTTTCAGTCTCTCCACATTCTCCAGTCCATAGCATCCTCGTCGTTATCCACGTTCCTGGGCGTCCTATCCTTTACAGTCCATCAGGTAGAGAAAGCAAAGCAGCAAACGAGGGACTTCTCATTTCTCATGCCTGTAGCAACCACCCTGAATGTAGCTTCAACCCAGATATTCCTACACGTACTCTCGGAAAATAGTGAGATGTAATTTAAGTCGTTATTATTTTTTCTATCCACGACTCATATTAATTACAGTTACCCATTATTATTATTATTTCGTATGGCAAAACAAGGATACATTATAAGTACATATAAATACACTGACTGACAGAGCAAATGCAACACCAAGAAGGAGTGGTTCGAAAGGGATGGAAGTTGGGGAAAAAACAGAGACGGCACGGACGAATAATTGATGTTTATTTCAAACCGATATGCAGGTTACACAATGCGCACGGCATCGACTCAGTAGGATGTAGGACCACCGCGAGCGGCGATGCACGCAGAAACACGTCGAGGTACAGAGTCAATAAGAGTGCGGATGGTGTCCTGAGGGATGGTTCTCCATTCTCTGTCAACCATTTGCCACAGTTGGTCGTCCGTACGAGGCTGGGGCAGAGTTTGCAAACGGCGTCCAATGAGATCCCACACGTGTTCGATTGGTGAGAGATCCGGAGAGTACGCTGGCCACGGAAGCATCTGTACACCTCGTAGAGCATGTTGGGAGATGCGAGCAGTGTGTGGGCGGGCATTATCCTGCTGAAACAGAGCACTGGGCAGCCCCTGAAGGTACGGGAGTGCCACCGGCCGCAGCACATGCTGCACGTAGCGGTGGGCATTTAACGTGCCTTGAATACGCACTAGAGGTGACGTGGAATCATACGCAATAGCGCCCCAAACCATGACGCCGCGTTGTCTATCGGTAGGGCGCTCCACATTTACTGCCGGATTTGACCTTTCTCCACGCCGACGCCACACTCGTCTGCGGTGACTATCACTAACAGAACAGAAACGTGACTCATCGGAGAACACGACATTCCGCCATTCCCTCATCCAAGTCGCTCTAGCCCGGCACCATGCCAGGCGTGCACGTCTATGCTGTGGAGTCAATGGTAGTCTTCTGAGCGGGCGCCGGGAGTGCAGGCCTCCTTCAACCAATCGACGGGAAATTGTTCTGGTCGATATTGGAACAGCCAGGGTGTCTTGCACATGCTGAAGAATGGCGGTTGACGTGGCGTGCGGGGCTGCCACCGCTTGGCGGCGGATGCGCCGATCCTCGCGTGCTGACGTCACTCGGGCTGCGCCTGGACCCCTCGCACGTGCCTCATGTCCCTGCGCCAACCATCTTCGCCACAGGCGCTGCACCATGGACACATCCCTATGGGTATCGGCTGCGATTTGACGAAGCGACCAACCTGCCCTTCTCAGCCCGATCACCATACCCCTCGTAAAGTCGTCTGTCTGCTGGAAATGCCTCCGTTGACGGCGGCCTGGCATTCTTAGCTATACACGTGTCCTGTGGCACACGACAACACGTTCTACAATGACTGTCGGCTGAGAAATCACGGTACGAATTGGGCCATTCGCCAACGCCGTGTCCCATTTATCGTTCGCTACGTGCGCAGCACAGCGGCGCATTTCATATCATGAGCATACCTCAGTGACGTCAGTCTACCCTGCAATTGGCATAAAGTTCTGACCACTCCTTCTTGGTGTTGCATTTGCTCTGTCAGTCAGTGTACATATTTCTTAAATAAGTATGTGATTTACAAGTCAGCATTCAAAACTTAATGTCCAGACTTTTCAGCCAGTCCACTGCTTCTGTAGAGACACTATGTAATTCTTTAACGGATCCATTGAATCTTCTTTTTGGGCAGTCCATAACAACGTGCTGGATGGTCTGAGGCACATTATCACAGTCGCAGAATGGGTCTTCAGATTTTCCCCACTTGTGAAGCCAGAATTTACACCTTCCATGGTTTGTTCTGATTCTGTTTAGAGATGTCCATTCCCTTCTCGGTAAGTTGAAACCAGGAGGAGCTCTACAAGGATGGTGGATTAAACCCAGGTGGTCAGGATTTGAAGAGGTCCATTCTTCGTGCCAGATCTCATCAGCATCAAAATGTGTTTCCAGGAGCTTCTCCCCTAACTTCCATGATGGGTTTCTGGACTTTAATCTCTTCGGTTTCTGAGAATTGCATTCCTGATGTAAGGGCAGTTGAGGGTTACTGCGACATTTCTGCCATTCTCTTACTAGAGCCAGTTCTCTTCGTTTGTGAGGGGGATGGATGTTGGATAAAACGGGTAACCATTTTAGGGGTGTCGATTTGATGGTGCCTGATATTGTCCTCATGGTATCATTCAGTTGTGTATCAACTTTTGAAGTATATACCCTGTTAAGCCACACAGGGCAGCAGTATTCTGCAACTGGATTGATCAAGGCAAGAGCTGATGTTCGTAGTACTGTCGCGTTTGCTTCCCATCCTGTTCCACTGAGCTCGTGTAATATGTTGTTCCTTGTTTTTATCTTGGCTGCAGTCTTAGAGAGGTGTTACCCATAGTTGTCATCATCATCATCATCATCTGTTTACCCTCCAGGGTCGGCTTTTCCCTCGGACACAGCGAGGGATCCCACCTCTACCGCCTCAAGGGCAGTGTCCCGGAGCTTCAGACTCTCGGTCGGGGATACAACTGGGGAGAATGACCAGTACCTCGCCCAGGCGGCCTCACCTGCTATGCTGAACAGGGGCCTTGTGGAGGGATGGGAAGATTGGAAGGGATAGGCAAGGAAGAGGGAAGGAAGCGGCCGTGGCCTTATGTTAGGTACCATCCCGGCATTCGCCTGGAGGAGAAGTGGGAAACCACGGAAAACCACTGCCAGGATGGCTGAGGTGGGAATCGAACCCACCTCTACTCAGTTGACCTCCCGAGGCTGAGTGGACCCCGTTCCAGCCCTCATACCACTTTCCCAATTTCGTGGCAGAGCCGGGAATCGAACCCGGGCCTCCGGGGGTGGCAGCTAATCACGCTAACCACTACACCACAGATGCGGACTACCCATAATTGTACCATACAAAAATCATAATGACAAAAGACTTTTAGACACATTCACGTGCACAAAGGACGCAGAGAAGGGACATATCTAAGAGAAACAAATAACATAAAAACCTCTTTTACATTTCCATCTATCCTTTGTATTATCCAAGATGTTGAGTGGGGGTCCTCAGAGGACTGTATGGAGAGTCTTGAGCACGCCACAATTTGTTCAGTTTGACAGGGTGGGTTTTCCTACTGGAATTTCCTATAGATAACATCGTTGGTATGAAGGGACGTGTCCTTCAACTGAATAATGTAAATACCACCAGATTTCCTCCAAATCCTCTTTAAAATCATTTATAATTTGTTTCACTCTAATCCTTCTGTTGGAATGTACCAGCCAGGATAACCTTCGTCCATTCTCACACGTCATGGAACCTGCAGATGGCTCATGGCTTCTCAGAAGTCCATCAGCAGTTCCTTACCACTGCTTGCACCTTCCGCAAGCCTCCCCTCGCGTTCACATAAAACATCCCTCAGTAGCATTGCAATGAGGATCTTCGCTCTTTTAGAGTCACTCGTATCATTCAGTCTGTTCATATATTCTACTCTCAGCACTTTGACTGTCAAATAACTGTGTGTTCAGTCCGTGAACTGGAGGAGAAATGCAGAAATGAAATTTTGTCTGATTCTGAGATTCCTATTGAATACTGTTAAGAAATGCAGCCAAGTCAGGGGCCGATAATGGACTCTGGTTCTTAGCCTAACCTTCGTAAGGAAACGAAACTTAGTTCTATAATTTATAAAATAAGGGGAATGCAATGAAAGGCAACGGCAGTCACAAAGTACCGATCTTAATCTTCTTAAAAACAGAATAATTGCCGAATAGAAGATCTATCAGTGACAAGTGTAAATTGGTTCGAAGGAATGGGACGATATTTTCAATGATCATTTTCAGTCACTGACGTACGTAGAATATAATTTAAGGGTGCATTATTTTAAGAAATTAATTAATATGTATTTAAATATATATAATTCGTGATTATTATTCAATTTATGACAATATTATGTGTGTCTCTTTTTGCATCTCTCTACATAGACACATGGCTAGTGAGATATTAAATAATACACTATCTTGACATCACGTATATCATCGTTGCATTGGTCACCCTCTGTAATAATATTTGATGAGGAACACATTGCTGCCAAAAAAACTACTCATTCTTTGTTCTTTTATCTTCAACTCTTTATTCGATTTTATTGTGAAAGTGACCCGCATTCCCCTACAATACACACAGTAGCTTGCAGACTAGTTGGGTACCTATTATATACGGTTGTTGAAGGCAAAGTCTGGTTCTAATCACAATTTAATTATGTCATCTTAAATTATGTTGTACATTTTATTATAGCACATAAAATATGTATTTAAAACTAAAACATCACTTATGTACTTAACTAATAATAGGGATCACATTCTAAGGAACAGACACACATATTTTGGGTTGTGTGAAATCAAGAAGACTTTAAAAAATAACATTTTCAATCTTCCCTTCGAATTTTTAGTATTATTGTCAAGACAGCACAAAATATTACTTTGCATAATATTTTGCAAGCATGGTATATGCACGTCAGTTAAGTTGGAGAAACCAAAAATATATTTCTTTGATTTGAATTTCTATTTTTGCCTTCACTAACATGCATAGTACATTTTGTATTCATTAATGATAATTGATCTTCACACATACTACCCAATATATGAGTGTATATGCATACAAAACACTGGTATACAGAGAAATAATTAAGAGTGCCTCTCATACTTATTACCATGCCTTGAACTGATTTCCATCCTTTAGAGGCAAAAGATGTGCAAAGGAAATGAATGATAAAGCACCTGAATGGTCCTCTGTTTCTCATGTGCATTTACTGCTGCCCTCAAGGTTTTGACTTGTAAGTACTGAAATAACTGTCAATAAACATATACAAACTTGGTGCAACTGCGCCCTTATTTTAAAAACAACAGTGACAACAGTGATAAATTTAATTCACTTTTCTCTTTTGATATAATAAATCAGATGAGATTAAAACGTTTGATATCTGGGATATTCTTCTGAATAAATGCGTGTAACATCAATTCCAGAAGCTATTGATGCATAACAAAACTTCAAGGTGAAACGCACACTTTATCATATGCTCAAATTCCTTGGCCCAGTTTAAATGTGAAACAAAGGTGGCCAAGAACTGGAAAAGTGCTACTGGTGAATAACAGCTGACAGTTCTTTATGCTGCTCGAGTAAAAATATCTCACTTACTCGAAATTTAGGAAATGGGAAAAAAAGTCACCCTGCTTGTCTAATAACATTTATCATTCATTATGTATTTTGTAATTTGTAAATACGCTCTGATGTGATACCGATTCTTGATATACCTTGCAACATCATTTTCAAGTTAAAATGACGTGAATGAGATTAAAATAGCTGTACATTTTGTTCGCTAGATAATTAAAGAAAACTCAACGAGTAATTTGTTTGAACTGTTTTATATTATTTAATTGTACAACTCATGTTTAACTACACATTGCTTCTTATAGTATTCTTCTGCTCACTTTATATATATTTCTTCCATTTCTTGCAGTTAATTTAAATTCCGTTCCTTCTGATCAGGACCTAAAAATCCTGGATGCAGCACAGTGTTGGCGGTAACAAAACACTCATCTAATTGAGAACTATTGCTGGGAATTCTAAAGCAATTAAATAAATTAAATGAAAAGAGGCTTGGGCTTTGATGTTTGTCTCTCTGCACTCATGCTTCAGACTGCTAAATGTCCTCAGTAGTGGCAAACAGAGAATACTGATCACTTCCTTTTCCTCTTATTGAAGTATAAATTTGCATACATGTGTTTTGAGACAGTGGCACAATATTTTATACGTATCACTTACTGGCAATAATATAGACTAATATCAATCTGGCTATTCCCTGATAGAATATGACTCCCCAACACAGTCTGCCCCAGGAAATGTCAGCAAATACAATCACAAATTTCTGCTTCACTAAAAAAATCTATCACGTAATGACTAATGTCATTCAAAGTTCAATATGCACTTTACAAGAGCAGGGTGTGATATGCAAGATGCTTCAAACTTTTCCAAAGATTTTATGATTTGTCTATTACCTATATGTATCAACATACTAAGTTGTTTTGTTAATCCATGGACAAGTTTGAGCACCCTACTTTACACTAAAAATTCACAATGATATGTTATCAAGATACAATTCACACCAAAACTGAATATAATTATTGCACAGTACAGACTTAATGCATATGGCAAGTACCAGAAAGCCTGTCCTCTTCTTTTATAAGCTCAAGTTGCCTTTAAACATAGCTGTGGAGTATTTTTATTCTAAAATCTACATGAGGTGTAGAAAAATGTCAAAAAACAATTAATAAGGGAATTAACCTCATGAGATTATGAGGTCAAGCACTAAAACTAAGCTTCAACCAGTCTTGGTATGAGAACAGCCTGAGGGCTCACAGCATAATTACTTTCGGTGCTTGCCATTGTAGGAACGGTTTGTACAAATTGTGCACTTTTAACAGATTACTTGACCACATCATCAGATACTGGTTCTGTCGCTCTGTATTTCTTAATTTCTGGTGAACAGTCAATGTTATGGCACATAAGCCGTTGTTGATACACAAGACCCATTATAGTAGAATGAACAAAATTAAACTCAAACCTAGTAATTATGGACTTTGTTCAACATTGAGCTTTATTGTAATTAAGTAGAAAAGAAGATATAGTTTTGCTACAAATGAAGTATGCTATAAAAATGTAAAAATCTGTGCATATCTAATAGATGAAATTACTAGCTCAACCCATCTTACAATGGGCTTCTTAAAATATTTTAAGATTTACTTTTGTTCATTCAGAGCAAGTCATTGGAGTTTTTTATTAATCCAGATAATGAGTCATTTGACAGGTACTGCAGTGCTAGACACTGGCTTCATATTTACAACCTAGAAAAATCTTCTGCTAGTCTATAACACAGGGACAAGTAGAACAAGAAATTGGTCAATCCAAAAGCAATCAATCACACTCTTAGCAATAGAGCTACCGTTGTACACAATTTACGTTTGGGGAGACCGCAATATGTGAATCATATTGTTATCAAACTTCTGCATTATGTGGATACGAAAATGAATGAGCGAACAAATGAATGGATGGTTGTATGAATGTTGGATGAATTAATGGATGAGTGATGAATGAATGAATGAATGAATGAATGATGAATGAATGACTGGAATGTTTAAACGAATAAAATGACTACATAAATAAATAAATATATAAATAAAATTGCATTTTTTAAATGCATAAATAGCTATAAATATATAAACAATTGCATCTTTACAAATATTCATTATTATGAATATAGGAATTAAAATAAATTATCCGTAAGCTACTTGGTCAAGTGGACTGGAATGTTGAGGGAGATCATGCTGCTCTTTTGCCCAACTTACACTATTAACAAGAGATCTGAGTGTGCATCGCCACTAAACACCAAGGACAAACAGCAACACACAAAAAAGGCTATTGCTCAGTTATTTAGGTGAACCTTCACTAACAAGATGTTTTTTTGCAATTAGTCACTGTTATTCTAAGCAGTCCAAAGTACAGTGATTGAAGACATGCAAAGAATATTATAGAATTCTATTTTCAATAATTTTCCAGTTTTTGAAAATATTTGTGTTTAATCTCTTTGTCGCATTTTCTGTGAAAACATGTCCATGCTTAATTTTGTATATGGAGCGTATTAAAAATGCTTTTCAATGAATTCTACAATGAATACATTTACATGGTGTGAAGAGTTCCACTAACTTTTTACCGTACCTTAAAACTAAGCATGACTAGATTGATATAAATGTATTACAACAAATATAAAACTAAAACAACCTTCTAAAATAGAGAATTAGTAGTACTTTGGTTAACGTGAACACATGTAAATCAAAAAGTGACTGTTATACAGACTAGACTCATTCTTTCTGACTAGACTAGTTTTCAATAAGTGATCATTCAATGGTCGTTTGGTCACAAAATGTGGGATACATATTATAAAATAAGCCAACTTCGACTTGTAGCTACATCAACCCATCATTGTCTTACGTTTACTGTAAACACTCCAAGGAGGCTGGTAACCAAAAGGTTTCAATTTACATTCAAACCCCTGAGATCAATATATTTCCTTCTTATTTAAACATTCTTCTTGTCGCACAGACATGAGAAGTCAAGTTGGATTTAAAATGCCTTTATTGCATTTCTGAAGCGTTTTTAACCTCCGAGAAATAAAACTTATCCATCATCAAAGTTGTGCTTTTAAGTCCAGGGAGGAGATAGCTGGTAGTGAGACTGCAAAGCATAAACCAGATATTCCACATAATTTAAAGTTGAACTAAAGGCCCCAAGGTTGGTTTTGCCACCACAATCTTTCATAAGTGTCTTTACAAATTCCGATTCTTTTCACGAATTCAACTCAATCATTTCATAGAGAAACTGTTAAATAATTAGGATAACAAACTCTCACTAGATGTCATAGAATGTTTAGCTCTTTGCGAATTAGAGGATAATGACCTTTTATTCACAATCGTTCGAACTTTATATTATTGATCCGTTTGTATTACTGTCTAATATCAGGCCACAGAAGGGAGTCAATTTGGTCTTTCCTCATGTGAAAGAATATCTTTACGTGGAAATAGATTTAGAATCCTGCAGCAAACGATTTAGCCTGCAGTGTTACTTTCATAGGAATACGAGCTGCTGATGTTGCTGTTCTCGCATGGGATAACTTGCATGATGTCACAATATGTCAGGCTGCTGTTGCTGCTGCTGATGCTGTTGCTGCTGTTGCTGCTGCTGTTGTTGTTGCTGCTGTTGTTGCTGTGGCTGCTGCTGCTGTTGGGGAATCGTTTGACTATGCCCAGTCATGAGGCCCGTCGCCCCAGGAGAGTGTTGTTGAGGTTCATGAGGAACTACCGCACTTTTATTGGGATCCTCATCTTTCCACTTGTCCATGGAGCGACGGCGAGCATTCATAAAGAAATTCCCCACTGTTGTTGGTTCTAGACCCAGTTGCCGAGCAATTGTTACTTGCATCTCTTTCGATGGCCTTTTGGTTTCCTGAGAAAAGAAAGAATAGCATTATCATTTTATGTGAAAATAAATCAAGCCTATCTTGTCGCAGAAGGGTTTATAGCTTCAAAGGAGAATGGTCTTATTGTTTTCCCAAAAATATGCTTTAATTCTCTTCAAAAATTATCAACACTGTTCTACAACATAACTACGAATTTTAAACCACCATTTCTATGAATATACTGATTTTCAAAATTAAGTAATAAAGCTTGTTAGTTTGAGTATAATTACAATAATTAAGATTGAAACTGAACTTTGGAATGTTTCAGTGCAATACAAGAACACAGTGCAATACCGAACTACAATCAAAACTAACATAATTCAGTCTTCAATAAATATACATTCCAGAAATTGACACATGAATGAATAAGAACACAAAATCCACTGAGGTAAGATGTTATTTAACATATGAAATACAACTCTCAAATTATATGTCAATATTATTACACATTTCTACAGTATTTCTCTACGTTCAGTACAAATATGACATCTTAAAATTAAGAATTGAGCATTACACAGAAGGAAGGAACTCCATTGAGGAGAATGCTATGTAACTTCATGGAGTATGTAGAACTACAAAATCCTGGAAGAGAACAGCTATTAATAATCAGGTGACGTGGCTTGTAGAAATCCAAATATCACTTTCATGATGTTATTTGGGATACTTAAAAGGATATTTATTCGGGATACTTCGTGCACATATAGAGCTGGGGCGCACTTACTGAAGTCGAGTCACCATTTTAGAGGCTAGGAACAGTGTGATCATTAGCCCTTTCACTCATCGCATGAATGATAACAATGTATGTTGAGGATAAGTACTATCTGGAGAGAAGTTCGGGTTTTTAATGAAAACATTGTCTGATGTGAGAACGAACATTAACAGGTAAAAACAGAATAGCGTTGAAAGTCGTCGCGTTCCGAAAACCGGAACTCCCTACTTCAATTTGTTGTTAACTTACTTTAATATTTCTAATGGAAAGGAAACAATATCGAATTTAGGAAGCTAGGAATTAAGAAAGGAACATACGTAGATAGGAATAACCACAATCACAAGTCAGTGTGGGACGAGGGACTAACGGAGCAGATAGACAAGGCAAAGGACAAGTGAACAAGAAAATAGATGGCTATGAAACGTGGAAAAATGAGCACCAGAGTGCTCGTGTCAAGATGCAGGAAAGTGTTGAACACACAATTTTGTGTTTCTTGTGTTTCGTAAAACTGAGAGCATAGCAGCTAAGAATGTGACATACATTTTATGAAACAGTTCATCCTTTTTATCAACTTTAGTAAATTTGTAAGTGAGTCACAGTAAATGAACTTTCCCAGACTACTACTAAAAATCTTTCAGTCCGTCTCCTGATGGGGTACCTGTAAAAGGATCTGTACCAGCATTAGCTTTAGTGAGAAGAATAGAAAACAACGGAACACGATTTCCAGGACAGCCGACCGCCTCCCGAATGCAGTCGTTGCTGCTCCGTCCCGGACTATAAAATGATCACGAGTTTTATTGACGTCATCTTTGCATGTCTGGTAAAGGACAGTGAGCACAATTGAGTAATTTACTGATTAAATATTGTAACTCTCACTCTGTTTCGTTTAATACGAATTTCCTTATACAAAGATAAATTGCGTCAATGAGATTTCAAAATGTCTGAATAAAAAAGAAAAAGAAATCATGAGCTATACAACTGCGAATATGCCGACTTGCTCATCCTGAACTTTCCTCCGCACTAATCCTTAATGCGTGTCCGGCGTTTTTACAGGTAGGTGGATTGACTTCTACACTTCAGTAACTATAATGCATGGGAAACAAAAAAATAATACTCCGTATGGACAGTTTTCTTCCACTGTTCGAACTGTTAAGAGTTATGAAGTAGCCCCCTGAGTGGACAAACTGTAGATGTTAGACATTTACCAGACTCACTCAAGCATCATCATTCGTGAGACAAGGAACTTCTGTGCAATTGTTACGATGGCAAATTGAATAGAAAACAAAAATGAGTCTCAGCTGATCAAAACTTTCCGAGTTTTTTTTAAATAATTCTAAGTTGACTAGTTCTTCAAGAAAGGAAAACACTAAAACAAAGATGGATAAGCTTTAAGGTACACGGTAATGTACGAGGGGGAAGCACGTAATATGCACAGTACTCTTGAACACTCAAGTATGGCTATCTGGTACTTTCTTGCAAAAAGTATTTCATTATAAAACAGTCGAGTGCGTTTAATGAATTACTGTACGAGCTTATCAGCGGAAGCAAAATATGATGTATTTATTCACTGTGATTATATGTTAAGAAGTCAAATTTAGCGTTCCGTTCAATGACAAATGTTTAGTTTTAACTTTCGTTTGGGAAGAGATGTGTCAACTACCTTCAGACTCCATTTACAATGGAAGAACTGGACCAGGCCATACAGATTTCAAAACCATATAAGGTTGTAGGACTGGATGGACTGATGATTGGACAGATACATAATTTCGGCCCAAAACCTTACAATGGCTGTTAGAACTAATGAAGTACCACTGCATCAACCTAATAAATCACACAGATGTGGGATTATAAATCTATTAAAATCAGGGAGGAAAACTAACGATCCTAAGAACTTCGGGCCAATACCATCGCTGTGTCATAAATTCAAACTGCTGGAAAGAATTCTAAATAGAATAAACCTAATCGTTGAGGATAAATTCATAAAAGAGCAAGCCGGTTTCAGAGCTAGAAAATCTTGCTGCAGCCAAATTCTTAATCTAACACAACACATCGACGGTGGGGTGAAAATAAAATGATAACTGGAGTAGCATTTGTCGATTTATCTGCAACCTATGACACGGCAGAACAACAAATGTTTTCGCACAAGATTTATCAACTAACTAAGGACTTCTGCATTATGTCCTTTATTCGAATATTTTTTCAGAACAGGCGTTTCTTTGTTACTCTTCACGGCAAGAACATCAGATGGCAGACACAGAAGAATGGGCTTCCACAAGGAAGTGTTTGCATCTGTACTGTATAACATTTTCACCAACAACCACCCACTCTCGTAATACACGTGGTACTTCATAATGGCCAAGGAAATTCTCCCCTTATAAAGATGCACTTCCTTTTTTGTTGATCAGAAGGCAACACAACTGGAGAATGCTATCCAATACCCGCCTTCCTGAGCGCCTCCATAGCTGGCAACATAACATCTAACATGAAATAGTCCAAACATCTTCTCAAAGGTCTGTTTATGTTCCTGCAATAACTTGAGACCGCAATCCCTCTGTACGGTTAACAAATGGCGGCTGCAGCATTACAGTCGTTTGCCAGCAAATGTTGAAGAACTGTGGACACAGGTAGTGATGGTTGTTTAATGGGGCCAAACATCGCAGTCATCGACTCAGCAGGTGAATAATACGTGGATGACTGTTCCTTACGACAACGTTTGATCCGACGTGCAAACGAATACAGCAGGATGTATAGGCCAGGGACCAATTGATCTATTCTATACATCATGTACGTACGGCAGTGAGGCGTACTGCATAACAGAGTAAATCTATCGTGTGATAGTCAGACGACTATGATCAGGAGGGAATATTTGACCTGAACTGGCGTAATTTACCATTCTCCCCGCACTTCTATCTTGTTGGCTACGGCGATGGTCCGTTCAATTATCATTACATTGTTTTCAGCCATTATTTCGTGATGACCAAGTGAGTTGGCTGAGCGGTTAGGGGAGCGCAGCTGTGAGCTTGCATTCGGGAGATAATGGATTCGAACCCCACTGTCCGCAGCCCTGAAGATGTTTTTCGGTGGATTCTTATTTTCACACCAGGAAAATGCTGAGGACGTACATTAATTAGGCCAAGGCCGCTTCCTACCTACTCCTAGGACCTTTTCTATCCCATCGTCGCCAAAAAGCGATCACTACAAAAGGCAGTATATCGTGCAGCCTTGTTTTAACATGTATTTTTATTTCAGATTTAGTTTTGTTATATTGTACACGTTCAAATGTTAGGAGGAAATCCTTCCAGTCTTCTATTTCATTAGCATGTTTGTTTTATGGTATTTATTGATGAAACGCATATTCATGGATAATATTATAATAGAATATAGGTAGTTGATTTCAAGTCGGTGTGCAGGAGTTATTTCAGGTTTATAGCCTCGGTGCAATTCTAACCATTTTAGTCGCTTTCAGAGGGTAGGTAAGGCCCGAACAAGAAGTACCAGAGACCGGGCGAGTTGGCCGTGCGCGTAGAGGCGCGCGGCTGTGAGCTTGCATCCGGGAGATAGTAGGTTCGAATCCCACTATCGGCAGCCCTGAAGATGGTTTTCCGTGGTTTCCCATTTTCACACCAGGCAAATGCTGGGGCTGTACCTTAAATAAGGCCACGGCCGCTTCCCTCCAACTCCTAGGCCTTTCCTATCCCATCGTCGCCATAAGACCTATCTGTGTCGGTGCGACGTAAAGCCCCTAGCAGAGAGAGAGAGAAGTACCAGAATACAGCCTCATCTTCACGCCCTGAGAGTAGAGAGAATTATCATACTATTTTAATTTTAAATTCAAGGGATCCATTTTGATGAATTCTGACGCCCAAATTTACGCATATTTATTATTATTATTATTATTATTATTATTATTATTATTATTTTCAAGCCAAGGGGAGTTCAGGAGTAAGTCAAGTTGCAGGGTAAACCAACGCATGAATATGATAAAGAGATTAAAGTAGATGTAGATGCAGTAGTTATGTAGACATGCAGAAAGGTTTGCAAAAGGGTGGCAAGGACAGTCGCATCAAGCCAGTCTTTGGACGGATGACTCAACAACGATGACGATGACATCATATCAATGAAATATAGTTGTAATTTTCTGATATACAATGAAACAAGTATTAATGAAACCTCTTCTGTTGTTACAAATACAAAACCAGGCACGAGAATTCTATGTTTAAAATATAAACTTTAAGGATTGCTTTATTCTTAGATCACGTGGCTCACGTAAAATAAATACAGTAAATACTGTTTTTCTGTTTAGATTACGTTCCTCACTTCGTCAAGTGAGACTACGGGTGTGATCCTGACAGTCTTTTTTTTTTTTTTTTTTTTTTTTGCTAGGGGTTTTACGTCGCACCGACACAGATAGGTCTTATGGCGACGATGGGATAGGAAAGGCCTAGGAGTTGGAAGGAAGCGGCCGTGGCCTTAATTAAGGTACAGCCCCAGCATTTGCCTGGTGTGAAAATGGGAAACCACGGAAAACCATCTTCAGGGCTGCCGATAGTGGGATTCGAACCTACTATCTCCCGGATGCAAGCTCACAGCCGCGCGCCTCTACGCGCACGGCCAACTCGCCCGGTCCTGACAGTCTAATATAAAATGTTCGCATATCACACTTTGTGAGTAGTCTAACAAATTTATTACAAATCAGCTTGCTGTGGCATAGCATCGCTACCATTGTCTAAGCTTCCTCTACGAAATCGTATGTGTTTGCTTTGGAGAGAAGTATGCAGACTTAATTAATTACTTGTTTGACATTTCAGTTGCCATAGATTTTTACATATGTCGGACATCTAAAAACATATTGTGAAATTTACTCTACCAGTAATCTATCAACACGATGTCATATTTACCGGGCAAGTTGGCCGTGCGGTAGCCCACTATCGGTAGCCCTGAAGATGATTTTCCGTGATTTCCCACTTTCACACCAGGCAAATGCTGGGGATGTACCTTAATTAACGCCACGGCCGCTTCCTTCCAACTCTTAGGCCTTTCCTATCCAATCGCCACCATAAGACCTACATGTGTCGGTGCGACCTAAATCCACTAGCGAAAAAATGTCGCATTTAAGCAATCTTCAGTGCTAATCAACTATGTCAGGATGTAATCCCATACGTTGAGCATAGGAGGCAAGCGCCTGCTCTAGGTACGCTACGCAGTGGCTGAAGTCTCCATTTCTGAGGAAATGATTCTGCCATTTCTTAGAAAATTTGAGGATGCCGAGTTCTTTGTTGGATGCTTATTCTACCTAGTCCATATTATTCATTCAAGCGCTCTATATTCTATGAATGACTTCACAAAGGTCATACTGTCGAGCTTTGATGGCTCCACCTAACTTACAAGTGCATCATTACTGAGGCATTTGTGTAAATGAATCTATGGACGAGACCAATCACACCGAGCTCGATAGCTGCAGTCGCTTAAGTGCGGCCATTATCCAGTAATCGGGAGATAGTGGGTTCGAACTCCACTGTCGGCAGCCCTGAAGATGATTTTCCGTGGTTTCCCATTTTCACACCAGGCAAAAGATGGGGCTGTACCATCTCAATCAATCTCAATCAATACTGATCTGCATTTAGGGCAGTCGCCCAGGTGGCAGATTCCCTATCTGTTGTTTTCCTAGCCTTTTCCTGAATGATTTCAAAGAAATTGGAAATTTATTAAACGTCTCCCTTGGTTATTCCAATCCCTAACTCCCCTTCCTATAAATGAATATTTGCCCCAGTTTGTCCTCTTGAATTCCAACTTTATCTTCATATTGTGATCTTTCCTACTTTTATAAACGCCACTCAAACTTATTCGTTTACTAATGTCATTCCACGAAATCTCTCCGCTGACAGCTCGGAACATACCACTTAGTCGAGCAGCTCTTCTTCTTTCTCTCAGTTCTTCCCAACCCAAACTTTGCAACATTTTTGTAACGCTACTCTTTTGTCGGAAATCGCCCAGAACAAATCGAGCTGCTTTTCTTTAGATTTTTTCCAATTCTTGAATCAGGTAATCCTAGTGAGGGTCCCATACACTGGAACCATACTCTAGTTGGGATCTTACCAGAGACTTATATGCCCTCTCCTTTACATCCTTACTACAACCCCTAAACACCCTCATAACCATGTGCAGCGATCTGTACCCTTTATTTACAATCCCATTTATGTGATTACCCCAATGAAGGTTTTTCCTTATATTAACACCTAGATACCGTACTTACAATGATCCCCAACAGGAACTTTCACCCCATCAACGCAGTAATTAAAACTGAGAGGACATTTTCTATTTGTGAAACTCACAACCTGACTTTTAACCCCGTTTATCAACATTCATTGCCTGCTGTCCATCTCACAACATTATCGATGTCACGTTGCAGTTGCTCAGAATCTTGTAAATTATTTATTACTCTATAGAGAATAACATCATCCGCAAAAAGCCTTACCTCCGATTCCACTCCTTTACTCATATCATTTATATATATAAGAAAACATAAAGGTCCGATAATACTGCCTTGAGGAATTCCCCTCTTAATTATTACAGGGTCAGATAAAGCTTCACCTACTCTAATTCTCTGAGATCTATTTTCTAGGAATATAGCAACCCATTCAGTCACTCTTTTGTCTAGTCCAATTGCACTCATTTTTGCCAGTAGTCTCCCATGATCCACCCTATCAAATGCTTTAGACAGGTCAATCGCGATACAGTCCATTTGACCTCCAGAATCCATGATATCTGCTATATCTTGCTGGAATCCTACAAGTTGAGCTTCCGTGGAATAACCTTTCCTAAAACCGAATTGCCTTCTATCGTACCAGTTATTAATTTCACAAACATGTCTAATATAATCAGAAAGAATGCCTTCCCAAAGCTTACATACAACGCATGTCAAACTTACTGGCCTGTAATTTTCAGCTTTATGTCTATCACTCTTTCCTTTACACACAGGGGCTACTATAGGAACTCTCCATTCATTTAGTATAGCTCCTTCAACCAAACAATAATCAAATAAGTACTTCAGATATGGTACTATATCCCAACCCATTGTCTTTAGTATATCCACAGAAATCTTATCAATTCCATCCACTTTTCTAGTTTTCAACTTTTGTATCTTATTGTAAATATCATTGTTATCATATGTAAATTTTAATACTAGCATTAATCACCTCCTCTATCTGGACATCATCCTTGTAACCAACAATCTTTACATACTGCCGACTGAATACTTCTGCCTTTTGAAGATCCTCACATACAGACTCCCCTTGTTCATTAATTATTCCTGGAATGTCATTTTTGGAGCTTGTTTCTGCCTTAAAATACCTATACATACCCTTCAATTTTTCAATAAAATTTGTATGACTGCCAATTATGCTTGCCATCATGTTATCCTTAGCTGCCTTCTTTGCTAGATTCAATTTTCTAGTAAGTTCCTTCAATTTCTCCTTACTTCCACAGCCATTTCTAACTCTATTTCTTTCCAGTCTGCACCTCCTTCTTAGTCTCTTTATTTCTCTATTATAATAAGGTGGGTCTTTACCATTCCTTACCTCCCTTAAAGGTACAAACCTGTTTTTGCATTCCTCAACAATTTCTTTAAACCCATCCCAGAGTCTGTTTACATTTTTATATACCGTTTTCCACCGATCATAGTTACTTTTTAGAAACTGCCTCATGCCTGCTTTATCAGCCATATGGTACTGCCTAATAGTCCTACTTTTAAGACCTTCCTTTCTATCACATTTATTTTTGACTACGACAAAAACAGCTTCATGATCACTAATACCATCTATTACTTCAGTTTCCCTATAGAGCTCATCTGGTTTTATCAGCACCACATCCAGGATATTTAATCCCTCTGGTTGGTTCCATCACTTTCTGAATCAGCTGTCCTTCCCATATTAACTTATTTGCCATTTGTTGGTCATGCTTCCTGTCGTTCGCATTTCCTTCCCAATTGACATCTGGCAAATTCAGATCTCCCGCTACAATCACATTTCTTTCCATGTAGTTTCCCACATACGCGATTATCTTATCAAACAATTCTGAATCCGTGTCAGCGCTACCCTTTCCCGGTCTGTACACTCCAAATATATCAAGTTGCCTATTATCTTTAGAAATGAGCCTTACACCTAGAATTTCATGTGTCTCATCTTTTTTTCGTAGCTTACAAATTCTTCTTTCACCAGAGTGAATACTCCCCTTCCCACCATTCCTATTCTATCTCTACGATACACACTCCAGTGCCGTGAGAAAATTTCTGCATCCATTATATCATTTCTCAGCCATGATTCAACTCCTATTGCAATAATGACATAATGACATAATTAAGGCCACGGCCGCTTCCTTCCCATTCCTAGGCCTTTCCTATCCCATCGTCGCCATAAGACCTATCTGTGTCGGTGCGACGTAATGCAAATAGCGAGACCAATCACATGAAGTCGGTTATGCTGTACCTACAATATCTCCCAATGTAATAATGGCACCATCAAATCCATGTTCTGTACCTCCTCAACCTTAGCATATCCCCGCGAACAACTTAAGAGATCACATTTTCTTCCCATCAGTAGTTGGCTGAACTGTTCAACTATGAGACCATTCCCTATGCCTTCGTCAAAATATTAACAATAAGTAAATGTGGGAAGGAGATATCAGTGTAATAACTCCTACAGAAGGTTGTCGGCATCACTCAGTTTCGAACTGCTAACAATAGGTTACCACAAGTCTGTCCAGAAGCAAAGCATGAGTATTATATCCCTACCCCGCCTGGTGTCAAGCCATCATGGTCTTTCACTGTTGTTAACCGGTTCGAGTTCCGTAGGTGGAGAAAAAAATATCACCATCAGAATGTTGGCCGGCAGGGTAGGAAATGTGGTGATACAGAACTTCAGGAGTAGGCGATGCCCATACTGGGTTTCACCATCTCCCTGTCTCGTCATCACCATCATCACCTCTCACCCAGACGAGCAGGTCATCTATGGGCATCAAATGGAAAGATCTGTACCAGGCGAGCCGAACATGTCCTCAGACACTGCTGACAATACAAACCATACGCTAAGTAAATAAATAAATAAATAAATAAATAAATAAATAAATAAATAAATAAATAAATAAATAAATAAATAAATAAATAAATGCGTCATGCTTATCGAACATATTTAGACAAGAGAAAGGATATCAGGTAACTAAATAATATAGCCGCAGAAAAGCCAGTTCCGTACAGACTACGACGGCCCCTGCAGGAGTGAAATGTAGAGGCTTTCACTATCCAGTAGCTCGGAACTCAGTGGGATATAATATTGCTCTGCGCCCGACCACCCTTCCCGGGGGGAATTAACCTGGTACTCATTTCTGGAGTAGGATGAGTGAACCTCAGCGTCTCTCCAGAAGCGGAGAAGAGCCGAGCACACTCGGCTAGGCATCCCCTAACAAAATACATATTCACATTAGTTTGATTTTGATTTCGTTTGCTAATGGCTTAACTTCGCCTCAACCCGGATCGTTTTTTGGTGACGGTGGAATAGGAAACGGCTAGGATTAGGAAAGAATTGACATTGATTCAGGTACAGCCCCAGCATTTGTCTGTTGTGAAAATACGAAACCACGGAAATCCATTGTCAGAACTGTAGCTCGTGGGGTCCGAGCTCAGCATTTCCCGAATGCAAGATTACAGCTACGCGGCTCGTACCACGCAACCAACGCGCTCGGCCAGTTTTCGCTTTGACAGTACCTTTCAGTTGACTGGTATTAGCCGGAGTTTCGAAGTTACACTCATGTTCATAAAAACCAGAACTCCTTGAAAGACTAGAGATAGGAAGTTCATATTCACAGGACATATGCATTAGTATGTTCCAAAGAAATGATTAGCATTTGAACCATGTCGGCCCTCAGGTTCAAGGTCCACGTCGATATCTCGGAGTATCACCACCGACTGGTAAAATGTGCCCGCGGCTCCCGTTTTCGCTATAAACCGAAGATAATGGATCAGTGTGACTTGAGCAGACATGCAGGATGTCTCGCAGCCGTATGCGGGGAACCGTACCGTCAAATGAGTGAGGTTGAAAGAGGGCGCATTATTGCCATGAGAGAACGTGATGCATCGATCCAGGAAATTGCTGCTCGTGTGGGACGAAGTGTGTCGGCAGTGCAATGGGTGTGTACAGAATGGTTCACAGAAGGCCGTAGAACACGACGAGATTGGTCTGGGCGCACCACCCAGACCATCCCTCGAGAAGATCGACACCTCATCCGAATGGCATTGCAGGACAGATGAGCGTCCTCCTCGGCTCTGGCGCAACAGTGGAAGAGTGTAACTCATCGTACACTCTCAGGAGTGACAGTGTGTCGCCGTTTATTATGGTCTGGGTTACCGGAGCGTCGTGCATTTCTCCGCCTAGCTTTGACTAATGTGCATAAACATGCTAGACTGCAATGGTATGTAACGGCGTCACTGGGGGCAGGAATGGCAGCAGATAGTGTTTGCCGACGAATCCAGGTTCTGTTTTTTGAAAATGATGACCGCATTTTGGTTCGCCGCAGGAAGGGGGAGAGGCATAACATTGACTGCATTCGCACAAGACATACAGCGACAACTCAAGGCCTTATGGTGTGGGGTGCTAATGGGTAGAACCACAAATCACAGTTGGTCTGTGTCCAGAGCACTGTAACCAGTTTGACCTAAGTGAATGACATCCTGCGACCCGTAGCCATACTCTTTCTACACGACACCCCAGACGCCATATTTCAGCAGGACAATGCGCGACCACATGTTGCTGCACGAACACGTGCTTTCTTGTTGTCATAGGATGTCAGACTGTTGCCCTGGCCCACCCGATTACCGGACTTGTCGCCAATGGAAAATATGTCAGATATGGTGAAACGACGGGTGTGGTGGTGTGACCCAATGCCAACCACGAAAGATGAACTGTGGATCCAGCTGAATGCAGCATGGATGGCTATACCCCAGGACGCTATTCGCACTAGTGCCTATAAGACAACAGGACACATGCTGAACCTAGGTGACTGAAATGCTAATCGTTTCTGCAGAACATACTAATGAACAAGTCCTGTGAACATGGACGTTTTATCTCTAGTCTTTCAAGGTGTTCTTATTTTTTTTATGAATATGAGTGTATTTATCTTATCGAACGCTACTGGCTAGTACCCAGTACTTTGCAAACATGCACTTTGTCCACGGCACGTCGTGCCATTTCTTTTTCCGCATATGCGCTGAAGTGGTATGGCCCCTAAAACCCGCCGAATGTTATCAGAACGTGGAGCCTTGATACTCGGCTTTAATGCGTGTGTAATGGAACATGGCTTCTCAAACTTGAGGTCTGGTGACGAGAAAGTGTTGGATGCATTGAGAGTTTCAGCTTGTCAGAAGAGTGGCTGAAGTGACCTATAGCACATTCTAGACGTTCGGATTGACCGTATTCATTGGTCTAGAACTTTGTTCTAATTTGTGAAGCTTCATTCTGGAGACGAGACATTAACTAGTTTGAATTTCTAAGCCAAGGCCAACGCAGCACTGCAGTCACAATATCTGTACCCAACGTTACGTCAAAAGTATGGAAGGACATTAAATAAAGGGATCACCTTCTGTGAGTAACAGAGATTCTCCGTGATGATGGATAACACTCACTGAATGAACTGTGACAGAGTTGAGTTTGAAGCATATTACCCTGACATCTCCCCAACATATTATCATTACTTTTTGGAATACTGTATTATGACACAATGCGCTAGAGGACTTCAATAACACGCTAGATGATGTTATTTTGACGGTAAGACGACACAAGTTCACTGAAAGGACATTTTAATATCCATGCACAGTGGTATGATGAGCAGAGTTACTTAGTATGCAATATCTCATTATGAAAGAACGGCAGAACTTCCGCGACTGAAGGTAAACATCCTGGTTCTGTAGAAGTACTTTCATTGCAGTCACCTTGGAATGACGTGAAAGTTAACTGGGACAATGCAGGGACGGAAATGAAATGTCGTATGGCTTTTAGTACCGGGATATCCCAGGAGGGGTTCGGCTCGCCAGGTGCAGGTCTTTCTATTTGACTCTCGGAGGCGACCTGCGCGTCGTGATGAGGATGAAATGATGATGAAGACAACACATACACCCAGCCCCCATGCCATTGGAATTAACCAATTAACGTTAAAATCCCCGACCCGGCCGGGAATCGAACCCGGGACCCTCTGAACCGAATGCCAGTACGTTGACCGTTCAGCCAACGAATCGGACTATAGGGACGGAGAACGGAAGGTACAAAACAACCTTCTTGGGTGGAGTGGTCAGTGATATAGGAAACCACGGAAAACCATCTTCAAGGCTGTCAGTGTTGGCGTTCGAACCCAGTATCTTTTGAATTCAAACTTACAACTACACGGTAAGTACCGGTACCACGTAGTTTGGAGTAGAGAGTAGTTCTCGCGTCTGACTGCATGTTATACTGTGGGGCTGGTGATGAGTCGACTATATGAAGTTAGATCCATTTTAATAAATCAGGGTTGGTGCAAGACATGGCCACAAGATTGAAAGGAGTCCACTAATAACAGCCATTGCATGTTTCTTCTAATAGATGTTGCACGTTTTGGACAAAATATCTTACAACGGGTATCGTAGCAGTAGTCTGCCAAAGGACAGAGGGCAACATCGAACACAGAGGACGAGGACCCGACCCATCCGAAGGGAGCGATACTGACCTACATTTAAAAAAAACGACGGATAAGATCGGCGATGAATTGTAAATGTAATAACAAAACTCGACACAAGAAAATGAGTTATCTACAGTCGGTTGAAGACGGCACAGAATTACAAATTACTGGAGTCTACCACTTGGCGTATGTAGCCGCAGTATCTGCTGTGCAGAAGCGGCTGATTTCTCATCATCATCATCATCTGTTTACCCTCCAGGTTCGGTTTTTCCCTCGGACTCAGCGAGGGATCCCACCTCTACCACCTCAAGGGCAGTGTCCTGGAGCTTCAGACTCTCGGTCGGGGGTTACAACTGGGGAGTATGACCAGTACCTCGCCCAGGCGGCCTCGCCTGCTATGGTGAACAGGGGCCTTGTAGCGGGATGGGAAGATTGGAAGGGATTGGCAAGGATGAGGGAAGGAAGCGGCCGTGGCCTTAAGTTAGGTACCATCCCGGCATTCGCCTGGAGGTGAAGTGGGAAACCACGGAAAACCACTTCGAGGATGGCTGAGGTGGGAATCGAACCCACCTCTACTCAGTTGACCTCACGAGGCTGAGTGGACCCCGCTCCAGCCCTCGTACCACTTTTCAAATTTCGTGGCAGAGCCGGGAATGGAACCCGGACCTCCGGGGGTGGCAGCTAATAACGCTAACCACTACACCACAGAGGCGGCTTGGCTGATTTCTACCAGGCTCAAATAACATATCCGTCACACCAAGAACGAAGACACGGAAAATCAGTTGTAGCTACAAATTCTTACGAAGTTTATTTTTTAAATAACTAAGATTTTAGTATGTGTGACCTGAAATCGCGAAAGAAAAATCCAAGAGGCTACAGAAAAAAAGAAACACCCAAACAGCATGCACTGAAATGGCGTATGGCTTTTAGTGCCGGGAGTGTCCGAGGTCTCGCCAGGTGCAGGTCTTTCGATTTGACTCCTATAGGCGACCTGCGCGTCGTGATGAGGATGAAATGATGGAGTAGACAACACATACACCCAGCAAAATTAACCAATGATGGTTAAAATTCCCGACCCTACCGGGAATCGAACCCGGGACCCCTGTGACCAAAGGACAACTCGCTACCCATTTAGCCATGGAGCCCGACAGGATGCGTTGAAAAGAAGGTTACACATTCGTAATTCTTGTATGAACATTATTCACAAATTATTAACGTTCAGGACAGAAAGTGAAAAACATAGGACACCCCAGCCCAATTAGAGAACAGTCAGGCAAAATTTCCTTCAGACCGCCGTGCCGGACAAATACATCCCAGGTGTTGGCGGGAGCCTGGGAAGACTGAATACCTCGGTCTGTAGAGATATGTCAGTCGCCTTTATGGAGAATTATATAATGTATCCGATATGTCAGTAACCTGTAGCCCACATAATGTACACAGCCCAACCCAGAAAGAAGGTAATTGAGGCAACGTCTAGTTCGAACGATATTTTGAAAACAACTGTGGCACCTCACATTAAAGGACACGCAGTAAAAGCTTTATGATCTACGACATGTAAAGCTGACCTTGTTTCGGAGAATGGATGGCACAGAGGCGTCTTTAGAGATAATTATCGATTGTGTTTGGCCAGGGACCAACACCCTCTGAACCGTGGTACAATTAAGGAATATCACAACAAACCATATTATGTCCACTGAAGGAAATTTTACAAGAGAAATAAAAGCCTGATTATGTTGTAACAGAAGAGACAAAGCACATCACAACAAACGATAGTCAATGTACTGTATGTTACTATTGATCAATTTTATGACTTTCGATTTTGTAAACCTCCACATTTAGTTTTTTTCGACTCTGTGATATTAGGGTATCCAAGTTTGAGGACTCCCTCTTGTCTAACTCTTTCTTCTCGAATATTTCCCTCATTCTGATAATATTCCTAACAATTCTTGTCGATATGGGCTTTGACCACACGTTTTTTTTTCGCCTCAGGATGGTCACAACACAGACCACCATCATCGCCAGTAAACACGACTGAATATCAATCGGATCACTACTATCATACTGTATACCAGGCGAGTTGGCCGTGCGGTTAGGGCATGCAGCTGTAAGCTTGCGTCCGGGGGATAGTGAGTTCAAACCCGACTGTCGGCAGCCCTGAAGATGGTTTTCCGTGGTTTCCCATTTTGACACCAGGCAATTGTTGGGGCTGTACCTTAATTAAGGTCACGGCCGCTTCCTTCCCATTCCTAGGCCTTTCCTATCCCATCGTCGCTAAGAGTCGGTGTCGGTGCGACGTAAAGCAAAATAGCAACATACTGTATATATGAGCATTTGCAGCAGTTTTAGACCTTCCCTTAAACTACTACTTTATCCAGGCTGGGTAAAATTGTTTACAGCCTAAGATGTAGCGTCTTATTCCCAAACTTTACATACCGATTTTCATTAAACTCTGTTTAGCTACTTTTAACAATGCTCGGTGTTGATATGGACTAGAAATAAAAATCTAAATTCATGAATATCTCTGTTATTATAGCCGATACGGTAAAACAGTGTAAGACATACATGATCGGAAATTATATTTTCTACAGCTTTTGTTATGTAGTATTTATCAATAGGACCAGTGATGACATATACTGTACTGTATATTTGAGAATTAAATTTTAGGACTTCTCTATACTACCATTTCACCTCGGATGGGTAAAAGTATGCATAGCGTAGACTGTAGCGCCTTATTTCCCGAATTTAGATATCGGTTTTCAGTTAAATTATCTTCGCCGATTTTTTCGTGGCTCGGTGGTGAGATGGACCAAGCAAGAAAAGTCTCAGTTTATGAATATCTCCGTTATCACACCTGTTTAAAACATAAATGATTGGAGATTGTATCATGTAGTATTTATCAATAAGATAGATATTTGAGAGAAGTTTTAGGCCTTCCCCTAAACTACCATTTCACTCAGCGTAAATAAGATTATTTATAGCCTAAAGAGTAGTTCCTTATTCCTCAACTCTACATACCTATTTTCATTAAATTCTGTTGAGCCATTTTCTGGTTACGTAGGCCTACACACAGACAGATATGACGTAACATTAAAAATTTCATTTCCTTCTTACCGTGGACACGACCTATACAGAAATACCGTTTTTTAATTCTGAGCAATTTACAGAAAAAATCATATTATTTAACGATTATGGACAAAAACTTGCGTAGCATGACAGATTTTCATGTTTAGGGCTCTGAGATCTTGCCCCATAATCATTTTGCAACAGAACTCAATCCATCTAGTATTGTTGTAAACGAATGGCATCTAATTTGAAAAATATACAACATACGAATGGAACGGACTTCCACTGTAACTTCTTCTTTATCTGTTTACTCTCCAGGGTCGGTTTTTCCCTCGAACTCAGTGAGGGATCCCGCCTCTACCGCCTCAAAAGCAGTGTCCTAGAACTTCAGACTCTGGGTTGGGGATACAACTGGGGAGGATGACCAGTACCTCACCCAGGCGGCCTCAACTGTTATGCTAAACAGGGTCCTTGCGGGGGGATAGGAAGATTGGAAGGGATGGACAAGGGGGAGGGAAGGAAGCGGCCGTGGCCTTAAGTTAGGTACCATCCCGGTATTTGCCAGGAGGAGAAGTGGGAAACCACGGAAAACCACTTCCAGGATGGCTGAGGTGGGAATCGAACCCACCTCTACTCAGTTGTCCTCCCGAGGCTGAGTGGACCTCGTTCCAGCCCACGTGCCACTTTTCAAATTTCGTGGCAGAGCCGGGAATCGAACCCGGGCCTCAGGTAGTGGCAGCTAATCACACTAACCACTACACCACAGAGGCGGACTCATTGTAACCAATGTAAAAAAAGTCCGTGGACATAAGACGATTTGCTTCGGTCATTTCGGTGGACGAAATGCGATTTCAAACGACAGCCACCTTGAAAGCGACATTTACGCTAGCGAAACACATAGTTTGACAAAATTTGATTTCTCAGCAAAAATAGAGCACATGAAAAGCTGCGCGAAACTGCATCAAACTCCAGAGGTGGTCGTAATATGGTTTGCAACGATACTTCTCAATTTTGAAGTCCCGGCGGGCACCATGATTGCTAGAATGTTTCTTGGTCGTCTACGTGAAACGCAGCTCAGGGGAAGCTTCTTCCGTGTTTGCTATTGCTTTCATGTCACACTGACAGAGGTAGGTGTTATGATGACAATGGAATAGGATAGGGAGGGCCGTACAGCTCCCGAATGTGCCTGGTAGGAAAATCCTCGTGGCCATGACCGTTAAGGCGTTCAAGTCTATATGGTCTGACACCATGGTTATCCGGTTCGAGTCCCGTTGGTTGAAAAAATGTTTACCGTCAGAATGTTGGCCGGCAGGGTAGGAGAGATGGTGGAATACAATTTCTAATCACTAGATTGCGTGGTTTTTCGTGGTTTCCCCACTTCTCCTCCAGGCAAATGCCGGGATGGTACCTAACTTAAGGTCATGGCCGCTTCCTTCCCTCCCCCTTGTATATCCCTTTCGATGTTCCCATCCCCCAACAAGGCCCCTGTTCAGCATAGCAGGTGAGGCCGCCTGGGCGAGGTACTGATCTTCCTTCCCAGTTGTATCCACCGACCCCAAGTCTCACGCAGCAGGACACTGCCCTTGAGGCGGTAGAGGTGGGAACCCTCACTGAGTCCGACGGAAAAACCAACCCTGGAGGGTGAACGGATTAAGAAAGAAAGAAAGACAGAAAGAAACATAATTTCAAACCCCGAATCCCATTTCCGAAACTCAGAATAAAAATTATTATAGGAGTTCACTGTCCAGCAGACACCAAAATGACACAAGTTCCGTGGTTTCTAAATGAAACAGTGACAGCTAACAAGGTATGGTCATATCCTAAAAGAATCATTCTACAGTCTGACTAGATAATTTATTCAAACTAGCTTCCCCTTTTTGAATTAGTTACTGGAGACATAATACGACGTACTGGCAGCCTTATACGTTGATGTGTTAAAGAAATCGTAACTTGGTCTAAAGATGGAGAACTGACTATTTTCTGTTAGAGCAATGAGAGAATGCACAGTTAAAAAAATAGGGGAACATGTTTTTGAACACATGCCATGCTCCACAAAACAATACCTCACACCCAGGTATATTACCAACTAACCCTTTATTCTTTACCGTTGAAGTATACAAAAGAATATCGATGGATTCGCGTTCATTTTCAGAACACAAACGGCAATGTCCAAATAGGGACGAGAACAAAGTGATAACAGTCCTCCAGGGTGGGTTTATCTCACACTTGGAGAGCTTCAGTATGGTGTATGTCCTCCACGAGCATTTATCACAGCTTGGCACCTACGTCGCATGCTCCGTATAAGTCGACGGAGGTCACGTTGCGGTATCAGGTCCCATTCTTCAATGAGAGCCTGTTCGAGGTCTTGGAGAGGCTGTGGTGGAACAGGGCGCCCACGAACACTTCTGTCAAGCCTATCCCATACATGCTCGATGGGATTTTTTTTTTTTTTTTTTTTGCTATTTGCTTTACGTCGCACTGACACAGATAGGTCTTATGGCGACGATGGGATAGGAAAGGCCTAGGAGTTGGAAGGAAGCGGGCGTGGCCTTAATTATGGTACAGCCCCGGCATTTGCCTGGTGTGAAAATGGGAAACCACGGAAAACCATCTTCAAGGCTGCCGACAGTGGGACTCGAACCCACTAACTCCCGATTACTGGATACTGGCCGCACTTAAGCGACTGCAGCTATCGAGCTCGGTAACTCGATGGGATTAAGGTCGGGACTCACTGCTGGCCATTCCAACTCTTGAATGTCCAGTTCTCGCAAGACAGCTCTGGTGATGCGCGCTACGTGAGCCCTGGCATTGTCGTGCATGAGTACGAATTCAGAGCCAACACCGTATGCAGCAACTATCACATGCTGTCTCAGTATCTGCTCGGTGTACCCCGCAGCGATAAAATTACCACGGACGACGACAAGGTCCGTACGGCCATCAATACTGATGCCACCCCACACATCACAGAACCTTGCCCGAATCGGCCGCCTTCCTGGACAACATTTGGCATGTACTGCTCACCACGTTGACGTCCATCACGCTGTGTCGGGGGAAATCTGGATTCGTCTATGAACAACACAGGTCTCCATTGGCGAAGCTGCCAGTTGACGTGGGTACGGGCAAACAGAAGGCGAGCTGCGCGATGTTGCAGCGTTAAACAGGGCACTCGAACAGGACGTCTGGATCGTAAGGACACTTCTTTTAACCTGTTCCTTATTGTCTGGTCAGACACCGTGACTCCAATGACCCTCCTGCGGTCTTGTTACAGTTTTCTGGCAGTTGCTTAACGACGCCGCAACGCACAGATGGTCAGATATCGGTCATCCTGTGGGGTTGTCATGCGTCCACAACCTTGTCCAACCCTCGTTGTGACCTGGCCTGTCTCACTGTAGCGATTCCACAAGCGGTGGGTGAATAACTGACGGAGATACATTGAGATCCACAGCAACACGACGAAAAGTCCATCCTTCTTGGATCAAAGTGACGCCCTTGCGACTTGAACCTCGTTATTAAGGTGTCTCATGGAATTTGCTAGTTGACGTACAACGTGCTCAAATGACCGTAGTAGTCTGTGTACCTCACAACGACACACGAACGCACCGCTATTCACTTTGTTTTGAGGAGTCACCTGACAGTTTAATGCATGGCTGCACCTACAGATGGAGTATAACTTCGATTTGACATACCCTGAGTAGCTAAGGTCTCAAGGTATGCTGTACGACCATTGGAACCACATCTACCAAATTAACGTTCACATACCAGACGTTACAAAAAAATGTTGAACTGTGTATCTTATTAAAGAGAGTGACGTTGTTAGATAAGCGATAATAACAGATTGGAGTGGACAGACGACTTAGTCACCGTTATTCTCAGGATGGTTACGTTAAAGCAAAGGCCCTAGAATAATAGAAAAAATTCTCAAGTATGACCTTTCTTCTCCATGAGAAAAGTTCATTTCTAGGCAATACTTCTCCAACGGTTTAAACACCTGCTGGGAGATCTCCAGTGGGTATGTTCAGTTCTTGAACTGGTGATCTCCTATTGTTGGTTGGGGGAACGGGATAGCATCCTGATCATCCTCTGCAAAATATATAGCCTGCCTCACGAGAGGTTCCTCAGAGGTCTACTACAACAACAGTGTGTCTGGGAATTGAAAGTGATTGGAGAACGAACACACGTGAAAGTAAGACGCTTGTTGGTACTGAGTTACAGACAAAATACAATTTGATATGGGTTTTAAAGGAAAGGTCACACTTACGAATGAGCAGGATAAGTGGTAATGAGTCCTTAAAGTGTCACTAACAAGTGTACATTTGTTTCCACACAAACAGTGCCAATAACGAGTGAACATTCTTGTAATGAAAACTGCGTGAAATTTCATATGCTTAATATGCACACCCTGAAGTAACTATTGTTCAGTGTTTAATTATCTATGATCATTACAAACGATCTTGCAACTTATTTTATAAATTAGCAAAAGGAATATAAAAAGTTATTTTGGGGGAATGGAATGCTACTATAAATTCCAAATTTGTACGTAATAAAGGCCTATTACTAACACGAATACTAACCTGAACCTGCAATATTTATAACTTGCGCAATATTTAATTTAATACCTTTTAAAAATATTCTATTACCGTATACTTATAAGTTCAAAATGTTTGCTAGTCTTTATTTAGCAGATATAGCCAAACATCTGGTAACGAACACAGGAAAAGAATAATGTAAATGCATGCATTGGTTTCTGGTGAATCTTACATTATTTGAAGCAAAAATAATTTGCAAATAATCGAATGTAAATAAACTACGAACCTGCAACAGTTACTTTAATTAAGACATTCTATAACCATAACCAGCTGCATACTTCTCTTTCTCCCCGCTGTGTGTTGTCATTTTACCACCTCTCTTCCTCTTCCCTCTGATTTCAAAGCCTTCACTGCTCTCCGTGTTTAATGTAATTTGACACCACGTCCACTTAGACATATCAATTTCAATGCCATAACTATAAATGTAATGAGGTTATCAAAATAAGATAACTGGCACACCATACACCAATATACCTATTGAGAATATAAATACAGTTCATGCATTTTTATCATGCCTAATATATGTCTTTTTTGTTGCTATTTACGTCGCACCGACATAGATAGGTCTTATGGCGATGATGGGACAGGAAAGTGCTAGGAGTGGGAAGGAAGCAGCCGTGGTCTTAATTGAGGTACAGCCCCAGCATTTGCTTGGTGTGAAAATGGGAAAACACGGAAAACCATTTCAGGGCTGCCGACAGTGGGGTTCGAACCCACTATCTCCCGAATACTGGATACTGGCCGCACTTAAGAGACTGCAGCTATCGAGCTCGGTAGTAAAACATGGGTTGCTTTTCTAGAACTGGAGTTGGCCCACTGGTAAAAATTGGATCATGGATCAATTCGTATATGGCATTGAACATTGAACAACATATGGTACCGTATGCTAAACAAAACATGCCTCATGGGTGGTTGTATCAGCATGACGATGATCCTAAACATACCTCCAAGTTTGTCGAAATATGTCTCAACAAGGGTTATTGACTGGCCAAGTTAAAACCCTGACCTAAACCGAATTGGATATCTATTGAAGGAACTCAAAAGGCGAGTTAAAAGCAAAACGTACAGAAACGAGGAGGCATATTTCGAAGCTTTAAATGAAGCATGGTCCAATATTCCTGTCTCATGCCTTAAGAAATGAAAAATGAAATGTCGTATGGCTTTTAGTGCCGGGAAATCCCAGGACGGGTTCGGCTCGTCAGGTGCAGGTCTTTCTATTTTATACCCGTAGGTGACCTGCGCGTCGTGATGAGGATGAAATGATGATGAAGACAACACATACACCCAGCCCCCGTGCCATTGGAATTAACCAATTAAGGTTAAAATCCCCGACCCGGCCAGGAATCGAACCCAGGACCCTCTGAACCGAAGGCCAGTACGCTGACCGTTCAGCCAACGAGTATGCCTTAAGAAATTAGTGGACTCAATGACAACTCAATGTGCAGCAGTTTTACAAACAAATGGCTACCCGACTAAATACTAGATGATACGAAGTCCGTATGAACTTCTGGAATGGTTTTCCTGCTTAGTTATGTGTGTCAAAATATTTATGGTCTCCGTGTATTACTATAGTGTAATCATAAGTGTTATACACTTACGTTTGTATGAATGTGATGGTTTGGCAGGATGTAGAAATGGTCAAATTATTTGCGTTGTACAAGTGCACGCATTATGTTAATAAAGAAAGAGACCAGAGCAATTTAATCATTTGTCAAAATATTTTTTTTTTTTGCTAGGGGCTTTACGTCGCACCGACACAGATAGGTCTTATGGCGACGATGGGATAGGAAAGGCCTAGGAGTTGGAAGGAAGCGGCCGTGGCCTTAAGTCAAAATATTTATGGCCGGTACTGTATATAACACCGGTGGGATGAATCCCCCGCGCAGAAAGGATCATTATATTCTTTTAAATGTGTACATACTGTCCGGCGGAGAGACGTTCGATTCTGTGCAGCATTCCTATCCCGCGAGAGCTCATCCAACCCCAACGCGCAACACTGCACCGGCCCATCGTTCGCCAGGAAAACGTTCTCTCCTCGGACAATATGACATCTGATCAGCTCTCAGTGAGCTTTTGTTTCTTAGTCGCTCGGCGGGATTGAAGTCCTGCCTCCCACGAGCTGCCTGGCATTCAGGAACGTGGTCGAGTGGGCCTCAGCGATAAAGCGATCGTCCTATTCCCGGTTCGAGACCCGCCACGAACCCGATCCAGCACGTCAGCTTATGTCTCCTGATTCTCGAAAGCGTCTAATTCAACACGTCGCCGTACTCTGTGAGATGCCGTAGCGTCGTTAGATTTCCTTGTTCAACGAGAACAAGTACACGCTCTCGGATGTGAGGTCCTTGGTGTGCCACAGTTGCCGGTAGAATGACCTACCTGTGTGTAATAAGCGTGGAGGGATATCCTACAATCTGATTGTTTTGCCCGCTGTTGTTGCCGGCCAAGTGAAAAGAATTCCAAATAGATTCGAGCCAGCCATCTACCCGTTGTGAACCTCAGTCCGTACCCACTGATCTGCGGTAACAATTAAATGGCGTGTGGCTTTTAGTGGCGGGAGTGTCCGAGGACGAGTTTGGCTCGCCAGATGTAGGTCTTTTGATTTGACACCCGTAGGCGACCTGCGCGTCGTGATGAGGATGAAATGATGAAGACGACACATAAACCCAGTCCTCGTGCCAGCGAAATTAACCAATTATGGATAAAATTCCCGACCCTGTCGGAAATCGAACCCGGGACTGCTGTGACCAAAGGCCAGCACGCTGACCATTTAGCCATGGAGCCGGACTGATCTGCGGTGTATTTGTCTGCTTCCTACCTTCCACATGGCTCATATTTAAGGCCGTTTACAGGAAACGCGAATTGCTTGCCACACTTGTAGATGCTCGACTTCTAAATGAGTAATGTCTCACTGCTTCTCAGTACCGACTTAGGAACCACAGCATCATGGTTGCAAGTGACAATGCTCGTCACTGTACAGTTGGCCTTTTGCATTCGGGAGATAGTGGGCTCAAATCCCACTGTCGGCAGCCTTGGAAATGGTTTTCCGTGGTTTCCCATTTTCATACCGGACAAATGTTGGGGGTGTACATTAATTAAGGCCACGGCCACTTCCTTCCCACTCTAGCCTTTTCCTATCCCATCGTCCCCACTAGACCTATCTGTGTCGGTACGACGTAAAGCCAATTGTAAAAAAAAAAAAAAAAAACTACTTGGACTTAGGATTTTTCAGCGCATCACTTTCTCTGTCGTATGTGCGTTCTTCTTTAGCTTGAATATTCCACCAGCGGATAAAAGGCGATTTTCAACGTAAAAGGAAGTTTGAGTTGCAGGACAGTATTGGTAGGAAACTGCTGACCCCTGACCTACATACAGTGTAACATGCCTCTATATCGACGTAATGTTCATTTAAGCAAACGAACAATAGGGAACACGAGGCGAAACTAACTGCTCCCCCCGTATATGGAATATTTCAGAGTACTGGTAATACAATAGACTTTTCTGAGCTAGTGTGAGATTCAGCCGAATGATCAGCGTAGAGACCTTCGATTCGAAGTGTCCCGGATTCCATTCCCGGCGGGTCGGAAATTTTAATCACGTATGGTTAATTCCCCTGGTTCGGGGAATATACACTAGCAACAACCACATGGACACGCACAGGTTGCTTCAGCCACATCCCTCCACACAGGGTTGGTGTCAGGAGGGGCATCCCGCCGTAAAGCGCCCTCAAATCCACATGTGCGACAGAGTTCGCACCCGCGACCCTACAAGACTGTGGGGAAAAAGGGCAAAATATGAAGAAGAATAAGAATAAGAAGGTTGTAAGGTCCCGACATTTGGCGCAATCAGCTAGTCATCGTCTTTCTGTTCCCAAGACAGTGGCTATCTCGGCTGAAGTCGGTGGTACCTGAGGGTATTTAAACACAGCAACTTGGTGTCGCTGGATTCCGGGACATTAAAGAACTGTTCTAGGTCAAAATGACACAACCTCGACGTCTGTTACGACCGTCAGAAATCGGGACGGATTTAATTTAATTAATTAATTGATTATTAATGTTATTGGTTTTACATCCCAATAACCATTATTGCACTTTTTACAGACGCCGAGGTGCCAAAAGTTTGTCTCGCAGAAAATATTTTTAAAGTGCCGGTAAATCTACCAACACACGAAGCTGGCGTATTTGCTTTCTAATAACACCGAGGTATTGGTGCTCAGAATGTCAGCATTCTACTGTTTGTGCCACTCAGCTCGGATTATTATTATTATTATTAGAGTAGTAATGTGGTTAGTGTGATTAGCAGTCACTGCCGGAGGTCCGGGTTCGATTTCTGGCTCTGCCACGAAATTTGAAAAGTGGTACGATTGGTGGAACGGGGTCCATTCAGCCTCAAGAGGTCAACCTCAGCCATCCTCGAAGTGGTTTTCCGTGGTTTCCCACTTATCCTCCAGGCAAATGCGGGATGGTACCTAACTTAAGGTCACGGCCGCTTCCTTCCCTCTTCCTTGTCTATCCCTTCCGATCATCCCCCCAACAAGGTCCCCCCGTTCAGCATAGCAGGTGAGGCCGCCTGGGCGAGGTACTGGTCCTCCTCCCCAGTCGTATCCCTGATCCAAAGTCTCACGCTCCAGGACACTGCCCTAGAGGCAGTAGAAGTGGAGTCCATTGCTCAGTCCGAGGGAAAAAACCAACCTTGGAGTGTAAAGGGATTAAGAAAAAAGAAGGAAAGTGTGTAAAATCGATCCCGACTGTGCTCAATTACGCCAGCCTCGTGTAGGTAGATTTATAAGCAAATTTTTGGCACCCTAGAAGTGTTTCACTTATGAGGAAGTGATCCAAAGTCTTCGCGAAAGATAAATTCCTTCCAATTTTTCTCATTTACACGACATAAACCTAAAGAAATATCATTTTTAAATTAGTGCACTAACTGTTATTAGTGACGCTCGTTGTTAAGTCCTACATATTGCTTTTATGGTACAAAATTGCAGACAGCTGAATCAAGCGTATAGTCAACTCGTCAATATTGTTCCAGTTACTCCGGTTTGGGGTAGTTCGTGGAGTATGTTGAGATATGCATTTAGTCTGGCGAGAATGCGCAGAAAAAGTCTTTTTGCGCTGTTGGTTTTAGCGTGGTACCAACTCAGACAGATCTTTTGGCGATGAAGGGGTAGGAAAGGACGAGGAATAGGAAGGAAATGACCGTTGCTTTAAGTGAGGTACAACCCCAACATCTGCATGGCGTGATAATGGGTGAAACACGGGGTTCTAACCCAGCATATCCCGAATGGAAGCTAAGAGCTACACGGCCTCAGCCGTGCAACAAACCAGCTCATTGCGCAAAGAAAGAAGAAAAGTCTGGGAAGATGAACTTAGGATGGACATTAAGCACTCTTAAATCAATCAAAGGTATTTATGTTGACAATTGGGTTTCAGTGAGAATCGATGGTAGAATGAGTTCTTGGTTAAGGGCACTTACAGGGATTAGATAAGGCTGTAATCTTTCACCTTTGTTGTCCGTAGATTACATGGATCATCTTCTGAAAGGTATAAAGTGGCAGGGAGGGATTCAGTTTGATGAAAATATAATAAGCAGTTTGGCCTATCCTGACAACTTGGTCTTAATAGCAGATTGTGCCGAAAGCCTACAGTCTAATATACTGGAACTTGAAAATAGGTGCAATGAGTATGGTATGAAAATTAGCTTTTCTAAGACTAAATTGAAGTCACGAGATAAGAAATCCAAGAGAACTGTATGTCATATTGGAGATACAAAACTGGAACAGGTAGATAATTTAAAGTACTTAGGATATGTGTTTTCCGATTATGGTAGTGTAATAAGTGAGATTGAATCAAGATGCAGTAAAACTAATGCAGTGAGCTCGCAGTTACGATCAACAGTATGCTGTAAGAAGGAAGTCATCTCCTGGACGAAGCTATCTTTACATCGGTCTGTTTCCAGACCAACTTTAGTTTACGGGAGTGAAAGCTGGGTGGACCCACAATATCTTATTCATAAGCTAGAAGTAACAGACATGAAAGTGGCGACAAAGATCGCTGGTACAAACAGATGGGAACAATGGCAGGAGGGTATTCGAAATGAGGAGATGAAGGCTGGGTTAGGAACGAACTCGATGGATGAAGCTGTACCCATAAACCGGCTTCAGTGCTGGCGTCATGTAGGGCGAATGGAGGAGGATAGGTTACCTAGGAGAATAATGGACTCTGTATTGCAGGTTAAGAGAAGGAGATGGAGACCACGGGGACGATGGTTAGACTCAGTTTCTAACGATTTCCTGATAAGAGATCTAGAACTAAACGAGACCACAGAACTAGAGGATTGTGGCGATGATTAGTTATTTCACAAAGGCTTGAAGACTGAACGCTGAAAAGCATAACAGTCTATGATGAAGATGTACGTGTGATATAAATAAGAAGTAGCTGAGCTGTTAAAGAGAACTCCGGAAAATTGAGCACTCAAGATAGCTGTAATCAGCGTTAGAATGCGAACCTTAGTTGATCGAATGATGCAACAACTACGGAGGTGGAGACTAAATCTGAAGATTAGTCCACGCTACTCGGAACAGGCCTAGGTACTGTTGTACATATTCTCCTCATTCCTAATGTGGGCTTTATTTCTTAGCATGTGGAACTACATAAATCCCTCATCAACACAAAATTCATTTGACTGCGCGGTTCACGGCGTGTAGCTATTAGTTTGCGTTCGAGGGTTGGAACACCAATATTATCAACACTGAGAATGGTTTTCCGTGGTTTGCCATTTTCACACTATGCGAACACTGAGGCTGTACCTTAATTAAGGCCATGGCTCCTTCCTTCCTAATCCTATCCTATCATCCACATAAGAATAAGACCAGTCTGAGACAATGCAACGTAAAACCAACCGGAAGGAGGCACTTTATCAGTATATTAATAGGGATACAGTTTTTTAGTTCAACTGTGAATATAGTGTAACATTTCCTTAATATATTCCTTATGTTTGCAGTTACTGACTGATACCAACAAGTATATCAACATCATGTTAATAACTAGGAAACAGCAATGATTACACTTAGAAGTACTCTGCATGTTCCTCGATTGACACAATTATCGTCTCCGCTAGGTGACAGCAGAAGTTACAAATAGGTAGACACGATTAGTGCCAAGTAAACACTAGAAGGCTGTAGGAATATATAATTAAGTGAACGTTCCGGAGGGTGTATTAAAAGCCACACTGCTACAGATATGTCAGGAAATGAATTAATCGGGGATTAAAGTGGCTTTCGGTGTACATGCACCGTCTAAAGGGCTTCCCTGGCCATCGATCAGGCTCTTGACGGCTTGCAGTGCGGCCCCAGCTCAAAATTTATGAAAGAAAATACGGAAACACAGTTTGAAAAGTTAGCCACGCCTTTCCCAGTAACAATATGGCATCGTACACCGAGCTGATCCTGTATAACAATATTCAAGAAATATAAGATAGAGAGAGAAACGAAACTCGTACTTACCACCCGGAGAGAGACATGAGTCAGTTGTTTTGTGACATAACATTCCATATATGAAGTAAGCCTCAAATTGTATGATGACGTGGAAATATATATCTGAACTTGGACATCCATTAACTTGTGAACTTATATATCCTGTGAAGGGAAGTAACTGAAGTATCTTTAGATTTTCACAGAGTTGAACGAAAACTGTATGACATGATTTTGACAGTAACATATGTATCTTAACTTGGACATCCATTAACGTATGGACTGAGGACTTATATTTCCAGTATAGAAAATTAACTGAAGGATTGTTTCATTTCCACAGAGTCTAACGAAAATACATGCCTTTATCAAGGATTGTTCGTGTGGCGGATCGAAGACTTAATAGCCATCAATTCATAGATTGTATTAGTTGCATAAACGAAAGATTTCTTTCCTTTCTTCAAGCGGCAAATTTCAGTAAACGCCTGATACTGCAAGATATGCAGGTAGTGGATAATGATTTTAGTAGTGCAAACTAAAGAGTTTCCTTTCTTCCAAAACACCTATCTTTACGATTGATTCAAGATACAGAAGACTATACAAGCGCAAAATAAACGAGAGGTATGAAGTGCCGTCAAAATTAATATCCAAAAATATTCTTCATTTTCAGCCCTAAAAATGTGATCTTGCAGTTACTTCAAGTAATAGAATATTAGGGCTTACACATATATTTTATACAACGTATAAAAATTTGTTCTTTAGATATCAATGGACTCAAGTAAGAACCAGAAATTATTTCCTGTCATAAACTTAGTTTTTCTGTACATTCTAAATTCTGGAGGATGTAGAAGTTCACACCAAGAAGTACTGTAAAGGTTTCGCTATCGGTAAATATGCTTTCCAAGTTGCAGTCAGTAGAAGAATTGCGAAGCAGTGACCAACAATATTTTCCAACTCCTTTTTCTGCTCGCATGTTTGTTGTGTGTGTTACGAGCTCCCAGCTTCGATTTCGTCAACTTCCAGCTCCATCGGACGAGAAAACTAGGAGATTCTAGGCTGGCACAGAGGAGGCCTTCAGGAGCTTCTCTGCTTTGTGACGTGAACATATGTACATCTCCAACACCTAGCAGGAAAGAATCACTCGTTAATGGAAGACGTCATTTAATAATAATAATAAGAAGAAGAAGAAGAATAGCAGAGAAATGTACATACCTGTGTTACAGCACAAGATCCTAAGACGAGTACGTTCGTCTCCAGTCAGGTGGACACTTGCATCACACGCGCATATAATTTGTAAATGACTGTATATGTAAGTCCGTCACTCAGCTAGCTTTCTTTCATTCGTTGATATCACAATAAATTCCGATGACTGAAGTTTATTTGGATTTCAACCGTTTAGTGCAAGTTAAAATTATTTTACTTCTGAAAACTGTATTTATGGCAGATAGAAGATACTGAAGATTGGTTACAGCAGAATACGAAATACTTTGTAGAATTCAGGAGATTATTTTCATTTCTCTTGCCTACTTACATATTCGGTTACTGGTAGAACTATAAAGCAGGATCGTTCAAAAAACCCAGACCTGACAGCGACCGAGTAATCGTGTGTTTCACTTAATACGCTTCAGAAAAAATATTCCGGCTCCTTGGCTGAATGATCACCACTGTGACCTTAGGCTTAGTGGGCCCGGGGTTTGATTCCCGGTTGGGCTGAGGATTGCAGTCACGTCTGGTTAATTCTTCTGGCTCGGGAACTGGCCGTTTGAGTTTGTCTTAACACACACCCTCATTTACATACAACACGTCATAACTTACAACCAACCACCACAGAGACATGAAGGGCCTAATAGTGCACACATCCCTCCACATAGGGACTGTAACCGTACAGGAATCAAACCCCGAAACTAAGGGGCATATCAACTAAAATATAAATAATGGACATGATAATCAAATAGATATAGGACGACACTGATAATGTATTCAGTGAATAATAATTAATTTATGGTTGTTTTATAACGTAAGTGTATAATATTATAAAGGTATAATTCTGGATGCAGAGTCTTTGTAATAATGCAATGTATAGACAGATATTGTAACAAGGAAGGTCTATTGAAAAACAAGTCAGGTGGCTGGAGCTTACAAATAGAATTCTGAGACAGTCTTGCGATATTCTGCTGAATGCCTGGAGACAGCCCGAACAAATACGTGTGAGATGTATAACAATCCCCAGGGGCAGTAGACTGTGATATTCTTTTGTTTGACCAATTAGGACCATGAAATATTTGAATATTTAAATGAATGGACCAAGCCTGGTAGATAGATAAGGGTGCAATTGGTACCTAGGGACTTACTTTCCTCTAAGCCCCTGTGTTTCCTTTAACAATTTTCTTTAAGTCGTACCGGCACAGATAGGTCTTATGGCGGCAATGGGATAGGAAAGGGCTAGGAGTGGGAAGGAAGTGACTGTGGCCTTAATTAAGGAACAGGAACGAATGCAGTACTGGTCCCACATGGTGCGTAAGTCACTATTTAAGAGTACGCACCCGTGTAGCGTCATTCATATTGTGATATTCAGATTCGTATTCTTATTAACTGTCTTGTCTGACTACCGTCCTATTGTAACAGTCAAGCACCGTCTCTATGATTGAGACACACATGTAAGTGCAACGTTGCTCCAGTAAATGTAAGATGCTAACTTAACGTACAGTATTATTCTTCATGCCGGCCCTGTGGTGTAGGGGTAGCGTGCCTGCCTCTCACCCGGAGGCCCCGGGTTCGATTCCCGGCCAGGTCAGGGATTTTTACCTGGACCTGAGGGCTGGTTCGAGGTCCACTCAGCCTACGTGATTAGATAGCGGCCCCGGTCTAAAAAGCCAAGAATAACGGCCGAGAGGATTCGTCGTGCTGACCACACGACACCTCGTAATCTGCAGGCCTTCGGGCTAAGCAGCGGTCGCTTGGTAGGCCAAGGCCCTTCATGGGCTGTAGTGCCATGGGGTTTGGTTTGGTTTTAATTATTCTTCATAATATTCCATCTTATATATATATATATATATGGATGTTTAGCGCAACAAGTGTTAGATGTGAGTTCTACTGTAAAGTCTTGTACATTTAAGCAGACATCAGTTCATTATATGAGCTTACATTACGGACATACTGCGGTGGTGTATTTAGCGCGAATAGTATATAACGTGCGCTGATGGAGATACTCAGTTATATGAGTCACTATTATGGGATGGCAATAATTAGACAACGACATTTAGAAGTATGGTAATCTTGTATTCAAACACCATCGTGTGTGAATATTGTATATAAATTATGTTGATTTAAAATATGTGTAACTGCGAGGAGCGAGACACCAACCGAGGACCAACGGATGCAGAACGGGACCTGGAGCAAGAGATCGAATGTATCGAGTGATACTGTTATTATAGGAGAGTACCATAAGACCTATCTGTGTCGGTGCGACGTAAAGCAAATAGCATTTTCCTTTTTATGAAAGGAGAGTACTTCAGCAAATTGAGTACATCTCGTAATATTACGAGGGTCTCGCACCTATATAGTAAGATATCATTTATGTTGCGTGCAATAGTATTTCTAATGAACAGTCGTACCACAATCTGCCCTTCCCTTCTTAACTCCTGTTAAGATAACTTTCTAATCTCCTATCTCTTCCTTGTTATCTCCGAATACCATAACTCCTAACACAACCAGAGGCATCCTCTTTACTGACTCAGCCAGTTCTACTTTCTTTCTTCCGTAAGCCCCATTGATATTAATAGCTCTCATCGAATTCTATTTCGCTCGCCAAGTTGTTTGCAAAGACTCCCTTGCCTGTCAAATGGAAGTGGGACTCCGTTACTCCCACAGATCCGAGGTTTGCTTAAAACGTTCTGAGCGTGCTCGGTAAAAAATCTAGGAAGCAGGGTGCTACCCTACTTACACATAGTCCCAGTGAGAATCTGTCCTCTGACGGGTTAGGGACCGGCGGTGGATTGTATAATCCTAGCCACCTGAGAGCAAGGAGAACCATGACTCAGAATATGCCCAAGATGCCCACTCCCATTCCATAGCAACAGTTTGCCCGACTCTCAGGACCATTTACTAGGCCACTCAACCGTTGCCCATGTTCACGAACTAGGACATGACTACAGTAAGACCAAGAACCACCCATATTTTCTCTTGAAGATTCTGAGTGCTATTTAAATGTGTTGAAGGATCAATGTATGGCAAAGTAGGGATATTTAATAAATTTCGGAAAAATAAGGTCAAACCAAATAAATGTGCAATTAATTTCAGTTTTAATAACAATAATTAGAGATCGCAATATGGCAGATTGGCTTAAGGAAGTATATCCGCTCGCAAAACGGGGCTCAATCCACATGTGAGTGCCGATTCAAAGCAATTGGAATGAAGACCAGGAAAAAAAGGAGAAGACTTAGATAGTCTCATGGCTTCATTATAGTTGCATACATTCCACGATAACGGAGGAAGATTCTACTCCTAGTATATACCAGAAATAACTATTTAGTACGTTTCAGATCACAAGTGTGATTGTTTCATTTAGAGAATGGGACTTCTTGTTCATCAACACGGTGTACTGACTCCATGTGTGTTGTATAACTAATCACCTACGTACTGAAGTGTACAGCCTAAAACTGAAGGGAAAGTAGCCGTATTCTCGAGAGCATTTGCCTAGCGCTCGGCAAACGGACGTATTTGAAGACACTCCCATGTAGCTGGTTACAAATCGGCTTTGTGTATGTCCTCAAACCTCCCTTAAGATAATTAGCTGTTCAAACATTATGGACACTTGCCAACTTGGCCAACACCTGAACATGCTGAAATGTCCTCTCAACAGACTCATTAGCTCATAGGATTTTAAAGCAGTCTGGGTAATTAAGGAGCTAACCTTTCCTCATTGTAGCGACTGACACATTGCAGAATCATCCTAAATCTATTAAACCTGCTATCCGAACAAATTTGCAGAGCTTAAGACATTAACTGTTACGATCCCCATTTGAGAATACGTTTGCTGTAATACATTTGGAAGCAATATTTAAGTTGGCAGAGCCGATTTGTTCTTCTCATTGTTGGTCAGAATTTGTTCAATCAGTGCACAAGTGACTGTTAAATTGTGGAGTGTCTTGTAGGGAGAAAGTCATCAAGAGCCTAATGGGGTCTTTTCCCAGCTGCTATAGCTGCCTAATTTCAAGGCAAAATAAACTTAGTAAATTCAGTTTAGAAGTTAATTTCCCATACAAAACACGAATAATCACGTGTGAATTTTACAGCTTCGTGCAGTCCTCGTAAGGCAGACCCCCCGATGATGATGGGCGGTATCTGACGTGTGAAGTGAACTCAAGTCAGTGTAGTGTGTGTGTGAGTTGTTAGAGAGAGAACTGACCCTCAACTTCCGAGCCCAGGAATAAACCATACGCGGTCAAAATCCCACGCATCGGTCGTGAATCAAACCCAGAACATCTCAGTAAGAGACCACTCAGCCAAGGAGTAGGACGCAAGGGAAGTAAGCCCTCACACTTCTTCAGTGGATGTGGAAGAGGCATATTTGGAGACAAAAGCACAACTGATTATGGAACTGAAATAACTTAAGGCTAGTGACGAAGGATATGAGCTCGTACTCGGTGAGGTTGTTCACAGTAGAGACAGCCGTGTATTGATTCATGTTTGGAAACTAGAGAAACCCTTGATCATTTCGTGTCCTTACATTTACGGATACTCTTTTCACACTAGCGAGGGCACAGCAGCTTCCTGCCCAGTTGACTGCTTCAGTTCTCGTCCGATCTTATTTGTTTAAAGTCAGAGTTACTTCTTGAGGTTTTTGGCAACGTTGATAAAGGAAAGCGCCTAGAATGGGTAAATAGTGGTCATGGCCTTAGTTAGAGTACAGCCTGATGGTGGAAAGGGAAACCATCTTTAGGGCTATCGACGGAGGTGCTCGAATCTACCATCTGGCCAATGCAAGATTATACAGGGAGATGCAGCGGGAAGTTACTGCTACTTTAGCCACGTAGGTGGTCTGGGGAAATTCTTGCCTTGTTCCCGAGTGGCGGGGATAGAGTGAGCGGTCAGACAGCGCAGCGAGCATGGTTAGTGGTAAGCACGGAATAAGTGCTTAGTTTACGAGTAGAGTTCTTGTTGAGCGCACGTTATTACCGTTATTAGTGTTATATGATTACAATTGTTGATTGATATTAGTGTTAACTCTCAGTATAGTGACGTATAGTATCGGAAAAGGGGATACTTCTAGTTCAGAAATTTATTTTTTTGGGAAAACCGTCAGCAAATGTCTACGTCGTTTCTGTGCGCTGTAAAAGACAATAAATAACGAGATTATTCAGGAAGTGGCGAAAAACCGGGTCTGTTTTAAAGCCCTAGAGAATGAAATTAGACGACTTATAGGTGAAATTTCAGAGGCGGAGATGTGAGTGTTTCGGATTATTTTTACGCTAATGCACCGTTTGTATCGAGAACGATGGACATCATTTTCCACAGCTGCATGATGAAAGGTAAGATCTACATTAGTTTTTAAGATCAATCATTATTAACTCTTAACTAATAATTTAGGTGTACCATAATGAAACTGGACGACCACCCGTGCTGCCGCAGATTATACTGGTGAGTCTAGCAGTGGACTGCGGGCAATATGTTCTCCCGACGTCCCCTGTATAGTGCGGCGAATTTTCGCTGTCTCTCCCTGTGTATACACGACCCACACCGCGCGGTCAACTCACTCTGAATTATCAGCTCCGCCACTAATTACGTAGTAATGTGCCTGGCGGTCATTATTTAGACTTAGGGAAAGTAATTTTCCTGAAATATATCTGTGTGTGTTTAGAGGAAGTGGAAGGAACCCATGGTGAAACCATACTCATCATAGCCGTGTGATAGCACTGGGATGCTGATGATGATGCTTCTTGTTTTACGGGGCCTAACATCGAAGGTCATCGGGCCGCACTGGAATTCGTCGTCAAGCAGTGTCCCGGACTGGACTCACATAATCTGGTTACAACTGCGGGAGATGTATTGGTCTCCCAGAACCCTTCAGAGATGCACGAGAAAATAGCCACCGGAGAAAGCAGATCCTTGAGAATGTCGAACGCAGTCTTCGGTGAAACGTCGGGAGACCATATTCCTTCTGGACTACAAATACCCAACGTTTTGGAATGAGATAACCGTGATCTTGCGTCAGACACCATCACGATAAATGCTAAGAGTTAAAATCTTCGTCTTCGAGGATGGCTGAGAATTGGGATTTCAACGCCCGTCTACTTAACTGTCCTCACAATAGTGCACCTTGTTCTTGCACTAATGCCAGAACTTATGGAGTCGGTAATCGGACCCAGGGCATTTGAGACAGGAATCTCAATGTGTACTGCGAGACTACGAAGGCGGCAATAATAATAATAATAATAATAATAATAATAATAATAATAATAATAATAATAATAATATGGCGCAGTTTTGAGCTTGCATCCGGGAGGTAGTGGGTTCGAACCTCCCTGTCGGCAGCCCTGAAGATGCTTTCCCGTGGTTTCCCATTTTCACACCGGCCAAATACTGGGACTGCACCTTAATTAAGGCCTGGCCGCTTCCTTCCAACTCCTAGGCCTTTCCTATCCCATCGTCGCCATAAGACCTATCTGTGTCGGTGCGACGTAAAGCCAATTGTAAAAATTGTGAAAAAAATAATATGTGTACTGAATCCTCAGCCCGAAAGATGGTTGAATCCTCAACAGATCCTACATCAGCCATTAAAGATAATCTGGACATCACCGAGGAGCCATGTAAGGGAAAAAAGGAGTAAGGTAATTTCCCGTTCCTTTCCTTGCCGAACCAAATGTTGCTGTTGCATATCAGTCTGCCAAACCCAATGAAATGCCCACACGAGCCGACTCTCTGAACAACACTTCTCTACTCATCACTGGAACTGATTGTCTACAGATTGGACTAATACACTAAGTCACTTTCATAACGTCAAAGCCAAAGGATGACATCGAGAGAGAAAAATGTCATCTTTTTTATTGAGTGGTCAGGTGCAATGCCCCAATATATACAAACTCTGTTCATGACACCTCGATTGCAAATATATCCTTTTATATTTTGCATTATTTGCAATTTTGTAATTTTTTTGTTTTTTAATATTTTAAGAGCATTTTCTTTGATTTTGGAGAATTTTTCGGTCATACTTTGGAATGTTTTGTCTTTTTATGTTATTTTGTCCCTTTTGTCATGCTACCATATTATTTTATGATATTACGTCTGAAAGCCTTAACTAGTAATTATACAAATATTGAAATAAAACATTTCAGTATAATATTAAGTAGTCTTATTCTTGTTCTTTCGAGTCTTTGTTTCTGAATCATATTTATATTTTTAAATTTGTAGAAATTAATTCCTCAAGTTGTTTCTTATAACTTTTTAAAAGTTTTATACATTTTAATTTCACAAATCGTCCTTTATTATTTCGAGTTCTTTTCTAATGATTTCTTTTTCAACCAATGTATGTATGTATGTATGTATGTATGTATGTTTAGTCCTCAGCCCGAAGGCTGGTTGGATCCTCAACAGTTCCGCCATCAGCTGTCATAGATGGCCTAGGCATCACTGAAGAGGCGTACTAGGGAAATGAGGAGTGAGGTAGTTTCCCGTTGCTTTACTAACCGAGCCAGAAGTTGCTATTACATATCAGTCTGCCAAGCCCAACGAAATGCATGCACCAACTGACCCTATGAGCAATATTTTCACACCATTCATAGCAGGGACTGGCTACAGAAGGAATGGCATTACTAGGATCACTCATACCTCAGTCAGTTTCATTTTGTCAAAGCCAAGGATAAAGCTGAGACAGATCAATGAAAGTAACAAAATTGCTCTAGCCCATACCAGAAGACATAGTGCACTGTAAACACTAGGTCCCGCCAGCAAAGGCACTTTCAACCAATATCCATTGTATTGTGTATTCTTGGTCTTCGAGCAACCTCCAAATAAAAGGCCCATATTATGTACGTTGTAAGTTTGGTCTTCAACCCCATCCATTTATTGTTGGCTCTGTGTGCTGTAATAGTCTTTCCCGGTACCCTGGGCTTTAATTATTTACTGTAGAAAGACCCGTAGTAAAGATGCGCATAACATTCACTGTCCATCTTCGTATTTCTGAATCGTCATCGTACTTTGAACACCTATCGCGGAGCCTGCCAATTCCTGTCTACCATGCTAAAGAGTATCGCGTTTTGTATTGATGTTTGAGTTGTGAATGACCTGTGACTGTATTAAATGCTCCATCCTTTCACCGTTTTCTATGGATTCTCCTAGTACAAAAGAACCATTAGTGACCTTTAAATAGATGTTATGCTATCTTCCATCCACCGATGATCAGTATTATTTATAGGCCTATATATAAGTTGTATCACCAAATAGGAATAGTATTCTGACAAAAATGTGTGGCAAAAAGCTAAACTACAACACCGAGTAGATGAAGAAATACTGAACTGTTAGTACAAAGCAGTAAATACCACCTGTCACCTGGCGAAGAATGAGAACAACTCGCTTGTTCAAGGATCATCATCTGCTATGGCTTGTTTGGGGAGCCGGTTCAAACTGTCCAGTATGTATCTCCGTCCAAAATGTTTCAGATTCTAATATATTCTACTGAAAGACGTGATCGAGCCAATAGGAAGTACGAAGTAATGAAGAATGCAAGAACCAATGGACGAAGGGCGGACATTCAGTTTGAATTCTGTTTAGTTCTATTTCGTTACTCTGTACTGTAAACGAAGTCCAGCGTCTGCAATGATCACGGACTTCTTAAAGGACCTATCGTGTGCTTGGTGGCATTGTCTTCCGATGAACTTAATTGGTATGAAAAGAAATATCGGAGATATTCTCCAGCTGATGAGTAAATAGAAACTCTGAGTAGCCACTGATGTGGCCAACCCCATCGTAAACTTAGCTTCAAGAGCCCAGGTAGGCCAACAATGTCTCCGGTACTATAAGAAAAAGAATTGTTGGTATCCAGAAGTCTGGTTTGGTCCCATCCCGACACCTTACTGTTCTGCCCCTATTTTATCCCTACCGCTCTAGTAGCGATTTTGGGAGGAAGAAAAATGGAATTTCCATTCCGTTCTCATAATTTAGCAGAAAATACGAAAGAGAAGTTTTGTACGAGTCTTAGGCACATTTCAGAAAAAGGAACTTGTTTTGTACCAAGATGTTCGCAAGGTGACATATCATACCTATTTGGTGATACAACTTATATTTATATATAAATAATACTAATCTACGGTGGATGGAAGACAGCATAACATCTATTTAAAGGTCACTAATGGTTCTTTTGTACTAGGAGAACCCAGAGAAAACGGTGGAAGAATGGAACATTTAATACAGTCACAGACCATTGCATGGTATGTCACCTTGCGAACATCTTGGTAAAATCAAGTTCCTATCTCTGAAATGTATCTAAGACTCGTACAAAAGAGCGGCCGATATAAATCTTCGAAGACTAGTGCATGGTGGGTGTAAAGAAAAACGGAAGTCCAAGTATCCTGTACGATTATCCCAGACGAAAAACTCTGGACGTACCAAGATGAAGCATTCAATCCATTGTGAAAGAATAGTGTAATTTCTTACTTGCAAACTATTTTAATTCCAAGAGAAATACAGATGTAGCCCACAGCGCTTACAGTAACTTGGTGACTCTCACTGTTCACCACGCAGTATGTCAAGCGAGGGGAAGGAGAAGAAGAAGAAGAAGTTTCTCACTGGATTCTGAATGTGATATTTTAATGAAAGCAGAATTCTAGTGTCTAAATTTAAATTACAGGAAGAGCGACCGATATAAATCTTCGAAGGCTAGTGCATGGGTCGGTGTAAAGACAAACGGACGCCCAAGTATCCTTTACGGTTATCCCAGACGAAGAACTCTGGATGTACCAAGGTGAAGCAATAATAATAACCCTGAAGTCTGTGAATCTGGAAATAGCAAGGACATCCTAAGTAAACAAAGCATAGTATTTATATCTCCTAAAATAAACCACCGACAACAATACAACTCAATACAGAAACATATGTCCCATCGAAGTCTTATTAGATCGCTTGCTTCTGATTTCAGAGTTTCTCATAAGGAATATATTTAATATTAGTCTAACACTATAAGACGCATTTTATGACATAACTTAGAAGTCGAAGTTGAATGAGTCGATCGAAGCTTCGCACTTTCCCAGAGATTCTTTTGTGTTATTTCGACGTAACGTCAGGGTCAGCATCTCTGCTTAAGTCCTGGGAAGCACATATTAATCAAAAAGATGTACAGAATTATTGCAGACATTGTTATAGATGTCACAGCAACACAATTCCACATACTTGTAAGTACATTAGGCTGATTCCCCTAAGGCAAATTGAAAACTTTAGTTTAGGATTTTTTTTCCTTCGGAAATCAATATCTTGAAATGCAAGCTATATTCATAGCTTTCTTTCAGAACATCCAAACGTTGATTAAATTTTTTGTGACGTTATGCAACTAGAAGTTGCTTGCTTGTTGATGATGCTTGTTGTTTTAAGGGGCCTAACATCGAAGGTCATCGGCCCCAACTAGAAGTTCAATGATAGGAAAGCTACTAAATGAAATCATACTGAGTTTCACGAAAAATTGTTCAGTGGATTTACAAAGGTAAGTTAGAACATCAGTGAATACGTAGCGCTCCTACTAGCAAGTAATTCAACTACTGTCGCTTAATCTCGACGCTGACATTGGCTATTCAGATTATAATTTTCCCAAGGGTTTTTCACACTAACTTCAATCATCAAGTGCGTGTGTAAATAATAACAGAGGGCGTTCAACTTCGACTTCTGAATGCTCTCAAATACACGTCTCAATATGTATGGCTACAATACCTAACTTCAATCTGCATTACGAGCGTCATTCGGAACTTCCTAACTCTAGAGTGTATTTACTTTAAAGGAACTCCGTGAAAGAAACTGTGATGAGAATGTACAAACTATGCTCCCGAAATACTTCATGCTTATCAGGTCTGAGTCAAATGTATATCTGAAGAGGGGAAGAGAGAATAGCATAGATCAGGAAGCAATATATGGATCCTTAGAGACACAGACGGGTTCATCATGAGACAATGAATAAATATGCCATTTTGAGGAGAAGCAGGGTGTCTAACAGTCTGCTATTCCAGTTCATTTCGTGATTCTGTACGCTTAACATCTCGTGGATGACATTTACGCGTAGGATATAAAATGCACGCTGGTCTGAGAGTTATGCCTCAAGTCCCTTAAATGGTACACACGGTCACATATGGAAAATAATTCCAAATTTGTTCGTCTTACATCAACTCTTCACCTGAGTTCCAGCTCGCGCTCCAACAATGGACCCTCTTTAATTCAAAATGAGGCATACCGTCAACATGGCAGGCCGTTTTATAGAACGGGCCGTAAATATGACTAACAGTCGATCCCTGGAGACGGTTGTTGGTGTCTTTGTTGGTAAACTTATTAAGGAAGAAATGATAGCAGCTGTATTCTGGAAGCAAATTTGTATAGTCCTTAAATTCCTGAAAATCAAGAGTCAAGTACTTACAACAAATAAAAAAATCTCCAGGAGGGTTCGAAATTTCTACACATAAGTGTGTCTGGCACAATAAAACCAGACTTTACAATTTTATGTTTCTGAAGCGGTGAACAATCTTAGTAACCGAGTGACTAACATTCTCGAGTCCATTGTGGCGTTGGAATTCAGGTGCAGAGTTCGGTATCTCAGCAGACAGCAGACCAAGGATGAGTTGAAGAGTCCTCTGCAACGAGAGGAGCATTTCAGCAAGCACAGCACTAGTCCTACTTTTGCACAGGACTCTTCAAAAAGTTTTCAAATTAAAGTGAAACATATATAAAGTCGGTACAAAAATATATTTCAGCATTTTGTAATTTAAAGAAACAAAACAACTATACGTAACAAAATGTTGCAACCAGTGTAGAAAGCCATTGAATGCTTGGTTGTATTTCATCTTGAGTAATATCAGGTCCCCTGCAGCAAAATTCCAATAGAGTAGTTCTCTGTCTGCATGAAACATTCAACTAATTATCCACTAATCTCTTCTTAAATCTTAACCACGTCACTTTCTTTGTAAGAGACGAGACTTCATTGTTTCCGTGAAATATTTACGGTAGGAATCTCATCTGTGTTTTTACCTATTATCCACTAAGTTCACGTCTGAAAGCCTCCACTCCTTACATTTCCGGGCTTCGTTCCTCTAAAATAGCACGAATTATATACCTCGTGATGAGAAACATGGTAATTCCTTTCCATCATACTCGTTCTTCTTCCCCACTATGCATTATTCCTCTAGCCCAATTGTATTAGTTGCCCTTCACGGCAAGGTTTCCTTTCGAGCTCAGAATGTTGTCTCTCTGTGCTGAACAATATTTCCATATATTGATTTTTAAAAAAGTAAATACTTTACGCACTATGCATCTTCCTTGAATTAAACAATCAGAGGCTCGTGATATTTGTGCTGGAAACTTGCCCGCACTTTCCTCTTCGACAGGAATTTTGTGTTTTTATGAATATGCATTTACAAGCTGAAAACACCCTCATTGGTCTTTAATTAAAACTCAGAGAATTTCAAATGACTCAGAAAACAGACTTGCGACGCATCAATCACAGCCACAGTTTTGAAGCCGTTTACATAATCCATTTAAAGCAGAATATTCATACTGGAAATGATGAAGTCGTACTGGAGACAGTCTGTGCATTTTGAGAAGATGTGATTTGATTTCTTGGGCTGTTGGATTTGTCTGATTGTTTCTCTTCCCTACTAGCTTCTTACTTCAAAACTCTTAGTTCAGACATTCATAAGCAATGTAAGTAAACGTTTCCTTACACATTAATAAAGAAAAATATTCTCAAGACTATAAGTCATGGTATACATGGTTAATAAATGTAAAGAATAAGAAGCGAGATAAAGGGTACTTCACATTCCTTCGTATCATCTCTACGAGTACTGTTGGTTAACGCAGTATTTAAACTTATTAAACATTATTTTTGCACATTTAGAAATTTTCCATTTTATAACATTACTATTTGTGTGAAGATGTATATTATTTTTGTAATGCTGAGTGGAATGAATAATTCCTCAATTAAAAACAATATGATGTGTATTACTTTGAAGCATATCAGATTATCCCATAGTCTCCAAGCTTCTATGTGGAAGGGAAACGAGAGAAATATTGCGGAAGCTTTGAAGCTTGTTTGTTAATGTGCAGTTGCCATCAATTGTCAAGATTTTCACTATGAATAGATATATTTCGATTATTCAACTAACTCAAAATCAGTGATGACATACATGGCTGCAAAGGTTAATGTCATGTAACATGATGATGTGGGACTTTGTATCGATAATATCATTGTTAACTGATTGTTTCGTAAGAAATGAAAATTAAGAAGATCACCATAAATTTCCTTCCATTGACATCCTACGATTTATTTAAATATAAATATATTTTAATCCTTGCCCACAATAAGCTTAAAGATATTACAGCGTTAATTAACAGATAATTTTATCTTGTGTCAATTTCTTATGTTGACTACAACAGGTATTGTAAGATTTATACATTTTGGTGACCAACATCCTCTTCTTCTTGCGATGACTTTATACGACAATTCCACTAAAGATAGGATAACTAAAGCAAATAGTGCTTGAAATCTTGACAATATCACTTCTGAAATGCGCGGATTCTTGGCATTATTCCTCATATTCAGTAAAGAATTCATAATTAACAGAGTATGAATATATTTGATGCAAGGGACATGTGGTCAACTTCAAGCAACGTAAAAACGAACAATGAATTTCCAAATTCCTCATCCTTGTAATTTTGCATAAATTATTGTAATTGTTGCCATAAATTACAAAAACATGCTTCATTTGCAGACCATAGATTTCACTTCTAAATTTCGATCGATGATTGGACACAATGCATTGTATTTTCATAAAATAGTGTACTTGGATTTTGAAAATCTTTCTTATGAAATGAAAGACTCCAGATTTTCAACAAAATACTGTAGAAAATCACTTATAGCATTCATTGTATTTCTTGTTGGAAAGTGCTACTCACGATACGTACATGCCGCATATGGGTGAATTGTTTTATATCCAGATGTTGGTGCCGCAGTTCTGGTCCATTGATGGCATACCAAGTAAATATAAATATATTTAGTTCATCTTTCTATTCAGCACTTAAGATTTATAAAAGTATCGGATAATATCAAGTGTCAGGTCAGCCAGAAAAACACTCTATGATTGTAAATTAAGACATTTCCTCTGATGAATTGTTTTACATTCTCAAATTACAAATAAAATAAATATATAGTTTGAACAAGTATTTGGTTCTGATTCAGGGTTGAACTGATATTCAGTTTTGTTCGATGTTCCATGGCGTTTACCAACAACAAACATGATATTACAATATCATCATTCCATGAGAAAGCACTTGATTTAGACTATAGGTTTCACTCTTCATTCACCCTGTGGTATAAAAGCAAGCTTGTTGTTTTACGTGATCAAAGCCAAAGGACGATGTGGTATGCTTTCCATACAGATGATGCGAAGTGTTCATTATCATGGATCAAAACAACTTGCGATTACTCATTGAAACACATTAACGATCAGAGGACGTTCTTATTGTTTATAAATGTGATCCATTCAATTGATTGTTATTCACGTACAGTGCAAGTAACTCACCGTATTCCTCTGCAGGTGTAAACGTCAAATTCAACTCCATTTATCCTGCCCTAGTATTGAATTTCCTCAGTTAACCACCACGAAAAAGAGATGCTTGCGTTATCTTCAGCAAGTGTAGGAGCACGAATATCTCAGTAATGCACCTGAATTTCATTATAACTCTTTGATATTCACTCTAACTAATAGCTTTACATGCGGTCGATTTCTTGGAAATTTAAATGTCACTGATGAATTGTTTTAAATTCTCAAATTACAAATAAAAGAAAGGTATAGTGAAATCAAGTATTTGGTTCTGATTCAAGGTTGAACTGATATTCAGTTTTGTTCATTACTCCATAATGAGAGTAGGATGCTTGAAGTGTCATATAATGGGTACAATCACTACTAATTTTCTTCCAAGGACGGAGATCTGACACTTTATCTTCTGAAAAACGTTTGGTGGCATTTAACTTTTTGTCCCATTTTTCATAAAACTTCTTGATGTGTGGGATCAGTCCGACTGTTGTTGAACATCATAGATCACATTCAAATTATAAGTTGTAATTATATTTAAAAACACAAGATCTCATAATTAAGCTACATATATATTACTCCTTTTTCCAATAAACAATTCACATTTGTAACTACTTGAGTTTTAACGAAGACGTTATAAAATATAACAGCAGATTTCTTGCGAGAAAATTTACTGCAAGTTTCGTTGTATACAGCTTGAATTGTACTTAAAGTTGAGCTCGCTGTAGTGACTAGAATAGAAAAATATTTCCTAAATTTATTTTGTAGATTATATTTGAAGAACTGAAAGATTACTGTTAAAGCAAGCAGTTATTTATCAAAAGTATTAAGATATTCATTCACCATTATGAATAAAGTAATAGTTGCATTTTACTATATTGTTTGTATGAGCAGAAATCGTATTTCTTCAAGTAATGAACACTGCCTCAATTAAACAAACGTCTTAACTGCATGAACATTATAAATGATCAACAGAGATCTTGGCACTGAGGTAAAAAACAAACGATTACTGTTCTTTTGCCAGGTACAAACGAGTGCTGCTCGATTTCATTTTTATATGATATGAGAATATACTATATACACTATATCTATTCCTCGAAATATAAATGCAGATATTTTACATGAAGATTTACTTGAAGGCCACTTTATGTTACTTTATGTTAGATTCGGAAAAATGAATTCTATAAGCTCTGTAAGTCATCAATTTCCCTCGTCATCAGAAAAGGGAGCTCTTAAAAACTTTTACTCTAATATCATCATTTCAGGATAAATATCTAAGAACGTTTAGCAAAGAAGTACCTTCTAATGTAACTGAAAAATATGCTTGAAATGAATAAGCTAATCTAGTCTGAGTGTCTTGCTTGAGCACTCATTTAAGGCACATTTCTTTATTCAAAGTATATTCCGAGAATCGTGTCCTATATAATTAAATAACAATCCTTAAAGAATGTGCCACAACGATTTGTTCAGTAGTTTGGTTGATAAAAAGTATGCATAATTCGAATACTTCATTCCTTCCAGCACCATACTTCAATTTTCCAATATATTTGCAAGAACCCGGTAATTTAACACCAAAGTCGACATCCTGCTTAAGAGGGAGATCATCTCTCAGAAGGTGGTTAAATATCGGGAGTTCGACCCTTGATTCTTTTCAGATATGTATTTCATGATGCGTGCTTTTAGCAACATATGAATATTACTGTAAAAAACTAATTCGGCTTGTATTCATGAAGATTTTGCGATGTCTTCTAAATATAACTTATAAGATCATTCTAACGGTAACTTGTTTTATTTTTCTTTCAAGATTGTTCCCTCTTCAGCAGCGTGCTCGAGATACCGAACTCTGTACTTTCACCTGACTTCCTCCAGGATAATGGTGATAATCCATAGGTTTTTTTGCCCTTTCTTTCAACATTCAAACTAACTTTCAGCAATTGTGCATAAAAATTAAAATCTTGCTCCACTGACAATGTACGCTTTACTTCCTCGGTTACTTTGATTATTCATTGCCATACAGTTTCTAACTGGTGGCAGAAAGCATGGAGAATGTGGCCACCTTAAAAATAGCCTGTAGAGTACGGCGCTGCAGGTCGGTGAAAACCAAGCGAGGCTTCTTGGGGGCGGGCGTGTGGTCTGGTTGGTTCTGGGAGTCTTCTTTCCTCTTGCAGGCTGAAACACACACAACAAAGGTAATATGTAATATGTACACTTCGCATCTGGCAGTCGATCAACTCTGATGAGAGAGTTGAAGGACTGCCGCAACTCAACTAGTATATGCAAACATGCCAACATGCAAAAAAGTAAGCAATAAATGAGAGAGACATAGAAAAATCGTGTTAGGAAATTTTCATACGCCACAAAAGGTATATTCCTCAAGATATTTATAATGGACTTTACAGTATGCTTATTGCCATAACATCTTCCACTCCACGGAAAATCTCACCATACTGAATTATTCCTAATTTAACTTATTACATTATATATTTTTAAGTCAAAATATTTCTTACATCATTGTTAAAATGGAAGTGGGAAGGTTTAACACAGAATTGTACGGAAGGAAACGCTACCCACTGCGGGCTGCAACAAGAGAGAATTCTTCGCGATAAAGTTCAGCCCTTGGCCACGACAGTATTTAACAAATATTGTGCATAACCCATTCACGCTGCCATTGGCAAGAGAGTTAGTAGGTTGTGTTTCCCGGCAGATGCTCTGGATGGGATCTATGCCTCATAGATGCATCGCGATTTCCTTGAACGTCTGGAAGAAGATAAATGCAATAAAGCAGTACTTGTGTTGTCCAATACTGAAGGAGTAATAACACTGTAAATAACTGTATTATACATAAAGTGAAACTAAGCATGCATCACACGCTTAGAACAAATAATGCGCACAGCACGTGCCAAATACCGTACAGGATATTGTTAAGTAAACTATGAAACTCAGGAAACTAAACCATACTTTAGCAAACATAATCTGTTCAATAAAGGCATCTGACTCTGTCTTATGACCTGCAAATATTGGAGTATCATATGTTAGGTCTTCTCAGGTGACCACTGTTCAGTCATATGGCCAGCAGATATTGTAGTGTCACATGTCAGACCTTCTGAGGTAACCAGTGTTCAGTCATATGGCCAGCAGACATTGTAGTGTCACATGTTAGACCTGAGATAACCAGTGTTCAGTCATATGGCCAGCAGACATTGTAGTGTCACATGTCAGACCTTCTGAGATAACCAGTGTTCAGTCATATGGCCAGCATATATTGATGTGTCACATGTTAGGCCTTCTGAGATAACCAGTGTTCAGTCATATGGCCAGCAGATATTGTAGTGTCACATGTTAGGCCTTCTGAGATAACCAGTGTTCAGTCATATGGCCAGCAGACATTGTAGTGTCACATGTTAGGCCTTCTGAGATAACCAGTGTTCAGTAATATGGCCAGCAGACATTGTAGTGTCACATGTCAGACCTCCTGAGGTAACCAGTGTTCAGTCATATGGCCATCAGATATTGTAGTGTCACATGTTAGGCCTTCTGAGATAACCAGTGTTCAGTCATATGGCCAGCAGACATTGTAGTGTCACATGTTAGACCTTCTGAGATAACCAGTGTTCAGTCATATGGCCAGCAGACATTGTAGTGTCACATGTTAGACCTTCTGAGATAACCAGTGTTCAGTCATATGGCCAAAAGACATTGTAGTGTCACATGTTAGACCTTCTGAGATAACCAGTGTTCAGTCATATGGCTAGCAGACATTGTAGTGTCACGTGTCAGACCTTCTGAGGTAAATATTGTTCAGTCATATGGCCATCAGATATTGTAGTGTCACATGTTAGGCCTTCTGAGATAACCAGTGTTCAGTCATATGGCCAGCAGACATTGTAGTGTCACATGTTAGACCTTCTGAGATAACCAGTGTTCAGTCATATGGCCATCAGATATTGTAGTGTCACATGTTAGGCCTTCTGAGACAACCAGTGTTCAGTCATATGGCAAGCAGACATTGGAGTGTCACATGTTAGGGCTTCTGAAATAACCAGTGTTCAGTCATATGGCCAGCAGATATTGTAGTGTCACATGTTAGGCATTCTGAGATAACCAGTGTTCAGTCATATGGCCATCAGATATTGTAGTGTCACATGTTAGGCCTTCTGAGATAACCAGTGTTCAGTCATATGGCCAGCAGACATTGTTGTGTCACATGTTAGACCTTCTGAGATAACCAGTGTTCAGTCATATGGCCAAAAGACATTGTAGTGTCACATGTTAGACCTTCTGAGATAACCAGTGTTCAGTCATATGGCTAGCAGACGTTGTAGTGTCACGTGTCAGACCTTCTGAGGTAAATATTGTTCAGTCATATGGCCATCAGATATTGTAGTGTCACATGTTAGGCCTTCTGAGATAACCAGTGTTCAGTCATATGGCCAGCAGACATTGTAGTGTCACATGTTAGGCCTTCTGAGATAGTGTTCAGTCATATGGCCTGCAGATATTGTAGTGTCACATGTTAGGCCTTCTGAGATAACCAGTGTTCAGTCATATGGCCAGCAGACATTATAGTGTCACATGTTAGGCCTTCTGAGATAACCAGTGTTCAGTCATATGGCCAGCAGATATTGTAGTGTCACATGTTAGGCCTTCTGAGATAACCAGTGTTCTGTCATATGGCCATCAGATATTGTAGTGTCACATGTTAGGCCTTCTGAGATAACCATTGTTCAGTCATATGGCAGCAGACATTGTAGTGTCACATGTTAGGCCTTCTGAGATAACCAGTGTTCAGTCATATTGCCATCAGATGTTGTAGTGTCACATGTTAGGCTTTCTGAGATAGTGTTCAGTCATATGGCCAGCAGATATTGTAGTGTCACATGTTAGGCCTTCTGAGATAACCAGTGTTCAGTCATATGGCCATCAGATGTTGTAGTGTCACATGTTAGGCTTTCTGAGATAGTGTTCAGTCATATGGCCAGCAGATATTGTAGTGTCACATGTTAGGCCTTCTGAGATAACCAGTGTTCAGTCATATGGCCAGCAGACATTGTAGTGTCACATGTTAGACCTTCTGAGGTAACCAGTGTTCAGTCATATGGCCAGCAGATATTGTAGTGTCACATGTTAGGCCTTCTGAGATAACCAGTGTTCAGTCATATGGTCATCAGATATTGTTGTGTCACATGTTAGGCCTTCTGAGATAACCAGTGTTCAGTCATATGGCCAGCAGACATTGTAGTGTCACATGTTAGGCCTTCTGAGATAACCAGTGTTCAGTCATATGGCCAGCAGACATTGTAGTGTCACATGTTAGGCCGCCTGAGGTAACCAGTGTTCAGTCATATGGCCAGCAGATATTGTAGTGTCACATGTTAGGCCTTCTGAGATAACCAGTGTTCAGTCATATGGCCATCAGATATTGTTGTGTCACATGTTAGACCTTCTGAGATAACCAGTGTTCAGTCATATGGCCATCAGATATTGTTGTGTCACATGTTAGACCTTCTGAGATAGTGTTCAGTCATATGGCCAGCAGACATTGTAGTGTCACATGTTAGGCCGCCTGAGGTAACCAGTCTTCAGTCATATGGCCAGCAGATATTGTAGTGTCACATGTTAGGCCTTCTGAGATAACCAGTGTTCAGTCATATGGCCATCAGATATTGTTGTGTCACATGTTAGGCCTTCTGAGATAACCAGTGTTCAGTCATATGGCCAGCAGATATTGTAGTGTCACATGTTAGGCCTTCTGAGATAACCAGTGTTCAGTCATATGGCCAGCAGATATTGTAGTGTCACATGTTAGGCCTTCTGAGATAACCAGTGTTCAGTCATATGGCCATCAGATATTGTAGTGTCACATGTTAGGCCTTCTGAGATAACCATTGTTCAGTCATATGGCCAGCAGACATTGTAGTGTCACATGTTAGGCCTTCTGAGATAACCAGTGTTCAGTCATATTGCCATCAGATGTTGTAGTGTCACATGTTAGGCTTTCTAGATAGTGTTCAGTCATATGGCCAGCAGATATTGTAGTGTCACATGTTAGGCCTTCTGAGATAACCAGTGTTCAGTCATATGGCCATCAGATGTTGTAGTGTCACATGTTAGGCTTTCTGAGATAGTGTTCAGTCATATGGCCAGCAGATATTGTAGTGTCACATGTTAGGCCTTCTGAGATAACCAGTGTTCAGTCATATGGCCAGCAGACATTGTAGTGTCACATGTTAGACCTACTGAGGTAACCAGTGTTCAGTCATATGGCCAGCAGATATTGTAGTGTCACATGTTAGGCCTTCTGAGATAACCAGTGTTCAGTCATATGGTCATCAGATATTGTTGTGTCACATGTTAGGCCTTCTGAGATAACCTGTGTTCAGTCATATGGCCAGCAGACATTGTAGTGTCACATGTTAGGCCTTCTGAGATAACCAGTGTTCAGTCATATGGCCAGCAGACATTGTAGTGTCACATGTTAGGCCGCCTGAGATAACCAGTGTTCAGTCATATGGCCAGCAGATATTGTAGTGTCACATGTTAGGCCTTCTGAGATAACCAGTGTTCAGTCATATGGCCAGCAGATATTGTAGTGTCACATGTTAGGCCTTCTGAGATAACCAGTGTTCAGTCATATGGCCATCAGATATTGTTGTGTCACATGTTAGGCCTTCTGAGATAACCAGTGTTCAGTCATATGGCCAGCAGATATTGTAGTGTCACATGTTAGGCCTTCTGAGATAACCAGTGTTCAGTCATATGGCCAGCAGATATTGTAGTGTCACATGTTAGGCCTTCTGAGATAACCAGTGTTCAGTCATATGGCCATCAGATATTGTAGTGTCACATGTTAGGCCTTCTGAGATAACCATTGTTCAGTCATATGGCCAGCAGACATTGTAGTGTCACATGTTAGGCCTTCTGAGATAACCAGTGTTCAGTCATATTGCCATCAGATGTTTTAGTGTCACATGTTAGGCTTTCTGAGATAGTGTTCAGTCATATGGCCAGCAGATATTGTAGTGTCACATGTTAGGCCTTCTGAGATAACCAGTGTTCAGTCATATGGCCATCAGATGTTGTAGTGTCACATGTTAGGCTTTCTGAGATAGTGTTCAGTCATATGGCCAGCAGATAATGTAGTGACACATGTTAGGCCTTCTGAGATAACCAGTGTTCAGTCATATGGCCAGCAGACATTGTAGTGTCATATGTTAGACCTTCTGAGGTAACCAGTGTTCAGTCATATGGCCAGCAGATATTGTAGTGTCACATGTTAGGCCTTCTGAGATAACCAGTGTTCAGTCATATGGTCATCAGATATTGTTGTGTCACATGTTAGGCCTTCTGAGATAACCAGTGTTCAGTCATATGGCCAGCAGACATTGTAGTGTCACATGTTAGGCCTTCTGAGATAACCAGTGTTCAGTCATATGGCCAGCAGACATTGTAGTGTCAAATGTTAGGCCGCCTGAGGTAACCAGTGTTCAGTCATATGGCCAGCAGATATTGTAGTGTCACATGTTAGGCCTTCTGAGATAACCAGTGTTCAGTCATATGGCCATCAGATAGTGTTGTGTCACATGTTAGACCTTCTGAGATAACCAGTGTTCAGTCATATGGCCATCAGATATTGTTGTGTCACATGTTAGACCTTCTGAGATAGTGTTCAGTCATATGGCCTGCAGACATTGTAGTGTCACATGTTAGGCCTTCTGAGATAACCAGTGTTCAGTCATATGGCCAGCAGATATTGTAGTGTCACATGTTAGGCCTTCTGAGATAACCAGTGTTCAGTCATATGGCCAGCAGATATTGTAGTGTCACATGTTAGGCCTTCTGAGATAACCAGTGTTCAGTCATATGGCCAGCAGATATTGTAGTGTCACATGTTAGGCCTTCTGAGATAACCAGTGTTCAGTCATATGGCCAGCAGATATTGTAGTGTCACATGTTAGACCTGAGGTAACCAGTGTTCAGTCATATGGCCACCAACATTGTAGTGTCACATGTTAGACCTGAGATAACCAGTGTTCAGTCATATGGTCATCAGATATTGTAGTGTCACATGTTAGGCCTTCTGAGATAGTGTTCAGTCATATGGCCAGCAGACATTGCAGTGTCACATGTTAGACCTGAGATAACCAGTGTTCAGTCATATGGTCATCAGATATTGTAGTGTCACATGTTAGGCCTTCTGAGATAACCAGTGTTCAGTCATATGGCCAGCAGATATTGTAGTGTCACATGTTAGGCCTTCTGAGATAACCAGTGTTCAGTCATATGGCCAGCAGATATTGTAGTGTCACATGTTAGGCCTTCTGAGATAACCAGTGTTCAGTCATATGGCCAGCAGATATTGTAGTGGCACATGTTAGACCTGAGGTAACCAGTGTTCAGTCATATGGCCACCAATATTGTAGTGTCACATGTTAGACCTGAGATAACCAGTGTTCAGTCATATGGTCATCAGATATTGTAGTGTCACATGTTAGGCCTTCTGAGATAGTGTTCAGTCATATGGCCAGCAGACATTGCAGTGTCACATGTTAGACCTGAGATAACCAGTGTTCAGTCATATGGCCAGCAGATATTTTAGTGTCACATGTTAGGCCTTCTGAGATAACCAGTGTTCAGTCATATGGCCAGCAGATATTGTAGTGTCACATGTTAGGCCTTCTGAGATAACCAGTGTTCAGTCATATGGCCAGCAGATATTGTAGTGTCACATGTTAGACCTGAGGTAACCAGTGTTCAGTCATATGGCCAGCAGATGTTGTAGTGTCACATGTTAGGCCTTCTGAGATAACCAGTGTTCAGTCATATGGCCAGCAGATATTGTAGTGTCACATGTTAGGCCTTCTGAGATAACCATTGTTCAGTCATATGGCCAGCAGATATTGTAGTGTCACATGTTAGACCTGAGGTAACCAGTGTTCAGTCATATGGCCAGCAGATATTGTAGTGTCACATGTTAGGCCTTCTGAGATAACCAGTGTTCAGTCATATGGCCAGCAGACATTGTAGTGTCACATGTTAGACCTGAGATAACCAGTGTTCAGTCATATGGCCAGCAGACATTGTAGTGTCACATGTTAGACCTGAGATAACCAGTGTTCAGTCATATGGCCAGCAGATATGGTAGTGTCACATGTTAGGCCTTCTGAGATAACCAGTGTTCAGTCATATGGCCAGCAGATATTGTAGTGTCACATGTTAGGCCTTCTGAGATAACCATTGTTCAGTCATATGGCCAGCAGATATTGTAGTGTCACATGTTAGACCTGAGGTAACCAGTGTTCAGTCATATGGCCAGCAGATATTGTAGTGTCACATGTTAAGCCTTCTGAGATAACCAGTGTTCAGTCATATGGCCAGCAGACATTGTAATGTCACATGTTAGACCTGAGATAACCAGTGTTCAGTCATATGGCCAGCAGACATTGTAGTGTCACATGTTAGACCTGAGATAACCAGTGTTCAGTCATATGGCCAGCAGACATTGTAGTGTCACATGTTAGACCTGAGATAACCAGTGTTCAGTCATATGGCCAGCAGACATTGTAGTGTCACATGTTAGACCTGAGATAACCAGTGTTCAGTCATATGGCCAGCAGATATTGTAGTGTCACATGTTAGGCCTTCTGAGATAACCAGTGTTCAGTCATATGGCCAGCAGATATTGTAGTGTCACATGTTAGGCCTTCTGAGATAACCAGTGTTCAGTCATATGGCCAACAAACATTGTAGTGTCACATGTTAGTCCTGAGATAACCAGTGTTCAGTCATATGGCCAGCAGACATTGCAGTGTCACATGTTAGACCTGAGATAACCAGTGTTCAGTCATATGGCCAGCAGACATTGTAGTGTCACATGTTAGACCTGAGATAACCAGTGTTCAGTCATATGGCCAGCAGACATTGTAGTGTCACATGTTAGACCTTCTGAGATAACCAGTGTTCAGTCATATGGCCAGCAGATATTGTAGTGTCACATGTTAGACCTGAGATAACCAGTGTTCAGTCATATGGCCAGCAGATGTTGTAGTGTCACATGTTAGGCCTTCTGAGATAACCAGTGTTCAGTCATATGGCCAGCAGATATTGTAGTGTCACATGTTAGGCCTTCTGAGATAACCATTGTTCAGTCATATGGCCAGCAGATATTGTAGTGTCACATGTTAGACCTGAGGTAACCAGTGTTCAGTCATATGGCCAGCAGATATTGTAGTGTCACATGTTAGGCCTTCTGAGATAACCAGTGTTCAGTCATATGGCCAGCAGACATTGTAGTGTCACATGTTAGACCTGAGATAACCAGTGTTCAGTCATATGGCCAGCAGACATTGTAGTGTCACATGTTAGACCTGAGATAACCAGTGTTCAGTCATATGGCCAGCAGATATGGTAGTGTCACATGTTAGGCCTTCTGAGATAACCAGTGTTCAGTCATATGGCCAGCAGATATTGTAGTGTCACATGTTAGGCCGTCTGAGATAACCATTGTTCAGTCATATGGCCAGCAGATATTGTAGTGTCACATGTTAGACCTGAGGTAACCAGTGTTCAGTCATATGGCCAGCAGATATTATAGTGTCACATGTTAGGCCTTCTGAGATAACCAGTGTTCAGTCATATGGCCAGCAGATATTGTAGTGTCACATGTTAGGCCTTCTGAGATAACCAGTGTTCAGTCATATGGCCAACAAACATTGTAGTGTCACATGTTAGTCCTGAGATAACCAGTGTTCAGTCATATGGCCAGCAGACATTGCAGTGTCACATGTTAGACCTGAGATAACCAGTGTTCAGTCATATGGCCAGCAGACATTGTAGTGTCACATGTTAGACCTGAGATAACCAGTGTTCAGTCATATGGCCAGCAGATATTGTAGTGTCACATGTTAGACCTGAGATAACCAGTGTTCAGTCATATGGCCAGCAGACATTGTATTGTCACATGTTAGACCTTCTGAGATAACCAGTGTTCAGTCATATGGCCAGCAGACATTGTAGTGTCACATGTTAGACCTGAGATAACCAGTGTTCAGTCATATGGCCAGCAGATATTTTAGTGTCACATGTTAGGCCTTGTGAGATAACCAGTGTTCAGTCATATGGCCAGCAGACATTGTAGTGTCACATGTCATGTTAGGCCTGTGTAAATGCCCACTGTTCAGTGATGTGGTCAGCAAACATTGTAATGTCGCATGTCATGTTAGGTCTGTGAAAATGCTCACTGTTCAGTGATATTGTCGGAGAACATTGTAGTGTCACATGGTAGGCCTGTGAAAATGCCCACTGTTCAGTGATATTGTCAGCAAACATTGTAGTGTCACATGTTAGGCCTGTGAAAATGCCCACTGTTCAGTGATATTGTCAGCAAACATTGTAGTGTCACATGTTAGGCCTGTGAAAATGCCCACTGTTCAGTGATATTGTCAGCAAACATTGTAGTGTCACATGCTAGGCCTGTGAAAATGTCCACTGTTCAGTGATATTGTCAGAGAACATTGTAGTGTCACATGTTAGGCGTGTGAAAATGCCCACTGTTCAGTGATATTGTCAGCGAACATTGTAGTGTCACATGTTAGGCCTGTGGAAATGCCCACTGTTCAGTGATATTGTCAGCAAACATTGTAGTGTCACATGTTAGGCGTGTGAAAATGCCCACTGTTCAGTGATATTGTCAGAGAACTTTGTTGTGTCACATGTTAGGCCTGTGAAAATGCCCACTGTTCAGTGGTATGGTCAGCGAACATTGTAGTGTCACATGTTAGGCCTGTGAAAATGCCCACTGTTCAGTGATATTGTCAGCAAACATTGTAGTGTCACATGTTAGGCCTGTGAAAATGCCCACTGTTCAGTGGTATGGTCAGCGAACATTGTAGTGTCACGTTTTAGGCCTGTGGAAATGCCCACTGTTCAGTGGTATGGTCAGCGAACATTGTAGTGTCACATGTTAGGCCTGTGAAAATGCCCACTGTTCAGTGGTATGGTCAGCGAACATTGTAGTGTCACATGTTAGGCCTGTGAAAATGCCCACTGTTCAGTGGTATGGTCAGCGAACATTGTAGTGTCACATGTTAGGCCTGTGAAAATGCCCACTGTTCAGTGGTATGGTCAGCAAACATTGTAGTGTCACATGTTAGGCCTGTGAAAATGCCCACTGTTCAGTGGTATGGTCAGCGAACATTGTAGTGTCACATGTTAGGCCTGTGAAAATGCCCACTGTTCAGTGGTATGGTCAGCGAACATTGTAGTGTCACATGTCATGTTAGGCCTGTGAAAATGCCCACTGTTCAGTGGTATGGTCAGCGAACATTGTAGTGTCACATGTCATGTTAGGCCTGTGAAAATGCCCACTGTTCAGTGGTATGGTCAGCGAACATTGTAGTGTCACATGTCATGTTAGGCCTGTGAAAATGCCCACTGTTCAGTGGTATGGTCAGCGAACATTGTAGTGTCACATGTCATGTTAGGCCTGTGAAAATGCCCACTGTTCAGTGGTATGGTCAGCGAACATTTTAGTGTCACATGTTAGGCCTGTGAAAATGCCCACTGTTCAGTGGTATGGTCAGCGAACATTGTAGTGTCACATGTTAGGCCTGTGAAAATGCCCACTGTTCAGTGGTATGGTCAGCGAACATTGTAGTGTCACATGTTAGGCCTGTGAAAATGCCCACTGTTCAGTGGTATGGTCAGCGAACATTGTAGTGTCACATGTTAGGCCTGTGAAAATGCCCACTGTTCAGTGGTATGGTCAGCAAACATTGTAGTGTCACATGTTAGGCCTGTGAAAATGCCCACTGTTCAGTGATATTGTCAGCGGACACTGTAATGTCACAGTTTAAGCCTGCTAAGGTATCCACTGTTCAGTCATATAGCCAGCAGTCCCCGCAGTTTCACTGGTTCGGGCCTTGCAAGATGACCCCTGCTCAGTATTATGACCTGTAAATGTTGGATTGTCACGTGTTGGCCTCCTGAGATGTCCAGTGCTCAGCCATATGACTAGTAGACACTCCTATGACACATGCTGGGCCTTCTAAGATGATGATCACTTGCTCGGTCATATGACAGTACATATTGGAGTCATGTGTTGATTCGCATTCCGACTCGTATACCATGATTAAAATCTTTGGGCGATTTTGGAATCGAACTCAGGACCTCTAGGCAAGAGATAAGAGCCTCTACCACTGTATAACCGAGGTGAAAATGTTCCTATTTACATCACTACCATATCACTGTTGGCTTTGATTTTGTAGTTCCGGTAATTGCTGCGATGTTTACATTTACACAGTGCATTGTAGAACACAGAACTATAATATGTAATATAGCTATCATTAAAATTTTCTTTAGTTTCAGATCTCTTCTCCTTGACTGCTGATATCGTGATCATACCCACAGGAACTTCAGATTTATACGGAATCCGTACCACAGGGATGTGATTTTCATTTTTAAAAGTTCACGTGTTTTCAAACCGCGGTCGCTTTCGTGAGAAACAAAGACTATGCCACTCGTCTACCCTGTAAACAATTGTCCTTTTGAATAAATGTTCTACATCGGGTTCAAATTAAAAGAGGATGGTTATCTAGTTGTCCTTCCCCTTAACACAATAATCACCACCATCTGCTTAATATTCATACATTCATTATGCCCAAAACCTGATCGGAATGGTAGAGTGAATGCCTTGAAAGTAGGAAATTCTCCTTCTTAAGTGAATCATTTGATTCGTTTCTTGAATCTGTGGAAGATGGTAAACAGTCATGACAGTAGGAACTGGTCTTCACGTGTCAAATATAACTGTCAAATCATTTTTTTCTGCTAGTTGTTTTACGTCGCACCGACACAGATAGGTCTTACGGCGACTATGGGACAGGAAAGGGGTAGGAGTGGGAAGGAAGCGACCGTGGCCTTAATTAAGGTACAGCCCCAGCATTTGCCTGGTGTGAAAATGGGAAACCACGGAAAACCATTTTCAGGGCTGCCGACAGTGGGGTTCGAACTTACTATCTCCCGAATACTGGTCAAATCATTTAATGCGAAGAGTTCGATGATAGGTGGCATGACTTATCAGTTTGTGATTATTTACAGCATAGTCTAAGAGACAGAGTATATCGTTCTGGTCCTCATACACTACAGGAACTCAAAGATACAACGAGCAAGATTTAAGAATTCCTGTACCGGGCGAGTTGGCCATGCGGGTAGAGGCGCGCGGCTGTAAGCTTGCATCCGGGAGATAGTGGGTTCGAATCCCACTGTCGGCAGCCCTGAAGATGGTTTTCCGTGGTTTCCCAATTTCACACCAGGCAAATGCTGGGGCTGTACCTTAATTAAGGCCTCGGATGCTTCCTTCCAACTCCTAGGCCTTTCCTATCCCATCATCGCCATTAGACCTATCTGTGTCGGTGCGACGTAAAATCACTAGCAAAAAAAAAAAAGAATTCCTGTTGTTAAACTAAGGTGACGTCGTTTGGAAAAGGAACGGCGTCATTTCCATGTCGAGCAGAACAATTATTTCTCAACGCAATTATGTCACTACTCTCCCATAACCATTACCTGTAAACAAATAGCTATTGCCTTTCTGAGAAAATCCCTAGCAACCAACACTCAAGTCGGCCTTTTCAACCATTTGCAGCTGCCATTCAAAGAACGTCAAGGCTTGACTTTTTTCCCTTCCACTTGCGAAAACAACAGGCTATCATAATGCCTTCTTTGTTTGTCCTACTGGGCTGTGGAATAAGCCCACACCACAGAAAAATGAACTTCCTAATGCAAAATTTTTTAAAGAGGTAAAATATTAAACCTTCAGTACATAACGTAATTTTATCACAGGTGTGTTTCTGCATACGTGGGACGGTGGATGCATGCTTATGTGTGAGAGCATCGCGAGTTTGAATGAGTTGGCCCATCTAGAGTTTATGTGGGTATCGTGTGTGTGCGTAAGTAGAATTACTTGATAATGAGCAACATATCCTGTGAATAACTTCTTATGTAAACAATAATTCTACGTACACACGGTGATTGCATATAAGCAAGTATTCAATAGTGAAATAGCTGATGTCAGGAATACTATCTTTTTTTGGCAAGATCGTATGAATAAACTCGATGGAGGGGGTTTGATTGCTGTAGATAATATATAACAGTAAATTAGAAGTAAAAGTTGATGAATTTGAGTTGATGTGTATTAAGTTGTACTTAGATTAAAGGGTATATTACATTTTAGCAGTATATCTCCCTCCAAATTCTAAAATTGAATCATAATTGTGAATTTTATCGTATCTGTGAAAGTATGAAAGATCTATAGTACAAGAAGCTCACCAACACAAACTGTGACACCCCAGTGTGCACCCATCTGTAGATGGATCGTTTAAGCCTGTACATATGGAGCAGTGAACGAGTCCCGTCCTCAACCACACCAGCACTGCCTCTACGTGAGCATTAGGCAGTGGCGATCAGTGCGGGATGTTTCAAGCGGACAGTGTACGTCAACACGGGTAGATGTAAGGATGTGACAGAGTGACAAAAAAGAGGCAACCGTGTTTGGCCGTGCCCATGACCATACGGAGCGTGAAGTTGCTGGATGTTTTGGTGTTTTGCAACGGACTATTCATCGTGTCTATAAGCAGTGGTGCACTACACGTGGCCACGAAACACGACGTCAGAAATGTGGTCAGAAACCGATCCTGACTGAGAGGCACCAGAGACGCGTTTCACGGCTTGTGAAGCAAAATCGCTTCCAAACCCGACAGGAATTGCTACAGTCAGTGAATAAAGATACATCCCCACCTGTTAGCGAGAGAACATTGCGACGGGAACATCATATAATGAACATTTGGAGTCGGTCACCTCGCAAGAGGCTATTGCTCACACAGGTACATGTCTTGAATGGGCTAGAAAACATCGAACGGGGACAGTAGCCGACTGGCGGAACGTAATGTGGTCTGACGAATCACGTTTTTGCCTGTATTGCAATGACTCACGTCGTCGAGTGAACTGAAGTCCAAATGAACCATTTCATCCTGGATGTGTGCAAGGTCAGGATTAAGCCGGAGGTGGGTCTGTGATGAATTGGGGGGTGTTTTTCGTATCATGGATTGGACCCGCTCACTGAGGTGACCCAGCATGTTTATTTAAACATTCTGGATGATCAGGTGTTGCCTTTCAGTCAACATCTGTATCCTGAGTATGCTATTGATACCCCGATTTTCAATATCACAACAGCAAATTTCATCAGGCAAGGGCGAATATGTGACTGGTTTTATGAACACCTCCCCCTCCCACCCTATTACATCTCGATTGGCTTGAAAAGACACCTGACTTGACCCCATTGAAAATCTCTGGTACATGTTAGAACAGCGGGCAAAACGCCGACATCAGTATCCCCGCAATTTGGTGGAACTGCGCGATCAAATACTCAGCGTAACTGCACAACCATGTGGACTGACTTTCTAACCGAATTTATGCGGTTATCAAGTCCAGAGGCGGAGTTACACTATATTAATTGTTGCCTGTAGTGATTTCTCCACGGATGAATCATTTTTTGTCCTGTGAGGTTATTATTATTGTTAGAGATTTTAGTTTACCAGTCAGTTATTCTGGCTATGATCTGCTGCAAGGAAGTTCTAAATGTATTGCCCGCGTAAATTTCATGTCTTTGTACAGTTTGTATTTACGTAATTCTGTTCAAAATGGATTCGGCGGAACATTGTATCTCGTATTAACCAATGAAAATGTTAATTTAAGAGTAACAAAAATGGCTATCCGTTGTTACCAGAAGATCAGTATCATCCAGAATTCACTTTGGAATTAGTATCTAACGTAAAATATAAACGATTCTAAATTACTCCAAGAGTAGTCTATATTATGCCAAAGCAAATTTTTATACGCTTTATATTTGTTTACAAAATGTGAATTGGAATGATTTAACAAAGTTTACCGATCCAAACAAAGCCTCGGTTTCCTTTATGATGTGATTAATAATATTGTAGATCAATCCGTGCCTTAAGAAAACATGTTATAAAGGGAAAAGTGGTCCGTGTTGGTTCACCAAAGATACAATGGAGATGTTAAATCTTGAAGAGTATCGCAGAAAACGTGCTAAGCACTCGGAGTTCGGTTTCTGTTTGTATCACTATCTGCGTAGAAAGTCAAAATATAAGATACCTCATGTGTAAAAGTGTTACAAACGTGAATTTAAAATAAGTATATACATACTGTAAGTATCCTAAATGCTTTTTGAATTGCATTAAAAGGAAAACGAATAACAAAATATCCGCTCGACAGATGTCGTTTAAATGTAATCTTTTAACTAGTGTTCAGAGCATTGCTGGCTCTTTTACATCTCATTTTAGACGTGTGTATAATGCTCGGCCTTCATCTTCACTGGTGGTAGGATACTCTTTAGAACATCTCGACTTTTATCGGCTGATTTTATCTATGAAGTTGAAGAGCGATAACTAATGAAACCAAGGAAGTCAAGTGGTCCTAACGGCATACCTCCGTACTAGTTGAGAGGTTGTGCCGATTAGCTTGTTTCCTGTATGTCTCGTATACCAGGCGGCTCGTGTGCGCCGTACTTTCTACTTATACATGTCCCGCATGCATAAATGATGAATGGGATGTCTACCAACTGATTTTCACAGGGACACTACTGCCAGCGGTCAGGTTACGTCAGAATACGCAGAGATAACAACTGGACGGTCACTCGCAGCATGTTACGCTACCCGTCTAATGCAACCCCTTGCATTAGTAAATCTCGTTTTCCACCGCATAGTTGTAGGCTGGTGTATGGTATAGTAGCACTATATTTGCTGTCTGCATATCGGCAATGGCTAGTGTGCTCAGCAGCGACGAAAACACTAACATCATTTTAATTTGGACCACCTGGTCGGAATGCAGCTGAAGCTCCAAACAGACGTCTGCCTTCTACACACGTATTTCGCCGAACAGTATTAGTCTTTGTTTCATTCAAACAACTCTTTTATAGAGTTGTAACGGTTCAAATCCCGTTACAAGGTGATATCAGTAATTTATTATTTTTATTATTATTATTATTATTATTATTATTATTATTATTATTATTATGTCAGTACTATTATTATTTTATCTGTGAGATTACTATTGTTGTATTATCATTATTATTCAATTCAATTCTGCAATGCTTGTCGCTTGCGTGACTATAGTTAAATGTATCTATATATACGTGTGTGTAAATTAACACTAAAAACATGTACAGTAAGAATTGCTATATATCAGATGTTGGATGTGACATTGCTACATTGTGCAATATTGCTGGCGTTACTGCCAAGTCATCGCTACGTCACCGCTACGTCATCGTGTTTATTTAGCGATGAGCTCACGTTCTGGGAGGTACCTACTGGGTGCCGCGGGGGATTTCGCCATAGGGTGTAATATTTGTCGCGAGGTGGGAGTAGATCATAGTTATTTCTGGAGATGGCGTAGGTGTGCCAACCCGTGTCTATAAAAGCTGGGTGTATCTTGTAGCGTCAGTCATTATTCAATTGGAAGCAGAGGCCACAGTTGGCCGGAGTGTGAACTAGATGGAGAGGCCTCAGTCGGTCAGTCAACGAGAGTCAACGAGAGTGAACGAGCTGGAGAAGACTCAGTGAGCCATTAGTCATTGGTCATTGAGAGAGTGAGGCCACGGTTGGTCGGTCACTTAGTTGAAGATACGGACGGGAAGGCTTACCATGGAGTCATAGAAGGATACACTTGCAATGAAGTCATACCGTACAGACTTACCAAGAAGTCATGTGATATGGAGAAGCAGCAGTCACATGGATACATCACCAAATTAGGCGTGACACATTTACAGTAAACACCAGATCAAAGGAATACGTCGTAATTACACTCAAAGTGTTGAAGGTACAGTCAAGTGAACCAGTGAGGGATATATTTAATGTACAAATTTTAAATGTCCGATCAAGAAGAATTCAAATACATGCCTAGTTTCTTTCAGTTGCAATGTCATAATTTTATATTCTCATCTGTTTTAATCGTAGCAGTTCTCACTATTTTTGCTATACTATTTAAAGAATATATTTTGTTCTATCAAATTAATTTATCGTATTATTTCAATGACAGAATTAGATAACCTCAAATGTAATGGGGAACCGAACGCCAATCTCCTTTTCCCAGAACTTATATGGTATGTTGTCAAAAGTAAGCTTATTACCCCACACCCTAGAGATAGTCAAGATTCTCATTCTATTATTGCTGCACTGAGTGGCAGCTGGCGCCCTTCAAATAACGTATGTGTAAGTAAGCAGGTAAGAACCAAGTGTGAGTACAAAGTCCGACGATTGTGTATTTTATGTGATGAATATTAATTTTCATATTTTTCATTTTAAATGCAGTTTAATATATTTTTAAAGTTAGTAAGAGAGCAAGGAACATCTCAGAGTGGAATGTCTGCACTTCTATAAATTAATAAGTTATTAACTTTCCTTTTCTGCATCTTTGGCGTGTTTACAAACAGTAGCGGCGACAGGGAGTGGGGCGAGGAGGGACAGTCCATCCACCAACCCCTACTTTGTGGACATTTTTTGCAAGCTGCTTAACGTCGCACCGACACAGATAGGTCTTATGGCGACGATGGGATAGGAAAGGGCTAGGAGTGAGAAGGAAGCGCCCGTGGCCTTAATTAAGGTACAGTCCCAGCATTTTCCTGATGTGAAAATGGGAAACCACGGAAAACCATTTTCAGGGCTGCCGACAGCGGGGTTCGAACATAATAACTTACGAATACTGCATACTGGCCGCACTTAAGCGACTGCAGCTATCGAGCTCGGTACTTTGTGGAGCAAACATTACATTTTTATGCCAATTTACCCAGCTGGAACTAAGAATTATTTAAGAAAAGCTATCTGTACTAGCCTTGTTGTCGTATCTGCTAATTCTTTCCTTTATTTTCCTTAATTATTGCGGAAATACGCAAAAAATGCCGTTCGTCGCGGCTAACCTATTTGTATAGAACTACGACAAATAGTGGAGACTTTGCATGTGTTGTGAGGAAGGGTAGTAGGGGTACATATTTTTTTGCCAAGGTCATGGACACTGAGGTATGATACACCCGCTTGCCGCGCGCATTCGTCAGTGTGGCAGTCTCTTCAGTGTCTGTTAGTTGCTTAGCGTGCATTCAAATACTAAATGATTTTCAATTGTATAATCACGCCGTACTTCTATTTAATTGTACCGGGAGAGCTGGCCGTGGGGTTAGGGGCGCGCAGCTGTGAGCTTGCACTCAGGAGATAGTGGTTTCGAACCATACTGTCGACTGACCTGAAGACGGTTTTCCGTGGTTTCCCATTTTCACACCAGGCAAATGCTGGGGCTGTACCTTATTTAAGGCCACGGCCGCTTCCTTCCCACTCCTAGGCCTTTCCTATTCCATCGTCGCCACAAGACCTAACTGTGTCGGTGCGACGTAAAGCCAATTGCAAGAAAAGAAATTAATTTATACCCGTGTAGACATTCCACTCTGTAAAAGAGTTGTTTGTATGATACAAAAAACTAATACTGTTCGTCGAAATACATGTGTAGAAGGCAAACGTTGTTTGGAGCTTCGGCTGCATTCCGACTAGGCTGTCCAGATTAAAATGATATCTGTGTATTCGTCGCTGCTGAACACACTTGCTATTGCCGATATGCAGACAGCAAATGTAATGCTGCTGTACCATACACCAGCCTAGAACTGTGCGGTGGAAAACGAGGTTTACTAATGCAAGGGGTGCATTAAATGGGTAGCGCTGAGTAACATGCTGCGAGCGACCGCCCGGTTGTTATCTCTTCATATTCTGACGTAACCTGCCTGCTGGCAGTAGTGCCCCTGTGAAAATCAGTTGGTAGACATCCCATTCATCATTTGTGCATGCGGGACATGTATAACAAGAAAGTACGGCGCTCGCGAACCACCTGGTACAATTTAATACTAACAACATATATATATATATATCCATATTGCTGGAAACTGAACAGAATTTGTCCCATTTTTTAAATAGATAATATTACATTTATTGAAAATTATGGGCCAATTTCCATTATTTGTGCTCCTGAAAAAGTTTTTGAACAGATCTTATATTTTCGTATATTTTACCACGTCAATCCTTAGCCTACATATCACAATGCCAGCATGGACTTAACCCTCACCGATCAACTTCTACCAACCAGATTAACATTACTCAAGAGTGTTTTTAATGCAACGGACAGACGTTTACAATTTGATACGGTATTTCTGGACTTTTCCAAGGTTTTTCATGAATTGGATCATGATATACTTCTTTGTAAATTGTCAGCGTTGGGCTTCCCTCAAGATATGATAAAACTGACTGCCTCTTATCTTTCTTGTAGCAAACAATTTGTTTCTTTATTTAGTCAATTTTCCGGGTCGAACCGTGTTGTTGTTATCTGTACATTACGTACAGTTTGCCGACGTTTCGAATACATTGCAGTATTCTTTTTCAAGGTGACTGAAATACCCCTACTCGATCCGAGGTAGTCAGTCTCCCAGGCAGCAATCACACTATAAGAGTGGTTCCTGACCTTGGTCTTTTATATCCTAGCCTTTCTGGCTGATGTAAGCCCCCTGGCTGTCTGGTGAGAATGCTGGAAGGTATGTGTCACAGCCAGGTAGTGGGGCTTGCCCGCACTGTTATATAATTGGAGGTTCAGACTGCGTGTTAAACTATGAATGATAGGCATCCAAGAATTGCTGATTTTATATCCTTCTTCTAAATTCATAATTTTCGGATGTCTCTTGATTTCGATAGCCTCGCGGATTTTCCTTTCCAGATTCCAAGGGATAGCTTTTAATCAGACTAAGACCTATGTTTTCAATGTTAATTCTGGTGCGCCTCAGGGGTCCAATTTGGTCCACTGTTTTTTTTCCTGATATTTATATAATGTTTGCTAGATGTTGTATAGTTCACTAATTGTTTTGTTGCTTACAGACGATGTTACGTTGTTAGAGGAGTTTTTTTTGCAATTTGTTTTACGTCGCACCCACACAGATAGGTCTTATGGAGACGAGGGGACAGGAAAGGCCTAGGAATGGGAAGGAATCGGCCGTGGCCTTAATTAAGGAACAGCCCCAGCATTTGCCTGGTGTGAAAATGGGAAATCACAGAAAACCATCTTCAGGGCTACCGACAGTGGGGTTCGAACCCACTATCTCTCGGATGCGAGCTCACAGCTGCGCGCTCCTAAACGCACGGCCAACTCGCACGGTTTCTAGGAAATTAGTAACTATAATGATGCATTTCAGTTACAAGTAGACTTGAGTCGCCTCAGTAATTGGGGCACAGGAAATAAATTTCCTTTTATTATCAAAAAGTGTTCTTTAATTTCTTTTTCGAGAATCAGCAATGGGATCCGCTTCGAATAAATATTGAATAGGCCTAATGAAACATTAGAAAGGGTAAACGCCGTGAGAGATCTAGGTGTTACTTTGACAGGAAATCTTTCGTTTACTCTGCATGGTGACAAAATCTGGAACGAAGTGTATAAACTACTAGGATTTATTATAATAAATGGCAGAGATTTACAAGACCAGATCTAAATTTTAACTCCTTTTAATTCTTTATTTATTTATTTATTTATTTTTTTGCTAGGGGCTTTACGTCGCACCGACACAGATAGGTCTTATGGCGACGATGGGATAGGAAAGGCCTAGGAGTTGGAAGGAAGCGGCCGTGGCCTTAATTAAGGTACAGCCCCAGCATTTGCCTGGTGTGAAAATGGGAAACCACGGAAAACCATTTTCAGGGCTGCCGATAGTGGGATTCGAACCTACTATCTCCCGGATGCAAGCTCACAGCCGCGCGCCTCTACACGCACGGCCAACTCGCCCGGTAAATTCTTTATTGAGAAGTCGTCTATAATATGGCTCCGTAGTTTGGATGCCATATAGTGACAATCTCGAGAGAATACTTTAAACAATATAATCTTTCTCCATATTTGGATAGAACATCATGCAGTAACCTCCTATGCGATTTTAAATTTATTTCCTTAAATAATGGAAGGGAAATATCGCAGGCGGTTTTTCAATACAAATGTGTGAAAGGCATATTGGACAATAGCGTTTTGCTTGAACAGTTTAATGTTAATGTGAAAACATCTAGCTTACGTCAAGGGCAACTTTTCTGTTGTAACCGAAGCAAAACTCTCTACCATGAAAATTCCTCACTGGACAGAAGATGCGGAGCATTTAATAATTTGATATTAAAGGGTATAGGCATTGATTTTAATTTTACATTTTCAAAATTTGTTGTTTTGATTGAAGAACTGTTCAAAGTATAAAACTATCCGAATGTCACAATTTGTAGATATATTTAATTTCATTTATATAACTGTATATATGGCCATTATGGCCATTGCTTTAAATGTAATGTATGTAGCTTACTGAATCTTAATTTAATAATTTTCTATAAATGATTGTGCATGTTACTATAACATTAGATATGACTGTGTGATATATCTGGTGTATATAACAGCCTTTACTGTTAGATTTTACAATTAATGTTTTTCTTCATGTTTTTATGTTCTTATTTTGTCTCTTTGTAATTCTGACTCATTGTATTCCTTCAGCTAGTCTAATGTAATTGGAGCAATGCTTTGCTGTATACTGCAATAAATAAATAAATAAATAAATAAATAAATAAATAAATAAATAAATAAATTAAATAAATAAATAAATAAATAAATAAATAAATAAATAAATCAAAGAAGGTCAAAATAAGCTGGTTAGAGGAAATAAAGCACAACCTAAAGGAAATAAATATCACAGAAGATATCATCAGGGATCGCAACGCTTTTGGAAATCTGGTTGCAAAGCACACGTTCACGGAAAAGGCTAAAAGAACCACAGGGAAGCAATGGACGGAAGAACACAAGAAATAGCATAGCGAATTCATGAAGAGATTTTGGGAGGAGATGAATAAACGAAAACCATCATCAAGCTAACAAGTTCCAACGCGCTCTGTAAACGGGCATAACGAAGAAATAAGTAAATAAATAAATAAATAAATAAATAAATAAATAAATAAATAAATAAACGACATGCATGCGGCCACTATGCAGCTTCAAACACTGCACTCTGTAGTAGCTAAAGCGGGTCTCTTGATCAACAATGGAAAGACCGAGTTTATCACCAACATCAAAGATGCCCCTACAACAATGGGAGTCAGTGATACAAAGCATACTAATAGAGCTAAAAATGTGAAGTACCTTGGAGAGTGGATATCGGAGGACCTAAGTGAAACGATGGCTCTTAAACAAAGGAAAATCAAATTAGGCAAGGCCTACCATGCCTGCAGAAAACTGTATACCTCAAAGCATTTATCAAAGACTGTAAAACTGAGACACTATAATGCAGTAGTCAGACCATCAGTCCTCTACGCAGCAGAATGCCCATCCCTAACTAAAAAGGCCCCACTGAGAGCCCTGGAAGTGCAAGAACGGAAATTCCTGAGAAGAATAATAGGGCCAAAGATCCTACCAGATGGAAGGCGACGGAACAAACCCAACAATGAGCTCTACCAGCATCAAGAAAACCTCATAGATGCCATCAGAAGAAAACGTCTGACTTTCTATGGACACCTACACAGAGTGGATCCTAATAGATTATCCCATAAGATCTTCAAGGTTGCTAATAAAGGCAAAGCTACTGGATTCCCCTGGACAAAGCAAGCGGACAAAGATCTTGCAGAGCTTAACATTAATGAAGCCGCCATAACTGACAGGAATGCATACCGTTTAGTGGTCAAAACTAAACCTTTCCTAACATCACTTACATCACTTAACCACAAAGGAGCCGGGAATTGGCCAGAGGAGCGCAGGAAAAAATTCAGCGAGAAAATGAATGAATACTGGGTCAGCAGGAAGGCTCAAGAGGCCGCTAAGAACACAATCCAGTACGCCAAAAGGGGCAGACGACGACAAAAACACAGCTAGAACACAAGCACTGTGGCACTGTGGTCCGCAGATGGCCTAAACGCAAAGAAACATAAATAAATAAATAAATAAATAAATAAATAAATAAATAAATAAATCCTTTAATTGTTATTCAAATGGGAATTGAGGCACCTCGGCATACGTGGGGCCATCACCTTTCTACATACACCATATCTAAATTTTCACGAACAATTTATGGAATAATAATAATAATAATAATAATAATAATAATAATAATAATAATAATAATAATAACATTATATTATATTATATTATATTATATTATATTATATTATATTATATTATATTATATTATATTATATTATATTATATTATTGATAGCCCGACATACATGAAAGTGCCTCCATCACCACTTAAAATTACAATATTCAAATATACAATTACATTACAATTACTCACAAGACCTGTTCAACATTCAAGTAATTCAGCACACACACACACACAGCCTCTATCTCTCTAGAATCCCCACAAATACTATAACTAGGCCGGCTCACTCATACCCACATACAGGTACAGTACAGTCTCACTCACTCCGGATCCCCTAAACTTTCATCCGTCCTCTCACTCATACTGAAAATTCACACAGTAGAAAAATTATATTATGTACAGAAGGTTTCATTATATATACATCCTTTTTACCTCTTTACAAAATTTATCTGGAGGTAGTTCTTTTATCTGTGGCGGGAGTTCATTCCACAGCCGAGCAGAACGATTAAAGAAGCTACTTTGATATGATACTGTTCTTGCAAATGGAGGGAAAAGGGACACACCTCGACCTCTTTGAGCGGAACGATAGTTCAGCTGTAAGCGGTTGAAAGGGTTTATATTAATGTTACCTGCGAAGGATTTTCTCAGGAAAGCAATATCTATTTGTTTACATAGGTTTTGTTATGGGGGGCAGTAACCTGGCTGTATTTGAATGGCCGTGTTGAGTAATTGGGAACATGCATCATTTTCAAAAATATTTTTTTTGAAAAGTACACCAATGAAATAGTACGTAAACGTATTACATTGTGGTATGTTGCCTTGTTTTCTACCATTAAAAAAATATTTAATAGTGCCTTTCCGCAAGGCGAGTGAAACGGCCTCTGACGTAAGCGGCGCGCTGTGACGTCACAATCCAGTACCGCATGGAGCTCTATCAGCCGTTGTGCATCAGCCGTTGCTAAAAGCCGATTGTTTATTATTCACGATCGCGAATAACTTCGAAATGACAGAAGAAAGGTTCGAAACAGCACAGTCAGACAATCTACCATGTGTAGATGTCATCATTCTTGAAAAATGTGACTTTTGTGGCCGCAGAAATTCGCGGATAACAAGCAAGTTTGTAAGTGGCGTCTTTTATATACGTGCAATGTACTGCAACCCATAGTATTAGGATAACAACGAACCGGGATAGATATCACATCACTTTCAACATTTCCTTCTAGACTGATTCCCCTATTAAAGAAGAACATTACATTTTCGGGCTTTCAGCATTAGTAAAGTAAGAAATCGGATTTCAGCACTAACATAAACATATAGGTAGCATTATAGTACTAGTCCGCTTCTGTGGTGTAGTGGTTAATGTGTGCCACTCCCGGAGGCCCGGTTTCAATTCCCGGCTCTGCCATGAAAGTTGAAAACAAATAGTACGAGGACTGGAACGGGGTCTACTCAGCCTCGGGAGGTCAACTGAGTAGAAGGGTTTCGAATCCCACCTCAACCATCCTCGAAGTGGTTTTTCGTATTGTCCTACTTCTCCTCCAGGCACCTAAGGCCACGGCCGTTTCCTTCCCTCTTCCTTGTCTATCCCTTCCGATCCTCCCATCCTCCAACAAGGCCCCTGTTGAACATAACAGGTGAGGCCGCCTGGGCGAGGTAATGGCCCTCCTCACCAGTTTCATCCCATACTCAAAGTCTCACGTTCCAGGACACTGCCCTTGAAGTGGTAGAGGTGAAATCCCTCGCTGAGTCCGAGAGAAAACTAAACCTGAAGGATACACTGATTAAGAAAGAAAGAAAGAAAGAAAGAAAGAAAGAAAGAAAGAAAGAAAGAAAGAAAGAAGGAAAGAAAGATCATAGTACTATAGGGCTATAATCTATCATTCCCAAAAAAATATATATTTATGGTTGGGACAACTGGCCTACCCACTTCCAGGGCCCATGAAAGAGAATTAAATATCTTTGTGGAGGGAAAAAGTTAAACATGATAAAGATAAATATGACTTCATCTAGTTTTCACAAGTCGGGCTGAGTGGTTCAGACTGTGCTGGCCTTCTGACCCCAACTTGGCAGGTTCGATCCTGGTTCAGTCCGGTGGTAGTTGAAGGTGCTCAAATACGTCAGCCTCGTGTCGGTAGATTTACTGGCACGTAAAAGAACTCCTGCAGGACTAAATTCCTGCACATCGGCGTCTCCGAAAATCGTAGAAGTAGTTAGCGGGGCGTGAAGCCAATACCATTAATTACATTTGGCTTTTAACAAGCTGAGCATATCAGGAAAGAAAAGTGTCCCGGTGACATTTTAGTTGCTCAATACAAGAATGTCTTTGGGTGCTGTGACTTTTACTTTTTTTTTTCTGTTTGCTTTACGTCACACCGTCACATATAGGTCTTATGGCGACGATGGGACAGGAAAGGCCTAGGAATGGGAACAAAGCGGCCGTGGCCTTAGGTACAGCCTCAGCACTTGCCTGGTGTGAAAATGGGAAACCACGGAAAACCATCTTCAGGGCTGCCGGCAGTGGGGTTCAAAACCCACTATCTCCCGGATGCGAGCTCACAGCTGCGCGCTCCTAACCGCACGGCCAACTCGCGCGGTATTTTTACCCTTCGGTTTATTGACTTGGCTTGTATAACCTAAAACTTAGGCTAAGTTGGATAATATTTTAAACACCTACATCACTATTTTCACCTGTGGGCAATTATGTTATTTATTTCATTAATATTATGATAATTATTATAATTGAGCATTGTTAACTTATAAGACCCCAACAGACAAGCATTGGTTTTGTGTAGAGATATACATTTGTTAAATTCACGTTGTTTCCTTTCATGATGTACAGGCCTATTCTTTGTTACATTATAGAGTATTTAGATATAGCCTAAATTTCTTTACCAATTAAGCTCTTCAATAAAGACATACATAACTGTCCCATGCCAAGATATATTGGTAGAATTAGAGCTGTCAAAATGGTTCATAACCCCTTTGATTTATTATCTTGACATGGATCACCCAAAACATAGGTTAGGTTAGGAGAATACTTTAATAATCAGCATTATTTAATGCACTGTTTTTTACTTTCATATTCCAAGATGTAATTGAAGCATTTAAATAAAGCATCATACATTAAAATTTAAAGTTTTACCACTAGAACAGCTGACATGGAAAAGTGATTTGAAAATTCAAACAAATTCATCTTACGTTAAAATCTTCAAAAAAATAAACTGTAGACTTTTCCGATATATCACCAGCATTTCTCCGGCTCGCCAAAATCCATTTCTCCCTAGTTTTAGCGTCTTTGGAACATTTATAAACAATTTGTTTGGTATGGTATGCGATGTGCTATTGCACATCGGAACTCTACACCATTTATAAGTTTTCTGCCTCACTGTCTGCGCAGGATTCATTTTAAGTCTAAAATATACCACTCAGATTATTATCCAATGTATAGACCTCGAATTTAACCATACTAGACACTAACGTAAAGTAGAAATACGCGAAGTGTATCCTGCTTCTCACAGCACGCTATGTGTTACTTCGTCTGCTAATTCAGTCAACCTGTACGATGACGTCAGACCAATGAGATCGCGTGCTTGCGTGACGTGACATTTTCGTAGATTTTTATCACGTTTGGAGTTATTATTTGTACATTCTGATCACATTTTTGAATTCTGCATGAAATTTTGAATCAGATTAGCATATTTTTAATTAAAACCCCGGATCATGCATGTTCCCTATTAGTCGTTCTGCTCGGCGTTAAACTCTCTCTAGTTTCATCATGTTCTCCACTGTAGTAGGGTGCCAGGAAGGAAGCCCGTACAACAGTATTGGCCGTACCAGTGACAAATAGGCTGTCTGAACTGCTTTCTTCCTGGCTCCCAGTAGAAATCTGCGCATGAATCCCAGGACTCTGTATGCTTTGCACCTTATTTCCTCTAAATGCTTGTTCCATTTTAAATTGCAGCAAATGTGAATGCCAAGCAATTTTATTGAGGTGCAGGGCATCAGGGCATAATAATAATAATAATAATAATAATAATAATAATAATAATAATAATAATAATAATAATAATAATCTTAAGGTAATATTTACTTTGATAATTAGACTACATTTTAATACTCTTCAGTACTCCTATTATGCCACCGGGTTGGCCGTGCGGTTAGGGGCGTGCAGTTGTGAGCTTGCATCCGGGATATAGTGGGTTCGAACCCCCTGTCGACAGAAGATTGTTTTCCGTGGTTTCCCATTTTCACACCAGGCAAATGCTGGGGCTGCACCTTATTAAGGCCACGGCCGCTTTCTTCCCACTCCTAGCCGTTTCCTATCACATCGTCGCCATAAGACCTCTATGTGTCCGTGCGACGTAAAGCAAATTCTAATTCTTACTATGTCAATTCGATGGCTACCTTAAACGAAGGTTCTCCTTGCCGATTGCAGACGGCTCTCTTGTCCAATAACAGTCTACCCTACTCCCTCTCAAAATAAGATCGTAAAATATATCCTCATGACTTTCTCTTTCAGGTATTTATTGTGTCATTTATTTATTTTACTATTTATTTATTTTTTATTTATTTATTATTTCTATTTACCGGGTGATATTATTATTGATCAGTTTGAGCCCTCGTCCAAATTAATTTTGAACGTTATCGTATTGCCCGAAGGGAGAGAACAAATAATTATTTTAACTCAACAAAGTAAAAAACAACTCTTCCCATAGAGACAAAAGGATGTTAGGAATTGAATTGATTGCAGTTTATTTGCACATGTTTCGGTTGTGGACATTTGTATGTGAAAGAATGACTAAACGGTACACGGTTACGAATTCCTATCGCAGCTTGCCACCGGTGATTCCGTTTTTATCACCTCAATCATTTCTCAGGCACTGAGTATGTGAAAGACTCCGCCTTCAGAAACATGGTAGTTGAATGGCGCTGGCGTAGTGTTTCTTTTTTAAGTTCGAACTTGAAGTTCATAAGCTCTTAAAGTATGGCCAGGGACGTTACCTCCCTCCTCGTTGCCTTGCAGAACGAGCCGCAACTCGGAATGAATGAGAAAGTCACAGGGTGGCGATACTCCTGCGATGAAAATTGCCCGCCTTAACAATGTTATGCTTTCCTTTAAAATTATGTTCAGAGTTCATTACTTTCCAAATATATACCGAAGATCTCATGTAAAAGGTAGTGTTTTAAGAAAAATAACCATCAGAACTTTGCAAGATTGCTGATCAATTTACCGTAAGCCATGTTGTATTTGTTGGCGTAACTGTCTTTTATGGAAGTCTTCCTCAGACTACCTAGGATTACCGAGCAGTTAGGGGCGCTTATGGTCGGGAGATAGCAGGTTCGAACCTCACTGTTCGCAGCCTTGAAGATGGTTTTCCGCGGTTTCCCATTTTCACACCAGGCAAATGCTGGGGCTGTACCTTAATTAAGACCACGGCTGCTTCCTTCCCACTCCTAGCTTTTTCCTATCCCGCGACTAAACTATCATTTACGCAGTCTGTTTACAACACAGTTTAGTATAATTCACACTGGAGATCTCATCCCTCAGATTATGTTTTCATGTTCTATGTTAGCCACGGATGATGCTGAAAATTGATAATATATTCACTACGTGCACTTAAAGTGAACTGATTTGCATTTAGAAAATGTCTTGCTACAACAGACGTACAGTACATCCTTAATCGCAAATGCACTCCTTCTGTGTAAATACTGGAAGGGTACCTTATTTCAGGTTCTGTGGTATCCTTCCGGTGCTTAGTCTCCTATCGTTAAAGTTACAAACAAAAACTACAGTAATATAGGTTATCATATTATACCCGTGCTCAGCATGTATAGCCTATGGGCAGGTCCCGTACACAAGAACGCAGAAACTCTCCACAAGAGTTGAGAATATCTCAGAGACTCGTTTCATTTCAAATTGCAAGGTTCTTTAAGGTATTTATCAAATTCATCTGAAAATATAAGAAATCGTTTCAAAGCCAGTTTAGGGTGCGTTATTTAATAATGCTGAGTGCGCACCTGTTTAGAAGAGCAGACACAAATAACCCGCAGCAGGCACAGCTACAACTGCCATTAGAAAGGCACAACATTTACATAATAGCTTCCTGAGTGATTCCAGAGGAGGGGGCCTGTCCATCACAGTCATACTCTCCTATCTAAATGGTTCTATCGATATCACCCTACCAGATGCTCGCTGTCCTGCATCTCAAATTTACTCTTTCACGAAAAAGAAGTCCTACACTTGTATCAATGTCCCGATTCACTAAGTCAGTCAACTTCAAAATCACCAGTTCTCAACGTTCCTTCGGATTCATTCTTGACTGGCCAGTTCGATCAGTTAGCGAAAAACGATGTAGGGTTCAACTGCCTTGTTAACGGCCACTGTTTATTAAAGTGATCATGAAGAAAGACTGACGGAAACATAAATGCCCTTCGCCTTCAAAGAATGAATGTCAGACGACCTGGGAAATGAAGGACCATGTGAGGTAGATAAAGTCTCAGGGGAAAGGCAAAGAGCTTACACTCCAGGAATCCCTCAGAATGGCTGGTTGACAGTCGCCAATTGTAGCAAACCAGTGAAGAGTCCTTACTTCTTGAAAAATTTCTCTGTTCAATTCGAAAAAAGGAGGGGACCATGAGAGACAATGAACTGAAAATATCTCAGTGCTTCAGGTACCCACATGCCAACACGTTGGAAGAGAACCAGGTGAAAGTTAAGAGGTCACCACATCACAGAGGGATAGACTTAGAGAACATGCTGAGAAGAAAACCAGGATTCCTTTTAGAGAAAACTACTTTTGGGTATAATCTCTTCCCATAATAAGAAAATATATATATATATCAATTAATTAACGCGTTATTTAGCATGAAATATTTTCAAAGATCTTAATCAGGTGGAACATTCCCTTGTATTAGACAAACTGGGTGTATGGATCCATCCAGTTGAAGAGAATTTGAGGGAGATAATTAGCTTTCTAACGGAAGACAGGAATGAAGGTAGGTCTCCCTCAAATACGGTATGCTTACAAGAGGGACGGGAGGCAAGGGGAGAAGTTGTGGAAGAAAGGTGGCCTAATCTTTTAAAAGGAAGGAACTTAAGGGCTACAAGCTAGGGACGAGCCGACTGTCGTACTGAAAGGACGTACGTGCCTCTCGTTGCGCTTTCTCTCTCCTTGCCAGGCGCTCCGTACTTTTCAAGTGCTAACCAGGCAGCTGTACTTATTAGTACGACTTCGAAAGAGCTTTGTCTGAGCTGAGCACTTCTCAATGTTCGCTTATTCTCTTTCAGGACGACTAGGATGAAGAAATCGGACGTGTGGCGATCGCCGCACTACTTCTGGGAAGCGGAGGACAACGTGATGACTACGGCGGACAACGACTCGCCTGCACCCGAGCCGGAGCTGCAGCAGGGGGTGCCGGTGATCGAGGTGGAGACGGAGCCGTACAGGGACGGGTGCGACCCCCCCCCTGATGGCTTCTTCTTCTCCGAAGGCTACACCGACCCGAAGTACGAGGGGCTGCTCGTGTACTACAGGCCGGGGCGCCCTGTATCTTCTGAACGGGGCCTCGTCCTGGACAGAATGCGGCGCCCTCGCCATGGAGGCAGCATCATCTCGACAACCATGTCCGTCGAGAGCTTCCTACCAGGAGGTCTCATCATCAGGCATCACGACCAGGAGCGGATGCGCGACGCAGAGAAGGAGCTTTCTACTCTGTTTCAGGTCATCCGTCTACCAGGGAGAGACGGAGTGCCAGTGATGAACGCCGGCGCAGTCAGGGCCGTGACGGAGACCAAGGAGGCCGTCACCCAGACGCCGAGGAGGCAGAGGCATAGGGCGGTTAATACCGACCTAGTCCAGGCCACCCAGCCGGAGACTAGCGACGCCACCACGGAGGTGGAGCATGCTGCCCCCTGGCGCCGCGACTGTGCGGCCCAGGCTGAGCGGCTCGGAACTGCGGAGTGGACGCAGACCGCTCCTCCATGGACCACATCCACGAAGTGGACGCAGACGCAGGCCTACCAGGTAGGGCCCGTTACCCGGGCGCAATCCACGAAAGTGCCCGCGACGGCGGACGGCACCACAGCTGTGGAGGAGGACGCTCCCTGGCGTTCTGAGGCTGCTGTCCAGGCCCAGCCTGCCAGCCAGTCTGTCGAGCTGCAGACCTCGATGTGCGCCCCACAGGACAGGGAACTCAGTCAAGTCTTAGCACCGACCGACGCCGCCGCCGCCAGCCAGGAGAAGGAAGAAGGCGACGCAGCGGAGCCACCAGCTACCCCAGGGTCACCAGGCCTGGAGGAGGGCCACCAGGAGGAGGCCTCTTCCCCTGCCGAGAAGAAACCCCCCGGGAAGAAGAAGAAGACGACGCCGGACCAGGAAGCAGAAGGCGACGCCGGCCCATCAGGAGAGGGCCGCCCAGCCTCAACCCAAGACTGCTTCCAGGACAGCAGTCAAACGAGGAGCCAATCAGGAGAGGACCTCAGCGGGTAGCGGCAGTCAGGTGAGAGTAAAACGTCCCCCTCAGCAGCTCTTGCAGTGTTTCCGCTGTCTGAGGTGGGGCCACCGTCAAGTCAGCTGTGGGCTGAGGTGAGGTGCAACCGCTGTGGTGGTGATCACCACTACACGACCTGCGCAGCACTTAGGGAGGCGCCGGTGTGCGCCAACTGCTCGGGGGGCCACCCGGCCTCCCATCGCAGTTGCCCTGTCTACCGGGCCATGGCGCGGGCAGAGAGGAAGGAGGCCCAGCGCCATGACCCACCCCCTTCCAGGAGGCCCCCGCCTCGGCGGGCTTGGCCTCATTTTCCGGGATCGGAGACTGGGTACGAGGTACCCCAAGGAGGTGGAGCTGTGCGGCAGGCCCTAGTGGTACTCGACGCATGGCTCCGCAGCCGGCAAGGTCCGCGCTAGTCACAGCAGTGCCCAGACGGACTGATCCCCAGGCGATGAAATGGCGAGGAATGGGTTTTTGTTTTGTGCATATTACCTGCTCCTAACTAACACAACCTCTGGTCTTTTTTCAGCCCACATCCTTGCATGTGCTATCAAAAGATGTCAGGTTTTACATGTAGGCTCTTTCTTCTTTCTGCCTATGTGGTTTTTCCCTGACCCTTCAATACCATACTTCAACACCATATACCTAACACAATCTCGCCTGCTAACGTGTTTGACATGGAAACAGGCAGATACTCCTTGTATCACTTCCCACTCTACCCAGCTATCTCTTTTCTTCTTAGAAATTAATAGCATGTCGGAGGCCATGTAGATGAGTCGATGGTCACGGCGGGGGAGCGGGCTACGGGGGCCCCCGTAAAAAAAAAAGGCTACAAGCTTAATCAGTGTCGAAATCGCCATTCCTCGGTTTAAGTTTGCTGATATGCATTTAGCTTATGGGGGTGCTGAGCAAAACGGAGTAGAGGCACGGAGGATTTACAGTAAAATATTTCCTCACAGTGTGCAGCAACACATTCCATGGCGATGTTGATACAGACTAAGCTTGTGTTGCAATGCACTATAAGCATGCCTGGTAGCTACGGATGCCGAGAAATCAGGATCGAACACAAACACTGCGGGCTTCAGACAGTGTCACTGTGGCACGATCCTGTCAACGTGGAGCTCCGTGTTCAAAACTCATTTCTGGCTACTTCTTTCTTCGATTGGTGTTCTCAAGCCACGTAGATTTAGCAAGGCCGCCTCGCAAAGCCCATCTGAATTCGCCCGCGAACCGCAGCAGGTGATCAAACGACAACGGCACGAGATACGGAATTATTATATTCAAATTATTTATCAGCAGGTGTCGCCCCCGTGATGTAGTGGCTAGTGTGATTAGCTGCCACCCCCGAAGGCACGGGTTCGATTCCAGGCTCTGCCACGAAATTTGAAAACTGGAAAGGGGTCCACTCAGCCTCCGGAGTTCAAACGAGTAGAGGGGTGTTCGATTCCCTCCTCAGCCATCCTCGAAGTGGTTTTCCGTGGTTTCCCACTTCACCTCCAGGCAAAATCTGGGATGGTACCTAACTTAATAATAATAATAATAATAATAATAATAATAATAATAATAATAATAATAATAATAATAATAATAATAATGTTATTTGCTTTACGTCCTACTAACTACCCTTTTACGGTTTTCGGAGACGCCGAGGTGCCGGAATTTAGTCCCGCAGGAGTTCTTTTACGTGCCAGTAAATCTACCGACACGAAGCTGACGTATTTGAGCACCTTTAAATACCACCGGACTGAGCCAGGATCGAACCTGCTAAGTTGGGGTCAGAAGGCCAGCGCCTCAATCGTCTGAGCCACTCAGCCCGGCGTACCTAACTTAAGGCCACGGCAGCTTCCTTCCCTCTTCCAATCTTCCCATCCCCACAAGGCCCCTGTTGAGCATAGCAGGTGAGGCCGCCTGGGCGTGGTACTGGTCATCCTCCCAAGTTGTTTCCCCCGACCCAGAGTCTGGAGCTCCAGGGCACTGCCCTTGAGGCGGTAGAGATGGGATCCCTCGCTGAGTCCGAGGGAAAAACCGACCCTGGAGGGTAAAGAGATAAAGAAGAAGAAGAAGAAGAAGAAGAAGAAGAAGAAGAAGAAGAAATACAGGGGTGTTTAACCTCATTAACGTACCTGTGGAGTGAGAGAACCTTCTAGCCACAGTTTGTCGTAGAAGTTGTAGTTTTTTTGTTCTTGATGATGATGATGATGATGATGATACCGATTGAGTTAATCGAGCGGTTAGGATTGCGTAGCTGTGATCTTACATTCGGGATACGGTGGGTTTGAATCCCACCGTCGGCAGCTCTAAAGATGGTTTTCCGTATTTTCCCATTTTCACACCAGGTAAGTGCTGAGGCTGTGCCTTAATTAAGATCACGCTCGCTACCTTCCAATCCTTGCCCTTTCCATCCTTCCGTCGCTGAAATCTCTGGATGTGTTAGTGCAACGTTAAAATACTAGCAAATAATAATAATAATAATAATAATAATAATAATAATAATAATAATAATAATAATAATAATAATAATAATAATAATAATAATAATAATAATAATAATAATGTTGCTTTTTATGCCCCATAAATTACATTTACAATATTCGTAGACGCCAGAAGTAAACAAACCTTTGCGTCGCGACGCCAACGGTGGCCAGTACGAGATTTGTATGTGTACTCGAGGATACTATAGGCCTATTTTTCGTACTTAATTTAGCACTGGCATCATTGAAAATGAAGAATATTTTCCTATAAGTGAGTGCTGCAGAGAACAACTAGCAATCCTGTAGTTGAG